>NC_081203.1:24263378-24943378 GCF_902713425.1 Acipenser ruthenus
CTTAAACTTGATATTAGGTCGTGAGATTCTGTACTCATAGTTTGCAGATCAAGTCATGATAATAACAAGTATATGTGCATAATTAACATTCTGTTGAAAATAAGTGCTTTTTGTCAATTCATTAAACAATAATGTATGGAGAAATAAATGGCTTCTGTGGGCCGAATAACCACATGCTGTAAGCCAAAGGTATTCTTGCACTGCATAACCGATGTTTAATGGCAATATATATATATATATATATATATATATATATATATATATATATATATATATATATATATATGCTTCCCAGTCATTACTGATTTTACATTCAGACATTTATTAAATTGAAAAAAAGGGTACCTGAACCTTTAGATTTTTTTTGTTGTTGTTGGAAAATTGCTGTAGTTGTCTTGACTTCTGTATGCACCACAACACCATTTATGTTACTGATAAGATCACTTATTATTTAGACAAACCACGACTGAGTCATATTTGTATAAACCCAACCACCCACTTGGTAATCCATACTGTGAACTGTACAGAGTAACCTTACAGACCTTGAACATTACTATTTGTTTGGAGTTGGTTATATATGACAGACACCAGCTATTAAAGTATAGGTGTTGTGGCATATTGCAAGTTTACAAGCTTATGTGCTAGTGCCAAATAAAATATTAAATGTGTTTACAAATATATAGGCTGAAACTACTCATTTTAAGTATATGTAAAACTATTTAATTATGTTTCTGTAAAGTTATTTAGGATTAGGATTTTAATTATGGCACCACTATCTTTAATAGTGGCTTTAAAAAAATTCCAAGTAACACACAGTTATCACAGGCTTTGTTATTTGATAAAAAAAAATCCAATAAATCCAATAAAAGCACCATAATTAAAATGTATTATGGTCAAAGTTAGGGTCAAAATGATAAATATATACCATATAAACAAATCTGAACATGTGTATGATTATGAACCTTGCCTGTGATATGCTTTTGTCAATGGCCCAGGGACCATATACTGATTTCTAGTGGTAAATAGTAATATATACCACGTGCACAGCACGCATTCACCGTTGCTAGCATAGTTAGCTGGATAAAGTAAATACCATTTGGAATTGTGGACTCATACCTTAAAAATCGGAAGAGGCATTTTGTTTTGCCACCACAATCCTGAGCATTGACTTGAGCTTGCAGTGCGATCGTTATTGACTCGCTCTTCTACACAGTAAACAGCCTCGGCGGACAGCATATCCCCTCAGCTTGAATGCTCATGAGCATACAGTAGTGTTTAAATATTATCTAAGATGAGGGACATTGTATATACTGTATATTAACCAGAATACTGGAATGTGAGTTAAACTAAGTTTCCTTTTCATTAACATTGAGTATTTGCATTGTTATCATTGAAAGTTTGCATTCACCCTTTTTGTGTTAGTTTCCTAATACTCCATTTCCACTTTGTTTATTATTATTCTGAGGTCATATATATTAAAAGGGTTTTTTTTTTCCTTTTATTTTACTTCTGAGGGTCCAGTGACTTTATTTACAGTGTAGCATAATACAGGGGTGTTCTTTAAAACATTCTAATTTCTTAGCAGGGGGCATATACAGTCTGACTGCCAATACCTCTACATTGCACTGCAGTGCACACACACATAATCTTGTATTGATACACCTGATGCAGAAGAGATGATGGCCAGAAGTCCACTTCAGCCCTAGGAACCAAAGAACCCAGGACCCCCAGGAAAGCTTTGTAGGTCTGTGGCAGAGCGGTTGTAGTTCTGACGTCACGGACCAGGAAGAAGCAATACAAAACAAAGGCACAGGTAGGTAGGGGAAACGAGACGCGTTTGCGCTCGGGTTTTAATAATAAATCAAACAATAAACAAAACACTTTATACCAAACAAAAGGGCTCGATGGCCAAAAATACATAAAGAAACAAATACCGAGTGGTACAGCGGTAGCAGTTGCTTCGGATGTATGATCTCGTTCTAAACCGTCCTAATTAATTAATTATCAATAAAACAATTACCTTATTGAGGCTCCAGCCACATTCACACAGGTTTTTTAAATTAATAAACAAAACGAACAATAAAAACACGGCTTTCCCACCGTCAAACACAAATATAATAATAATAATAATAATAATAATAATACGAAATATACAAAATAATAATACAGGGACGAGGTGTACCCCATCACAAGGTCACACAAAGGCTATCCACACGCAGAGGAGTCTGGTAGGGGTGTTACATTGAGTGTTAGTGTTAAATAGTATTTTAAACTATATATACAATTTCATTTATACATGGTTATGACAATATAGTGGGAGTGCAACAGTTGTCTATTAGCATTTTGATAGTTACGTGCATAATTTGTTGTGGATATTTTCTTCTGTTCTAGTTAAAGGAATAACAAAATGAACAAAACAAATGTGTACATTAAAAATATATATCAGTCTGATATGCTTTGAAGCCTTCCTCTACAACAACTTCTATTAAAAGTAATTTTTAATATGATTAAGAAAATCATTTTCTATATACAAGAAAAAAGATAAGTGAGTGCAAAGATATAATAATTAAAACTTTAAAAGAAAATTGAAAACCCAGGTCCAGTCTTTAATCTAATTATTTCCCTGATTACATTCAAGAACCTGCCAAATCTACAGTATGTACAAAAGACAATTTGCACTCGGAGAGATATTATTTTGCAAGATGCTATTCATTGATGCTATAATATTTTAAAGAACTTTGGAAGATAACGTGGGGGTGGGAGGCAATTTCCAATACGAGTTTATGCAAATTACTGGCCCCAACCATGACAAGGGTTGTTTCTATGCTGTTCAGTAGCTTGTAACGGTATGTGTTTCATATTTTAAAAGTTATGTTCTCTGCTTTCACTTTCCCATTCAACCATCTGGGGAGCCTGGATGCATCTCAGGTGTATAGGTTAGTAGAACAATCATCACCCAAAGGTGAAGTACTGCCTAAAGAGAAAAACAAGGAAGGAACAGTTTTTTATTATTATTATTATTATTATTATTATTATTATTATTATTATTATTATTATTATTATTATTATTATTTAAAAACGCCTCTCTCACACACAACTATATAAATCAAAATAGCAATAAAATAACTTCAACATTTCAAACTGAAGGTTCGTGGCTATCATTCCATTTTCTTTGATTTAAATATTCTATTTGAATCAAGTATGGTCACTTGCTACAGTGTGTATTTATTTTGTATAGTGTATCCACATTCCAAATCGATGCTCTTATTCCCTCCATCCATTCCTCCGCCACTCTGCGTATCTCAACAGTCACACTACTGGAATATTATGTTTTTGACATTCTCAGGATGGGAGTATAAACCAAGATCCAATATTTATAAACTCATGTATAATTAAACATTTGTTTTGGATCCTATTGCATTCATAGTAAATCAGTGAAATGGAAATGGGGCCGGACAGTCCTGAAAAACAGACTTGCACATATTAGAGAAAGTACTTACCATGTAAATAATTACAAACACCCTTGCAATTGGATAACGTCTTAAAAAGATGCCTAACCGGATGCTAAAGCATAAAAGAAAAGATGGGTCAAAGGACTGTTTGCCTACAAAGTGTTTACAGAGAAAGCTACTTATCAGAATATTTAATGCCTTAATATTACAAGTGTGCGTTCTTCAACATGACAATGGTGATAAAGCTCACTAGGAAAAAAAATATTAAATATAATGCAGGACCTGGTTTATATTGTATCTTACTTCCTTTTGTGTGTGTTTTATTGTTGTAAAATAAAACTGCATTTGGTGGATTTCTTTTGTTAAAGGTCCTGTAGTAAAGAAGTGGTTGATAGAGGACTGCCTGCAGTGTGTTTTTCTTTAAACTTAAGCTGAATGCCCCTTGCTGTCTCTGAGCAGCAACCTTTACAACTGAAACAATATTTTTCAAGCAATGTGCTAAATGTGCTTTACCTGAATCTGTCAATCGTACTTGCTGCATTACGGACTCTTCCATACATCCCTGCATCAGTACTTTCCCCATCGCTGAAAAGGACTGGCACATTTCTCATTCGAGCACCTAGAACACAGATGACAGATCAACATTTATAACCTTATAAAACACATGTAAATTAAAAATAGCTTCATGGTGGGGTCATCACAAGCATGTAGAACACCAGCGTAACAAAGTATTGTGTCTACAGTATGTGTCAAAATAAAATTAAACTGGGAACCCCCCCAAAGTTTGAAGTCTATCCCAAATGGTTGCTATATATGAGGTATTGATTTGCTTCTCATTAGAAAGTCATCATTTGTGATTGCATTATGAAACTGACAGCCCTGGTTAGTACTTTTTAAGCAAATAAACCCTAAATAAGCAAATAAGGCTTTAACATCGCGAAGACTTCAAGTTAAAAAAAAAACAAAACACGTACACAAAGTATATACTGAAATGTTTATATTTATGTTGGCACAGTAGTGGGATAATCTTACATCGATTTCAAAACTGCAGCACTCACGATTCACACGCACTGTCCTCTTAAGAGATAACGTGATCACATCCTGTTTGGCCAAATCTATAGCAAATGTTATGGATGTTGGCTTTTTATAGCTTCAGCCACAATAATTCTGATTGTTTTCATTTCAAATTAGGAAACATTAAACTTGTGTTTTTGTGGTACGGCAATTTTGTTTGGCATAATTATTTACATACCATGGTTTTCTCGTTCCTCAAAATACTTCCAAACGTGGTTTCCTTTGTTTAAAGAGACATTTTAAATATATTACAAACTCAGAGAAAACGCTTGTCATTAACGTTATTACCCCGCTGTGGAATTGATACCATACCACGCCTACTACAGGCATAAACACACAGTGCACCAATGAAGCGCCAGATCGACCGAGAATAAAACCCGCCCCAGTCACTCTTTCAGTTGCACCAATTAGAAGTTAATTGGAGGCAATTGCCAAACCTCTTCCTTTTTTATAATATCTGCCCTTACTGTGGCACTAGAGCAGTCTGATACACGACGGACTACTGATGATAAATTACTTTAAATTAATGCATAAAAAAATATGCGTTTGGTGACATTTGTCACGTGACCGGCTATACGTCTATCATATTATTAAACATTTGACCACTTCTTCAGAGTTTAAACGTTTAAAATTCCCATCCCTAGAACTTGACTTGAGTAAAACGAACATTTCTGTGTTATTATCCAGAATTGATTATTTACTCCATCATGCAGCAGAAGTGGATTTACCATAGCATTTACTACAGTAGCACAGGTAGTATAAGCACCTCCCTTATGGTGGATGCTAAATTAATGATAAAAAGACCATTTGTATTCTAATATATATATATATATATAATACAAATCGTTTTTACCTTCTGTGTTCTCCACTCCTGCCATGTTGATGGAAGGTCCGTTAACGGTGCTGCTACCCTGCACGCTCTTCAGCTGCTGCTCCAGGCGCTCGAGCTGGAAGACAAGGGAGTTCTTCTCTGTGCTGAGGGCCTCCAGCATGGTCTGCTTCTGGATCAGCGTCTCTGTCAGCTGGTGCAGCCGGTTCTCCAGCTCTGTCTGGCTGCTGTTGCTCAGTGTCTTGTTGGTAAGCTGTGGGAAGAAACAAGCAGATTGGTTATGGATTGACTTCTCCCACATAACTATTAAAGCAACTCTGTTAAAAAGATCTCCGGTTTCCAGTGCAAGTGATCTTGCCATTGAGGATGTTAACACGGCACACCCACTTATCTGTAACTACAGTACCTGATTCCTGAGTTTTTGAACTTCCTCTTCTCTGTCCTTAATTCTACTCTGGAGAGAGTTTTTGGTGCGATGCAGTTCTTCCTCCAAATATTGAAACTCCTAAAAAAACAAAAACACAAGGAGCAATATTCCAATATAAGATATGACAAATTTCCAATTATTCATTTAGAACAATTAGTTTTTTTTTTTTTTCTCGTCTCTTAACCGCACACAAAATGAAACAACTAAAACACAATACAAAATGTAGGTACATAGTGGAGAAAAACTACTGTCACCATAGGTACAAACCTTATGACAAATCTAGGATATTGCCAATGTTGGCATGTCATTATTCTTACACAGATCTATACATATAGTTTGATTGATCTGAACATGCTAACCTGTTTCTGCCTCTCCAATTCAGCTTCTGCCTCTTGCTTGGACTGTTTTTGACTGGTTATCTGGTCTTGCAGTTCTTGAAGCTGCTCTCGAGAAGATTCCCCTTCTGTCATCAGTAGGTTTTCTGTATCCTGTTTTGTATGAAAACACAGACTAAGGATATGCATAAAATACAACTTTATAAACATAAGAACGTTATACAACAAAGTACCCAAAATGTTTATAAAAAATTGTTAAATAAAAAAAATGAACACTTTTTTTTATAGCACAACAGCTAATTGAGTGGTTTAAAGTTATGCATGATTAAAACAAACCTTTTCACCGACCTTATTTTTATAATCATTGTATTTTATAAACATTGTATTACTCCTATATACTTGCAATGGAAAATAGATGTACAGCATATTAATACAGCTAATCTGAGAACATGTTCTTAAAATGTTTTAATACCATCTTATGATTTGCTGTGTTAATATTCTGCATGATTGCTAAAGTTCTTTAAAAGCTGTCATAAAGTAATATAACTTTGGCTCCAAGCAGAGATTCTCTGCAGAGCCAGATACCAGTTTGAAAACCAGTTTTTCTGTTTTTTGAACAACTGCATAGCCTTTCCCAAACTAATTCTGAAACGTGTGACCTGCAGCTCTGTTCTCAGTTGCTGGAACTGCCCCATGAGTTTCTGGATCTCCTCCCTCTGCATGTCCCTCTCGTGTCTCAGCTCCTCCAGCTCCATGGTGCTGGCTGTGTGGCTGTCCAGACCATCAATCCCTGCACCCTCCTTCAAGCTGCTGATCAGCTTCTCCTTTGACTGGATCAGAAACAAAGCTTACAGGATTTCAGAAACCTTCCTTTTATTTGTGTATCTGTCTAATATAAGTACCTGCAATGAATAGTTCATTATTGATGAGTATTTTTGGAGTCGACATACATTCTCCTAAATGTAAGTAATTAACACAATATATACGGACAAAAACAGAAATACCATTAGCTATATATAGATACACTGTATCTATGATGACAGACATTTTGTGGACATGGTTAACAGCTGATGCCACAGTGTTAATGCAATATCTGAGGGAATAGACAACCATTATTTGGGCCACATTAATAAAGCACAGTAGTTGGCCAAAAAAAATACATTTTTCAACATAATCACGATGGTATTGATATTTTTATTCACACATCATGGGCAAATCAACTAGACAATTACTTTTTTTTTCAAACTTTTATTTGGGAACATTTACCAGGGGAAAACAAATGTATTTTCTAAACATTGCAGTGTATCTAGTTCATGTTCCCTCCTGCAACAATGCTGGTGCGCTGAATGAAATGAGTGGCGTATTGTGGGAACAGAAAACCAGCATTGTTGCATGAGGGAGGATGACCTGGATACACTGCAATGCTCGCTCTCCTGCCAAACACTCCCAAGATAATGCTGAGAACTGTATTGCCCAATTGATTTATGATCCATCACGTGTGACAGAAAAATTCCAACACAGGACACAGACAAGGGTGTTCTGTAACACTTAAGTTCCCCAGTGCTTTTTGTGTTGAACAGATTTTAAAATGTTACATAATGATTCTGAAGGTGGTAAAGGGCAACTTTGTATGGTATGAAATATCAGAGTTATCGCAAGTAATCTGTTACCTTAACTAATCAGTTATTTTACCCCTGTAGCCTCAATAGAGCTATTAAATTGTCTCTTAACAAAATGTTGCCCCTAGTGGCTGTAATAAATAACACCTCTGCCGCTCCCTAATAGTAAAGAAATGTAGTATTTTTAGACATTCTGCACAATCAGTTTATGCAAATACAGCTCCAAGCCAAGCCTTTCATTCATACTTGGTACTTCCCTCCATAAATCTCCTTTATTAATTAAAATGATGCACCCTAATTTTGTGGAGACTTTGGGAATCACTTTTGTGGATGAACACTACTGTCTCACCTGAAGAATCCGTGTAGCCTTTTGTTTGTAGTCTATAAGCTCTTGCTTGACAGACTCGGTTCCAGCTTTAGCAGATTTCAGCTGCTGCTGGAGCTCCTCTGCTCTCCTCTTCTCTTCCATGCTCTTTCTTTCTGCTGCTGTCAGCGACTCAGCCAAGCTCTGCCTCTCTGCCTCCACCTTACTGAGACGGGCTGCAAACTCAGTCTAAAGGACAAGAGCAGACATCCGTTACACCAGGAGAGAAACCACACCCTCTCTGGCAGACCTTATATAGCACCCCACTGCACAAAGATACAAATGAATGTGGTAGTCTGGGGTGCAACAGAATCTTGGGGTGTCCTTTGGATGAGATGTTAAGCTAACGTCATGTCGCTCTGTAGATATCTTTCTTTCAAAGAATATCAGGGCTAGTAACATATATGATTAAAGAAAACACACGCATTAAAAAAAGATATTAGTTTTAACCTGCATTTGTCTGTAACTCTCTTGCTCCCTCTTCAGTGCAGAGTCAGCTTCTCTTAACCTCTCCTGCAATGTCTGTAATGTCTGGTCGTGTAAGCTGCTGCCTTCATTGCAGTCTTGGATGATTCTTAGGAGAAAAAAGTGATATTTCAAAGTGTGTCTAGATATGACTCATTAGCAAAAATAGGAGCAAACTTTGCACTGGAAATAAAGCTCAGTAAATCTGTCCACATATGTTTTATTAACCACTGCAATGGAACTAGCCGAAACAGAAAAAAAATCAGCAATTCTTTCCCTTTTTTTTTTTTATTTTTAAGAAATACAAATTAAATAAAATCAGTACCTTGATCTCTCACACTGTGCAGACTCGAGTGCCTCCGTCCGGGATTTTAGAAGCTGGTCAGCCTCGTCTAGCCTCACTTTGAGGACAGCTAGCTGGGCATCTTTAGCAGAGATCACCTCTGTCAGATCATCCACTTGAGAACGCATTTGCCGCACAGTCTGATCGCTTTTAGAGTGATCAGCGTTCCACCTCTCCACCCGGGCCCGTGCTTTGCTTAGCTCTGGAAAGACAGCAGCAGGTAAGTCTGAGGACCTATTACAAATATTTGAATATTTTAGCATATGCTAGCAATCCACTGAAATACACACACATTTGTGGGGTTTGAGATATTGAATGTCTATCTAAAGCAAATATGGCTGCAATCAATTTTCAAGCCAATACCTGAAAGAATTTAGTCTCTACGATTGCAACTAAAACCTCACAGGACAACTGTCAACTTGTACCAAATCTGAAGTCTCAAAAGGTTTGGCCTCTATCATCTGGTGACCAACAACCGCATCCATATGAAGTCTAGGTCAAATATTTATATTGCAATAAGCATGGGCAGTGCCTTCATAAATAATAAATATGTCTATCTTGAAGGCCATTATAAATATTTCTTACCATTATTTTATATATTTTATAAGCACAGACCACTTGTTCCTACCTTCTTGCATTTCTTTTGATCTTTGAATCAGAGACGCCATCTCCTGGTTCAGCGAGGAGACTTCATTGCGCAGCAGCTGGTTCTCCAGTCTGAGGTTCGACAGCACCTGTGTCTGGCTCTCATCTTTTACAGAGAGACTTGAGCCAACTGAAGCACTGACCTCTTTGGCAGGCTCTGAGGGGGCAACCAAACCAGAATCAGAGCTCTCTGGAGTACCTGGAGAAAAATCAAAGTCAACCAGGGAGAAGACAGCTTATACTTTTTTTTTTTTTTTTTTTTGACTGGTGAGATCCAAGGTGATCTTTTGGTATTTCAGAAAATAAAAAAATGAACAAAACAGTATCATATTGAGATGAAAAATGGACATGCACCACGTGTAATACAAAAGGAGTAGTAGAAGGAGTTTATATTCTTTATAAATTCAGATAAATCATTTTCCTTTTTATTGGTTCAAAAAACAAACTACAGATTTAGGACTACAAAATAAACTGGTGCACCACCAAATTGCCCCAAACGATGGAGCTACTAAATAAAAAATATGCATGTTTTCTTTGACAAAAATTAATGTGGTTGATATTATAATCGTCTGCATGCAGCAAATTTTCCTAATATCTAATTCACAAACACAACAACAAGTTTACACTATAAACAGCAACATGGGAAAACCACCTCTGGTTAGTTAAATGTCATTCACTACCTTGTCCATGATCCTTGCTGGAGCCGTCCTCAGAGGTTTTGTTGCTGGGGGTACCAGTGGAGATAGAGCTGAGGCTCGAAGTTCGGGACAGGCTCTGAGATGACAACGTCTTGGGCTTTTCCTTTTTAGCGTCCACCTTACCATTAAGAGTCTTGTCTGAGCTGTTCAGGAAATCAAAGAGCAGGTCGTCATCCGGCTCTGTCTTTTTGGGCCTCACAAAGTGAGACGAGGGTCTGGAAGAAGGCCTGTCATTAACCTCTGAGGTGGGCTGTGATGCAGAGGATATGTTGGCTGTCCCAGACAGAAGGGTGGCCTTCTGTTTCTTTATATTGACAGCAGCTGAAGTGATGAAGCTAGGCACCTCTGGGGGTGGATGGTACTCAGGAGCTTGTTGTTTATAAGCTGAAATGTACTGACTGGAGTCTGTGGCATCATAAGCTAAAGCAGTCATCTCAGCTTGCTGTTTACTCAACGCTGTTGCTGCTCCCTGGTCCACTTTGTTCAGGAAATTCTCTGCCTTCCCCGCAAGATCAGTCAACCAAGACATATTGGATTTTTATTAATTTGTTTCTTTAAGAAAAAAAAAAAATAATAATCAGTTATATTAATATTGCAGGGTCATAACCTAAATAAAAAAGTAAGGTTAAATTTGGGATATAAGGGGAGACTAGTTTTCAGGTATAATCTGTTGGAAATTTCTTAATAAAATTATCAGGCATCAGCAGCATCATTTTGCATCACCTAAAATGGACAAACTGTTTTCCCGTAATGACTGCATAGTCCAGCAGGTAATCATGTGCAGACCTAAATATACAGGAGATCATTATTCTTGGTTAAATAACTGCAGTATAAAGATCAATTCACATGTGATTTACCTGTAGCCTTCTTTCTTAAATTCAGGGCACAGCAGTAGATCATTTAGCAACACAAATCTTGACAATGCGGTTTTGTCAAATTGGCTTCAGGAAAGCTGTATTTGTTCATCCCTGGCTGTGTAAAGGTGCTAGTTTGTGTGAAGTGTGGCGGTTTGGACACTTGGAAATGCAGAAAATACAGTACTCTCAATACCCACTACAAATAAACAGTACGTATCTATTCAACACTTCTGGGATTTAAGGATAGACAAATATCAACATGAAATGTTTGATTTTCTGTGAAAACCCTATGCATTTTGTAAATGTGACTATTTTAGCACAGTTACAGTGCGAACGATTAGGCTGATTTAGCTTTCTAGCAAGTAAAAATAAATGAAATACAATTACAGAAACTGCATGAAACTATGTAAACATGCGCACAATGCCCCCTCAAAGATCACTGGTTTAATGCTGACTATTCTGATTGCATAATGTCAACATGTTTGCCAAAAATATATTACGAATAAAATACTTAAATAGAAAAATATACGTTGATTAACAAAATAAAGCATGAAAAAGCGTACTGCTCACTTCAGATTCGTGCATTTAACTTCTTGTTGTTATCGGGCCTTTTTCGTGGTTCTACCAAGCCCCTTACCTTTCACAGAATATATTCAACTTTCTGCCAAAAATCGGTAGTTTCTTTAAATGTCGAGGAATATATATAGAATTACATGACAGGTAATAACTTTAAATACAAGAGCCGTTTTGGAGTTGATGAAGCTTACAGAGCAACTACTCTCATCCCTCCTCCATGATCCTGGAGACGTGGACCAGGAACTACTGTGTCAGGACCCAAAACAGAGTGCCCTCGATTTCGCCTGGTAGGGCTCACTGCAACTGCGGTGGCTAGTACACTAAATAAAACAGTTATATATTAAATGCACATAGGCTAAACACTGGGGTCAAAGTCAAGGCTAAACTAACATTAAAAGGTCCTCTGTGAAAATGTCACAATATTTTAGCTCCATGGATATTGTAGAATAATGAAGATGATGCGCCTGCATTGTTGTGACACCCTAAAATAGCCATTAAAACTTGGCAAAACAATTAAAAAGCTTTGGGGAAAATAGCACAATAATATTTGAAATAGGGTTTATTAATCTTTGAGCAGTAGGGAGCGCAAATCCCCTATTTTATTTGACAGGTCATTTATACTTTGACTTCACTAAAATGTATTAACTAAAATGTATTAACTTTTATGTGGTCTAGAGGGCACTGTGTTTCCAAACATTAAAATAGTTTACTGTTTTATATCCTTCTGATAGATGGTGAGTCGGCACAAAGTTGTCACAATAAGTGCATTGGTTTGTTAAAGCTACAGTGCCCCACAGTCATGTTTCATTTTAGACTGAAATGTGATTCCTGGTGCATGTTTTCTACATTCTTCTATAGTGTAGCATTTTGTGCTTCATCAAAACTTTGTTGGCTTACTAGTTTGTTTATATTGCTTATG
The DNA here is from genome assembly GCF_902713425.1 of Acipenser ruthenus. NCBI lineage: Eukaryota > Metazoa > Chordata > Actinopteri > Acipenseriformes > Acipenseridae > Acipenser > Acipenser ruthenus. The sequence goes on from NC_081203.1 coordinate 24,275,982, forward strand.
GCAGTTTTACAAAAGCCACAGGCACAAAAACGTACTCCTTGACGAAATAGTCTCAATTTGCCTTTTTTTAAGTAGCTAGAGTGTGAACCACCTAGAGAACTAGAGCACTTTCCTTACATGTTGAATGCAGTGACACAAGAGCAATGCAGTGGTTCTCTACACTGGGCAATGGTAGCACATGGGCAGGTATGAAAGGTCTGAGTCATTTGGTATAATTGTACCACAGTGAGTAGTGATGGGGGCAGATCCTTCAGTGAAAGCTTCTCATGGACTGGACTGTAGTGTGAAAAATACTTCACAGCTTTCTATGAAAATTCTTACCCACTGGGGTGATGGAGCTGCTCCTTTGACTCGCCTAGTGGAGTTTTTGCTTGTTCACCAGAAAAAGTGCATTTATTTTCCTCATAAAAAGGACATTCATGTTGAGTTAGCATATCGATGAGTGAAATGGATATGTGCAGGCATTTGAGCTTGGGTGTGGAGATGGCATGTTCAAATCCAGGACAGATTTGGGGTTCTGGAAAAAACATATGACACATAAACACCCCTGAGTGATATCTGAACATTGTTCTGTACTGTACAATAGCTCATAAAAGTTCACTGTGTGTTTATTCAATGTATTCACTTCACCAATGCTTTAACTTTGGCTTCAATCTATACATTAATTTACTGAAGTTTACTTTATTTTATATATATATATATATATATATATATATATATATATATATATATATATATATATATATATATATATATCTACTGTAAACAATTGGACTTCCAAATATTGGGGAAATGTATTCTATGTCATTGTGTAACGTTATTCAATGAGTTTGTTGGAAAAGTTTCTCTGCATTGAAATGAAACTACAATTGTGACACAAGGAAAGGCATGTGATTTCTTTGTACATTTCTATAAAATGAGTAATCCCATGGAAAGCGTGACTAGACCACACCACTGCTTGTTCCTCAAATATATGTTTTTTTTTGGAGAATGCTGACTAGTGGTTTGACTAAGGTACAATGAATAATATTATATTTCACTGTACACTATGCAAAGAATACAATGATACACCCTTTACTGGGAGCATTGAAAATATCCTCCTCCTGTTTAAGAACACTAATAAAGATGTTATGGCTTTAATTGACTATGTTAATTACGTCTTACTCATGCAATATTTATCGCTTATACAAGCAGGTTTCAATTACAGCACTTGCCCACCCTCATATACTCTTAGGGTGTTTTCTGATCCTACAATAGTTCAATTGTTTTTATTGGTCTTTAAGAGTCTCTGTTTTATCATTTGCTGATTCCTTTATCAAGCTAGTCACTCCTTTGATCTAAGTTAAGGTGTTAATTTTCTTTATTATTTCAGCGATAATTTTTAAACACCATACTGGATTGAGTTTTATATACCGGGCAGATTATGCAAGCTCTTTCAGTGAAGTTTCCTAACCTCTATCTATAAACTTCATGGGATTAGATTTGGCACTGCTTATAGCTGCTAGGGGTAGTACCAAAAACAACCCACCCCCTTTTAATATTTCAGTAAGATTTACAGTATACTCTGCTTTTATTTGCAATAACTGTTCTTGAATATTAAGTTGCCTGCCATAGATATTTGTAACACAGGCTAGATCAGTCGAAGTGTCTTTACAGAAGCTAATTTTTTTTAAATGTTCCCAGTGTTTTAGATCCTAATACTTTGCCTGGTAGGCTATTCCATGTATTTATAACTCTGAAACAAAAAAAAATGTGTACTGTACATTAAAAATTCAATACCTCAGGTCTATTTTTTTATATTTTTATATCTGATGGATCACAAGACTGTCACATGACAAAAAAAAATATATATAGAACAGTGTCTTTCTTTAACCACAGAGGAACCTGCTGAAGCTACACTTTAAATGTCTAGGTTCAATAAAAATATGTAAACCAGTGTGCCGGGTAATACACAAGGTCACAGAAGTGTAACAAGGGAGAGAGGAACAACTTATTGCATCACCTTAAAAACTGTGGGAAGGTATGTTACTATATAGGTAGTATACTACAGTGTACTATACACTTGGAAAATGAATTACTAACTTTTACTAAAAATGATACCCAGTGTAGTAAGGGAATAAGTATTACAGAGTGAAATTACTAAACTACACAATTTTGTACATTGAGTAAAAATGGCCTCATCATAGTAAAACAGCTATCCTCAAACAAGCATGTGATATTTTATAGCCCCAAAGCATGTGATGTTGTTTTGACTTAAGTGCAATCGAAAGCAGAATACTTAAAGGAAAGAAGATTAAAAATTAATTTAAAACATATTGCCCTTGCCCTAGAAGAGGTTAGATTCCTCTTTTTCAGTATAGGTTTTACCCAGTGTTACAGGACAAAAACAGTGACTGAAATTGGATTAAAAATAGTACAATATTTAAGCAATATGGAATAGTGTTGATTTATTATACTTTTTTTTTTATTTGTTCATAAATTGGTTACTATGTATTTACTATTAACACAAAAACAATGTGAAAGTAAACTACTTGTTAACAGTTAATACATTAAGAAATGCCCCTTACAATAATGTGACCCAGTAGCAGTGATTTAATTAGTCTGTATAATAACCAGTTATTAAAGAAGTGCTGTAACTGTATCAGAACATGATCTTACACACAAAGCGCTGGCTTCTGTGGGAATAACCAACAATATGTGTCATTATACAGGAACAGTGATTTCATTATGATAAGATAATAACCAGTTATCACAGAAGTGGTAGTTAAAGGGGGAGAGTGCAATAAAATGACACAAAGGGAATTACTTTATCAAACTATATGTATGTCTGCAACAGTATAACATATATTCAGTAGCATGACATCCTACAACTCTGTTATACCCAGATATTTTAATTATCATACTTTTCCGGCTTCGTTTGTCCCTTGAATGAAGAAGGGAAGCAGTGAGTGCTGGGTTTTCTGTTTTAGGAAGTATCATTGGAGGGTCTGCCCCTTGAGGTTGCTTCACAGGTGCAGAGGCAGAAAAGACAAGACCAGAGCTCCTATTATTGCTAATCTTCACCACAATCACAAATCGTCCTCTGAAGACGTTTTGTTTTGAATTGTTTTGTTTTTTGTTGGTTTTTTTTTTGACAGTGCTGTTTTTACATCATAATATGCTCTAAGTGAATACCTTTAATACATTGTGGTTAAGCATAAAGCAGTAAAGCATAGACACGCAACAGAAAATCCTAATAAACCGTCATCTATTTTAATACAAGACTTAATTACCAAGAAGTGGTATACAGTAGTTTAATACTGTACAAATATACTGTGCAGTAGCATAATGACTGCAAAAGTCCATTCCCTCTGCTGGCGGCTCATTGGTTGAACTACAATGACAGCCCTCCCCTCTGGTGTCGTGACGTACAGTACACAAAAACACAAAGGTCCACAGGCAGCTCTAGCAGTTTCGTGGAGATCAGGTAAGAAATCTATTTAAAGAACTTGTTAGAAAAGACATTACATTAGTGAAATTTGGAGACATCTGAGTTCGAAACGAGTCAAAATGCGATGCACTGAAAACAAGTAAGGTCGCTTGAAAACATCAAGCCGTGCTATTCAATATCGGCCTCAGTAAAAACAACAAGTCTCCTCTCTCTCACTACACAAACTAGTTTAGCTGTGAATTCTGTACAACCTTTTTTTATTGTGCAATGTTTGTAAAGCTTTATTATTTGAAGTGGTTTTGTAGTATCCGACATTTGAAGGTCAGATATCACAAGACTGTGACTCAGGCGCACTGAAAACTAAGGATTTAAACCTGTTTTTATTTTCTGTTTCATTTGATTAGGAATCTGAGACAAAGTAACACTATTTTTAGACTGGAAAGTAGCTTAGACGTCACTGCATCTGAAAGTCTGGATACATTCTATCAATATTGTTTTATTCCCTGTGAGTGTGAAGCTTATTCCTTATTGTTTCTGCCGAAAACGTTGCTGTAATCTGTGGATAACTTCTATTTTCGTAAAAAATCTTCTTCAGCAAAGGTTTTATGGAGAAGTGTAGCGGAGAAAACTTTTCAAGCAAAGTCAAATTACAAAGCAATATAGCTTTTTTTTTTTTTTTTTGGTGGCTGTAGGCACATTTCCATACACAATAGATGAAAGTCAATGCATATCATTTATACAGTGTATTCAAACTCACCTGAAAATTCGCAGCATTGAAAATTTTATATTTTTTGTATTTCATGTTAGGATTTGGTAAATGTGTTTTAGTTATTGAAATACAGTAACTTGCATAGTGTTATAACGTGGAAGTGACATGTATAAATACTGTATTTGTTGAAGCAGCAAACAAATTAAGAACTGCTTGACACTTTTTGTAAGCAACCATTATAAAAGTTTCTGATAGTAAATGCATTGAAAAGTATGTAAAACCACAGGCAAGCGTGTGCATTTACCGTGGTACACTTTTATAAGAGAAGCTACGCACAAGTTATTAATTCTTTACAAAGCGTACAATCGCATCTAGGCCCAGAGCTAGATATCTGACTATCAACAATAAGACATGTGGTCGTATCACGTGATTTGTTTTTTGTATATATAAATATAAAAAAATGGAATAACTATTTATAAACACCAACAAAACGCTTTGTGGAAAGTGAAATTAAAATGTTTATTCAAAAGTCAATAATATTATTGGAATAATATTAATTCATCGATATGATGTAATGCTGTGACCCCTTTTCCAAGTAGCAATTTCTAATATAATTATTGAAATACAGAAATGTAGAATTTTACATTATAAATTACTTTATGACATACTGTATTTAATAGTTTTAAATACATGTGACTTCTACTCCAAGAACCCCTACTCTATTGAATGCCATTCTTTAGTCCTGTCAAGTGAAATGATTTACTATAGTTTACTAGGTAGCATTAATCCCAGCTTCTGAATTAGTGTATTTGAAAAGAAGATTAAGTACAATGTTCATACAGTGTATATAGTTGCATTCAGTTCTTTGGTCCATTTCACCTTTGCAGTATTAAGTTGCAAACATATACAGAATTTTGGGCTGCATTATTTCGTTCTTAAATTGCCTTTGTGGCGTGTGTTTTGTAATGAGAGATGAACTTGTCCCATGTTTTCTGGCTTGTGTTTCAGAGGTGACAGCAGCATGTTTGTGAAGACAGTAGCCTTGCTCGGCTTGGCCCTGGCAGTGAGTGCCATTCCTTTGGAACACCCAGAGAAAGGCAAAAACTGGGTAGTCATTGTTGCCGGTTCTAACAGCTGGTACAACTACAGGCATCAGGTGTGAACTACAGCCTCTGGATTTCATTTAGCATCAGTTACGAGTGACTGCATTGATATAGTGTAGCACTGTGCTTGGGAATCCGTTTTCTTCATACATTCCCAGGTCACAGTGCATGAATTTGGAAATGTTCTTGTTATATAAGTTGTTTAAACCCTCAAATGCATATAATTGGAAAAGATGGGAACCCATAATGCCTAATAATTGTCTATGGTTGGTTTTGAAAAAAAAAAAAAAGTTCTGGACTTTAATTAAACTGACTGTGTGATGTGTCTTTATGTACAGCCCTGTAGCATTGGGCTGGAAACTTGGTTGGCCAGTGTTTTCTCATATTACATCAAGATATGATTAGCCTATGCATTTAAATTCACTCCCTTTTTCAGAATTACTTATCTTGTTAGAGCATATTGAATGACTTGCAATTTGTAATGTTCATGGGAAGCCTGTTGGCATATACTAGACAGCTGATATATTTGTGTTGTTCTCCCTGTAATATTGTTGATTGGTTTACTAGTCTTTGATATTACACTATAAACACTAAGGAAGGGCAAACACCAAGTTATTAGGGTATTGAATTTAAGTCAAACGACCCCTGACAAAAGGGAGACTCTCAAACCTGTTTAATTAACGTTCACAAAGCTAATACGATATCCCAAATGTTTTTCGGCCTGTTCTGTGAGGGAAGTCAAGTGTTCTGTTCCTAGTATGAAAAGGGACAGCGAATCTTGTCACATGTTTTCATATTGGATTTCTTGTTTTGTTATCGTAGGCAGATGCATGCCACGCCTACCAGATAGTCCACAAAAATGGAATTCCTGATGAGCAGATTGTTGTGATGATGTATGATGACCTCGCGCAGAATGAAGAGTAAGTACTTGTTATTATTTTGACGCTCCGCTTTTGTTCGGATAGGGCTCTATTCAGAAAATTGAAAGGACTATGTTTATAAACATTTCACACTGGTTAATAGTCTTTAACAAAACAGCCCTTAAAACAGTTTTTTGTGAATAGAAATGTATTAAGAGGCAAAGTGGTCATGTGTATTTTTATTCCTATAGAATTTATAAACGACTTTCAAAATATCTCATGTAAAAGAAATCAATGCATAAGTGATGTCTCAAATAAATAACACACATTCCACTATACTGACGAGTGTTTCTCATGCTTGTCATATTGTGATGAAATTTGCTACAGACATTCTTTGGTGCAGGTTATTGAATGCTTCATAATCTCAAGGTATACTGAAGCTGTTAGTCATTTTTGCATGCACTGTAAACCTGTATTAATATGTATAATCAAATTATTTTGGAGAAAATGTATGTGCAGATCTACGTTGCTGTATTTAAATCATTGAAAGATGTCCTCAGATGTGCTTAAGTCATCTGGCTAAAAGAAGTCAATGCAGTCACAGCTGGGAGTCAGCATCACATGGTTGCAGTTTATAGTTTAAAATCACATCAGAAAGCACGTACAGGAAATGAACATTGTAAATTTGATTACAGTAAAGTGTTGGGCAACGCTCTGGTGACCTGAGTCTTGCTTCCCTTTTTCATAACCTGCTAACAACCTAAACCAAATAAAAAACAGTCTTGCCTGTTTTTTTTTTAGCATTTATCCAATGCAAGTGAGGGTATCAGAATCTGGGGGTATATGGAGGCTGACTGTGTGTCTTTTCTGTATGTCACAGTCATCCGACTGGGAATTTTGACTTCAAGATCGGGGGGGGGGGGGTTTCTTTAGGGGGATTTCCTTAAGGGTCATTTCTGTACTCTCCCCTTTCTCTGGTATTGTCTATTGCTTATTATATACTGTATGAGTGGTCCATCCTCTGGTATGTACTGGCTTACGGTAATTGGTGATAATTTTAGAGTTTTGTTTAGAGTCATTGTTCATGACTTGGGATAATTTCTGTATCATTTCAATAAAACATGGTTAGTCTGTAGTAAAGCATATTTGAGTTTTGTGCCGCCTGTTCTCTAGCTAGGCCCCTTTTCTATAATGTTGTTGTCAGGAGCCATAGTTAAGAGACTGTGCTATATGTATATGTTCCTAAAATGCAGTTTCCCAGCTGTCAGTTAATTGAATTGGACACCAATTTACAAATGCAGTGAACCTTGTATTAGAAAGACAGCTGTATAAAAGGGTCATACAACTGTAAAGGTTTGTACATTTCAAATGATTTTGTTTTTTACTTTCAGAAATCCAACAAAGGGAATTGTCATTAATAGGCCAAATGGTACCGATGTCTACAAAGGAGTTGTTAAGGACTACACTGGGGAGGTTAGTTTGCCAAAAAACAAAGCATGTTGCCGGAAACTACATTAATTTCAAATTTTCCCACTAGAATATTCTAAGTAATAACAATGATAATGATAATTAAATAAACTCAACAAGAAACCCCTGGAGTGAACCATGGTAATTCCAACAAAACAAAGCTAGAGAGGAAAACTCAGTAAATGATATTAACCTCCCTCTCTCTAATATGTTCTCACAGAGTCTGCTTCTTTTTGTTTTAAATTATTGTTTCATTTAACTGCACGGTGTGGGTTAAACCTTACACCAGTGCCAGTTTACCACCTTTACATGTCCGTCTTTCAATGAAATGTACAGTATGACTAGCCATTGACTGTCTCTTATTGTTTTAGTAGGGTATCTCACTGGTTGAGCAACACACAGCAGACCTTATGAAAAGCCTCTTCTAATGACAAAATAGGAGATAGAAATAGTTTCTAATTAGGATAATAAAAGCAGATAACACACAAGCTACCACAATGATTTATTTCTTCATTTTAACCCAATTGTAATTGTGGCCTGCAACTATGGGGTAATTTAATAAGACACCAGTAAAGGAATTTCATGAGAGGACTGAATTATTTATCATTTTAAGGCACAAATTTATAAACCTTTTTTTTTTTTCTCAATTCCTACAACCTAATGTTAAAAGCAATTTTTTGTGTTCTTTTTCTTTGAAGGATGTAACCCCAAAGAATTTCCTAGCGGTACTGGAAGGGGATGCAGAGGCAGTACAGGGCGTTGGATCTGGGAAGGTGCTGAAGAGGTAATTAAAGGAGTTCTAACCAGTGCTTTAAATCCAGTTTCCATTAACACCATTGTTGCCCCTCCCCTTTTTTATTGTGCTGAAAACAGTTCTTCTCTTTGTTTTGTACGTTAATTCAGGATATGAAAAAAATGTAGTTGCACGTTGGTGATTATACAGTGTTGATTGGATGGTTTGGTAAAATAATAAAAGAAAAAATAAATGATTGTGCTGTTTCCTGTCATGGGAGTAGGCTGTACATAGGAATGAGTCTAAGGAAGTCTTGTCTGGTCATGTGCATTCTACGATCATGTGAGAACTAGGCTAACAAACCTGTCTGATTACCTGTGGACTTATTGCTTTCTCTTTTGTCTTGGAAGCGGTCCAAATGATCATGTGTTTGTTTACTTCACTGACCATGGAGCCCCAGGCCTCCTGGCCTTTCCAAGTGATGATGTAAGCATGTTTTTTTGTCTTTATGTAATAAAACACAGACTTAAAGAATGCAACATTTATGTAGAAATAGTTAAATTAGTAAAATATTCATATTTTCACAACATTTATAGAGCTGTATTAAAAAAATGTAACTAAAGCCAAACACACGATAAAGTCCCCTAGTCGAAATGCTAGGCAGAATGTTTTACGTCTTTGTGTTCCGTGATACAGGAAATGCTGTTATGATGTTTTCTTATTCTACTCTATATCAAAGGAAGTCTTTATTGCATAATATTCCCTAACTCTTTTTCTATTATTTTGCTTTACCAGCTTCATGTAAAGGATCTTAACAAGACAATCACAAATATGTACAAAAACAACAAATACAAAAAGGTAAAGTTGGCTAGGACAATCCTTCAATATTCATTTCTGTTTTGGTTCTAAAAAAACGTAAATTTAAGACTGAAAGTGGTTCTTTGAGTTATGTCATTTTGCATATAGAGCTATTGTATAGAGCACTAGAACGCATAGAATTGGGCCAGAATCTCCCCAGTGCAAGTAAAGATCTGTATTATTTACCAGCTGTACTATTTCCACAGATGGTGTTCTATATTGAGGCCTGTGAGTCTGGGTCAATGATGAACCATCTGCCTGGCAATATTAATGGTGAGTTCATTTGGGCAATCTTGCCTCACTGTTAACTGTGTTTTAACTTTAAGTCTACGGTTTCAAACTACATGCAAAAAAAAAAATCCAATAAGAAAAGCAATTGAGACAGCTTGTTCAAATATGGTTTAATATGGGTTGATTTTTTTTTTTCTATCCAGGGAACCAAGATATTCAGTAAGCAAGGCCTTGTGTTTACAGAATGTGACATTGAAATTCCAATAAGATTGAACGGGTGTAAAATGCACTTGCATGCTGATATCTCTGCTGACTTGTGATCTCATTTAAAAGCTTAGAAAGATGCATTAAGCCATCCATTAAATGTGGTACCCTTAAAGAAGCCAGAGCTTTGTGACATTTTGGTGACATTTGTTTTTTTGTTCTTATTCTTTCAAGAAATATTCCCGAAGTGCAAAGTTCAAGCAACAAAATAAAACCATCCTGCTTTAAGTAACTTGGTGACAGTCACCTACATCGTGTTGCAATAAACTACATGAATTTTGTATACTCATGTCACCTTGTGTGTGGGAATGTCTTGTGACATACCGAGTCATTGTGAACCGCTTCCCTTCACTAATCGTATCCCTGTACAGTCAGCAGAATTGTGTTCACTGCCAAGTGAAATTACATTGTATACTGTCATGAGGTCTGCTTTTGACAAAGCACTTCAACTAATGTACTGTAATGTCAAACCAAGCAGGATTGTCATTAACGGAAGTTTACAAGCAATGGAGGTCAAAGTCCTGTTTTTTCACAAACCCAACCATCTAAAACAAAAACAGATACTGGAATGGGAACAAATTAAGTTAAAAGAAAGGAATAACTGAGAGATTGATTGAGTTTTGAATTGTATCAACCTGTGTATGGCACAAACTGAGAAGGAATGCACTTGAGATTTCATTGACTCCCATCTATCCTCAATGAAATCACAGATCTTGTTTCCACAAAACCCTCAAGGCAGGGTAGATGGTTTATTTACGTCAGGCCCTTACAGCTGGGAATAGATTCAAATACAGTCTTAGGGCAGCACATTTCCCGTCAGCTATACAAGGCTGTACAGGTTATCTTCTCTATTGGGCTGCACTGTTAAATGTCTTGTATAAATCAGTAACACATGAGAAGATGAGGATTGTATTGATACACAAACCATTGGTTAGACCCTTAACTATGTGGCATTGGAATGTGAGCAGGCAATCAGTGTGCAAGTAATGCCCAATTCATTTTCTAACCTAGTTCATTGGAGATAGATAGAATGGCTACTTCTATTCTTTATAAAACTTTACATAAAATGTTGACCAGCTCTTTTTAAAATCACATTGTAGAAATCAAGATTGCCAGTAAACAGATTAAGGACAAAGGTTTATGGAAACTCCTCGCCATTAATTATTAATAGGTGTTTGTCTGGACAAGTTTATTTTAGACGGGTGTAATGGTTTTTTGTCCAGTAATCTATTTCTGATATTACAAATCTTGATGGAAAATCAGGATTTTGATGACATAAGTCTTAATTACGTCTTGAAGTTACTAAGATTTAAGCTTCTTCCATGAAGTTGTCCACTATATGAGTTTCAGTTATTTGCACAAGGTTCTCAGCTGCCCTTTGTTTGCTCCCTCCAGTGTACGCCACCACTGCTGCCAACTCCCACGAGTCCTCCTACGCCTGCTACTACGACGAGAAGAGAGAAACCTACCTGGGAGACTGGTACAGCGTCAACTGGATGGAAGATTCTGATGTTGTGAGTGCCCCTTCCTGCCCTTCGCAACTGCTGTATTATTTACAGTTCCATCTCCACTCCATCCGTATCAAATTGTGTCATTCGATACAAGTGTGGGTACAGTAAAACTTTACACAACCGCCTGCCATTCTACCTCAGAACCAATGAAAACAACATGAAACCTATGAAATTCAGTATGTCGGTACAGAAGAATACATAAAAACAGGATCTCAGCGTCACAAATATGATCTTCTGTTGTCTTCCAGGAGGATCTGACTAAAGAAACCATTATACAACAGTTCAAGATTGTGAAGAGCCACACTAATACCAGTCATGTGATGCAGTATGGAAACAAGGTAAGAAATACTTTTGGAGCATAGCAGTGCTCATTAGAGGCAGAACAAACTTTATTAGTGTCTGATCGTAGCTGGTTTATTTAATTAAAAATCCTACTTTCCAGGTAATTTGCATAGAACATTGCTCTTAAGCTCTTTATATATAAAAGTCACTTTATCGTCAATGTATTATTTTTAAATACATATCATTGTCTATCCCTTACTTTCAATGGATACTTCTTGGTTTCAGACGTTAGCCCACATGAAGGTGATGCAGTTCCAGGGTAACTCTCATGAGAACTCTCAGCCGGCCGCTCCCATCAGCCTCCCCCCCATCGAGGACCCTGACCTGGTCCCCAGCCCTGATGTCCCCCTCGCCATCCTCAAGAGGAAACTGATGGCCACCAATGACATCTCCACTGCCAAGCGCTACTTGGAGGAGATCAACTCACATCTGAAGGTGAGAGCAACGCTCCTACCCCCTTGTTACTGCACCATGCATACCCAGCCTCCAACCCTAATGCATTGGGTTTCTGAGCCCTTGGTTCACGATTATTCCCACGGCTACAATATGCTGGATAGGGGAGTCGGTGGTGGCTAGCCAGTTCATGGCTTTGGTTGGTTCATTTGTCAACTGTGTTGTTAAAGAATTCTTGCAATGTCTGCAAGTGTGTGGTGGATCACCTGGAAGCAGTTCTGCACTAATAAAGAGGTTTTGAACAGAATCAGAATTCATTTGATGTGATATTCTTTGTAGTAACACTATACAGTACGTGAGTATTTCCCATTAATTAGTAGAAAATATTAGTCATTCATATAAAAACTGGTCTGCCGTTTTATGAATTAAGCTTAAATTCATGCTTATGATTCCATATCTGAATATGGTTTGCTGGTTTGTTTCTCAGGTCAGAGAGCTGCTGAAGGAGACCATGAGAAGGATTGTGTCCGTGGTGACTGAATCCAAGGAAAGGACAGAGCAGGCTCTCACTGACAGACTGGAGCTCACCACCAAGCATGACTGCTACCAGGCTGCTGTGGAACACTACAAAACACGCTGCTTCAACTGGCACTCGCCCACGGTCAGTTCCAGTATTTCTTTCACTTTGCATCACAAAAAACTTCAGATTCCATTGTCCATTGGCCCACATTCCTCTGCAGTCTTTATCCAGTTTGTAAAAATGCCAGTGAGATTAATTGAGAAGGAACTGTCATGAAGATCCATATGCTCTACTGAATGGGCTTTTTAATGTGTGACAGGAAACTGTTTTTTTTTTTGTTCTCGGTGTGACATGTTACAGTATTTCTGCATGGGTATGGTAAACATCCCAGATTATTCAGAACTGTTCTCAGCAAGAGGAAGTTCAATTTAAAAGGGGAAAAACCTAGTAGTAACCTAATGACACAGTTTAAAAATTTCGTCCAAAAGCTTTTACATTGTTTTTAATAGTTACTCAGTTTTATAAATCCACCGATATTTGTCACTTAATTAATTTTTTTCTCTTTCCCTTATTTCCTAGTATGAATATGCTCTGAGACAACTCTATGCTCTTGTGAACCTTTGTGAAGGAGGTTTTCCTGTTAACAGGTAACATTTTGCTTTTAATTTCATTTTGTTCCAAATCTACTATAAAATGCACTGGATATTTGCACAATTTTACAGGTATTGGCTCCCACTGCATGCAGGTTCATTATGCCTTTGGTGGATCACAGGGCCAAAACAGTAAAAAACAGAATACTTTGGGGCACTTTGGGAAATCTTAAACTTCTGACCCCTTGAGTTTAAATGTAAATTCCCAATTTAAAGTAGTAGATGCAGGACAGTGAGTTCACATCACAACAGGATGAAAATAAGATTCCTATACCATATTACCAGTGGGGGGTGGAAGTAAAAAGAAGACTTAAAAATTTAAACATTTCAGGGAACTTTGTTTTAATCTACTTTTAATCTAGTCTTATTCTAAAGTGCTACAAAATATGATTCCATTGCTATATTGTCACCAGAGATTATAGTCTGGTTAGTTGAAATAGATAATAAGGCAGTGCAAGGATGCACAGTTTCACTTTCTTTTTTGAGCTCACAAATTAAGGCTCCTCTTTGGCCTTCACTTGCAGGATCCAGGAGGCAATGAACAAGGTGTGCTTCGCTTCATATTAAACCTCATCTGTACCAATTGATGGAGGAGGTCACCTTTTCCTTGAAAATAAGTTATGTGGAGAGACAACAAACGTGGCTCTGAGCACTAATGAATCACTATTTTGATTTAGAATTTTTATATTATACATACATACATACATATGTGTGTCTATATATATATATATATATATATATATATATATATATATATATATATATAATATATATATATATATGACACACGTGTGTGTGTCTTTTTAATCTTGTTTTACAAAAAAATCATGTTTTCTTGATTTCATTTATGATGACAAAACACACTACTTTGACTAGGAATAATTTTTGGTTTTAACCAGTATATTAAAATTACACCAGTTTGGCTGTTTTTAAAACAAATGTTTTTGTTCGGCTTACTGTAGGGACTTGAAACTCTTAGATCTTAACCCGTTATTTTTAAAAGCGTTGAAACAAAAAAAGGGGCAGTGCCTTTACATGTATAATTTTCAGTTGCCGGTATCCCAGCACAAGGGTATTTGTACTGCATAAGCAGGTAGCACAGAAGTAGTAACCAGGCACCAAGTACAGTTAAACAGGTTAACTATATTATGAACATTACAATTATGAATAAGAATACAAAGTGCTATACAGCCCCACCAGGCTCAGAAATGCACTTTTATCAGTCTCCTCTTTTGAGTGAACTACATCAAAGGTGTTGACGTCTCCAAACACACTATCATCCTTGCTTATGGAATACCGCTTTGTTTTAAGTTGCACATTTGATGCTTCTAAATTGTGGCTGTAATAAAGGAAAATAACTTGCAAACAACCCACCTAGTAGATAATGGCATAAACGATGCATGGCAGGATTGTATCTCAGAAGTGCAATGACTCGCTTTATAACGTCAATATGCAAAGTAAATACATGACTTGTTAAATACAAAACTGCCTGGTCCACTCTGCAACAGATCTAGCCAATGTTTATAATCAATAAAACAAAACAATTAAAGTCAGAAGTTTTCGTTTCTTCCTGTGTTCTAAATTCATTGTGCTGGATTACTGTGTAATAATAATGACCAATTTTGTTTTCTTGAAAGTCATTCTGTTTTTTTATTTTAAGCTGCTGTCAAAGCAAATGTAATTCTCCAAGCTGATGAAATGGCCAAGGCCCTTGTGTGTTCCGTAGAAGCACATGCAAACACTGCTTGTTATCAGCAACACCACTTGCTCCTTGAGTGATACTATTAAACACCACATGATATCCCTGCGTGTGATGGGCCTGCTTGCCTCTGGTTTTAAATCAATAAAACAAGCCAGTCAATATAATGTAATTATGGGCATTTAAAGCACTACAGTAATAAATAGCAGTGGGGATGAATAGATGTGGTAATGAGGACACATGTCACCTTTATCTACTGTATTCACTGTGATTATATTTAGTATGGGATTATCAGAATCCAAGTCAGTTGTGGCCTTGTACAGTAAAGTACTTTTAAAAGAAGACAACCCCAAATGATCTATAAACCCCAAAAGATATGCAGTAGCTCTAAAATACATGTTGTGCATTACTGTTGGAATCGCCATTTATAAAGACAAGTGGCCATGCCAATAACCTATCCCTGATCAACTGCTGCACCATTCAGTGACAGAAGGACTGCAAAACATGGGTGCCACCATACTGTGCATGTGCCAAAAGGAACCAAAATCAAACCTATTTAGCTTTGATTTATTGCAACTACTCAAGGCCAAACAATGTATTTACTTTGTTTTATCCTAAATGCTCAACACAAAAATGTTGAACCGTGACTTGCATCATTATTTTTGATTTACAAGTGTTGTTCCCTTAAACGTGATAGTTTATGTATTTAAACTGCTTGACATCTTATTTTTAAGATTTAATATTTCTATATCAAAGCCAAATAACACAAACCCACTGGTCCTTCAAGACGTAAATTGAAAAGTAATAATGTTCCTTTCATTTATTCTTTTTACAAAATACATTTCCAATAAGATAATACAATATAGATTTGATTAAAAGTATAAAAACAACTTCATTGTCAAAATTTAAAAAAAATGGTCCGTGGCAACAATACATTCAATGGTAAAGCTGTAATTCTTCACAACTTTAGATTCCCATCATGTTATACACAAAGTGAAAGTGTAACAGCTCATATTGTAAAGCTGCAGGCCTACCACTAAATGCAAATACATCTGGCTTAAAATAGAAGATGATATCTATATCAGGGATGGCCAAAGTTTGCCTTTCCATACCTGGTTAATTGTACCTATTAAACCTGGAGTGGAATGGCCTTCCAGGACTGTGACAAAGCGACTTACAGAGACGAGGAGGTGAACTATGCATCAACAACTGTGCTGCAGTCACTTACAATAGGACCTCAGTTTTACGTCTTATCCAAAAGACGGAACATATACCTGCAGATATACAATTATACAAAAATGGTAGTACAAAAAGATTAAAGAGGCTATGCATATGAGCTGCTTTGAGGTCCAACAGTTAACATTTTGAAATCCTAAGATTTTATTTTTCTGAAGCACTGTGTTTGAAAATTGGCTTTAATATTAGTTTAAAATGAATATCTTTCAACAGAGATTTTTAAATGTCCACAAAAGGAGAACCAAGACAACATTGAGTAAATGTGTACTGTTTATAAGACCTACCTGGACAAAATATAATATCCATTGTAAATAAATGTAAACATCAGCTGAAAGATATGCCTTTCACCCCACTGTGAACCAAATATAAAGTTATTTGCCAAATCACCAAGCAACACAACTTCAGTAGTCCATTAAGTCAACTATCAATTGATAGTCAGTAAACTCCACCTTGTGGACGGCTTCATAAAAGACCTGCAACAAGATTATTTCAATCTGAAGACATTCTGAAGATCAATTTGGGTGCAGACTTCTCCAGAACTTTTCTTTCACATCAACCAGAGGCCAAAAACAGTAGCCCTTCCTTTCACGGAATGTGCTCAAATCAAGCTCTCAGTTTTGAGTGGTGGTTCGATGTCTTTCCCCTCCTCAGAGCTCACAGGCTTGTATACAAAATAATACTCTTTCTTGGGCTCGCTGTGGTGGAACGTGGCCTTGACTGTGAGAGGGAGCTCCTGTGGACCCAGTTGTTGGTATATCCCCTCCACCAGCACACAGAGCCCATACCTCTCAGGCTCCGGAACCTCGAATTTCTCTGCACACTGTCGACACAGGTCCTGAGCCGTGGTGTCCGGCCGTGCCCCCAGAGTCTTTGTGTTGGACCCTGCTTCATTGAACGAGACGTTGATAAAATCCTGCAAGAGAAACAGGTTTAAGAGATGAGGGAAAGCACACGCAGTATATATATATATATATATATATATATATATATATATATATATATATATATATATATATATATATATATATTCAGGAAATACCCAGAGCATTGCACACTTGCTTGTTACATTTATAAGTGGTGCTAGTACAAAAAATGGTGCAGCAGCTCCCCCTTGTGGCACATACCTGCACTGACGACCTGGAGACTCGGGCCTTGTTGAGAGTTCTACGGCGCTCCCAGCGGTGAATGGAGTCCTGGATCTCCAGGCTGAGCTGCCGAGTGACTGCCAGCTTGTCGTAATTCTTAATGTGCTCCAGGGCACCGTAGGTGGTGGTTAAATAGTAAGAGCCTGACAACAAGAGGATGCAAAACAACATCAACACTGCGGGCCTTAACATGGTCCTTGTATTGTATGAATGCACTATTGTCCCATCGTGCTTCAGTGTCATTTAAACAAATAAAGAAATTGATAGAAACTCAGGCAGACAGGCAGACACGTTAATTGAAACACACATGTAGTAGTATGCATAGTTTTTTCCCAATCTAGTAATCTAGAGCTACTTTTACAGTTACACCTTGACATGCGTATTCATTTGATTTGCTTGTGTAATTTATGTTTTACTGAATTAGTTATTTTGTTTAAATAAATAATGCATTCAAATAATATTATCAGTGACTTAAAGGGTTGATATCATGAGCATTTTACTAATATTTAATGTGCTATCTGTTTACATCCAATAATGTCTCTTCCCTAGGATTCTGCATTGTTGTGTCTAATCATTATTTGCTATGCTTACTAACTCCAGAAATGGCTAATTGTGGTGAAGTACACCAGTGGTGATTCACTGTGTCCTGATTCAGGCAATTCCTCTGGTCAGGCCTACCTTCTCCGAGCTGCAGCGTGGGGTCCATTAGCTCCATCATATACTCCACATCCAGCAGCAGAGCGGGCAGGTTACTGCGGACCAGGACGTACATCAGTACCGGCAGGAAATCATCAGCACCATGCGGCTTCCCTGCAACAGCCAAGTGTGATTAACACAGGGAACCAGTCCTTGACAGTCTCTAAAAACATATTCCCTGTCTACACTAAAATCATGAAATCAATGGGAACCACCTATGGTACAGGAGCACGCTAGTGAACTCAAGCAATATCCAGGCTCCCACCTAATAATGTATTGAAATAATAATGTATTGAAATCATCTGTGTCTATATATCATCTATGTATTGAAAAGTGAACAGAAAATAATTAATACCAGTGTTGAACAGCAGGGGGAGCCGTCACACCTATTTTCCCTTCCTGTTAAATTCTGCTGTCAGAGAACTACACTGTGTATCCATTTTCTCTGTATGTACTGCCTGTGCTTTCAGTGTCCTTGACTCCTGAATATTTAATGGCACATTTGTTTTTTACTCATTGTATTGCCACATGGAATTGAGAGACCTGCTGTTTTCCACAGCTTTTTTCTCTCTCCCTCACACACCCACACAGTCTTTTACTGTATAGTGAATCTTTCTTCTCTCAAATATTAAGAGCAACATGCAGGCATTTAGGAGTCACTCAATGGCAGCAGTGGTGGAAGAAAAGCACCAAATTGCAACCACTTCTCTTATAGCCCACAGGAGGACATTGTGACATATTTGCTAACTATACTGGTCTATAAAATGTTTGCAGGCCAAACTTCTTGTGAAAACTGCAAGAACTACTTAGTTTAGATTATAAACCTGCCTACAATTTGCACGTGAACTGAACTATGACAGAACATGCAACAGCATCCTCAAATGTCATATTTCTTTACAAATAAAATCACATTTATTTAGATTAAAACAGTACTAAAAACTGAATTAGTAATAGGCCTATAAGACAAATGTTTTGTCTTCGTCCCATTGCATGGAAACTGTGAACCTGCAGTATGATTTAAGACACAAATCCCCTGATGCCTCGACAGTGACCTTAACGGATAGTCTAATGTAGAGGTATCCAATCACGGATGGCCTTACCATTCAAGGTTTAATAGGTAAAACCAAATAATTAACTTTAGGGGGATGGGGGGTTTATTTGGTTCAGTTAAACCATTTAGAACAGGGTTGGAACAAAGAACAGGACTGGAAGAGCCAACTTTGGCCATCCTTGGTCTAATGTCTCTCCTCTGGAAAAAATATAATTATGTAGTATACCAGCTAGAATCCAAAAAGCCTGCTCACTGAGGCAAAACAGTAGCTGCATCATCTAAACAAGCATGGCTGTTATCCTGTATGTAAAAACATCAGAGTGTGTTAAACTCCAGGTACTTGAGTGAGTAAAGTAGGCCAACATGTGCAGTTTGTGTCCACAAATCATCGTCTCAGGTTGCTATTGATTTCATTTTCCATTGGAAAAAAGCCATATGAGCTATAAGTCGCTCGTTTACAACGGCACCCAACAGCAGCAAATTACAATCACAAACACACAGAATACACATTTAAAACTATGCACAACATCATATCCATACACAGGGCCTCTTCAGATAGTGGAACAACTTTAACCTTGATGTAAAATTTAAGCAATGACAATATTTGAAAGTATCAACTCTCTCCAAAGGTGTATTATTACAAGTAACACCAATGAAATTGGAATTATTGTTTTGTATCATTTTCTCTGAACCCAATAACATGATTTGTCTTTTTTTCATTTAAAATCAAACAATTTTTAACAAACCAATCTTGAAGTTCAAAAAAATCATTCTGTCTTAGTTAAATCATGGACATTGTCAGAGCTGTAGTAAACCACAGTATCATCTGCATACATATTTACAGAACTTTTTCTGCAGACAGAAGGTATTTCATTTTTAAAAATTCCAAAGATTTCCAAAGGAAACAGAGAACAGGATGTATGGAAAAAACAATCTCAAAACAAAAGAAAATTGGTACCAGTTAGAAAAGTCTACAGATATACAAGCTTATTGAGTCTTAGGTGACAAGAATAAGGTCACAGTACAATTTTAGCAATAATAATTAAGAAGAAGAAGAAGAAGAAGAAGAAGAAGAAGAAGAAGAAGAAGAAGAAGAAGAAGAAGAAGAAGAAGAAGAAGAAGAAGAAGAAGAAGAAGAAGAAGAAGAAGAAGAAGAAGAAGAAGAAGAAGAAGAAGAAGAAGAAATAATACAGGCTTTGATAACAATGTTGACATGGATCTTTATTTTAAAATGTAGGTAAATCACTAAATGATTGCTATGATGGCCAATCAAAAGGATGAACAGAACAGAGACTGTTTGGTTCACTCTGTTCCACATCAGACAGCAGTCTTACCTGGGCATCCTATGGACATGGACTCGTAGATAATCTTGCATGTCTTCAGCAGGGTAGCTATCTTCTTCTCTGGGGAGTAGGCCTGGTGCATGGATGTAAACTTGTGCTGGATCTTCTCCATGACGGGGGTCTCCGGCACGCTGGTGGTCACCCCCAGGTCTGTAGTGGTGGTGTTGAGAATGACTTGCTGGTTTTCCTTGAGACTCTTGAGAGACGAGTCATTCGTATGGATTTCCTTCAAGCCTGTGTAAATGGAGTCCTTTAGTGGTTTCAGGACGCTTTTGCACAATGCAGCCTCAATGACAGCTTCTGCACAGAATGAATCAGAAAAAAATATCTTTTGTTAGATAATGTCATTTGTGGTTTGAAAAATGAAACATTTTACATACAGTATAGCCAAACTCTGAAGTGCTTTTTCACTGACAGTAAAATGGGCCAGACAATTGTTTCTTCAACTTTTAGATTTTTTTTCCCCCCCACCTCTTTGTGACTGCTTATATCCCTATGTCTATAACAGATATCAAAATGTTCTCTAATGTGCGCTATTAGAATGTCTAGATCTGTTCAGAAATAATTATGCACCTCCTAGTGACATTCATCCTCCGCCACAGAATTAGAGCCATCAGTAGCATGGAAACCTATGGCCTACATCCACTGTATGGAATTTTACAAACAGACAAAAGTATTTTAAAGCACATTTTTCTGAGAAGATTGAAACAATTTTTTTGGTATAAAACTAGATAGAAAACTTGCTCAGGGAGGAAATGTGTCTTGCACGTGCGTCAAAATAGGGCTCCAAGTGTAGAGAGCGCAGGATTTTATGTAAGTTCTTGTTGGACCTGAACACAAACATCCAGTATCCTATTTCACAACTGGTTTGTGATGTTAATGTTTCTTGAAATTGTCTAGTGAAGCCAGCTTGGGGCAGTTTAGAAAACACAGGTTTATTTAGAACAGCTGTATAGGTATATAGGTTTATAAACAACACCTTTTCTGATCAGTTTGACTACTACAGATTTTTTTCTAATTACAGGCCAGATTTCTTTAAAAATTAAAATGCAGGCCAATATTACTACCACAGGCTTCATCACACTTTTCAAAAATTTTGAATTGGCAAAGAAAATACCGAAATGAAACTGGATTGGTGTCAAATTCAAAACACTCCACACATACACATAGATCCACACACACACACACACACACATTTGCATTCCTATATTTGTGGGGACTTTTCATTGACTCTCACTATAACTGTATTTACTATTTCTAACTCCAAGCAGACAAAAATCCACACTGGGTGAAACTCGACAACAAATTAAATATTTTGGCACTTTTTTTTTTTTAAAGGCATACTTAGTTCTTAAAATGTGTTTTACAAAATGGGGACGCCCCCACAACGTTGTTTTTTCAGGAGTTACTACCTTTGTGGGGACATTTTCTCAAATTTTGTCCACACATTGATAGTAATACCTGCCCACACCCACACACACACACAGTTGGTTGTTCTCTTGTGGGAATGACTGCATTTGGTAATTTGAATCTGATTGTGCACAAAGCATAACTGTTGTACTAAGATAACTTAAGTTTTTAAAATCCATTGTCTGCAGTAGCCTTTTTTTAACTAAACCCTTCATTGCTGTTTAGTAAACTAACCTAAAAAAAGGTTTAATTAACATAGAGATGTCTCTGTATGTACAGGACATTAGGACCACATTCATTTCAAAAGGGGAGAAAAAGGCTTGTGTCCCTTTGGCGAATGTAAACAAACTGAAAACTAAAAACTGTCCAGAGTTGCTGGCCCATGCAAGGAAGCAAACATGATCGCAGGACACCCCAGTTTTAAAACCACTGCAAAAGGATGAACTGTAAAGCGAACCTCAATTTACAGTATAACTAAGCTGCAGTCTAATGCTGCTGTGTTTCGGTTTGTATTGATATGTTCCAGCTCTGCAGTATACAGTGGGTTAAGCATTCACAGTGCAGGAAGTCTATCTGAATTCTTATCTATGGTAAATGGCTCATTGTAACAGTCCACACAGTAGGGGAAGTAAAAGTGACATGATGCATATGTTTAGTACACCAACTCTACAGAAAGTAGATATTTTTGGACACAACTGTCACCATTCACTAAAGAGATTAACATGTTAGTTATCAGTCCTCTGTAGTCATAAACTTACTGTATATTGCACTATAACATTGTGGGTGCCAGTGGACTACTGGAATGTCTTGTATTTATTTTATTTGAATGATCTATTTAGGGACACCAAGATATTTAGTAAACAAGGGTTCTGACTGGGGTTTCCTACCAAAAATGCTCTGTAGTTACACCAGTTCAGTTGTTAAAACTGTAACATCACACTCATTAAAACAAGAAGTGCACGCTTTTTGGGGGATTTTTAATTATTTTTGTATTGTAAACTGTAGCATGTGTTACCATGTAAACTAGAACAATGCAGTGAGGCACTGTACTTGTTTAACATCCGAGTTCATGCGATCTCTTTCATTATCTATCACTGTTTCTGGTTAGAACATAAATGCTTAACAATGCTTAAAAAGTAGTCTAGTAAAAATTTACCTTTTCAGCCACCTGATGGTTTGAAAAATGACCACTTGTGGTGAGCATCTGTAATTCCTGTCCTCTTTGAAACCAGTTGCCAGAGTTTCAGAAGACATAAATTATAGTTGCATACCCTTAGTGATCTTTTCCAACAACCAATGACTTCAGAATTTCAGTTTTTAGAAGTGGTTGAAAAATAAAAATGTTGCTGAAATAGGTACTAAGCCTGGCACATAATCAGCTAAGCAGAAACAATGATAGAAAACCTGCATACTAGATGGGTAGGAAATTCAATATTATGAATCTGTAGATGGTGTAAAGTATACCTTTCCTGCAGTATTTAGATCTGTATGCTGTTTAAAATCAGTAAAAAAAATCCCTAAAGTCCATATTGCTGATTTTCAGAACTGCAGAAAATTGAAAAGATCTGGCCTTACCTAATCTGTCATCAGAATAACCAGCAGTCTCCTCCAGTCCCTGCAGTTCTGTGCTCTGTATTAAATAGCACTTCAGCTGTGTCATCATCTGCCGGATCTCCTGCAGCATCTCAGTACTGGAGGAGTGTTTCTTCATAGTCTCCAGGGTGAAGGCTTTGTAATCCCGCACCAGGTTCCCAAAGTAGGAGTCCTTATCCTGCGCCAGCTCTGTGATCTTCTTCTTGAACTTGCGGTCAGACGACAGGAAGATGGTGAACATGTTGGGAAGGTTGACCATGGAGAGCCGCTGCTTGGCCTTGTCTAGCATGATGGTGGGGTGTCTCTTCACGGGACACGCAGGTCTGTGCTCAAAATCGTCTTCCGTGCTGCTCGTGGAGTAAGAGTCATGGTCCAAAGAAGGGGCTGGTGGGTTTCCTTCTGGTGAGTAGAGGGAGGTGTCTGAAACCTTGAGTTCGACCAAATTCAAGGACCTCCGCATCAGACCAGGGGTGCTTGAGCTTTTAGGAGAGATGTTTGGTTCATTTTGTGACGGGTCTTTCGTTGCTGTTGAGTTTGACGTCTCTGAATTCAGTCCTTTTGCATTGGCCGTCATTTGTTTCTTCCTCCTTGGCGGGGGAATTGGGGGTGTTTTCTTAGATGTCTGCTGGACTGCCTGAATGTTTTGAGGAACACTTTCAGGTTGTGCAACAGCAGGTTGCTCCTTAACTGGGCTTGACTTAGGCAGTTCCTCTCCTTTGGGAGAAGGGATGTTTTCCACAGTCTCTTGCAGGTCTTCAATACTGATCAAAGTAGCAACAGGTACTGGATCTCCTTGATTCTCCACCAATAGGGTAATTTCCTCTTTGACAGCAGCCTCTTCAGAAAACTTTTCAGACAATCGCCTTCTTGGAGGAACTGAAGGCATCCGAAAATTCTTTTGGGGCATGATTTCTACCACGCTGCTTTCCATCTTCTCAGCCATTTGTGTCACACTGTTGCTTCCTTCTTCATTCTGCCCAATTTTCATCTCTTCTCTTTGTGGGCTAGGAACTGTAGAAGTTGGGTCCTTAGCTTCTCTTATGCTAGGAAACAGCTCTTCTGCTGTCCGAGGTCTGGGAGGTATGGGAGGAGGTCTCTTGTATCTGGGCTGCATTGAATTTGGAGTAGTCAGACTTCTTGTAATAGGCGCAGTTGAAGGAAGGCTGTTGCAATACTCTTCTATAAAAATAGGATTTACATACCACAGCCTGTCATTTCCTATAGACAGCTCAATCTCACATGAGCACTGACTTGCGTCATTAGAGAAATGCTGGCCAGCTTGAAGGCTACTGTTGCTGCTGCCGAGGGTACAGCTCTTGATAACATCAACTCTTCGGTTGAGAGAAGAACCCCAGAAATCTGTTGTGGGTAGATAACAAAAATGGCTGTTATTTGCAGATATTACAGAAGACTTGCTTCCTAGTTATAAGAAAAACCCTGTCACAATGTTGAGGTTCGTGAAGTAAGAATATTAATAATTTAAGAATGCATGCTTGGGTTATTTTTATTTGCAGTGAACAAAAGAACATACTACCCCGAAAAAAGTATTGGGGCGGTTGATTTCTAAATATCTAGGTATTCCTGATGAGATAAGGTCTCCTCTTCAACTGCATAAATGAGAAATCCTTCTCACGAATACAGTTCTATCCAACTGCAATGGTGACTGCTGAATAGTACTGTACTAGGTGAGGCCATTAGTAGAAAAAAGAAACAGGGCAGAGGCTGGGCCAACCATGTACACTACAAGTGAGCTTCTTAACCATTATGCAAAAGAGTTGGGATCATTTACAGATGTGGTTATAGAATTTATAATCTCACCTCACCGACAGGAATTACAATCCGTAATGTAACATCCGTAATTACAATCCATAACATACATAAACAAACATTTCAGTCATAGTTGAACCACATTGCACTCTACTGCCCCCTGTTCAGCTTCCAACCAAAATAACTCCCCTCATGAAAAAAAAAAAAAAAACACAAATACATTTATGCTGCTTGTGGTAAAACTTCAGAGTCACGTTTAGCAGGCAAAGCTGACATATCCTGACTGATGAAACATTACGCAACTCAAGACTTAAAAGCAGAACTCAGTAAAGTAAACCCCTTACCATGGTGTGGCAATGTGCCCCGCCCCTGTGTGCATTTGTGTGTTATATGTTGTATGTTGCGTGCGTGTGTTAATGTTGGTGTATAGATTGGTACACGGGATATAAACGGGTCTGTGTTTCACGTGTATTTAAAAAGTGTAGATTTGTATTTAGGCACGAGGAGAGCACAAATCACTTCACGTGCTGGTTAAATGTAATATGTGAGCACGGGGTTGCACAGAATTAATTCACGTGCTGGGATTCAAGTGAATAATTAATTAGTAATTGAATCCCAGCACAACAGTATATATAGATGCACGTTTCTTTCACTCAGGGTTGGGTGTTCAGGGCGAAAGAACGGGAGAGAGAGGAGGTAAAAATAATAATAATAAGAATAATAATAAGTGTTTCTCACCGTGTTTGTTCGTCCCTGTTTGTTAGTGTCTGTCTGTTTTGTCTACCTGTTTATTTTGGCTACCAGTGCCGTGTCCTGTTTTGTGTTTCTGTTTCAAACTTTTTATTTTCTGTTCTGTCTGTTAATTATTAAATGCTGACCGCGATCACGCGCTCAGCTTAACCAAAACTCCAAGTCTTTGTTTATTTATTTCCTGCTTCTGGTCTGACGCCACCCACTCCGGCCGTCTTTGTGACACGTGGTGTCCTGCGTGGGATCTACAGCGCCTCCAGAACTCAGGGCAGAGCAGGAACCGCATTTTTTTGGATTACAAAAAAAAAAAAAAAATAATAATAGTAAAGCGAGGATGGGAAGAAAGAGCTGCAGGAAGCAGCGGAAGCAGCAGCAGCAACAACAACAGCTGCAGCACTCATCCTGCATGCCAGGCTGGGAGGAGGACAGCCACAACAGGGCAGTAGCCACCCCTCTACCCCCACTGCCACCGGGTTCCCCACTGTCCCGGGAAATATGGGACTGGCTGGTGCACCCCGAGGGGAACTTCCCCAGTGACCTCCCCTGGGTTATTCACGCGCTGCAGATGCGAGATGGGAAACGATGGGAGGACTGGGAGCAACAGCACAACCCGGCATCCGTTCGTGACCTCACCATGGTGGTGCTGGGGTACCTAGCTGCAGACATGGAAGGGATGCCTTCCAGTGAGCAAGAGGGAGAGGAGCAGTCGCTGCCCTCTCCAGTACCTGAGTGGGAGGAGCCTGAGAGTCCACAGCCCAAGCTGGAGGAGCCTGAGCGTCCACAGCCCAAGCTGGAGGAGCCTGAGCGTCCACAGCCCAAGCGGGAGGAGCCTGATCGTCCACAGCCCAAGCGGGAGGAGCCCGAACGTCCTACGCCTGAGTGGGGGGAGCCCGAACGTCCACAGCCCAAAAGGGAGGAGGTCGGGCATGATGGCTGGGAGGTTTTTTTAAAGAACCTCGCGGCAGAGTTATGCCCTGGCTGTGGGGCTTATGGGCACACGTTAGCCATATGCCCCACCCAGTATGAAGAGGAGGAACTAGCGCCCAGACGGGGGGACCACGAGCGTCCAGCGCCCAGACGGGGGGACCATGAGCGTCCAGCGCCCAGACGGGGGGACCGCGGGAATCCGAAGCCTGAGAGGCAGCTGTTCCCACCTTCACCAGCAGAGCAAGAATGCCTGCTGGTTTCCCCAGCACAACCAGCAGAGGAAGAATGCCTGCTGGTTTCCCCAGCACAACCAGCAGAGGAAGAATGCCTGCTGGTTTCTCAATCACAACCAGCAGAGGAAGAATGCCTGCTGGTTTTCCCTTCTGAGGCAGAGCCGCACCAGTCCCCTGCAAGAGAGGCAGAGCCGCACCAGTCCCCTGCAAGAGAGGCAGAGCCGCACCAGTCCCCTGCAAGAGAGGCAGAGCAGCACCAGTCCCCTGGAAAAGGGGGAGACTACACGCTGCTCCCACCTCCATCGCCAGGAGACTACACGCTGCACCTACCTCCGTCGCCAGGAGACTACACGCTGCTCCCACCTTCGTCGCCAGGAGACTACACGCTGCTCCCACCTCCACCGGCAGGAGCAGAGCAGCAGGAGCTGCCTCTGCCTCCGCCACCTCCACCGGCAGGAGCAGAGCAGCAGGAGCTGCCTCTGCCTCCGCCACCTCCACCGGCAGGAGCAGAGCAGCAGGAGCTGCCTCTGCCTCCGCCACCTCCACCAGCAGAGGGTGAATGCCTGCTGGGTTCCCGTCCACCACCAGAGGGTGAATACCTGCTGGGTCCCTTTCCACCAGCAGAGGATGAATACCTGCTGGTATCACTTCCCCCACCAGCAGAGGATGAATACCTGCTGGTATCACTTCCCCCACCAGCAGAGGATGAATGCCTGCTGGTATCACTTTCCCCACCATCGCAAGGAGAGGAGCGGGAGCTGCCTCTGCCTCCATCACCATCAGGGGGAGAGGAGCAGGAGCTGCCTCTCCCTTCAACAGAAGGACCAGGACTAATTGCTGGCGGTCCTCAGCAGCCCTTGCATAGGCTGCTGAGGGAAGCACGGGGAAGAACTGCCCGGCCGCAGAGGTCGAGAAGAGGGCCAACACCCGCACCCCAGCTTGTCCTGACTCCCTGCCTCACTTCGCCCAAGGATGCCTGCCTCGCTTCGCCCAAGGATGCCTGCCACGCTTCGCCCAAGGATGCTTGCCACGCTTCGCCCAAGGATGCCTCGCCCGGGGCTGCCTGTCGCGCCGCATCGCCTGGGGCTGCCTGTCGCTGCCTGTCGCTCCGCATCGCCTGGGGCTGCCTGTCGCTCCGCATCGCCTGGGGCTGCCTGTCGCTCCGCATCGCCTGGGGTTGCCTGTCGCTCTGCATCGTCTGGGGTTGCCAGCCGCTCCGCATCGCCTGGGGTTGCCAGCCGCTCCGCATCGCCTGGGGCTGCCAGCCGCTCCGCATCGCCTGGGGCTGCCAGTTGCTCTGCATCGCAGCAGGGAGTACTGTGGCCGGAACCCCACCAAGGAGAGCTGCCGGCCATGAAGAAGGTGGGGGAGGTCAGGAGACCTGCTCCCACTGCAGCAGTTTTGCTGCCGGAGATCGTGGGGGAGGTCAGGAGACCTGCTCCCACTGCAGCAGTTTCGCTGCCGGAGATCATGGGGGAGGTCCGGAGACCTGCTCCCACTGCAGCAGTTTCGCTGCCGGAGATCGTGGGGGAGGTCAGGAGACCTGCTCCCACTGCAGCAGTTTCGCTGCCGGAGATCGTGGGGGAGGTCCGGAGACCTGCTCCCACTGCAGCAGTTTCGCTGCCGGAGATCGTGGGGGAGGTCAGGAGACCTGCTCCCACTGCAGCTTCTTTGCTGCTGGAAGTACTGTGGTCGGAGCCCCACCAAAGGGAGCTACCGGCTACAAAGACAGGGGGAGAGGTCAGGAGACCACTTTCCCCAGCAGCAGTTTCGCTGCAGGAATGGACCAGCATGCTGTCAGCCGTGCCACTACCGGCAGGGGTGCTGACAGCATGGCCAGCCATGGGCCCACTGAAGCCTCCCTTCCCAGCCCGAGACATTGTCCTGGACTGCTGGATTTTTAAGGGGGGAGGTGGCCGTTGAGGCCATGTGTGCTGCGCACAAGGGGGGGTATATGTGGCAATGTGCCCCACCCCTGTGTGCATTTGTGTGTTATATGTTGTATGTTGCGTGCGTGTGTTAATGTTGGTGTATAGATTGGTACACGGGATATAAACGGGTCTGTGTTTCACGTGTATTTAAAAAGTGTAGATTTGTATTTAGGCACGAGGAGAGCACAAATCACTTCACGTGCTGGTTAAATGTAATATGTGAGCACGGGGTTGCACAGAATTAATTCACGTGCTGGGATTCAAGTGAATAATTAATTAGTAATTGAATCCCAGCACAACAGTATATATAGATGCACGTTTCTTTCACTCAGGGTTGGGTGTTCAGGGCGAAAGAACGGGAGAGAGAGGAGGTAAAAATAATAAGAAGAAGAATAATAATAAGTGTTTCTCACCGTGTTTGTTCGTCCCTGTTTGTTAGTGTCTGTCCGTTTTGTCTACCTGTTTATTTTGGCTACCAGTGCCGTGTCCTGTTTTGTGTTTCTGTTTCAAACTTTTTATTTTCTGTTCTGTCTGTTAATTATTAAATGCTGACCGCGATCACGCGCTCAGCTTAACCAAAACTCCAAGTCTTTGTTTATTTATTTCCTGCTTCTGGTCTGACGCCACCCACTCCGGCCGTCTTTGTGACACATGGAAAAATAATTCCACATCATTCCAGCTGTTTTCACGTAGACCTAGCAATACCGCTGCCAGTGGAAAGAATTACAAAGCCAAGACTGCTGCTTACTGTCATTTAGAAACAGTTCACGTGGCTAAAACTCTTACAGACTGTAGTGCAAGATAATATTTTGCAAGCAAATGAAGTGACCACACTGCATGGTACACACTATTGCGTAAATTATTAAGTACAACACAGCTTTTCCTCTTTGTTGATGTGCTAGTAAGTCTACAATGCCCGAACCTATAGCAGTTACGACAGAGATGTTTCCAAGAAACTTTTACTAATCGTCTCAATCCAGAAAGCTGATTTTGTATCACCCTCTATTGGTCGTGTGGGATATCTACAATTCTATCTGTATTAACTGAAAATAGAATTGTCAATATAGTGTTAATTTGTTCTATGTTTTGAGAAGATTTATTGTAACAATAGACTTCAGTTTAAAAGTAATATAATAGCTGAACACCTGATTTTAAAAAATGCTGGATTATCAAAATTATATACAACAATTAGATCATAAATATATATGTGACTAAATATGCTTTTATCTTTTCTTTAACCTGGATTCTAATCAGATGTTTTACATTACACCACCACCACCAGATGGCAATATAGTTTTATTTGTGGTAATTATTTAAAATGTCATAATCCATGTTTTTTCTGCTTTTTCTACCTCCTATAAGCATAGTCAGCATTATCACTGTCCCCTTGTGTTGAAATCAATTTGCATTATTTGTTTGGCAACATTAATTTAATTTCTTTTAATACAATTTAGATTAAAAGAAAAAAAAAACGGTAGCTTCCCGTGCTGTGTGATGATCAGACCATGTAACCTACACAGGAAGTGAGTAACTACCAGGAAGCAGTTAGTCATTTACACATTCTATAGAGCGGTATTTGCGGAAATCTGCATTCAGAAAAAAACAAAACAATGTCATGCAATGGTAAAGCAATAAACAAACACAAGTTTAAATTGAATCCAAACTTTCTGCACACATCTCTTTTAGAGAATGTCACAAACAACTATTTCTTGGAGTTCATTTCAGATCTGACAGCATACTTGCAGGCTCTGGATTGACTAAGCTGATCTGCCATATTTCACGGCTGAGTGTCATATTCCTGAGAGCTCAGCTGAAAGGAAGACACTCTTTCCATGAATACCAATGGAACACGTATCATTAAAAACAGGGCTGGTTCCCCCAGAGATATTCCAGGATGTAAAAGACGGGCGTGTATTTGCTGAATTCTACAGGGAAGTCGTGCTGTCTTGGAAAAAAATAAGAGATGACTCATCTGAATAACTTTTTTTCCGGGTGGAATATTAAGGGAAAAAAAACGACTTAGTCTGACGTTTAAAGAAAAAAGCTAAATAAAAAAAAAAACCAACACTGTAGGTTTCACAGTACAAATCAATACAACCCACCAAGCCAAACTGTTACACACATCAATAGAGATGTTCACTAAATATGCTCACATGCTCACTAAATATCTTGGTATCCCTGAAAAGATATTTTCAAATGATAGTACTGCCCCAATCCATTTACTATCTGTACCCTATACTGTTGGAAGTTATTCTGACCATCAGGCTCTTTTGTGGCAAGATCAGATTTAATCTGAGCACCTAAAAGATTCTCTTCAAAACCACATTCTAAGGTTTGGGCTGGTTCCTTACTACTGTAGTATCATATACAGGTGCAACTAAATCAAACCAGAAAGTGGACCTCATAGCCACTATCTGTAAAGCAGCAAAGAACCATTATCAGACTTTTTATAGGAAAACCTTAAAAAAATGTACCTGATCCAAGGCTTGATACAGTCTCAAGATGTTCATATTTGGTTGCCTCTTTTATTACCTGGGGTAGGCTTAGCGTAAACGGCAGCACATCTCTGCAAGAAAATGAAAAGCAGGAGTTCAATGTTCAGATATCTTCTCCAAACGACGATCTTTGATTCCTAGCTTTCGAAAGATTTTTTGGATTGCATTTGGCTGTAATCCGTGATAGTAATAGTGATGGAAATGCACAGTAGGGGGCAGCGGTGGTGAGATCATAAGAGAGACAAATTAGGTGGCAAGAATACACATTTGAAAGGCTATTGGACAGCCAGCAGTTATCCCAAGATAAGTGACTG
This sequence comes from Acipenser ruthenus, assembly GCF_902713425.1. NCBI lineage: Eukaryota > Metazoa > Chordata > Actinopteri > Acipenseriformes > Acipenseridae > Acipenser > Acipenser ruthenus. The sequence goes on from NC_081203.1 coordinate 24,307,643, forward strand.
CAAGGAAATGAAATGATCTATCAATAAGTGTACAGGATTTTACATATACAATTTTGTGAGTTTATTAAATAAATAGTGGTTAATTTGGCGCTTTTGCATTGAAAGAAGTAGGGTTTAACATGTAATATGCGAAATGATGCAGATTAAAAACAAAACCAAAAACAACACTTCCTGTGTAAGGTCACGTGGCCCAATTGCAGCTAGACCACTGAAGTGATACCTACAGCAAATACCAGGAACATGTTTTAAAAAAAAACAAAAGAAAAAAAAAAAAAAACCTCTTGCTTGTTTTTATTATCTTACACACACACAGGGGATAAGATGTATATTTATGAGAATAAGCAATAATCTGTACCTGCTCACACAGTAGAAAGCAACCAGTTTAAAAATGTCATCGAACACAAGGACAGAACCTTCCAGATAGAGCACTGTATGGGGAGAGAAAAGTAAAACAGTGAGCGATTCAGGATAACAAATGACAGGACATTTCAAGGGATAACATGTCAATTTCATAAGATAAATGGGGTTATTTGTTCTACTATTAAAAAGGAACAAGCAGACTACAGGTACAAACACAATGGGTGCCATTACAGCTCTAAACACCTTGGCCATTTCTTAGTAGTGTTGTTGTTAAAGTGTAAAACCACTGCATTACATCAAGAGGTTCTGCCGACAGCATAAACCTCAAGAGCACAGCTTGAGTTATGGTTTATTAATGAAAACAAGATTTAATTTGTTAATAGATAGTAACAAAACATACACATTTGTTGCTTTAATGACATTTGTTTCTGGTAGTACTAATGTGATACAGCCATCTGAAATGTCTTTGTATTCAATGGCTTGCATCAGATAGTTTGTATAAAACAATGTAACATTAAGATTAGCTATGCTATTTAATTATTTAGCTATATATTATAAAAGCAGCTAGGGGGCTCCAGAGTGGTGCATCCGGTAAAGGCACTCTGCCCGGAGTGCAGGATGCGCCCTATAGCTTGGAGATCGGTATTTAGACAGGTATTTTATAGTAAAGTAAGCAGAGATAGTTAATGTTAAAATATATTCAGACCACTAGAAAAAGCTACCACGCTGTATAAACTCAATCCGTGGAGAATGGCAGAGATATCTGTGTGTGAATGAGAGCGTGAGAGAGTCAGTCGGCGCAGGCGGTAGGTACACGGCAAACACTTGCGAGTTCGGGTCGGGTTGCAGGTCTTATTAAAGAGGGTTGAGTCGGGTTGCGGGTAAGAAGACGGTGTTACAGCAGGTTGTGGGTCCGGGTCAGGTAGTAGCGGGTCCGAGTCTGAAGCGGGTCATAAAAATTGGACCCGCGCAGCACTATCGTAGTCCTCTGTAAAAAAAACACTATATAGGCAGCTCATAATATTTACAATCTTATTACGTACTGACATAGGTACTGTATAACAAGTTAAACTATGAAATGTATATATAAAAAAAGAGTTCACCATTATAATAGGCTTTTGAAAGCCAAACGTTCTACACAGACAGTACAGTATTCTGCTGACGAAAATGATGTCATGGTTTTAGTGGTGGCCCATGTCTACAATATGAAGACATTTTTAGTCGGATCCAACCGACAGACATTTAGCACCTTATAGGAAAGTCAACCCGCAGGCAGGTGCACCTGACAGAAACCTCTTACATGGGCTCTTCTACCTATACATTGCTTGGTTTTTCCTTTGAAGGAAATACAGACGCATTAGCCTTTACACTTTATATTTCCTGTTTCGTTACTATGGGAACTCTCATAGTAGGCTGACCCGTCTTCAGTGTGGCTTCCACTCTATTTATAGCAATAAAAGAACATGAGAGCCTCACTTTGTTGTCAGTTTAATATTGCAAGACTCTCCTGGATATGCAAGGAACTCCCTTACAGTTTATATTTGAGTGTCATTTATTTAACTTGACAGACTCCAAACACAGTGCATTTTCCTAAGGTGTTTGCATGACATATTTCAATAATTTACTTATATTACTTTATTGTAAAAGTTACTTTATTTCATTGGATGTACCACAGCAATTTCCAGTGGTTTGCTAGCCACAGCACGTAACATTCTTAGTACCTGATACTAAAGCTTCTGTTTTTTACACTTCAGTATAATGCATTAGACTGTTTTAACTTACTTTTACTTAAATTTGAAAGGAGCATTTTATTTTTAGAACGAAAAAAATATGTACCTATATTGCACTACGGGATAACATATGCATATTACAGTATTTCTATCAATGTTAATGCTAGTGTTAGCTTTAACATCTAAAAGAGGAACTTCACACACATCTGTTTGTTTTCTCAGATTATGAACCAAAAGAATTCTCCAGGAATTTCTTTTAACAGCCTGAAAAAAATATATGTATATATTTCTTAGACTGAAACATTTACTGAACTATAAGGATTTCACCTGAGCTTTTTTGATAGTGGTTGGTGACAGTAAAAAAAAAAAAAAACTAATAACCTAAGCAAAGTATTCTTTATAACCTTGCAGTAGCATACAGTACACACTCAGGATTAGGATCACTTTACAATTAAGGCCACTTTTTTCAGCTCTGATTTGCTAAATATAAAGTCACCCTCAATATTAAGGCCATCCCTGTATTCAGTATTAAGGCCATTATCTGTTGTCCCAAATGTACCAGACATGACTGTGCCCTCCCTCATAATACAGCTAGATTTACAAAGCTTTTAATTATAATTGCTTTTAGCAATTTTCTTTTTGATGAAAAGGAAAAACACCAAAAACAACCAGAGACCGTTTACAACCCCCTAATTACGTTTAGTGGCCTCTTAGCTTTCCCTTTGTACACACACCGGTTGTAAGTACATTCTGCCTCAAGTGTACATTTTGCCTCAAGATATGTTTTGCTGAGCTATTTTGATGGAATAACAGCGTTACATAGCTACAGTACAGTGCTCTGTTTGGGAAGCAGGCCTAATGAGGCAGAAAACTGTTTGTTATTTCACAGCCACACACATCAGTGATATTTAAAAGAAGCTGTAGATCAATGTAATGGAAAGTACCACAGAAAGCTGTATCATTTTCACAAATTAACTAAAGCTGGCTGCGCTCCAGTTCCACCAATGTAACATGCATTTAATTTTCAATTCCAGGAATTAATTTGCACATTAGGTGACTTGACCCAGCAGGTAATATGTTGGTAGAGAAGTCAATTTAAAACTCAGTCGTATTATATTCAAAAGTGTACAGGCTTTAAGGCTTTATTGATGATCACACTAACTAACTTTCAAGGCTGTTGTTAAGAAACTAACCGTTTATCCCCTTTCAGAAACATCATTACAATTTTAAATAAGTAAAAGCTTTGTGAAAATGGGTTTAACATTTCTATAAAAATAAATTACAAAAAAATACTTGCTTTCCAGTTTTTTTAAGAATGCCAACCTTTACAGCTATGGCCAGACATTTTACATTACCTAGAATTTTAGGATTCAGGCATACTTAGGTCTTTTATCTAACATCATGTAATCAAAGAAACTACACATTTATATTTAAAAAGTCTACTGGAAGCCATAATAGTAGTACAGTATTTCATGTGAGATTTTGAAATGTCAGAGTTTTCAATTTGTTGTCAGTTTTTCGTTAAGTATATGGAAAACTACAAAGCAGTATGTTATTCAGTAAATGAATGTAACATTATTCAGCAGGTTTCATTCGACTTTGAAGCAAATGAGTTAGTTCTACATGGTGATGCAAAACCTTTGGCCATAGCTGTATGTGCCGTTGTATACCATGGCGAAAGCAAAGCAATGTAAACCTGAAGACGACAATCTTTCCGGCTGTTTCCTTTATCAGTGACAGATTACCCATGTTTGGTGCCGGCCCTCTGTAGGGCAGGCCTGCCTGATGTAACTGCTATTGATCCAGTTCCTTACATGTCTTTTCTTCTTTGATGAGAATATCTTGGATGTGTGGCACTCCACTCTGGTCTGGGAAACGAACAGAAAGAACCATTTTCTTGAGATTCAAATTTTTCTTCACCAGAAAAATCTACAAAAAGGAGAAGATACCATTAGCTGCCATAATCCATGCTTCGGAAAGTGTCCAATATTTATTTTAGACAATATAGACAATTTATCATCTATACTGTTTTATTAACTTCAAAATCGATTTTTTTATTAACTTTATAAATACTATTATTGATTCCCCCTTTAATTCAGTTCAAGTATTTAAAATACAACAATACAGATAAACTGCTGCATCCTATATTACCTTTGCTGTCGTCGTATGGTTTTATTGAAGTAAATTTGAACTAAAACACTACAGTTATTAGGTACCAACTTATATAACATCTATACTGTTTTTTAAATATCTGGGTCATTTACTACAGTAAACATATCTGTTTAACAGTCACCTATACTATAATATTCTATATTTATATACTGTATTCATTTAATAGGTATCTCATGTTAAATGTCTGTATAACAAAAAACTATTAGAAACATTTCAGAATGGAAAAACTATTGTTAGATTACATTTCCTCCAGTACGGGGCGTTCCTAGTTGGCTCACAGAGTTAGCAACCTGTTATCTAGATACAGTAAATGTTAAATGTCATACAGTACAAGCAGACATATGGATATACAGAGACAAATAGCCTTAATTACCCCTAGATTATGTTTCAAATAATTTGTGCTGAGGAAGGTCCTTAGTATCATCACAATTGGACAGTTCTATGCACAACTATAACATTGAAAGAAAGACAGTCTTGTGTTAATGGCATGTGTTCAATAACAAAGATGGTATAAATAATTGTCCAATTGAACATGATTGTGGGGTATTATAGCTTTACATTTCCCACATAAAACAAGCTTTACAATTCCTCAGTTCCCATAATCTGCTGATCTGCTCTAAATAATTACAGGCTGCAAAATGAAGAAATGAAAACTACAGCCAGTCCTGTATTTCTTTTTTTCCTGGCTATTCTCTCAAAATCAACTGACACATATTCACAATGGTGAGCCAAAGCGATGTCATAATATCAAAAATATGTGACAGTTAATCTGCTGAACACCCCTGACACATGTGATTCCAACAGTTACATGAAGCAGATGTCTGAAACCAAGGTTTTAACAGTAAATTTGGTCAAATGTGACCGCCCCCCCCCCCCCCCCCAAAAAAAAAAAAGCATTTAAGCATGAAAACAATGCAAATAATAGATAGGGTAAGGCACTAACACGAAGCCAAAGGTAGTTAGTGCTTGATTATGGGGCTGTAGGTGAGCGCAAACGAGGGCAATCCGATTTGACCCCCTCAAATTATTTTGGTACAGGCCTACTGAGTATGCCTACACTAATCACTGGGAAGCTTCTGAACACACGATACATAAGAAACATCAAACCGACTCAGGAAAGACAGAATGCAGCAGATACTGTTTTTAGTTATATAAAGCAATATTATTTCCTACATTTGCCGATATTTTCTATTGTAGGGTAGTAATGGTAAGTTATATTAATAAAATAATTAGATAGTAACTATGCAGCAAACTTTTAATTTGTTACACTCCACATTTATTATTACAGTATTAAATAGCAAATCATGTTTTCCGTTTATAATCTTAAAAAAAAAAAAAAGGTTCCGACTGCTGAATGAAACAACAGTATCATGTCTATTTGTGGACAGCGTTTTAGGACAGCTGTAATACGAAGCCCCCTCTTTTAGATAGTGACTTTCAGATTTTGTGGTAACAGCGTTTCCTTCACATCATTTCCTCTCTGCGTCTGAACTCGCTCGTTGTAGTGGACACCCTGTGCTAACACGGGTATGTTTTAAGTATCTCAGTTGGACATTCCTCAAAGCACAAACAGCATGTGCTGTGTGCTAGCAATGCAGAAACCTGATGTTTGATTATTAGATTAGGCACACAGAGGCAGCTATTACCTAGAAGCACCAGATAAATGCAAAAAATCTAAGTGTGACATGCAGATTGACAGATGTATGGACAGATATTCCCCTATATCCTCAGAGTCTGTTATTCTCAATAAGGTAGGCTAAATAATGTACATAAGCTTCACGACAATTAGATAAGTGCATCTCCAAATATATGGAAAAACTTGAAGTGTGATATGACCGCCTCCACTACATCCCCTTTGTAAGGGAGTTCATCCGCAGCAATGGGATAATAAATAGGTATTAAAATAGGTACGTGAACCCTGATCTACACAGTGGAAGCCCATGATGCTGCCCCCTAGGCCATTCAAAGGGTTACAGCAATACTGGAAGATCAAACAAAGAGCAACTAAATATGTATGATAGTTAATAGGCTCAGGAGTGTCCACGAGAAACTTTTTTATATAATAATAATTAGGTTATCTATAATGGCAATACACCTATCTTTGTCTTTAGTCCAAAATAAAATAAGAATTACAAGAAACACTCTCTGGTATTAGCGTTACAAGTATGTGAATCTGAATTGCTGTATAAGTTGTTTGTGGTTGACGAGAGGAGAGACTGAAGTCAGGTGACTTGAACAGAGCGGTACTCACGACTCACAGGTTCCAGATCATTTGTGTCAGATGGCTGTATCAGATGGTTTGTATCCGCTGGAAAGTCATTTTATGATTAGCTGTCCTATTTAATGATTCTTATTTAACTATATATTCTAGAAAATATAGTATAGGGTGATCTGTAAGATATAAAGCTTTTACCCCACTCTCAGAAAGCCCCGCTTGCACTGACCACAGCACCCTATTCCATATTCTGGTCAGACTTTGTAATTGATTAGCACAGTGAAATAAAGCATGCATTATCTCTGTTATTAAATATATCCCTCACTGTTGCTTCCTCCAGTGTACTACAGTATGTTTTTTTTTTTTTATTTCATAATGCTTGTCATAGTGCTGTTTTCATGCAGTGGTTGAGAGGTACTCACTAATAGAAGTGACCAGACTGGATCATTTCTACTGAGACAGACCAGGGGCATGGCAGTGATGTTATTTCAGGAGCAGTGCCCTGCTGGATTACTGAATTCAAACATGAAATTGTGTTTTAAAATTACAGTCAATTCTCATTAATACAAATTTCTAGGGACAGCAAAATAATGTGTCTTATCAGTAATTCGTATTATCAGGAATCTAAAGCTACAGTAACACTGTAATCAAATTTCAATTACAGAACAATTTAAAAAGTATTATAAAATGTAAAAGTACTGTGCGTTTTATTGAAAATACGGCTGTAAGTGAACTTTTAAAAAGTATACACTGCAAATGAACTGCACTTGAAACCTGCATGTCCCATTCTGATCACAGGCATTTTTAAACCACAAAAGCAAGGCATCCTCAACATCAGGGTATTAAGCAAATCGGAAACACTGATGACTTGCATCCACAGTTTGCTGTTCATCGGCCTGTATTACTGCATCCTGTTTTTTTTTTTTTTTTTTTAGTTTGTGGGCATGTGGAAATCTGTAGTAACATCTTTCTTTTTTTTCAACACCTCCACTTTTGTTTGCTTTTATGTGCATTCAGATCAGTGCACAGTTCTGCGTGAGCACTATGGCAGCTTGGAACACATCATAGGATCCTTTACACTCAGGCATTAAAACTAAAGGCTTTCATTTTCACCTTTCTTTCCTGAGAGGGCTTCAAAATGATTTTCACTATCAACAAACTCGTGTTAGTAAATTTGAATTATAAGAAGTAATTTACAATAAGCGACTGCTAAATATTTCCGGGACCTTGTAGAAAAGGTATCTAATCCAAATTAGTTTCAATGAAAATTAACTGTAATATAGTATGTACAAAGGGGTGTTAGTAGCTGTCTCTGTCTCAGCATAGCATACCATGCTAGGCCTCACTTAAGTGTTATACGTTTTAAACACATTGAAAGAGGCACTCAAACTCAAGTGCTGTTTCTTAATAAACATTATATTATTATTAGTTTATTTAGCAGATGCCTTTATCCAAGGCGACTTACAGAGACTAGGGTGTGTGAACTATACATCAGCTGCAGAGTCACTTACAATTATGTCTCACCCGAAAGACGGACCACAAGGAGATTAAGTGACTTGCTCAGGGTCACACGAGTCAGTGGCTGAGGTGGGATTTGAACCAGGGACCTCCTGGTTACAAGCCCCTTTTCTTTAACCACTGGACCACACAGCCTATACCTCCTAGAAAGAGGTTCCCTCAGAGTGAAAACCAGTTAAATCTGGATCAATCTGTGTTGTCAAGTTAAGTAGGCAGTTTAGAAGTAAGGGAAAGTCAATGGATTATAATTGAAAGGTTTTGTTCTGCATGTTACCTGTTCTGCACCTTGCACTGATACCTTGCACGACACCTCAATTTGTCTTTGTTTGTTTCCATTAATAAACCGGCTATGGGTTAGTAACTGACAACACTGTGAAACAAACACTGACTGTTAATGCGCCAAATGCAAAATACAGGGTACACCTGCAACTGGAATTATTTTAACAGTGCATTTTACAATAGATAACCGTCAGTAGAACTTCAATGTGAAATCAGTTGTTACATATCTCTACCTACTCTATTAAACAAATGCACTTAAAGTATCAATCCGACATTCTTATTTACAAATGCGTTGTAGGTGGTTCGCCAAATCTACGATAAATCAGCACAAATTCTCACACACTCTTTAATTGCTTGAACCAGAAATTAAACATTTCATTATTTTTTAATAACAAAAATGAGTTGTATGAGTTTATAGGATTGTTATACCCTACAGTGGTTCCAGGTATGTGTAAGGCAGTTTTTGGCTGATCAGTAGCAGATCTCAACAGGGGCCTACTGTCCATGGCTGACTGGTGAGGAAATAAGCTGGTTGGCTGGGGGAGAGCACCGTAAGATTATTATTCATTTAGGAGGGTCCCATGGCAATCTAAGACCCTAACTTTATATTCGTGGATTCTTTCTACTCATATGTTGAGCACTTAATGGGCAAGAAGAGCATCCAGTCCAAACTGGACTGGGGATTCAAACCAGATGGTGGTATACAATAGTCAGAGCAGGGGAATCTTACATAGCCTGATTAGAGGACAGTAACATCTCTTCACAGTTGGGACAGTACAGGTCCTAACTGCTCAGCCCACATGAAATAAAAAGGACAGCTGCCTTGCATGGGAGTCGACTTTATTCAAATATCTTTGTTTTGACTTCCATTTTCCATCACAGGGCCATTCCTGACGGTAATGCTTCAGTGTCTTTACAAACAACACAGTTCATGCATTATGTTATTAGGACAGAAGGTCATGACAATACCACAGTAAAGGTATTGCAGAACACAGGCCTGTTCCAAGAACCCTGTGTACTTTCAAGTGCTTTCTTTCAAAATATATATTTTTTCAAGGACAAGGAAAGTGTTATCCCTGTCCCTTTCAGACTCCTATGGGGAAGTGAAGAGGTGATCGTGTCTGAGGGAGGAGGAGTAGGAGGAGGAGGAGGAGGTGTGTTTTGTCAGGCTGTCCTATGCTTGCACTCACCCCGGCTGCCTCTCGCTGCAAGATCTCGGTGGCTCTCTCAGGACTGATGCCCAGCTGAAGCCACACGGGGCAGGTCTTGATGAGTTTCTCCAAGATGCTGATTCCAGGCATGAGAAGCTGATTCCTGGGAGATGAAGGTTCACAGGCCTGGCTACCCTGGTCATAGTCTTCTGGGGCTGTCCTGGAGAAAAACAAAAGGAAATGTTTTATGATCTGTTGTGCAATCGTACTGTGCTCATGGCAGTAGTGCAATAGTATGAGCAATTCCTGAAAGGATGACAGACGGCATAACCCTAACCTTGTTTCATTTACAAAGTGTATAGTGCAGTTGTAATATTTGTGGAATGGCAGGAAAAATACTATTTCTTTTTTTGTGCATTTAGATAATTTTCCTTCCTGCAACAGTCCAATGGTGATCTGATTGCGGCGTATAGTGGTAACAGAAAATTGTTACAGGAGACCTGGCTGGTCCGCATTGCCACATGTAAATAATTAATTTACCCTGTTACATTTATAATGGAATTTCTCTTTTTCCTAGTAAACGCCCCCGAGTAAATGTATTCCCCAGGATCTATGACGCATGATGTGTGAATACAAATATGAAAACGATCTGGATTGTGGGAACAGCATATATTGCTGCAATGCGGACAATACAGGATACAGCAAAGGCAAGAGGTGTGTTTCTTGTAACCACTGTAGGGTGTTATGTAATATCAGCTTTGTAGTATTGGGGACCAATGCAAAGACAAATGTATACAACCAAGCAAATAGATAGGCCCCAATGTTGTTCACAGCAAACTGCTGCAAACCTAACTAAGAAACACTGCTTTGATGGAGTGTGCAGATAACACGATAAGCTTGAAGTACAGTGAGCATGTTAGAGACATGTGGGGACTCTGTGGTAAATATTCATATCAAAGATTTGTCACTGCACTATTAATAGATGATCTGGCACTGGCTCTGTTTCCTGACATGCTGAAATAACAAGTCTATTCAGAAATCATGTTACACAATATAAAATATTTGAAACTAAACTTATTGCAGTATTACTGTACGTTTTGCTTGACTGAAAATTTGGGGCCATTGTGATAACTTAATAAAAAATATTAACATTATATGAAAGAAAAATGTACTCAGATTTTATACACACTGCTATGGCTATTCAATAAAAACAATTCGGTTAAGTCATCTATATTACACTATTGTCAAGCCAAATGATTTTTTATATTCAAATTAGTCATTAGAAAATCTTCTGCATGTCATTATATTGATAACAAACTTACCATTTTCATGAAATGGACCAACTACAAATGAATAATGACCACTGCCTTGACCTTATTCCTTATACTGGTTCCTTTATGGTGTACTAAAACTTTAAATATGACAGTTTTAAACACATTGCTGCCTTATCTAGCAGCGGTTATTTCTCATTATTATCCGATTTCAGTACAAACTGATATTATCATGCTATAAATTATCTTAAAACCACTTAACACTGTGAATTGATTATCAGCAAAATATTTCTATACTTGTGTAAAAATGTAGTCAGTCTACTGATTGCCCTGGCTTTGCAGTTACCTCCTGGCCTTGAAGTGTTACAATACAATGAGAAGATGTTGAATGCCAGTATAGGTAATTGAAGCACAGGACTACAGCCCATAAAACCCAAGGCAAATTTTTCTTGCAACGTTTCAAGCTACATCTATTATATACAGGTAAAGACTGCTGCTTCGGATATCAGTGCTTAATAAGAACTCATTTAAATTGATACAAGCAATAATCTAGACATACTGTACTGAATTAATCCACTTTCCAACAAGGTTCCTAAAAGCAATAGTGGGTGTAGGGAAAGTGGATTTGTTCATCATTGGTATTGTATCAGCATTCTGTATACTTACCACAAGCTTTGAAACACTGAATATATATATATATATATATATATATATATATATATATATATATATATATATATATATAACCTATCTATTTATTTATCTATCTATCTATTATATAATTTTTTCACAGAAAACTTTTGTTAGGTGACAATGACTAAAATCCAAAAAGCCTACTGGGAAAGCAATAGACTGTATGTTAGTAACTCTACAAAAGTTACTTTGCTACAATTACAATGAAACAATCATATTCAAGGTTTTCATCAGGAACAAATGATGGTTAAAAAAGATTTTAAAAAATTCATAAGAAAGCACACTGTAAACCGCTGGGGATTAACAATACCCAACGCAGCTTCGTGCAGCCTGCAAAATACACTGAACAGCAGCTTCTCCTGCAGCAAGAGAAATAAAACAGTGTATTTATTTTGCTTGTATATGATCTTCCTTCTCTCTCTCTCTCTCTCTCTCTCTCTCTCTCTCTCTCTCTCTCTCTCTCTCTCTCTCTCTCTCTCTCTCTCTCTCTCTCTCTCTCTCTCTCTCTCTCTCTCTCTCTCTCTCTCTCTCTCTCTCTCTCTCACTCTCCTCTCTCTCTCTCTCTCTCTCTCTCTCTCTCTCATCTGATTAAGTTAAAGATTTGAGGTTGTTAGCACCAGGTTCTTTCATTTGGGCCAGAGGATAAGGTCTTGACCAAGTACAACACAAACACACAATAAAAATGCCAAGGATGTAAAATAGTCAAATTTATTTAAAACACAATTTCATTTTAATTCTCATATTGCACAAACTAGTGCTATCTGTTAGTTACAGCGTTTCAGCCAAATACTTCAATTCGATACATTGTTTCAAGGGTTCAGTCGTGCTTTCTCAGGCATTACAATGTTACATAGTTTAATATAGCAGCAACTCATTTAGAGCAAGAATACATTGTTTAATTTCTCTCTCGTACATGTTAGTTTGTTTATCCTGTTTATTTTATTTATTTATTTATGCATATGACACACAATGTAAAAACGAATTAATTTTTTTGAAGAAGAAAATGGAGAATGCATCAAGGTTTCTGTATTTGAAGTCACCCTGCATAATATTAAAATCTAAACTGTTTTGCTTTGTTTGCTCGTTTTTCCTTACATGTTGTAAACTACCTAATTGTAAGATAGTGTGTTTGCTTGCCTTTGCACTGAATTGCATTGTATCTATTTTGTATCAAATATAGCCTATGTACATATATGAATATGTTAAATACATTTAAATACTTTTTTTTAATCATTGTAAGTAAGAAGAACAAAAAAATTGTGCAAAAAATAAATGTTGTTTTACTGTTGCAGCTATATATACGTGTTATTTTTATTTTTTAATCACATATAACTGTTACAGTTAGGGGCTACCAGCAATTCTAAACAGAGAGAGAGAGAGAGACTTTTAAGATCCTTTATTTAACATTCCAAATAAAATCCATTAAAACTCAATAAAGGTAAAACATAACAAAATTAAGAATTAGCAATATTAAAAAATCCTAAAATACATCATGTTCTCCTTAAAAATAGATTTTATCAAAATAAAAGGATCATAAAAAATCAATTAAAAAAACCACAGTGTTTTCTTTCTGTTAAAAACAGATTAAAGCCAAAATTAATAAAAACACTGTAAAACAATAAAAAATAAAATTAAAACTAGAACAAAAACTGGAGCTCCCCCTCCTCACTCACAGCACACAAGGCGTCTCCCACACACCACCTCTCCTGGAAGTCCTCCGGGTTATTATTTAGTTTAAAAAATTCAAAATCCACTCTTATCCGGCTGACCACCAAAACCCTGAACTGCAACACAACATCAGTCAGCCCGGCGCCAGAGATACTGTTCTTTCTGGATTTTAAAATGGCCAATTTTGCCTGACCCATTATAAAATTAATTAAAACACACCTGTTTCTCTTTTTAAAACTGTAGGGAACCCCAAAGATAAAAAGCTCTTTTGTGAACTCCTCGCCTAGGCCCTGCAGGAGCTCCTGTAGGAGATGGAAGAGTGGTCCTAGCCTGACACACTCACTATACATGTGAAACACTGTTTCCTCTGCAGAGCAGAAACAGCACTCTGAGCTAATGCTAGCATCAACTCTATGGAGAAACCTGCCGGTGGACACAATACAGTGCAGGATCCTCCACTGCAGGTCCCCCGCTCTCTTGGTGAGGGGCAGTTTATACAGAACCCTCCATACTGGCCTGCACCCCTCCTTTACCTCCAGACATGCCCTCCACCTTGAATCCACCAACCCCCTCAACTGGTGGGAATGTGATGCCTTCACACAAATTTGGTAGATCTTCTTACTCTCTGCTGTATGAAGAGTTAGATCTTTAACTGTGTCTAGGTTTAATAACATTCCCTCGTTTCCTACACCCTCCTCTCCTTCACCTACTGCTGGACACACTAGCAGCCCTGGAAAGATGAAGTCTTGTCTCTGCCCTGTGCCGCTGGACATCTCCTCTCTCACAGCCTCCCTGAGCTTGGGGGAAAGACAACTTCTCAGTTCACTGACCATTTTCTCTGCCAGTCTCTCAGAGTGCCAGCCCAGCCGCCCAGCCAGCTGTGTAGCAGTCAGCCAGCAGGAGAGCTCAAAGTTGATAAGATGTCTCAGCCTGGTCACTCCTGCCCTCACAAAGCTGGCACAGAGCGTCATTGACTGAAAGAAACGTACAGGGAAGAGCGGATTGAAAAATAGGGGCTCCTCCAACAGGACCCTGCCTGTCAGGGACCCCTCATCTCTCGCCACCCTCACTGCCCTCCAGGCATCTAAAGCACTCAAGTAAAAAGAAGAGAGACCTACTTTAGCTAGTCTGGCACTCTCAATTAAAAACAGGTGTTTGTCTATCCCCAGCCCCCCTACTCTGCTGAGGAAAAAACAAGCTAGCCTCTTCCAATGAGCCTCCTCCCCAGCGTACAGGAGCCTCTGAACCGCCTGCAGTCTGAAGGCTGCCACCCTGCTGGCAATGCAGACCAACCCCTGCCCCCCTTCATCAGTGGGGAGATACAGGACCGCTGGCCTCAGCCAATGTCTCCCGCTCCAGAAAAACTCCAGCAGTATTCTTTGGATCTCCTGCACCATGCCCCGGGGAGGGTCCAGACACACCAGCCTGTGCCACAGCATGGAGGCCACCAGATTATTAATCACCAGGACCCTTCCCCTAAAGGACAGCTGGGCCAGCAGTCCCCTCCATCTCTGCAGCCGCCCCCTCACCCTGTCCACTAGGCCCTCCCAATTTTTCTGCATGTATATCTCCACTCCAAAAAACACCCCCAGCACTTTTATACCTGTCCTGTCCCATCTCAGCGCCTCAGGCAGGACAGGGGGGGTGCAATCATGCCAACTGCCTGACAGGAAGGTGTCACACTTTGCCCAGTTAACTCTTGCTGTAGAGGCTCCTTGGAATGTGTGCAGGCTCTGCTGTAGTGCCTTGATGTCTCCGTCACTGCACACAAACACGTTCACATCGTCTGCATAAGCGGACACCTTCACTGCGACAGAGGAGGGTGAGGAGGGCACTGCCCAGCCAACCAGCCGGCCCCTCAGCAGGTGCAGCAGGGGCTCTATGGCCAGTGAATAAAGCATTCCAGACAGGGAGCAGCCCTGCCTAATACCCCTGCACACTGGGAAGGGCTGACTCAGCCCATTGTTAATCTTTAAAATGCTAAAAACATTCCAATATAAAAGCTGGATATAAGAAATAAAAACAGGGCCAAACCCGAAGGCTTCCAGGGTTTTAAAAAGGTATGTGTGGTCGACCCTGTCAAACGCTTTCTCCTGATCTAAAGAAACCAGCCCAACATTCAAATCACATGTCTTAGCCATTGATAAAAAGTCTCGAATTAAAAACAAATTATCAAAAATGGAACGTCCCGGTATGCAGTAAGTTTGGTCCGTGTGTATTACAGCTCCTATACACATTTTTAGTCTATTGGCCAGACATTTTGAAATAATTTTAAAATCAGAACATAAAAGCGAAACAGGTCTCCAGTTTTTGAGTAAACACAGGTCTCCTTTCTTGGGCAGTAGTGTGATTACTGCCCGCCTGCAGCTGAGGGGCAGTTCTTTATCTCGGAGGCTCTCTCCCAGCACCTGCAAAAAGTCCTCACCAATCACAGTCCAGAAACTTTTAAAAAATTCAGTGGGCAGTCCATCAATGCCAGGAGCTTTTCCATTTGAAAGCTGTGTAACAGCAGTGGTCAGCTCCTGGTATGTTAGTGGCTTGTCTAATTGGTTCTGTTCTTCCTCGCTCAGGGTGGGCAAATCCTGGAGCAGCAGGTCTGTATCCTTCTGCTCACAAGGCTCTTTGCTGTATAGTTCAGAATAGAATTTTACTGCCTCCCTGCTGATCTCCTCCCGGCTGTACAGCTCCCTGCCGCAAGGCGTCCGGACGCAGTGCATCTTCCGGCTGTCTGCTCTCCTCCTCTCCAAGCCAAAAAAGAAACTGGAGGGGGTGTCCATGTCTTTAAGCCCCATGAAGCGAGAGCGCACCAGCGCCCCCTTCACTCTTTCCTTCAGCAGGCTGCCCAGCATGTGTTTCTGCTCCCTCAGCGTTTGCAGGGTCTGCTCCTGGTGATCTGTGTCCAGGCTGCTCTCTAACTGGAGAATTTTCAACTCCAGCTCTCTCACTGCTGCGTTCAGTGACCCGGTTGAATTGAGTGTGTACTGCTGGCAAAAGATTTTAATCTGCGTTTTGCCAATGTCCCACCACTGCCTAATATTTTTATAATTTGTTTTTTCTTTTTTCCAAATGTTCCAAAAATCATTAAATTGTTTTACAAAAAGTGTGTCCTGTAATAGCTTTAAATTAAAATGCCAGTAGGAGGTGCTGTGAGAGTCAGTGGTGAGTATTACTGTAACTAACAGGCAGTGGTGGTCAGAGAGGCTACTGGGGATGATATTGGCTTTAATGAATTTATTCAAATGAGTGTGTGTTGTGTAGAAGCGGTCTAACCTGGCTCTATATATTTGTTGTGCGCGACAATGAGACCAGGTGTACTGTCTTGCATTGGGGTGCAGACACCTCCAGACATCAACCAGGCCACTGAACTGAAAAACTGCAGCTAATTCACTTGAGGATTGGGGATTGGGTTCCTCATTATTTCTATCCATTGTAAAATCAATAGTGCAGTTAAAATCTCCTCCCACCACCACCACATCATCATTATCAATATTTAAAAGAGCTTGCTTTAATTTATTAAAAATTAAAATGCGTTCCCTTCCTTTATTTGGTGCATAAATATTAATAAAAACAAATACAGTACCACCCAACCTTGCTCTCACTTTTAATAACCTCCCCTTTTCAATTTCTTCAATTTCTAAAATTGTTGCTCCTAGGCTGGGCTTAAATAAAATTGCCACTCCTGCACTGGTGCTTGAGCCGTGGCTCAGCACACACGGCCCCCTCCACTCTGCCAGCCACGCCGCCTCATTCTCCCTGTCTGAGTGCGTCTCCTGCAGCAGAGTGACCCCCGCCCGCTTCTGCTCTAAAAACTCACACAGCTGCGCTCTTTTAAAAGACTGTCTGCAGCCATTCACGTTAAAAGAAATAAAAACGCACTTTTCCATAGCGGCTAAAAAAAATAAAACTGACAGAGTAAAACAAGCAACAATAAAAAAATTCTTAAAAGAAGTATCCATTTTTAAAATTATTGTTTGGCAACATTAGCGATCTTTTTCTTAATTATTTGAACATATTTTTTAAGACGGTACCTTTTTTGCTGGTCGAACTCCTCTAATGTTGCCTTTCGTGTGACGATGTGTGCTGAGTGGAGGAATAATCGCAGATCTGGGAAGAAGTTTTCAATTTCAACCCCCCTTTTCCCTTTTGTACTCTCCATAAACTGTTTAAATTCATCTAGGGTATAGATTTTTTTCCCCCTGTTAACGGGTTGGCTATCGGGGATGTCAGAGATAAGCGAGGAGTCAGAGAGCTCCCCCTCCATTTCCTCTGCTCCGTCCTCGCTGTCTGCTCCGCCGTCCACGGCTGCCAGCTCCCCCGCGCCGCTCTCCTCTCCTCCTCCCAGCACAGCCACAGCCGTCACCGCTGCCTCTGCCTCCGCTTGCTGGGGTTCAGAGAGAGAAGAGCGCTGCACCGCGCCGGGTTGTAAGCCCGTCGCCGTGCTGCTCCCCTCTCCCTCCATATCAGGAGGGACAGACCCCCCTGCCTGAGACTGCAGGCTCCCCTCCAGCACAGGCTCGGGGCTCTGCTCCGTCCCCCGCTCACTGTTAGGCAGATCTGCAACTTCTTTGTTTTTTTGTTTTTTAAGTCTTTTTTTAGCTACCATCACAAAACCCTCATCATTTTCGGTAGTTTTATTTTGTGCCGGACCGTGGCTGAGTCTCTTCAGCCTCGGCTGTGGTGTGGGCGGCTTCATCCCGATCGGCGGCTCTCTGGTCTCTGCAGACTCCGGCTGGCGCTGCGATGGGGGAGCAGCCTCATCCTCCCGCTCACCCCCAACATCCCCAGCCTCCTCCCTGCCATCAGTACCCTGCTCCTGCCTTTCCTCATTTTTGTTTTTTCTCGGGCAGGCTCTCCTCTGGTGTCCCTGTTCCCCACAGTTAAAACACCGCATTGTATCCGAGCTGACAAACACTACGCAGCCCGTCCCTTCCACACTGAAGCTCCAAGCAACATCAATCACATCCCCCGGGTTATTCAGCAGCAAAAACGCCTGTCTCCGAAAAGACAGGACGTGCTTAACACTTGTATTTCTGCACCCTAATGGTATATTTTTAATTGGGGACACCAGTTTGCCATATCGGGCAAGTTCATTTGCCAAGGTCTCGTTTTTTAAAAACGGCGGCACATTAGACATGATTACCTTGGTAACAGGGGTTACTAAGGGGGATACTTGAATAAAATCTCCTTTCACTGAAAAACCTTCCTCCACTAGCTGATTGACCAGCGATACCTCTTTTAAAAACACGACAAACCTTTTATTCATCCGGGATGCCGATATTATATTGTCACACCCGACCACCTCTCCCACTGCCAGCAGGCACTCCTCCACCGACACGCCGGCATCGGGCAAGCAGCTGACCCCGTGTCGGCGGCTGAGAGCCCCCAGCCCTCCAGAGTGAGATCCCATAACGGGACCTACACACACACACACACACACACTACTCTATACACGGGAAAGTACAAACAAAGCAACGAAACAAAGATATATAAACGAACTAAACAATTAACAATTAAATATATAAATTTGCAAAAAATATAGTAGCGAAAACACTCTCCTACCGCACCAGCGTTCAAACGCTACCGCCTCTCCGCAAGCTCCTCCCACAATCCCACAATCCTCAGCGCGAGAGAGAGAGAGAGAGAGAGAGAGAGAGAGAGAGAGAGAGAGAGAGAGAGAGAGAGAGAGAGAGAGAGAGAGAGAGAGAGAGAGAGAGAGAGAGAGAGGATCATATACAAACAAAATAAATACACTGTTTTATTACCTGGAATGAGCAGTTAAAGGTCGGTTCGGTGGGTTTTCTCAATAGTGTTATGAGGTCCTCAATTAGTTGTATTGTGTGTATCATTTTCATACTCTGTGCAGCTTCGGAACCTCGTGTTCCGGGAGGTTTTTGGTGATAAAAAGAGGGTTCTGGCCCGGCTTTTACCCCATCCCTCCTACATAGGACTTTTTATCTCCTAGCTAGGACTTTTTTTCTCCTAGCTAGGAGATTTTTTTTTCATTTTTTTTTTTCCTTGGCACTAGGACGCTTCCGTAGAAACCACCTTGTGCTCAACTAAGTAATGGAACAATTGCTTGTCGAAATGTATTTTATTTTATCCTTAAATTCTACAAGAATGCAACCACATCTGTCATCTAAGCATCTGATATGCCATCAGTACGGTTAACCAGGTTACGTTTCATTGGTGCAAATTAAGTGGTACGAAATTACCCTATCGGTCTTCAGTTTTTGACTGAGATTTCGGTAACTAACAAATCATACACACCTATAAAATGATTTTTAAAGTAGCGTGTGCCACATTATTGTTGAATCCTGCATTGTATTATCTTAGAAATTATAAGGTTACAACCACAACCGAGCTGTTTTGAAAATGAAAGCTAATTAGTTTAAAGTTTCATGTGTGTAAGTTACAGTTTGACGGTGCAATATATATATATATATATATATATATATATATATATATATATATATATATATATATATATAAATTATTATTTTTTATTTTTTAAAGAAAACCTTTGCTAGATGACAATGACTAAAATCCAAAAGGCCTACTGGGAAAGCAATAGACTGTATGTTAGAAACTCTACAAAAAAGTAACTAACCTACAATTTCAATGAAACAATAATGTTCAGGGTTTTCGTCAGGAACAAATGATGGTTAAAAAAAGATTTTTAAAAATTCATAAGAAAGCACATTGTAAACTGCTGGGGATTAACAATACCCAACGCAGCTTCGTGCAGCCTGCAAAATACACTGAACAGCAGCTTCTCCTGCAGCAAGAGAACAAAACATCTGTAGTAAGCGAACACGCCGTTATAAATACTCCCCAGATAAAGTTAAAAAGCACACGTTTCACTAGTTAAACAGGAGAAGTACGCAAGGTAGTGATAACACTATGTAACACAATTTTTGTTCCTGGGTAGTAAGTGTTATTTCCTAAATGCTTATGCCTCAAAAGTATAGAAAATGGCTATTATTCCCCACAAACTTTGCTTTTGTGACCAGGACAGTGATATTTTGAAATTTACCTATTTCCAATGAGAAAACGGGCGAATTTGTGTCTTTTCGTTCACATAAAGTCAGAAAAAAACAACACATGAATCCAAATTAACATGTATTTATACTAAAGTAATACAAAAATGACTACAAAAGATTTAGAAGTGAGTAGTTTTTCGAGATTTACAATTATACTGTAAATCACTTTCACGAATCAGCCCCCACATGTAGTCTCCCATCATGTTCTCGTTATACTGTCCTTGGTAGCGGCATTCAAAGTCCAGTATATCCTGGTGGAAGCGCTCGCCTTGCTCCTCCGAGTACGCTCCCATGTTCTCCTTGAATTTATCAAGATGAGCATCAAGGATATGGACTTTGAGGGACATCCTACTGCCCATTGTGCCGTAGTTCTTCACCAGAGTCTCAACCAGCTCCACATAGTTTTCGGCCTTGTGATTGCCCAGGAAGCCCCGAACCACTGCGACAAAGCTGTTCCAAGCCGCTTTCTCCTTACTAGTGAGCTTCTTGGGGAATTCATTGCACTCCAGGATCTTCTTTATCTGTTGTCCGACGAAGACACCGGCTTTGCCCTTTGCCTCAGACAGCTTAGAGAAGAAGTCTTGAAGGTACTTGAAGGCTGCCGACTCCTTATCTAGAGCTCTGACAAATTGTTTCATAAGGCCCAATTTGATGTGCAGTGGTGGCATCAGCACCTTCCGGGGGCCCACCAGTGGCTCCCACTTGACATTGTTCCTCCCCACAGAGAACTCAGTCCGCTGTGGCCAGTCCCGCCTGTGGTAGTGCGCCTTGGTGTCCCTGCTGTCCCAAAGGCAAAGATAGCAGGGAAACTTGGTAAAACCGCCTTGGAGACCCATCAGGAATGCCACCATTTTGAAGTCTCAAAATGCGTCTGCCGGATGCTTGCAGCCTCTTGATGCCATCTCAGAAAAATGCAGATATGTATCCACTTAGGCAGCTGGAACTAAACTGAACTGGTGGGCTTAAGGCCCCTGTATTTATACTACTATTTATATTACTGGAAAGTTCTAGAAAGTTCTAGAAGTTACTCCAAGTTTACTCAGCACTGAATCTATCTGGAATGTTCTGGAAAATAGGTAAATTTCAAAATATCACTGTCATGGTCACAAAAGCAAAGTTTGTTGGGAATAATAGCCATTTTCTATACTTTTGAGGCATAAGCAATTAGGAAATAACACTTACTACCCAGGAACAAAAAAAATTGTTACACGGTGTAATCTATTCTAAAAGGAAAACAGATAGATAAATTAATGCAACTCAAGATTGTATTTTGTCTTATTCGTACTGATAAAACAAAAAAGCCGCCATTTGGATCACGGTAACATGATAGCTAGCTATTTGCTCCTGTTTTTTTTTTTTTTTTTTTGGTTTTTTTTCCTAGTCAGAATTTTGATAAACTAATAATTATCTACCTATTATGTGTTCATTTTTAGCGTGGTTGAAACCAGGGTTTAAAATATAACAAAACCTGAGCCAACGTTCTCAATGACAGACTAAATTAGCATTTTATAGACACTAAATAAACGTAATATCCTGTTAGGTCATTGCCTGATACCTTAAAACAAATCACAATGTTTTAACAGTTATTTAATTGTACTTTTGGTCTATAAAATAAACTTCATACCTTGAAATTGTATCCACGTTGTGATTTGTGACAGTATTTGTACTCCACTGTCCAATACGATTTGCACTGTGGGTCTCGCACGTATCTACATGGGGCAGTACAATCCTCAGTCATTGACAAATCAGGAAGCTCTGTTAGCAATGGTTTCCTGCTTTATGAAAGCTAATGTACGTGTTTAAAAAACTAATACTGGTAATTATGTATGTGTTCACTCAGAGTCGGTTATATAAACTGCAGCATAAGGTATCAGAAAAATGCTACTGCATAAAAAAATAGTAGCAAATTAAGAGTTTTGGGTAGCAAAATGCTAACAAATATATGTTATCTTCGAGCCTTGATATACTGTAATACAATGAGATTCTGTAAAAGGTCTGCGTTATACTCAGAAATACGGTAATCTACTGGCACACACACATGAGGCTATGTGGTCCAGTGGTTAAAGAAAAGGGCTTGTAACCAGGAGGTCCCCGGTTCAAATCCAACCTCAGCCACTGACTCATTGTGTGACCCTCAGCAAGTCACTTAACCTCCTTGTGCTTCGTCTTTCGGGTGAGACATAGTTTTAAGTGACTCTGCAGCTAATGCGTAGTTCACACACCCTAGTCTCTATAAGTCGCCTTGGATAAAGGCGTCTGCTAAATAAACAAATAATAATAATAAATAATAATGCAAAGCAATTAAGAAAGATTATTTTCTAAAAAGCATTCTAAAACTGAACATTCTTCTTTGCCATAAACAATGTGAACATTCTTAGAAGTAAACTCGCTGGGGAGATTTTTCGTCAATTAACATTTAGAAGATAAAAAAGATCTTGCAAATGACGACTAATTAACTTGAACATTTTAAACAGTCTGCATTCAAACAGGAAATGCCATGGTTGAATGAAATTGGGGAATTTACCCAACCTTCTAGACATCTCAATCCTCCTTTAAATTAAAATGAACTGTAATTTACAGACTTATATACAGTTACTATGTTCAGTAGCTACATTTCTCACTTGAAATAAATGACAGTTTTCATTTGAGCAATATTTTAGGTAAAAAAAAATTAGGCACTTAGATCTACTTTATTCGTGCAAGACAGTTAGCTGGGTAGACCTGGATATGTTAGCTAGGAATAAATACTTTAAACCGAGCACTAGTATTGAATGGAAATCAAGCTGCATTGAAACATAGTAACTCACTGTCTTTGATACATAAAGCATACAGTTGGGTCGGGAAGGAGGATTTTTATAGAGGAAGCCTGAATGGAATAGAAGGACCTCACAGCTCCTAACATTTATGTTGTAAAGAGCAAACTATCACACAAGCATGCACAACTGACCACAGATAAAACACTGCACTGCTTAAAAGAGTAATTTAAAATACTGCAAACATGGCTGAAAATAGTTGCTTGCGCATGCCTTTTGACTCGCAGGGCGGCATAACGGTGAGAAACAAGCGTAGGGAGAAGGGTGGGTGGCGCCTTGGCATCTCATTTTGTCTGAAGGACAGGAAACATATGCAAAAGTATTTAACCCAGTTCTAAGTTCTGCACCATTTTGGTAAAAAAAACAAAACAAAAACAAAAAAAACAGCTATGTTACAAAAATAACACAAAACAATAACAATAACTATAATTTAAATCCTGGGCTTTTTGCTTTTGAACAATCAACGTTTTGTTTTCTTTTAAGAAAACACTTGTGTAAACCTGAGCTAAATGCTTTGTGGTGATAAGGCCCTTGGTGATTTTTTATTTCACAGGGAAACTTTCAGCTCTCCCGTTTTAACGAGAAAAAGAACATAAATTCTGTAGAAATCGAAGGACCAACATCTTTATCAATGTTTTAATTGAATTGAAGATATCGAAAAGCCCTTATAGTCTAAACATTTGTCAAATAATTAACTTTTTTTTTATTTTGATTACATTTTTGTTGTACATATCGTTAGATTGGATGTTTAAAGAACAGAATATTATATATCACGGACTAAAAATAGGCCTACCTCTAAATTAATTTTTAATTAACAAGCAGCAAAGTACAAATAAGTAAAATAGATGCAGATGCCTGCTGTAAAACCCTTTACATACTGAAAAAGTCACAGGTTTACTTTTGCCATAGTGCGCCATTTCTCAAAATTATGAAAAAATGGTCTACCAAAAACTTGAACTAATGACTTATGCAAAGTGTAATTGGAGCTTAAAGAAATGCACCTCAAACGTTGGGGAACTAGAGGAAACTTGGATAGCACATAAGTGACTATCGGGAGGGGAAGCACTGATTCAGTTACATTCAAGTTGCCCTAGTATCAAATCTGACGGCTTAAAAGTGTAGGGACACTTAGACTGTTGTTGCTTTTCCAAGTTTCACAAATACCACACTGTACTTTCAAAGTAGAAACGGCAAATGTCAATATAAGGATTCCTATAGTATGTACTTTATGATACTACATTGATTATTATTATTATTATTATTAAACAGCCTTTTTAAACAAGGGGGGAAAAGTACAAAAGCCACCCCCTACTATTATTTTTCCAGATAGGCATCTAAAGAATTACGGTATAAGAGTTGCATGCATATACATACATACATACATACATACATACACACACACACATTATATATATATATATATATATATATATATATATATATATATATATATATATATATATATATATATAGAATAATGATACAGCAAGCCATTTTCTCTGTAAGCCATCTTAGTGGAAAGCTCTTGTACTCGCTTAAACAGACTGCTCAACACAGAAGTTTACATACCCTGGAGGGAGTCCGCTTTCCAAAGTGAGTGCAGATGTTTTTATCATCATGTGGCACAGGCGCTCCAAATGTTTTTCAACGCCTTAAATCTTGCATGCTGTGCACCAGACAAAGGGCCCCCATCTTCACCCTGCCTTTTAGCAAGGACCCACAACTATTTTCTTCCTGTTGGCACCCTTCAAGTGCTGTCGTGGTTGAAGCAACAGCAGCTGCGTCGATTGTACAGGAAAGTCAGCAATGTGGTCTTGTTTCTCTGAACTTCCTGCATTTGTGTGGACGGGGATTTCAGGAAGAGGCTGTGCTCAAGGGTCAGCCTGCCTCCCTCTCTCTCCAAGGCTTTCTCTTCAGCCTTTAACGCAAGCTTGCCTGGAAAATGTTTGTCTCCAGAGGTGGTTATTATTGGTAGCCAGGGTGGTGCTGATTGCCATGAGAAAAGACAGTTTACTTTCACAGTCCGAGAACACAAGACCAATCTGGCTTGTGACCTACTCAAACAGACTTGAGGCAAAGTTTTTTGTTTGTTTTTTAAACCTGCTAGTCAGCACTGAGGTTAGACTTTCTGTTGCAGCTGTGACTGGCCTGCACAGCCGTAAACCTCCCCACTGTTTCCTCCCCTCGCCCCCCCCCCCTTCTCTCTGAAACTAAATACCTGTAAAACCAGTTGGGCCGAGGAGTGTTGGTGTTATACGCGTTATACACATGGGAGAGGTCACACGCAAAAAACACTCTATCATAAGACGTATCCCCTCAACTCAACACCGCACGATCAGCATGACAGTAAACAAACACAATTTACCTTTGTATACCGGTAAGTTAGTGATGAGCAGATGTGTCCACACAAAGAGCTCATCGTATGGTTTTCACTAACTCTACTGTGCATAATTATATATATATATATATATATATATATATATATATATATATATATATATATATATAGTGTAAATATTGTGACTTTCTTCCTATGCATCAGGATATTAATTTGTTAGGTATGTTTGAAAAAATATTCAATGCTTTAGTGTAGACGGAAGACAGGATACAATGCCCATTTATTTCTTTAAATCAAACAGAACCAGCACACGCTAGTACATTTCAGGTGCACCCGAGTAATGACAATTTCAGTCTGTAATGAAGCTGCATAAGAATTTGGGTTCGGTCCTACCATTGCACCCTACATGTGATTAAATATAAAGATGTCATGATCCTTCGATTTGAGTGTTGGCTTTTTCATAAGTTGTTACCAGTGCCAACAAAAAAAAGATATTCAAATGAGGGTCAAATTTAATACAAAAGCCTTTTATTTATTTATTTTTTTTACATAATATTAAAATCAAAGCAGTTAAATTGTCAAAAAAACAAGTGTGTTTACTAATCAGTTTGCATCCATTCTATTTTTGCCAAGCACTTTCATTTGTGAACAGAAGTTGTTAGATTTACACAGTGTGAAGTATTTTAGTCTTTCACTGAAGCGCATCACACACACTGCAGTAACAGCTCCCATAGCCTCTGCTGTGCTGCAGCGAGTGTGTTCATTCATCAGTGACATCTTCATATCTGCTGCATCTGGGTAGAGTAGCAGTGCAAAATCAGTTATGACTGCCTTCTTCCTTAATATAAATTAAACAGAGATGAGTTAGTTTACACTTTACTTGTTTATGTCAACTTCAGTAGGCTTTGTGTCACTGTTACAAACATCAATTCCTTCCTGCTTAAAATGTGCACTGTATGTATTGGCATAGCAAGTAAAAAAAAAAAAAAAAAAAAAAAGAAGTTTGTACAATTTAAGGATGTATTCCACATGTGTTAATATAAGGTTCCTAAGGGACATTCACAAAAATATGAGGAACATCAACGGACAATTCTCTCCAAGATGAAAAGGTGAAACTGACATTTATTTATGTCAAATTTGTAATTTTTACAAACTTTCACAAGTAGATGTCATTGATTGTTCGAAACTTTAATCTGTAAAACACTGAAAACTATTTAAAATATGTATTTGAAAAAAGTAGTTTACTCAGATCTAGGCCTTTTTCAGCCTACCATCGTTAGTGCAGGCCTCTTGTTTCATGTCAGCTATTGCTCTGTTATCAACATTTTTATTTTGCTCAACACACATTTCTTTATCTTAGTTTTTCAAATTAAAACATATATTTTCTGTTTCATTCTCTTACTGACTCTCTGCAATGAATGCTTAAATAGTGTTTAATATGATATACAACCAAGTTATTGGCTCTTAAATGACACATATGTGCCTTCAGAAGTAACTCGGCTAGACTGAAAGAGACAAGGAGTTCACCTATTCATTAAACAAGGATGCTTTGATGTAGAGTAGAGCAGGTTCCATTCAGGATGACATCTTTATATGACGGAATAAAGCAAACAGCTGCATGAGCTCCCGTAGCGGTGTTTACATTTCATACCAAAGCCTGTTCATTTCCTTTAAATAAACATTTACATTCCCAAACCTAAGTAACTGAAATTAAACCCAGACTGAAGTGAAGTGAAAGCCACTCCTTAGTGATTAATTCTGGATGATCTGCAATTCATCTAAGGACCGATAGCCAGATGTTGGAGACTTGATTGAATGTCTGCAAAGACAACTTTGCTGAGCAAGTTAACCCTGCCCTTAATGTACTGTTGTGTACGATATGGTAAAAGTATGGAAAAGCAGCAGCAATGCAAACTCAACACACACACACACTATTATTATTATTATTATTTCTTAGCAGATGCCCTTATCCAGGGAGACTTCATTATTACAAAATATCAAAATACAAAGTATCACCTTACAATATATCACAGTGCAGAATATCACATTATAGTTAAGAGCAGTTAAGTATAATAAAATCAGTAGAACATAAGATCAACTTCAAATAAAGAGCAAAGCAAAGAACACAGTAAATAATTACATTTAAGAGCGAGTTCGACTAAGAGCAGTTAACTATAAAAAATATTTGCTTATACGAGTGAAGTCCATGAAGGAGTACATCCGTGGGTAGGTCATTTCACGGACTCTGGAGGCACGGAGGAGGTGTAGGGAGAACATAGTCTGGAGATAGGAAGGAGCAGAAAGGTCGAGAAAGCAATAGGCGAGTACAACAGTTTTGAATTGGATGCGAACAGCGATAGAGAGCCAGTGGAGGAAGTGGAGCAGCGGTGTAGCGTGGGAGAAACAAGGAAGGGAAAAGACAAGGCATTACACTCAGTCACAACAGGGTCGTCAAAACTAACACAGAACATTTTTGGTATAATTTAAAAAAAAAAATGTACCAATTCTGAATTCACGCTGTTAGTTAAAAAAAAAAAATGTGAATATTAATATGATATTGCAATAATGGCAAAGTAAAATGAGGTTGAAATACAAAAGGAATGTACAGTAGATTAATTCTTCTGAAAATGAATTACAGTACTGTAAATTCAGAAAATACTCCCTCCACCAACCTCCCCCCCCCCACCACTTGGATGAAGAGTAATGTAAAATGTATAAAATAATTTGGTACAGCCCATTTGTCCCTAAAAAGGTGATGAGCAAATGAATTGTGTCCAGATTAAGTATAGTTCTGTATAGGACTTTTTTTAGAATTATAATTTATGTAGAAGTGTGATTCAAAACCTAACCCTAACCCTTTCTCTACCAGGCTGTGTGGTCCAGTGGTTAAAGAAAAGGGCTTATAACCAGGAGATCCCCAGTTCAAATCCCACCTCAGCCACTGACTCATTGTGTGACCCTAAGCAAATCACTTAACCTCCTTGTGCTCTGTCTTTCGGGTGAGATGTAGTTGTAAGTGACTCTGCAGCCGATGCATAGTTCACACACCCTAGTCTCTGTAAGTCGCCTTGGATAAAGGCGTCTGCTAAATAAACAAATAATAATAACAAAGATCACTTTGCAAATTTAAAATGCTAAATAGTAAACATTTATAAAGCTGTCTCACATTACAGTAAAATTCACATTCATTTGGTATAAAATGAAAAACTCAAGTGAAATGACTAGCTGGACTCTGAGTTGAGCGACCTACCCCCAGCCCCTTTTCCTCCCCAACTGATGGGAGTGCAAAAGCCAATGCATTCCCTCCTGTGACCCCCAGCAAGAGCAGGATTGCTACTGCCAACTCATAACAATGTATTCCAGTGGAAAACAAAATCTCTAAAAGGGTTCTAAAAAAATTAACCATTCCCTATTTTACTATAGGCAGAACAAAAAAAAAACTTTAAAACTTTCCCATCTCTGTAAGATAAACAATTCAATGTTACTTCTTTTTTATATATAATTGAAACTCAATTTAAATCACCAAGAACACTGTGCAGTAAGTAGGATACAAGGAAGTACTGGTTTCGATTCCCAGTTTTGTGTGACTGCCTTTTTCAGGCTACGTTTCCATTCACAAAAAAACAGGAGAGAGAAAGATTCTTGTATGACCTTCCGGAATGTCAGAACCCAAAGACAGCAGTGTGTAACTGAGCATAAAGCTTGTTAGAGACACTCATATTGGGGTAAACACCAACAACTGCTTTGTAAAACCACCTCCCCCGAATCTTTGAACTCGAGGAGACGACTGCATTGATGAGAGGCAGGCAGGCAGGCTGCACCGGTCAGCAGCAACAGCTGTTTCTGGATCAACAGGAAAACCTCAGACTGTTAAACCAATTCCAACTGCTTGAAAAGAAGAAAATGCTCTCCATGAAGCTCTACTACTGCGTGTGATCAGAATGCTGTTAGCATGCCACACAAATGCAGCATGGTATTGAAGAAGCCATAATATATTACTTATTTTTATTTAACAGTAAATAAATTCAAATGTATCTAAAAACGGGCAGGAAATGTTCTAGGCTGCCGCTGCCTTCTCCAACAAGTCATGCACACAGACCATCTAATCCATCAAAACAGACTTAAAAAAACCACATTATTCTTTAAAGAACAACTAGCCCGGAGAACAGAGTCCGTCATGGTACAGGTCATAATGCGTAGATCATAACATTAACTAGTGCTAGGTAGGGCTTGGATGGTATACTTCTAGAAGAATCAAACAAATAAATGGTTACAAAATTAAAGGAAGAGAAAATGGAATCAGTTTCAGTTTCATTGCCAATGCATTTACCACATTTCTCTGCGATTGCCCATGCTTCGTTACACTTTGTAATGCTATTAGTAGTCCACAGCACTCCCTGTGTTGTTAATAAGGATGTTTTTGGCTCATGGCTGGATTGAAAAAACTGACATTTCTGGAGAACTTTCAGGATTTATATCAAATGATTTTTGGCGCCCACATTGGATTCACCATTTGGGATCAATGGGAGAAGTTACAATAGTTCATAAACATGAATTAAGAGGGCATTGGTATCTCAAAATATTAGAAATGTAATCTTTATTAGATAAGATTTCTGTGTTAAAAGGGAAATTCAGGCCTAATATTTATTTATAGCTCAGTACTTAAAACATGGCTACGCATCCTGGCTTTAACATTGACTCTGCAAGGGATAAACAGCATAGATAGATTATCCCATTGAAATTCAGTTTGAGATCAGTTAGGGTAGACAGAAGCTTGTTTTATTTAGAGACTGCATGAGCACACTGCTGCTTGGTGAGAGCTTAGTTGCAGTGATAATACAGTTAAACTGGAGTCAAACTCATCTGGTTTACTACACTTTGTCACAGAATGAGATTAAGGACATTTTAGTAGGTGTTATGTAGGACACATAGCATATTGGTGATGTTTTGGTAAGACCGTTGCTGCCCCTTACTATATGGCTTGCTATTCTTATCCCTGTTAGATGATTTGAATTACTTAGCAAGATATTATAAATACCCGATTTCCTGTTCTGTTCTCACCCCAGTAGTGTTGTCGTGTCATGCACTGCAGTTATGGATAATACTGACCCCTGCAGGTAAGAGGGGACACTACACTCCTCCAGGGTTCCTGTACCAGGGATTGAGGGGGGAGGGGAACAAAATAAACTACAGCAGAGAAACAAGATTACATGTAATAAGCTTGACAAAGACTTCAGGCCAAAACTAGTTCCTTTTATTACTAAAGAACACACAGTACAATGTTTTATAAAGTTTATTCATTAATTGGTTATGTTACAGAACATTTCTTTTTAAATTTCAAGGTTTCATTTAACAATGCACAAGAATTTCATTTTGCCATGTTTCTTTCTTCTGTTTATTGCTTTACATTGATCTGACACTACTGTTGATGGCAAGACAATACATTCATATAATACATAGATCTCTGTTTTCACTTACATTCGGTTTTTCAATATTATCTTTTTTCCATTATTATTTTACACATGACCTCAAATCACATTGCATTCACAGTGCATTAGGTCACATTTATTCTCATAAATTACAAACCTGTCTATTGTACAGCCAGCTTTTTTTTTTTTTTTTTTTTTACTGGGTTTTGGAAAGCGTGTGCTTGGCGATGCGGGGGGCCACATCAATTCCATTTCACAACATTGCTTTGAAACAACAGATTTATTTACATTTAATTTGATTCTCAATGATATTTTTACATACTTTTCCCATATAAGCTAATATAGAACTAATCTCTTTTTGTATCATCATTGTTGTAGCCTGATTAATTTTAAAAGCTGTATATTAATAAACAGGTATGTACTTACCTTTGTAATAAATATCCTCTGAAATTTACATTGTGTAAATTTACAGAAGGTTTCTTTAAACATAGAAATCAAGAACATAACCATTGATTTGTTTCTTCTGGGCACTGGAGAGTGACCACACATGCGTTTTGTGAAAAAGGGAATACTATGTTCTTCTAGTGTTCTTATTAAGACTTTTACTGAGGTAAAACGAAGCTTTTAGCTTCTAAAGTGCCATTGTAAAGATTTTCTATGTGTGTTTACATCCCAAGAAAGACCCTGTAAAATACACCCACAGCATTCACTATACAGTAGTATACTACAGTATTGCCAGTATTCTTACTGTATACATATATATTTTAATTAGTATAGTATTTTTGGCTGTACGGTAATACAGTACTGTATAAAATAGTATTTTTCCCCTCCTACAGGCATTTCTTTAATTTAAAAGCCTATTTACAATGTTGCTTTATAGTTACCCTTTGCTTTTGAGAAACACTAAAAACATTTCATAAAAAAGTTACAAATGTTATGACTAACCTTTAATATAGTATCACAAATTCACTGTCCACACTATGTATCAATAATGCCTGATGAATACAGTCAGAATTATTCCACAAATAACAGCAGAGTTGGGCCATTTTAACCAAAGCCACACAATTTATACAAGTCTGTCTGTATTCATTATAAATAATTTACTATATTCATAATAATTAGAAATGTATGTCCATTGTTAATAGGACAGCTTAACAGAGCCAAAAAATAGTCTACTTCATTGTATCCACCCAAATAGAAAATATCTGCCTACTGCATGTGGTGATCACTGACCTCCTCCAAAGAGAGTGCAGAGAGTATTTTCATATCCAAATAGCATTGCAGTCTTGGGTTGTGATTTCTAGAACCCATTCTGACTGTACAGGAGAGAGCGAGAGAGAGAATTACAAATATCTTGCAAAAATACAGAATAAAAAAGGTAGAAACAGGCAAACAATCAGAAACCTCAACTGCTTTCGTGATTCACTATCCTCCGAGTTTACAAGACAATACAGCATACCACTTTCCCCACCTCTGAATGAATTGGATTCCTGGTTTCTCATAATCTTGCTGGCTCTTTCGGAATCATTTTGGTTCATTACTGAATGAAGTTTGCCAATAAAATGTCAATTGGGTCATGAATTTCTCTGGTTCTACATTGCATTTCCCCCCATTTATACCATGGTGTTTGCAGTAGAACCATGGCTTCACCCTTTCCTCCTACAGACATAACAAAACAAGATTTTTTTTTTGTTTGACACCTAGAATACTGATTAAGCGTCTTGAAGTTAATATGAGAACTCAAAATCAGGGTTACACCAGAAACTAGTTATATCATTGGAAAGACATGCAAGTCATTGTGACGAGAATGGATCCAGTATGCACTATACCATCCCGAGAAACCAGTCCATACTGCTTGACCTGCTCATAGTGTTTCGGTTATCTTACAGCTTTCTGGTACCAATTGTTTTTTTAAACCAGTACAACTTTAAAAGATATCTCCAGTTTAAACAATAGCTGCCGGTGTCTGAAGTTAACTGGTATCAGCAAGAAGCACCAGAAATCAGCAGGAGAGCTTGGTCTCTGCTGTGCCGAGTGGTTTGGGTTAGGGTGCAGTGACTTCCACATTATAAACATGTTTTGCTTGACACAGAGGATAGAAAGTTAGAATCTTTTCATCAACTGTTCCTGTCAGCAACTGATTGCATTCTAATGAGGCAAGAAAAAAAAAAAAAAACACCACAATTCATTAGAGTAAACAAACGTTTTGGGTTAAGTGCTTTCATCATTGCCTTTTAATTTCCTCACAGAGCTGTGCTCTCCCTTTCACTAATATAGTTTGCTTTTGGCATTTTCAGGAAGAAAACTGTAACTATGCCCTTTACCAACTTGTGAAACCAAAATAAAACTGCTGCAGTTGCAATATATGTTCTTTTGTGGCGTTGGTCTCTATTGCAGCAGATTCTATGGGGTAACATGATGTAGTCTTTCAAATGACTATTTTATGATGGTCACAGGGTTCAAGCCAGCAGCAGAATTTCTGGAGGCCGTACACAGCAGGGGACAAGAAAAAAAAAAAAGGAGATAAATAGCAGACTCTGTACTTTTGATAGAGTCCATCAGCAGCATTGCATTACAACCTGTTATTTTCTTGGTTTTCTGCCAGTGCCTGCCCCAATATTGTCCCAAATAGTCTTCAATGGCAATGGTTCTGTAGGAGGATCTCTCTTCAAATCTCCAGATGTTAAAAGACCAAACTCTACACCATTTAGGTTATCAATCTATGAAATTAAAAGCTGCAGAATAAAAGCGAACATGCAGAATGCGGTGAATCGAGGATAGTCCAACACCAATGGAACCAATTAAAGCATTAGGACGACATGACAAGGCAGTGATTCAGCCTTGTAAGGTGACGCACCTCCAAGATTACATTGCAGACTTTGTTTTCCTCAGAGCTTTCAGTTTGTTAAGCAACACATTTTAAAACACATCTGAGATTCGGCAAGCTAGCTCTGAGCCTTGAAGTGTGGATATGGTAATAATTTACTTATTACATCTACACAGGAAACACATTCCCAAGCAGGTTTACTAATGAGCCATTGCTTCTAATTTCATATTTGTTATATCTATAGAATGACACTTTCATTAAAACTTAATAGCAAATTACATTTGTGACATATCAGAGGCCTAGATCTACTGTCAGAATCAAAAGTAAAAAACAAATACATACAAAAACAAATTCTACACAGCTTATTTTGTGCTGAATTTCAAAGAACAACCCTGTCAATAACAAATGATCGAATTCATGCCAGAACACAACGTAAAAAGTTGATACTGTACACAGCATTTGGCAGCATTCAGGATAAAAAAAAAATCTTACAATAATGGGTTTTCATATACAGCTTAGTTCATAATGTATTTAAAGATCTGGTAACTACATCCTCCCTTTCATACCCAAAGCTTGGTTTTACTTAGACCCTGGTCACCAATCCACTGCTGTTTGGCAACCTACACAGAAAACATTGTTAAGAGGCTGGGAATGCTGTTCTAATTTTAGAAGTTTCTCAAAACTGAGGTATCTCCCAAGGCCTTTGGTCCAGATATTATAGATGACTTGCATACATTTCAAAACAGCTGCAGGAACATACAATTTAATTGACATACACAATATATATTTGTATATACCAGGAGAGGTAAAAGCCTAAGCCTTATTTCAAAGTGCCTAGCAACTTTTGCTTTACCTTGTATATTGGCTGAAAGTTTCTCCAGATTTTCTGAAGATGTGTATAGCTGCCAGCAGCACTGCAATGGGCATGGTAGAAATAAAATGAAGTGGGAGGCCAATACAGCACTCTCCAACTCAGCATGCCAGGGATTTGATCTGAAAGCTACCAACTGGAAATGGCACCACAAAACAGAAAACTTGGATAAAGAGACAATTTTTCAACCAGTTAAATGTTTTTCCTCACTATGTAAAGTCTGAGAGAAGTGTTGTCTTATGTGCACTGGACATTTTGTCTAGTTGAAATAAATAAATAAAATAAAAATAAAATAGTACCATTAGGAGTAATTGTTAATTACAAACTTTTACAACCCCCCCCCCCCCCCCCAAGCTTAGTCAGTGTGGTGTTGTCTCCTAGGTATCCTTGTGGTGCACCCTCAGAATTAAACATGGTGCATCCTGGGAGGTCATTTTGAATCTCTTATAGCATTCACCAAAGGGAAGCTCACAATGTATCCAGTTGTTTGTCTTTGGAGTATTAAAGAAAATAACAAGCTGCCTCCCTTTCCATAAGCAAGTGTTCAAATGTTCTTGTGTGCGTGTCTCCTCTCCAGAGTCCTCAGTCTGACTGCCAGATTAAAATAAAGAAATAAAGGATATGGTCTTTTTGATTTTTGATTCCTGCTTTACTTGTAACGTTTAGGTGAGCATTTATAGATTTTTAAATCTATAAATCTATCAAAATATGTTGCTAGGTACTGTATCCACAAATCCTATGTGGAATGGCACATTATAAACTTGGATACCTCACCTTTTTTTAGGTCATTTTACTAATCTGTTCCGTCATTCAGAAGAACTATCAAGTTCCCTTTCACTGCTTGACAGAATGTATACAGCCTAAGCACTTCAAGGCATACAAAAAACAAAAAAATCACCACCGTCTGCTGATAGCAGTAGAAAAAGCTGTAATTGGAAATATTTCATGCTGCATGGCTCCTTGACGCTGAGAAAATTACTCGCATTCCAAATTAGAAAGAATGAAGGTTTCGAAGAAAAATGAAACCGTCTCTTCATGGGCACCAAATGAGAAAACATTGATGTACAAAACCAGTGATTTCACAGTTGCCCGGACATGTGTAAAAAGGGAGGGAGCGAAAGAAGGGAGAAAAAAGTAGTGCTGAAAAAAGAAATGTGAACTTCTGCTCTTCCGTAGTTGCCTGCCTGATAAAAACGTATCAGACTCTGTTCTTCATAAGAGGAAGGCAGGACAAATCCAACTCAAATCTGCCTCTTGACAGAGGAAAAGAAAAAACAACATGCTGCCCCTGTTTACACATGGCTTCACACTGGCAGCTTATGAACAACGCAACAAGCTGCACTGCGATAGATGGAATGTAGAAAAAGTGAAACAATACAAGGCCATGAAAAGCCTCTTAATAAAGTTCAACCCTCCCCCTCTCCTATCTCCTCCCCCTGGGACTGGCTGGTTAAATGTCCTCTCGGCACATTGGCAGGTTGACGAAGGTGAACACGTTGAACTCTATCATGACGGAGAAGCACAGGAATACGGCGTATAGAACCAGCACGTACACCCCCAGCTTTTTGTCCAGCTTCCACTTGTTAATATGCACAGCCATTACCTGCCAGTGAAACAGAGAAGCACATTACTTATTTGAAAACAAAAATGTTTACATGTCAAACCCGATCAGGTTTGGAGGAATCGATGCTTCTGAACCGGGAGTCTGATTAAAACCCCAGTTCCAGTGAAAACTGGTTTAGATGCTTAAATATGGTTAGGTGTAGATATTATTAGGACACACTTAATATTGTAGTATATTGTTAGTGAATGCACAATGGTAACGATTCACTTACCGTAAGGCCAACAGATCCCAATAATAGTACCACTGAATACACCAGACCTCTGCTGTTGATTTTAACCTATAGAAATCCAGGAGTGTTAGACGCATACTAACAAGCATGACTTAATATCACTTTCAACAGGCACATTTTATACACTTACATCTTTTCTGCAGACTAAAGCCGTCTTTAATGCTAAATCTCAGTTCACAATTAACTGTCCTGCAACCATTAAACATTTCTTCACAACCCATTTTAGTTATTGGGTTAAACTGCCCTCTGGTGGCAGACTTCTTTTTTTTTTACAGCTCAATGCACATTTCAGGGAACATACATTGGCACAAAAGTTTCAGTATCCGTTGTAGTATATATTATAGTTAGGATCAATGATGTAAAACAAGGTCCAACTC
Organism: Acipenser ruthenus; assembly: GCF_902713425.1. NCBI lineage: Eukaryota > Metazoa > Chordata > Actinopteri > Acipenseriformes > Acipenseridae > Acipenser > Acipenser ruthenus. The sequence goes on from NC_081203.1 coordinate 24,344,248, forward strand.
TCAAGCTCTTATCCTGTGAATAAGGCGTAACCACCTAGGGTATGCCATCTTCACAAAGCCATGCATAACTTGGTCATTTCATAGTTTTTAAACTAAATCATTACAGGCATCCAAGGTCTACTTACAACTGATCCATAGTTCACAACCATTGTCTGCAAACCCCATGGTAGACCAAGGCCAATCAAAATATCAAATACGTTGCTTCCTATTGTATTAGAGACTGCCATATCCCCAAGACCTGGAATAAGGAGACATTTTAATTAATAGTGTATATTGTTCCAGGCAAAAAATTGTGTTAAAGTGAATTTACAAAGCACATCAACAAGTTAATCAAATTCCTTTCCATTTAGAAACATAAACTTTATTGATGCGGTCATGTCACTCAAATAAAAAGGAGGAGTTAGCATGGTACATTTTTTCATCTTGGCACACTTCACAGTGTGCGTGCTAAATTGGACATCTACATTGTTAACATGGGCGCGAGTAAAGTACAATTACCTTGTCGGGCAACGATCAAACTAGCCATGCAGTCTGGCACACTGGTTCCTGCTGCCAGAAACGTGATGCCCATGATAACATCTGGGATTCCAAGGGTGTAACCAATCACAGTCACCTGCAAACAAACAGAAAGATGCTGGGAGTTGCTGATGTTGCTTAGAGGATACGAGCACACACAAAACAGCTAAAGAACACTGTAAAATGTATATATATATATAAAGTTACCAAACAGTAAAGTTGTAATAATCTTAATGAGATGTTGTTTCAGATGTTTTAAAACAATACTGTAGTTCTTGTAATTACATTGTGAATTATTTTTTGTTTGTTTATATACAGTACATATAGTACACATACTATACGTAGCCACATTTTCTAGTTGGTAATAATATCAAGATGAATTTGCACATTTTGCATTGAAAAGATGCCCCACTGCATACATATTGAAACAGGTTAACTCACCATCCAGACCATAAAGTAGGAGAAGACAGCGATCCACACTGTGGACAGAATGAAACTAAGCATGAAGTATTTCTCCCATCTGGGCTTTGTGCAATTGGGGACAGTGAAATACAGCAGGAGAAGCACTGGCCAGGAGAAGAGCCACTTCACTTTATTCATACAGCCAGCTGCAGTATGAAAAAAGAGACAGAACAGCAGAACTGTTGGTACTTATTGACCAAAACAAATGGATGCCTCAGATAAAGACATCATGCAGTAGGAGCAATTGGGATGGCATGATAAATACAATACAGGAAGTCTGGCAAACTCACACTGCAACATCTTAAATCAGTTCCTGTTTTAATTTAATTTTAAATAACCCTCAGAGACCCCATTTTCAGATTAACAACTTGTTTGAGTTCTGTCAAATCATACCAGTATACTGTTATAATGCTGAGCTTTCAAAGCTATGTTGTGAAGGGCAGGATGACAGTACCAGACCCCCCCCCCCCCCCCTTTCCCCGAATCGATCAGGTAGCCCCTTGTATTGATCCATGCATTGCCCTAAGAAACATGCTACCTGATCCAATTAGGGCAGATGTTAAATGAGCTCCTCTACTTAGCTCCCAGGTTATTCATCAACATCACCACCACACATATCAACAATGTATGTATGTTTGATTGATTGATTGTAACCTGGCATTGTAAACAGTCAACTAAATTAGCAGTTACACTGGAGACACTACAGTACTAACATCAGGAGCGTTAATGGACTATCAGCTCTGCTTTTCTCTTCTGATTCATGGCAAGGCTTGCAGACTCATTTCCCCATAACTCTTATCTTGTAGGATGCATTGCTCTCTAGAGCATTAATTAAATCTGCATTATTACGTTATTTAATCCTTGAAGAGTAATACAGAGCTACAAGATTGCTGCTTATTAAAATTTATGCTTGTTTGAACAAGGACCTGAAGATATTATGCAAGAGTCTCAGATCACTAAAATAGTTCTCAAGGCTGAAAGCTCACGCACGCTACAAAGGGTTGCCGTTCTCAGAGGGGAGGTATGCCAATTAGATGGGGGTCTGGGGTTGCTTTATTTAAATTAGTCAATTTGTGTAGCATATTGGTCAAAGGCAAGTTTAGCACTCATGGGTAGCAGCTACTTAACAAGGTGAATTCTAGTATAGAAGAAAGACTGACCTGGACTGACTGAATGCTTCAGGGCTATTGTTTTAATAATATGTATCCCAGTAGAAGCTAAACACTTACTGTATCTTAAGCTGTCAGTGAATATGTTAGGTTTGTAGTCCTGTTTAGCATGTGGAGACACGTGCTTTGCTCTTAGGATTTTTTGTAATCTTACCTCTTGTTAGCTTTATCATTATAACTGGTCCCTCTATTGTGTCAAGATTATTTTGGTTCTTTGCTTGTTTTTTGTACATTAATTTTACATTTGAATATTAAATATGAACGCTATAAACTGCTGCATCCTGGTAACTTTAGTGTAAGTCACATGGTCTGACCGAAGCTAGACCACCGAGTGAGTCTGAACCACATGAAGTGATTAAGTAGCAGCAGTATCTTTTCATCTCTATTGTTGACTTTGAAGTATAAAATACAAGCAAACAACTAAATATCTCCAGTAGAAGAAATAGGGGGCTGTGATAATATTGCTGGTGTTAATATGGAAGTGAGAAAGAGGGTTAACACCTTGATTAGCACTTATTTAAGGCTTGTGTAGGTGTTTGAATTTACACTACCATACAACTATTGAGACACAAATAAATGACTAATACTATACAATTAGTAGAATAATTTTAGTAATTAGATAGATTTTTATCTAATATAGAGCAAATACATACAGTTACATTTCACAGTTTCTGTTATGCACTACATATTACTTTCAATTTAATCTGTGTTCTGGGGTTGTGATTTGTTTTTTCCTCAGCCCAGTTACCAGCAGACAGATGTCCGCATAATGTCAACCTCTAGCATTACTGCCACTTAAGAGGCACTTCTGCTGAGTGGATTTAGCCATTAATAGGAAAGACTTACAACTGTCCACTAACAGTACCAAGCAAGTTAAGATGAGTGTCACTTGTGAACAATCAGTACTGAAAATAGACCACCGATTGAAATCTGTGTATCTGGAACACCATGGGATCATGACAAGTCCAGAATTGGAAAAGCAGAGTGGATTGCATGCAACTTCATAAGGTTATTTTAATTTTCTCCTTGACTACATTATGAGAACCTACTCTAATGTTGTTAAGCGCAAAAGTGAAGTCTAAATGTAATGTATCAAATTATATAAATACAGCACGTGTTCCGATTTTGTCGTAAAGTACTTAAATTGGTCAAGTTCATTCTCAGATATTTTGGCTTGTCAGTGTTGGGAAGATGATGTTTTTGCCTGTGTTGACGTTCAATTCTAGGCTTACCTGGTATAGAAAATGGAGAGCTCAGGTCAGGCTCATCATCTTCACCTTGTTTATCCTCGGGAACATTTCCATTTTCTATGTTGTCGTGCTTCCCTTCCAAATCTCCATTATCCACTCCATTGGCAGCCTGGACCAGCCTCTGACGCTGGGAAAACAAAACACATTACACATCTTTGTAAGCACAGAATTCCTGGAAATTTTCATCCCAGCCCCACTCCCCCAATATTGTCTTGGAATCCTGGAATTGCAAAGGTCAAAGAAGAGCTCTGATCGCATCATGAATGGTGTCAAAGCATCACGCTGTGTCCTTGCAACCTATTTGTTTTGATACATTCTAAAACAATAGCCACAGAAGGCACCAGAGCATGCCAACCTCTTTTTACACATTTTTACAGTCCTTTCAATGACACCATCATTCAGTACACTGAATACACAGCATCAAAGCATTTCCAACAACCTACAGTGCCGGTTTGAAATATGTTTCTGTCAACCTTCACAGCAAACTCATTTTTGAAAAGAACAGTTCAAGGTTTAAGCCTTTAATCCAACTATTTGTAGTTCTGAACGCAACTTCTGTTAAAGTAGAACTACAGGCGAGGAAAGGAATTAAATTTCACACTTGTGAGGAGACGCCTGCTGTTCGTGAAACATTCTGGAAAGGACACAACACATAAAATGGAGATTTGAAACGGGTGGAAGCTTCCAGGACTATGCCTGACATTTCAGCGAAACCGGCTGGCAGATTAAAAAGTTCTAAAGCGTGACCACAGTGAGCTAGCATTTAGAAAACTGATGATGTTTCCAGACCCACCGAGACAGAACCAGAAGCATCACTTAAATGTGGTGTAGTAAATGGTGGTGTAAAGTATTACATTCATAATGTCAAACACTTTAATATTTATTAAATACAAAAGACAGCATTATTTTCATATTATTGAAGTCAATGACTATTCCAAGTTGTGCATACTACCACCACTTCAGCAATACAAGAAACAAATTCATATACCAGAGAACAACATGTGACAAGCTGATTTGTGGAAACATTTGTTTACATAAACCTTGTTTCTTCTAGTATTACTGAATATGTACTTAAATCAATAAGAACCTCAGTCAACTAGATGTATGATAGCCATCTAAAAAGAGAGGTTCTAGATCTTAAAGTCATGTTTCAGTGCAGATCTAGTGTACCTCTGTTAATCCCTTCACAGCTGTGCAAGATCACCTCAATCCAGACCTCTGCCAATTAGTCATGTCAAATGGGGGCTAAGTAGAGACCACAAAACTAATTTCACTTGATGCTTGATCTCTGGTATCCAGAAGCAACTGGCCTGAGATGCTAGTGAATAAGCCACAGGCCCTTTTAATGATCTGGATCATCATGCTTGCCTGAGCTTAACCATGCTTTATTACCCTTTACTATGCTCTTTCCTCACACCCCAATGCCATAATGCAATAGACATTAAATTAGGGAATTATGTTCTTATTCAGGTACCTTTCTTATTCCTTATTTCATATCTTTTGGACCTTGGTATAACGTCTTACCTCCCTATTGCTACAATAATTAGGTTTTCATTCACTAACATTCGCCGTCTTAGAAAAGCCAACAAAACAATAATTCTACATCAATAAAAAAATAATAAAAGCAGTTACATGTTGTTACATAAGCAGGAGAGGGCCCTTGAGGCAAACTAGCAGGAGACGGCCAGCTGCAGCTAACAATTATAGAAAAACACACCCATTAAAAACAACCTGCTCGCATTTATTAAAAACAAGTTAGCTATATTAAATGAGTGCATTTACTGATTAGACTAATTTAAATCAAAATATGTTTTTCAAAGGTCAGGGTTATGTAAGATTTTAATATTAGGGGAGGTACAAATCAAGAGAGCAAGGTCCAGGCCCACAATATTTTAGGTAACTATAAAGCATATGCAGTACTAATGGCAGGGCTTTGCTTCAACAGCCATGTAATATAAATAGTTATCAATGGGCATGAATCCTCTATGTATGTTGAAGGATATTTGGTCAGATTTTTCTAAAATTTGTCAATTGTTTCTTTCTACTTGAAAATTCTCCAAATGTACCCCTTTCCCAAACAAGTTTGTACCTTTTTAATACATCCACTCATTTATAAACTCTGAAAGTAAAACTTTAGTTATCAGCGCAAAACACAGGCACAATACTTTGTCGACTCATCTGTCTAACAGACTGGTCAATTAGATGAACATTTCATCACTTTTTTTATTATAAAGTCTTACCTTCACTCACTTGCTGCCGATATTTTAAACACATTGAAGCCAGTTTTCCCATGAGCACCACTAAAACTCTTACTGAGTCACAAGAGAGCACTAAGAATAGAAGAGACCACACACCTCATTAATGATTAACCTGCTCGCCATGCGTAATCTTGTCTTGGGTCCGAAGTGGTTGGTTATCATGATTCGCAGGCCTGCTTCGGGGAACCTTAACTTGGGAGGGCTGGAGCAGATGATCTCGTCCACCATCACGACTGAGTTCTTGCTGTATGTCTTGCTCATTTTCACTATCGATCACAATGCCATAGTTAGTTTAAAAGAGAGGCAGCACACAGAACCACGCAAGGTTGCAACTATAACAGCTTCAAAATAAACCAAGCCAAGAAATGAAAAGCAGGGGGAGTAAACAGAAGAGATCTACCACACACATTTAACTGACATTACTGATCTGCAAGATGAGCTTTCTTTACCTTCTGTTACTCACCTAAAGACAAAACCTTTGTGGTCTCGAAATCTAGTGTAAAACCATTTGCTGTACTTTATAAAAGGTAACGGTTGCCTCTTAAACACCCCATTTCAGACAGCTTTGAAATGAACATACCTTTAACCTCAGGCTAACTGCACACCTTCTTGTGCAGGACCATTTATATTAAACAGTATTCCAAAGATTGGGTTGTCAACTTCAAGATGCTGAACAAGGTACCATTAACTAGAGTGGATGGGGTCTCAATTCTCTCCCAATTCAAATGTTGCCACCATGTTGCTACAGGTTATGCTTGCTATCTGCTCTACTGTTCTGCACTTCTGAGACTTGATTTTACTGGTGCGGCAGGGAAAGAATATTCTCTATTTAATACTGTAAAGCTCATAATTCCCTTATGGAACCAGAAATGTACAGACTACAAAATCTGCTGAGATCAACAGCTGGACAAAACTAAAAGACAGCCAAACAAGCAGATGGACAATTGTTAGAGAGCTCACGGCCTATTTGGCTACAAATTACTCTGCAAGGATCATTTTTATAGAGCAGTTAAAATACAATTTAAAAAGCCAAGACCAATCAGAATAAATTCAATGCTCAATTAAGGTGGCAGAATGACTGCTCTAACTGAAGACTTGATTTACAGAGATGTTCAAGTAGTGGCAATGATGGCTTTCCTCATGCCCTGTAGATCGCAAGCTAATTTGCCTATCCAATCCTTGACATCAGAGAACATCGTCATTACCAGGCATAATGATTTTTTATTTTATAAAACCAAAGCCTATTGAAAAGACTAGTGCCATGATCTTGGAGGGTTTCTATGGAAAACAATCTTGTATTCAGGAGAGATTTGAAGGGATTCCTCAAGTCCTGATTACAGAACTTGACATTTACTAAATGGGTAACAGACCGGTAAGTCCTTGTTGTTAATTCACTACAATGGAGGACTGTGTAGCTTAGGAAATCAGTCACAAACAAATACTATAAAATGCCATTACTCCACTAACTCTTGACTAGATGGGTCTTGAGGCCTTTTCAGTGAAAATACCCCCCCCCCCCCCCCCCCGTGTCCATTCTCCAAAATGAATATTTTGTAACATTGTGGCAGCCCTAGGAGAGCCATCTAACTATTTTCTTTTTAGAAACCCTCCAATAGCATGGTAATATTCCTTTAATATCTATCATTATATTTTTAAAAATTCAAAACAAAACACCTCACAAGGCTCCGAATAAAAAGCAACATTCTACACATGCAGATGAATGCAAAAGATAATAATATTCTGCCTTGCCTTTATAAGCAAAAAGTAAAAACAGCCGCAATTATAGTACAGTACATTTAAGTAGGAAAAGGCAAAAAGAAAAAAAAAACTGCACAATAAGTAACATCACAAAGCACTGGAACACACAAGCAACAACAATTTTAGTAAGGCTAAACAGACAGGCGTCATTGAAAGATTAGTTAGAGAATTGAAAATCAGAAGCAGATACTCTATCTGTGAGTGAACTGAGAACGGAGAACACATAGCAAGGTTTGTGTTTGTTTCCTCCCCAGGGCTGCAAAGCTAAATCAGAAGCAAGAGAAAGCCGTAGCTTAGGAGATGTTTACAAGCAGAAGTCGTATACAGTGCACAGTCAGCGCGTCGATAGCCAAAAAGAATCTGACAGAGAAAACACACAACATTTACAGAGACAGACCAATGGCTTTCTGTTAAATCTGGAATGCAGTTTTAGAAAGAAAGAATTAATTAGGCGCCACAATTAGAGTATTTCATGAGTTTACAAGGCTTTTGTTAAAGAAAAGTAGCTTAAAATTACATTCATAGTTTTTTTTTCTTACTGTTCCCTTTTTATAATGGTTTATAATCATTATGAGAGTTATGATTCTTATCTATCTAGACCTCTTTTTTTATTCTTTTGAAAAGGTCTCAGTTAAAAGGTGCTTTTACCATAGTTGAGCAATTGTTCGCAGACATAACAGGCTTTCTGTATAAAGCTACTCTTACAAAGGCACCAGTAAAAAGCCACTTTCCTGTTACATCTGTATGTATGGATTATTAAATGGGTTCCAGCCTGCACACAATTTCACTACTGGCTACCAGTTGTGAGTAAAGTAAACATTTAATGGCAGTTTTATAATGCATCTCGCCTTGGTAACCGCAGTATAGGACTACCTTGTTTTCCTAAATCAAATGTTTTGACACACTTGTATGATACTGCTCTTAGCAGCTGCTATTTGGAACTTAGTTGGCAACCATCCAGAACATATTCTCTTTTTCATTCCAATGTAATACTATCCAAAGATATTTCAGATTCAAAATAGATAGTAGGTCAATATTTTGTTTGCTGGCTGAAACTATTTTTTTAGGAACGTAAACAAACTGGGTTACCAATAAGGTCTGCTTCATGACACGTGGAGAGCATAAAATTGCACCCAATTGACCTTTTGTAAATCAGCCTGTCTGATTACCCTTACCTTTCCTCAGTAATGGCAGTGATGGGTCATCCCACCTAATGTCATAACAAGCATTACCATCCTCTGTTTCGTTGCTCACTGTGCCACCGTTGGCTATGTTCTTCCCCACCTTGGCAGTGAAAAAAATCTGCAAACTTGTGTTAAATCTACACAGACACATGCAAAAAAATATATACATTAGTAATGAATTGGCAAATACATTCTGTCTGAAAAGTAGACACTTAAAAAGTCTATCAAGGCACAGTCTATGATAGTCTGCAGCAATAAACTTCCTGTATCCTTTCTTTCCCTTTCTACTGTAGTTTGAATTTAACAAACTGGGGTCTATTTCAAAAGGACTAATCAAATATAAAATGCTGCCACTCCAACTTATAACCCACTTTAAGTAAAGGATAAACAAGAAGTGTTGAATCAGTTTTTAATACAGCTGTGCATCTTCACATTTGTAATTGTCATTAATTTGATCATGACTCCTCTTTTCACATAAACTCCCTGCTGTTTGTCTTTTTATTTTTTAAATCCTGTATATAAAATCAGGTGCAAAACTTTTCAGTAGAAGGAATAAAAGGTCTGGTAGTGATTAATGGCGAACAGAGAAAACTGTCAGGTTCTGTGCTCTAAGGGAGCAAAGCACTTACTTCATGATTAGTATGTAGCCAGCATACATGAGGATGAGAATCAGGGCTTCCCACCTGAAGAAAAAATAAAATAAAATGGATGAAGTGGGTGCTGACAGGTCAGAACAACAACAACTGGGAAATCAAGCCAGCCTCACAAGAAGAACTGCTGCATTGTATACAGAAATAATAAAAAAGGGGAGGGAGGGAACTCACCAGTCGATTTGTTCATCATAAATACACTGAAAAAAAACAACACACAAAACAGTATTAAAATATCACTAATTAGGGCTGGAGACTAGTGCAGGGTTATAGGGGTCTGAGGCCCACAGTCCAATGTTAAACCCCACAATGAATTTAGTCAAATGTGACCACACAGGAGTCACCACCACCCCCAAAAAGGTGTAATTTATAAAAGCTTGATAAATGCAGCATGTTTTTAAAGTCTGGTATCTATTAAGGTGTATAAATAAAGGAGTTGGGATGGAGTATGGTTTGTAATCCCATATTCTGAAACATCTAGAAATGCTGCATATGGAGACCATGACAACAGTATGTGGGAGGCTTAAGGGACTGTAGAGAACATGAGCTTTCTGGCCCTCTGCCATTGAGAAAGTCAGGGAGATTTAAAACTCAAAGCACACATCAATTCAGCCGCACAGCAACACACAGATTAAACATTACACAATATTAGTTTAAACTACTGAATAACCCCTACACTAGGGGGGCACTGTTCCTAATCCCTGCAGCACGGACTGTGTTACTACACTTGGCAGCAGAGTCCCTAGTGACACTAGTCTCACACACTAGGGCAAGCATTTTTAATGCTGTCATTCAGGATTACACTAGGCTGTGTCTGATCTTCTGTCTAGCCCATCAAGACTTAATCTGATTGAAGACAAAATCATGCAACTGTTATACATAACACATCACCTTGGAGATTCCACTCACATAATACATAAATCAGTGACGTGAAGGACAGCCATCTTACACAACAGGATTGGTACATATTGCAGGTGTTCATGCTACCCCTCCCCCCTTTACTAATACAAGGATAACCTATTCTCTTGCCCTTATTTACACTTCCCCACAGGGATACGTTTACATAATCATCCACAGAATGCATGTACTTTGCATAAATACAATCTTTTTAAAAACGACCCACTAGCTCATTTTCTTGGCAGTTGGCAATGGATTTGATTTGCCAGAAGTGTGTCGAATGACAAGCTGCTGTCAATCACAGTTCCAGCAGGGCCCGCAGCCCTCCTTGTTGTGTTGTTTCACTTCACTGCCTCCTTTGTCAACACCCAGGGAATCGGGGATAATAATAATAATAATAATAATAATAATAATAATAATAATAATAATAATCCAGAAAATACAGCAACACACGAGCAGTCTGACGGAACGCCGCTCTGCAGAGTCGCAATAGAGGCTGCATTCCCAGTGTGGATAGGTCTTGAACATCAACAGCAATGGGATTGCTAAAGGCATTCTGCAGTGTGTACTGAGTTGGTTAAGGTAAGAGCAGGTCAGGGGTTATGTATTGAGAACTAGCTACAACCGCACTGCACAGACGCACAGGTGTAAACACTATAGGGGGTACCGCCTATATCAATGCTAGAACTACACCACTGCCTTATTTTGCTATATTTTGAGATGATAAATGGTAAATTAAAGCAAAGCTGTCCTAACAGGTGTACCAAGACTTGATTAGCGAAGTGAGGTTTTGATGGATGATTCAGCAACAACAACATTAATAAAATGTGTTATTTCTAACTATCATTACAAAATAAATATAAGGTGCACACTACATTGTATTCAGCACTGCTGCTGTATGTATTTGTATGACCTGTTGTGGAATGAGTCATACTGATGTCACTACACATTACAAAAACATTAATCAAAAGTGACAAAAACTAGGAGTGATGTAGACCCAACTGTACATAATAAGGCTGGAATGAAATTTTGGGTTTCTGGTGACAAATGATTTATAATTTTCACCAGAAACCAGAGGTAAAATTGCAGCCTTATCTGTACAGTTCTGGGGTATATTACAGTAATCCCTGGGTACAAAATACCTAAAGATTGGCAGTGAAAATAAGCATTTGGTTTTGCTGATCATATTTATTGAACACTGTGGCAAATAGCCTGCATGTGAAATAAAACAAAACAAAAAAATACTGTATAAAACTTAACTATTACGTGCAAAATCAGTACAGTAATACACAATTATATAAATGTAATACAAAAATGGAAAAAATGAATGTCTGCTTGGGCTTATTTTTAAATGTAAAATCCTATTTCAGTGCTGCACTATAATGGTATAAACGTGTACGTAAATAAATAAAATAAAATGTATTGCCTGCCCTGGCTTGCATGTGTGTAAAGATATAGATTTCTAACCGGCTACTGCAGTTCTTTGATGCTTTGATGTGCTTTGTTGAGTAAATAAGACTTTTTGAACAAGCAGTAAGCCTCCGAGATGTCGATGGCACAAACGTTACTGAAGCCATTTCCTTATTGCTCTTTTTAAGTACTGTAACCACGTTCGTTGAATAGTTGCATCACACTGTTAAATAAGTAAGCTCTCTCGTGTTGCTTGTTGCGTCAGAAACCATGTAGGAGCACGGTGCAGCAAATCAAATACGAGAACCAGTTAGTGTACACCAGTCTATATACTCATTAGAGCAAGAGAAACTGACTAGTTAAGTACATTACAGTAGAACGCAATACACAGAAAGTACCTGTGTAAGCTTGCAAAACTGTAAATATTTGGGAGACATGAATTATGTGAGTTGGTATCAATGGTGTTTTGTTGTGCCAGATTTGTTGTGATAGAGGTTTTATCATCAACCTTATTATTATACATCATTAACCAGTTTCCAATGTATAGTCGCCTATCTAAAAAAAAATAAAAAATACAATACTGGTGCTGTGAACTTACCGCAATTAGTGCCAGCACTGAGAAAGTGTAGTAAAGTGAATCTCGAAACACGGACCACCACGTGAGCACAACGACCTGCAAGAGAAGAGGGGGCATGAGGACAGACCACTTGCTCTGTAATCCTCCTTATACTGGTTCAGCATGCATGGGATTTTAAAATGTGCATTTAATAATTAAATCTGCTAAACAGTGCATGCATTTACTGCATATTTCAACATTATTTTGGTGGCACCATCATTTTGATTGAATCCATGCTCATATACAAGCGACAAGCTATTGTATCCTACTAAGCCCATTATAAAATAGCTCAAACTTCTCTGCAGTGTGAATCTATTTCTGTCTGTCTTACTGCACAATAAACACTATAGTCCACATGGAACAGCATCTCAAATTGATTTCCAATTACATGCACAAAAAAAGTAATTTTCCAGCTAAAATCCATCTAAAAGTGGAGAAACAAAACACTAAAGTAATTACTCCCATTTTGCTGAGTCAACATCTTACAAAATATGTGCTATAGAGATTTTCACGATTTACATACACTTCTCTTAAGAGATTAATTAGAAAACACTAGCATGAATGTGTTTGTAACATCTCAGCACTGGGGTAATTGAAGCTGTTGTTTTTTGTGTTATTTTCCTTCACCAGCTAAGTTAATTACAAGAAAGACTGACACGACACAAACAACCCGCGCATCGGATAATTATACCAGCATCAAAGACCACACATTTAAGTTCCCTAATACTCGAGAGTCCGGATCTGCCAAAGGTTCCCAATCATTGCCATACTTTACAATTTGTGTGATGTGCAAAAAAGCTGCCTTTGACTTTCATCCTGGGTATTACCATTTTTGAGATTGAACTTTTCCTGTTAAAAATCAATAGAGGTCAACTTCTTCACAGAAATAAGGCAGCCAAATCCTTCAAACTCTGAACAGAATGTGCTATGTGACATAAGTGCTACAGCAAGTACTATTTCACTGTTGAGCAAGAGATTTAAATCTTTTTGGGGGATTACAATGTAATGCCAACAGCTCAGCATGGCTGCTAGCATTGAGGTTCCTCCAGTAAAAGGCACACTTTTCTGAGACGCTGTTCCTTTCCACAGCTATTTCACAATTTTATTCTCAATGGCTCTGACTTCTATGTGTTTTAATCCTGATGAAGGTGTCGGATTGTTGATTTGAGTTTAATCTTGATGCTGCACAAATACAAGTTAAAAATAATTTGGTTAACAAATCCTGAGCGTGTGGATACTTGGTTGCATATATACTTTATTAACCCAGAACCTAATTCTAGTGAGTGCCACAAGATACCTTGACTTCATATTTTGACATTTTTGGTTTACAAGCAAATGAATGACAAATTCCACCTGCTCAACAAATGTTTTGTCCAACATAAGCATTTAACTAACATTTTCCAGTTCACTATTTCAACACTGCAGACCCACACAAAGGTCTAGCAGAGATAACATATTTTTAAAATGCTGTAAGGGCTGCGCAATATATAGGCTTGAACCATATCAGGGAGATCCAGATGTTATTCAAAAAAAAAAAAAAAACACCTGCAAACATTGCACAGAATTTTGTAATATTTAGATGTTGGTGTTTGAAGGCTCCAAATATGTTTAATAAAAAAAAAAAAAAATGAAAAAGAATATTAAAAAGAGTCAGGTGTACATTATACATGTATCCACTTTCTACCCACTGCCCTTTGGGAAGTTTGCATTTACAACGCTAGGGTTTGTGAGTGTGGACGAAACCAAGCTAGTGAAATGCAAGTGTTGCACAGCACTGACACCAGAGTGAGTGTGAATGTGCTAAATATTTAACATCAATGATGCATCAGGCCTTCCACAGAGAGAGCATCATTTCTGAAAGCATTTTCAAGACTGCCCTATAAAACAGTTCAGGTCTAGCTGTTCCAAATGATATGGAGTTTTGTGGTGTGGACAGAATTCAAGTTTTCATTGATTGATTCATGGATTTTTAACAAGGTATTTCACAACTGTGTGATAAAAAAAAATATATATATATATATATATATATATATATATATATATATATATATATATATATATATATATATATATGTACAATTCTTGCTGGAAAACACTTGGTTGGTATGGTTATGATACTATTGCACACGTATGAAACAGTAATTGCATTGAAAAAGTTGGCCAACTGTTGTTCTGGGTTGATAAACACCCCCATATGCTAGATCATTTTAAGCATCACTGTGACTTGCAGTGTGGTGTTCACTGAAGGAATTGGTCTTCCTGCAGCACCCAGGAGGGAAAAGAAATTAAAAAGAAAGTTTTAAACAAAAGAGAACATACCTGCCCTGCAAAAATTCCACAGACACCAATTATGCACAAAATGTTGAATACTGCCGAGCCAACAATGGTTCCTACGCCCACATCCCCATGGGTGATGAAGACACCTGGAGAATGACAAACAAAGTCAATGACTGTATCCAGCCCACGACTGTCAGGGATGTTGATCTTCAGTCTGCATTGGCTTTTTCCAAATGTAATCAAGCAGGAACTCAAGATCCAGTAAAGTAGTGTTCAGGAACAGCACTCCTGTCCTTTTTAAATCACCTCTGTCTATGGAGGGAAGGTGACACTGCATAGGACACAGTATGCAGTGTATTACACTCAGGGCTGTTATATACATGATACAGTATCGGTGTTGTATAAAAAGTACATAGCCTATTATGTGGAATATTCCACATTTTGGGATTATAATTTCATGGCTTTAAAAAAATTAAAACATACTTAAAATAATGAACTTCCTTTAAGGAAATTGTTTCTTTCAAATCTGTATTACCTGTAATTTTCCCTTCTTTATATACTTGTCCCTTTTATATATCAATTTACAATTAATTTATATATGGTGCATTGATGTGGTAAACTTACTTTCTAAATCACCCAGTATTATAGCTGTAATGTGACCGATACAAAAGTGAAATGTACTGACGTACACCCAGGTGGAAAATCTGTATGGGGTTAGTTAAACATTAAAAGCAAGTCATAGCTGAAAAAGTATACGAGTTGCCATAATATACCTTAATATCAAATATCTTACAGTGTAAGAATAGCATTGCACTTATGTATATTGAAACAAAACACCAAGCATTTACTATGCTCACTTATCAGAAAAAAAATATTAAAAACATAATCACTGAAAAATAGCTGTGACAGTGTTTCCAAATGATGGTGACGAGAAGCATACCACAAGTTTGAAACTGATAGAATGGGGCACTCGCATTCCACGTTAGCATTTATATTTTTTGTATACATGGAGGGACTTGACACTTCTATTCACATCATATGAGCAGAGTTAATTAAAGTGGCCTCTAGTAAGGTTTGTGAATTCAGATCACATAGTTAACATCCTATTCAGTGACAGGTAAACGTGGTTAGTTGTACAGTGCACTGTTTAAGTTGGCATTTGTATTGTGATTGTAACAAAATGGAGAGGACTGCAGATCCTGCATCTCTTCAAAAGGTGTACCAGTGCACCCTCACAACCTCAAAGTGACTGCAGCCACCACAACAATTCCATACACTCATACCTGATGTGGACTTCAATATGTTATAGCAGTCTCACATGTACAGTTACTCTCAGGGTGTGGGTCCTGTTCTAGCAAATATGCTTCAATTATTAACTCACATACCTTCAGACTAACACACTTGTGAAATGACCTAGGAAGAGCAAGAGTAACAGATTTCCTGAGAATTAGGCATGCATGGAAAATGAGAACTTTCTTTAATTGGTTTCTTTAATGGTGTACCAGTTCTGTTTTTAAAAACGCTCGTTTCTTCAGAAACTGCCCATTGGAAACCTCTGGCGGGGCAAAACCGGAACGCTTTTGGCCTTATTTTGTTGGTTGCAATCACTTTGAAACGGTACTATACCTATGACTGAAGCGAAGAGCTCTGGTGCTGAACTCCCAGCAGCCATGAAAGTGGCCCCGGCTACATCTTCACTCAGGTGGAGTTTCTGTAGAGACAAAATAGATTGGCTACGTCAAAGATAACACTTCTGTAGAACAGCCACGGAGCCCGGAGGAATAGAACCTTAGAATACAGTTGTGTACCGAACATGAAGCCAATATTTAAAAGCACCTACCCCCCCCACCCCCACCGGAAACGTAAAAAAGTCGCATGATCACAATCTCGTCATCATCTTAGGACATAGAGAAAGGTGCAGTTAGATTTTCCTAGGAGTTTCCATGACTGTAAAATACAAAGCTGTCATCTGAAATGAAGTTGCAGAGGCAGTAAGTATGAGATTTGCATTTAAGTTCCCCTCACTTAAGCATGGACTAGGAAGATCTTGATGTCAAAAAGTACAAAAGTATAAAAATAACCCACATACCTCACAGATTTGTTCCAACGATGGAACAAAGAAGTCATCACAAATAATAGCCAAGGCAAAGAACATGTAGAGGGCCTGAAAATCAAATACAACTATTATTTATGGTTCAGTTACTAACAGTAACAGGTGCCCCAAGGCGCTAAATTTAGTGATAGTGATATTCATTCATTATGCTGGAAAGGTTAGAGTTCCCTGTGCTGGATTACTTGCAGTCAGCACTTTATTCCATCAACTTTAATAACCATATATGAGACAAGAACCACACAGGAAATTAAGTTTTTTTTTTCTTTGCGTATAGGCTGTGTACAGACTGTGCATCTTTGTGTTCTACACTTACTTTAGAAAGTGTTTTCAGATGCCCACAGCTTGAAAAGCTCTATCAAAAGTAGAATGCTTATGAAGCAAAAAAGAGCTGTAACACATATGACTGAATAAGCTGAATTCAATTCTTAGAAGCGCATTGTCTCACAGTAGCTAGACGGGTTTAACATTTAGAAAGCCCATGAAGTATCATCTGAATCAAATTACTTATTTTAAAATATAACAACTATATATAGAGAGAAAGAGAGGCAGAGTGATTATAGATAGAAAGTTATAGATTGAGATAGCAATCTTATTTATTTAAGCAATCTTGTTTTACTTATTTGAGGTTTGACTTTCTGCAGAGGTCAGTTCTAGCAAAAAATGCAAACCGGTCCTCGCTACTGTATGAGTGATGGAAATAATTAAACCTAGTTTCCATACGCTGTAACTTTTTTCATTTTACAGTCCCTTGAGATTACTGAACAGTTTCCATTAACCACTATCTATAGACTATCAATTATGTGCCTTTTACATTAATCTAGCCATTGGAGCAAGACCGACCACAAAAAGTTGAAAATGTGCCTTTTGAAATTCAGGTTTAAATCATCTATGTCATAACAAAGAGATATTCCATTTGGAGAGTATTCCATTGTAATCCATTGCAGTACCATGTTTTGTACTGTATCAGGTGTACAATGTTTGTTCTAAATATACCAATTCTGCCATTGCTGGTAATTTAGGCAAGTCTAAAACTGGCAGGGCAACTAGCTGTTGTATTTTGTATTCCCGTTTCAGCAGTGACCTCTAGCTCCTCATGTACTTGAACTTGACCCCTATACAATAAAACAGCAAAACACACCTACCGCAAATATATGAAGCAGCACACCCCCCCGTTGTCTCTCCTGGTTTGTGAATATATCTTCTGGAAATTCACGGATAGCTGCAATTAAAAGACAAAGATTAATGAGTGTGTGCCAAACACTAATTGTGTGCTTGAGTCCTTACACAAGAACCTGGTCCACCTGACATATCACGACATGTATTCAGAGAGACACACAGCTGCCAGCACAGGAGAATAATTCAGCAGAAACAAACACACCATAAACAAAGTCACAAGAGGGCTCGTTTCTATTGGTTTAACAGGCAAATACAGACCAAACAATCAGGCTGCTGTTACGGGTTTGTTTTTAAAATCATTGTTCTTCGACATATAGTTAATAAGTTATAAACTTGGGCTTTGCAATCGTTTTTGAAAGCTTATAGCAATTCTACCAAGGAACTATTCACATGAGTCAATTAAAAGATTGTTTTTTCAAAGGCTTTTTTAATTATAATTTTTTTATAACTTATTAGTTTGATATCCATGACGCCCCTGAAAAAGAAACTTGGTTTATTTTTGAGAAGGACGTTCTGTGGAGTAGAACCATCATGCAACACCCTTCCAACAACAAAACAGCAATGGAAAGTTTACATTGTGTATAAAGCTGTAAAATGTTTTAAAATGTTCTGTGTAAAATGGCATTTACTGTTAATTATCATACACATTTTCATTTTTTTGTTTTTGAATGCAGTTACTTTTTTTACATTGATTTTCAGATGCAGTATTCACTTACAGTAGTACACAATGCATCAAGAGAATATACAGGATTAAACTTAGAAAAAAAGGGAAAATCAAATGCAAGGTCATCATTTAAAAAAAAAAAAACACAACTCATTTTTCAGTTAAACGTTAAGTCAAGGACTGTTGAGGATTTAAATTAATTTCCCATTAAAATGTTGATGCTACATAATACAAGTTTGAATTACGTATGAAAGATAATAAGAACTGAGCAACGGAATTGCATGTAACAAGTAGTATGTTAGAAATGCCACCTTTCAGGATTCAAGACTAATACAAGACCATTGAGGTGGCTGCAGCTTCCTTAGAGCAGAGTTCAAGGAAAAAGCTCAAAAGAAAAGATCATATCCAGAGTTATATTCTGGATATAATAACACTGAATAAATGGAGTTGTGCAACAATAATAAAAAAAAAAAATACAGCATTTATTTTAACTGAAAATTCTAATTTAAGGGCAGCAGTGTGGAGTAGTGGTTAGGGCTCTGGACTCTTGACCGGAGGGTTGTGGGTTCAATCCCCAGTGGGGGACGCTGCTGCTGTACCCTTGAGCAAGGTACTTTACCTAGATTGCTCCAGTAAAAACCCAACTGTATAAATGGGTAATTGTATGTAAAAAAAAAAAAAAAAAAAAAAAAAATTAATTGTATGTAAAAATAATGTGATATCTTGTAACAATTGTAAGTCGCCCTGGATAAGGGCGTCTGCTAAGAAATAAATAATAATAATAATAATAATAATAATAATAATAATAATAATTTAAGCTCCTGCTTAAAGGCTTACTTCTCTTAACGCCACCAGAAAGGCTTTCTGCAGGTCTCCAACCCCTGCTCATTCGTTTTCAGTACCCATTAGCGGCATGTCCAATTCCTTTTTATGTTGTGACTGGCATTGTTCTTTCCTACAATTCCGTTCCACAGAACCACCTTCAGTTCCCTACTGTGGGAAGGAGTGTGGTTTCATTGATACTCTTCTTTCAAATAACACTAAGAAAATAAAAGTAAGGGGCTCCATTAGAACTCCTTGTATGTGTCTTAAACAAAAAAAAATGACTCTGTCAGTGTGAATATAGATATACTGTGTAACGGCTTTGCAAGCAGCGCATTATTCCATTCCATTGAAAATGCATGAGACACCCAATCAGAAAGCTGAATGCAACTCTCAAGGCACAGTGTAGCGGTTCAATGACTTCTCAGATCTCTGTTGTGCATAAATACCTGAGCTCCCCTTTGAAATATGTCAATCAGATTGTCCACAGAGTAACTGTATGATCCATTGCTTCTTTGCTTTTTAAATTCTCCACTTTGTTCTCCTGCCGTATGCTAGAAGTTCACCTCCAGTGAACGAACAAGGATTCAACTCAACTGATTCAAAGTAAAAGTAAAGTTTGTAAACACAAAGCAGAACAGCAGCCAAACAAGAGCAGACATCGCACGGCCAGTTTGTTCTTCTCCCATCCTTAATAAATGATTACATTTACACTACATATTCAGAGCTTTTTAGTGTGTTTTGGTCAACTTTGTATTTCTGCTATGACGTGTGTCTGCTTCAATATTTATCCATTTGCAATGCCCAGAATGTCCACTCCCACATAACCCCCCCTTCTTTAGTCTCTTTTCCACATAGATAACTGCCGCACATACAGCGTGAATTGAGCAGTTGAAAAAAGTACATTTTAAATATATATCGTGAAAGCTACAACAATGGATATTAGAAAATGGACTAGCAGCAAGGAAGTTAATAGTGGGATTCCTGATGAACAGCCAGCGGCAAGCACAAACAGCTTTCAGGACACTGCAGCAACAACTCCCCGGGATGATTCCGCGCCAGTGGAAAGAAGTGGTACTGAACAAGTTTAATGCTAAAGGTAAGCGAAGGTCGCAGCTTTATGGAGGACATTGTCAAGTTATTTTTTGCATTTAATGAAATGTGCCTTGCCTTCATATTTTGTTGATCCGTTAATGGCTGTTATTTGCTTATTTATGCCACCTGCTCTTTTATACATATATACAATATGCATGTTACACACACACACACACACACACACACACAGAATAATGTATGGGCTGCACTTCATTGAGGGGTTCTGTGACCTCATAAACAAGCCCCCTCACCACATGGTGCAACTTTCCTTCAAAGTAGAAGTTTAGTGTGTTTATGCATCAGTAGACCAAAAGGTATAACAATACCCATGTCCTGACCAAGAGCGTTCTGTTAAAAGGAACAAGGCCTGACTGTTCATCTTGTGATGGAGTGTTTGCAGTTATGGATGACTCATGTAACCTGGGGGCAAAGATGATCTGTTAAGTGAAGTTGGAGTTTATTTGCAAGGCTTATAAATGATCCAATCAGTAATTTGTCTTTAAGTTCAAAGTTAAAGGCACACATTATGAAAAACATTAGGAAGGAAGGAAAACTTTAAAATTGCAAATGTTTTATGTAAATGTGTATATTACAAAAACAGATTTTAATGCTGGAGGTAATGATGCATTCTCGCATTTAAAACAGATTTGGACTGTGTGGTTGTGTTCTTTAAGATATTAAGCATCCAGTTCACTTCTACATTTTACTACCAGCAGTATCATTTTTTAAACCAGCAATAAACCAGAAATCTTTTCTGAACAGCATTTCAGTATAAAGCACTTGCATAACTGGCTTTTGCCTCTGCTCTGAAAAGTGAGGAACGGTAATGAATTAATGCAGGAAATGAAGAACAAATTACAATACTCTCAAATAAATGAGCTGTCCTTGAGTTTCATTTGTTCCTTTTAACAGAACGCTCTTGGTCAGGACATGGGTATTGTTATACCTTTTGGACTGCTGATGCATAAACACACTGAACTTCTACTTTGAAGGAAAGTTGAAATATTTATAACCCACTGTGTCACGTTTTCAACTCTCGGGCATCAAGCCTAAACTCCAGTCAATATTTGTATAGTGCGATATCTCCAGACTAACTTAAAAGATGTCCTTACCAAATTTCAAATCACAAGATCTTAGATCTACCATGACAGGCCATAGAGCTTGAGCTGGGACAAACATGGGCTTTTCATGTTTAAATATTCTTTAAAAAGTCAAACAAATGTGTGTACTCTAATATTGAATTAATTGGAGGAAAAAAAAAGTATAATTTGCACCATATTACAAAAAAACAGGAGTAATTTCTTTTTTTTTTTACCCTATTAAACTACTGTACCTATTAAAGAAACGAGAAAATACTTACACAGGAGAATGTTATTTATTTCAGACCAATCATGCATTATTTTCCTTTGAAATATATATTGTTGATTCAGTCATTAATAAATGATGTATATGAACAAAAAAATGATTCACGATTATGTTTGCCACAAATACATGCAAGCAGTGTTTGAATATTTGTCCAAAAACTAATATACACCTCATTGTTTTACCCCCACTTCTGACAGGATATTCACTGAGGGGTTAAAGAATATATTATTAAAAAGAGACATCATTTCACAGTTTGAGTAGCTTTGCTTCACAGTCCTCTCACCAAAACTGCACAAGATGACATCTCTTATACAATAAGACACCCACACACCATATTAACTTGCACAATATCATTAAAAACAGCAGAATGCAGCATTACACAGGGACAGGCAGCTTATCTTGATGGGTATCATCTATCAAAACTGGCTAAGAAGGTTAGTTTTTTCACAGCAACACTGCACAGCGGCCAGCCAGCTTTATAAACCACCCTGCATGTTTGCAGAAATATGGGGAGAGCTCTCAAAAACACCCCAAGTGCTGCTCACCTGAAGAGACACCTGGTCTAGCTGACAGGATGGAAATCGAATTAGTACTGCATTTGCCTCATTCTTTACCTGTAGCTAAACTTTTCAAAAAGGATCCTTTGTAAAGAGGTTCAGAAGCTGCCATAGACATCATAGGCTAGATCAGCCTAAGAGTCTTTACAGCTGTAAGAGCTGGTTACTAATATAAAAGACACTTTGCTATTCAAATCTGCGTTAAATATGGCAGGAACTACAACTGAAGGGGAGCTTAACACAGACTTGGCAAAAGATTAATAAAAACACAAGTTTATAAACTGCAAGAAGAACCATTCAGAATGGTTGCAAACATCATAAAAAAGGTAAGGAAGCAGTAATAGTAAAACAAAACTCTTGATACCCAATTCATTTCTGTAACAATGCAGTCCAGGGCACCAGACACATTAACTAAAATGGACCCATCCTTCTACCTGCATCTGTTCTGCACAATAGGTTAGTAGCTAATCAGCATTTGGCATGCCGAGTCAAAGTGTTCTCACAGCTTTTTGGCAAGCATCTCAAGAGCTATGGACCCCGATGGCACCCACTGACAGAAATTAGTTACCCGAGTCTTAAATAATAATAAAAAAAAATGTATCACTCAGCTTAAAAGCATATATTGGACACAGGGGCTGCCAGTGTTAACCCACAGAATGATAGCCTTTTAAAGGAAATGGTAGGCATGGTCAAGTATCTAATATGAAGACCAGCTGGAATCATTTCCCATCCTGATTAAATACTGCGATGAGATTATCTCCATCCTGTGATAAAACTCTTGCTATTCCCAGCATGCCATCACCTTTGGATTGGCTTTCACACAGTAAGGGCCTGCTCCAGGTCAAATAGAGTTGTTGTCACACACCAACCCTCAGCATCTGCTAGGATGTTATCATTTATAGAGCTATTATTCAGAAATACTAAAACAGAAAATTCAATAAACAAATGTTCGAACTAGAAGTCTCTCAATGTCTTCAATGCTGAAATTATTTTTGATTCACACACTTCTACAATCACTCCACCCCAATTGATAAAGTGTGAATGACCTCTAAGCGGTCCCATTAAGAGGAACGTGCAGGGGCTGGTTAGCACATACTGAACATTAACCCTGCAGACGTGTGAATGACACTCGTTACAGGAGGCAAAGAAAAAAGTGAACTGAAGAATTAAATGTTAAAGAAAGCATGAGAAGATAAGGGAGAACATATTTGGTGAAATCTTAAGATGAAAATATTTTCTGTTATGGTGGCATTATTACGTTAATTGGGCTATCTTATTAGTTTTGCTATTGATTGTTGCTTCCTTGGCTTGCTCTTTGTTGCAGTATTACACACGCCATACATTACCAGCGAGTTCCCGGTACAAGAAGACAGTTTAAACACTGTAAACTGTAGGTAAAGCAGACAGATATTTCAGCTATTGTCTTCGTTTCAGTGCAATGGTATTCCACTGAAGGTGGCATAAGCTAAAACATTGGGGTTCCCCAGCATGCAATTAGAAAATTACACTATTGAGGGCTCCCGAGTGGCGCATCCAGTAAAGGCGCTCCGTGTGGAGTGCAGGATGCGCCCTATAGTCTGGACGTCGCGAGTTCGAGTCCAGGTTATTCCTTTGCCGACCGAGGACGGGAGCTCCCTGGGGGCGTGTATAAAAAGCGTTTGGCTGACGGCACACGCTTCGGAGGACAGGGTAATAGCGGTGGGCTGAGCCTAAAAATAATTGGACATTATTAAATTAGGGAGAAAACAATAAAAATAAATTGGCGACCACTAAATTAAAATAATAATAATAATATTAAATTACACTGTTATTCCCCTGTTAACTTTTTTCACCTTTCCATTTTTTTTTTCATGTGATGGCTTTCAGTTTGTTAACATTCTCCAGTGGACTTTTCTGCTTCAGTGGGAAAAAAAAAAGTTATTTGAAGCCTGTTTGCTACGACTTTCCACTGCGAGCCAAGCGTGCAACTTCTATACGACGCAGCATAAAGTTATAAATGGGGATCTACAAATTTAGTGACAACATTCTACAGTAAAATTACCAAGATCTCATTTTTTTTCCACCACCACAACCTTCTGAATTATTCAAAAACTAAATTATAAAACGTAACTTTCACGACATATAAACTAGTGCTCTTTTTATAATGGGCGTATATTATCGTTGGATTTCAGCCGTCTTATACATTTCTGCCCCTTAACAAAAGTAGCTTCCCTGTGGCGCAAGCAGAGTGCACCAGCACTCTGTACTTCAAAATAGACTCCATCATGGGCTTGCTGCACAGAGCAAGCCCATGATGGAGTCTATTTGAAATGCCATTACATTGCTGTACCTAGCATCTTTATACATTGTTAACATTGAAAACTGTGGTTCATTACACAACTACAAACTGAGAAAAAAAAAAAAAAAAAAAAAAAAACACAGTTTGAATCAAGTCTTGTTGGTTAATTTGTTATATAGAAAGTGGCCTGGATTGGTCTTTACATGGAAAAGCCCTTTTTTAGCTAGGTTCAAATGTGGCTCAGTAAAATCAATTATCTGGCCCTAACCTAGCTGCCAGTGGACATCACAGAATTATCACAAAGTTTAAAATAAATTATTGAGATGTGCTCGCTTGCAAAACTTCCTGAGCACAATAAACAAACAAACAACAAACAAAAAAACCCCACAAAATAAAAACAAAAAACAAACACACACACCACATAAAATTGCTGCATACCTCAGTGGTTATTTGGACTTCCAAATAAAAGCACCTGCTATTAACAGATAGATCGTTCTGACTGTATCTTCACTCAGGGAGCATGCCGCAAAGGCACATCAGTGGATACCCAAGGCTGTTATTGTAGAGATTTATCATTGAGGTTGCTGACCACCTGCTGTGCATCAGAATCTCAAATTACAACTGGGATGAGTACCGATTCTAAAAACAGACCAGCTGTGTGGAAAGGGAATTAAGAATCCCTGGTTTCAGAGGATCAACACCATTGAGCGCCAACATACTGAGAAGTAAAGTACTGCACCGTGCCAGTGTGGTGCTACATTTTTACTTTTGTTTTTGATTTAATGATTTAATGCACATTTATCTGTTGTATTATTCATTAACATCATACCGTAGATCATTATATGTACACATTAAAAAAATTAGTCAGGAGAATATCTTTTCACATCAGTATTCAACCTGAATAGATGGAGGCAAAACATGCATAATTCATTTAGAAACACATATATGTCCATTTAGAAATTACACATGATAAAACCTACAATTTTCTACTTATCATGAATACCAAAAAGAATTTTTTTTTTTTTTTCAATCACCCAAAAAAAAAATTATTGTTGAATATACAAGAACAAAATTACGCAGGTCATAAAAGTGGTGCTGTTTGTTTGGATTGAATCCATCTTAGATGCTGCACCCCTGCACTGTGAGCTGTTGTTCATCCTTTCATGTCAGTTAAAAAAAAAATGAAGAAAAGGGTAGCAAGCACTCTAACAATTGAATCCCTCAAAGACTTTCAGGAAAAACCATCAGAGCCTCATCTAGACCGGACAGGGTCACCAAACGGAAAACAAACAATGGATGTTTCTCTAAATGTACAGGCCATGAAATGGGCCAGTGGAGCTGGAGGTGGGGGCCAAATCTAAAGGTATCTCTGGTGTTAAGAACCGGCCAGCACATTTTAATGAGTTTCTCATTAAAGACTTGACAGCTGCTTAAGTTACGTAACACCGATGGCAGAAACTGGCTTTGCTAATTCCTTTCGCATTCACGGGGCAAAACCTTAGAAGAGTAACATTTTGAGTTGCTTTTATAAATGTATCCACGTGAGAATGTACCCCCTTGAGCATTCTCCATCATTAGTTACTGTCATATTAAACCAAGCTCCCTTATACACTAGGCTGCTAATGTATCCCCAATAAAATAATCAAAGGGCTTGCTCAACTCCAAAGCACACTTGGAATCTCAGGTCATAACATTCACTTCAGGTGCTTTGGTCAAACACTCACGTCACATCTTTTAAAAAAAGATGATACTTATATATTAATTTTAAATTCGGTTTTAAAAAACGCCAAGCACAAGCACAGACATGTTGTAACTGTAAGCCTTCCTCAGTGTGTATTCAAACCATGGTGTCCGTTTGCTTTGTTATCAATGTCTGTTGGATCTACTTCTTGGCAAGTGCAACTTTAATGGTTTGTAATTCAAAAGGCAGTTAGATTACAGATTAGATGACAATTTGTTGACACTTTTTATGCACTGAAAATACTGATATACGTCATACTTTGAGGTTGTATTGGGAGCTGTGGCTGCTATCTAAACAAGTGTGATGTTAACTTAACCAGAACATTAAATTGATGGGTGATGAAGTTGGCATTCGGAATGAGAGGAGATGAGATTGTGTTTTAGATATGGAAGATGGAAATCTGGTTATGTTCTAATGCCACATTTACAGATTAAGAAACACTTTTGTATGCATTTCTAGTTTCACAATTATTGCTATAGCGTTTACAAGTTCCAAGAGCAATAATCTGTATTGATGAATATATTGCCTAAGGAGCATATATTATTGTTGGTTTGCTTTGAAGCTTACTGTTGGACAAAATCAAATCTACCTAAAATTATTGTAGGAATATAAAAAAGCGATACTAGCCATATTACTGTGACATATCTGGTTTAATAAGGTGATATAAAATTATTTGCATGCAATAATCTCTAAAAAATATTTTATTACAATAATGTATTGTTTGGTACATCCCAAATGCTAACTATTATGCATTTTGGGTGGGGGACAAAAACAAGCGCTAAAGGAAGCTCATAGTAAATCCCTACAAGACAACAGCACAGACTTGATGGACACAAAGTGGACTGCCAAAGCTTACAAGATGATGTCAGCCGAGCCTTGTGGCAGAGTGGTTTCTGGTGCTGTGGTATGTACAGTAATATTGCATTTGTGGTTTACGCTTTTGGTCTTCAATGGTGCACACAGGGGCCTGAATGACAGTTACTGTTGCTTTTTAACATCAACAAGATAAGTTGCAATGCACATGAGCATCCCCAAAGACTCCAGCTCCTGTTTCTAAAACAAAACACGCCTTTTATACGTTAGTCTTTTAGAAAAACAAAATGGTAGAAAAGACACACTTTTACTGTGCCGTACCGTTATTTTGTACTTTAGTCCTAAACAGATTGGAAAATCCATCTCCTCAAAAAGACAGCCACAAACCAAATTGTATTTGTGTTTACTCATTCATGTGCAATATCACCATATCTTACACAACCTCCCCCACACACACGACTCGTCTCTGCTCGAGTTTTGATAGATGCTTCACTTTGGCGTCTTTGCAATTTTAACAGCACTATCATTATGTCATAGAAACAAAACCTGTTATGTATTAAAAAAAAAAAAAAAGGTTTTGATTATACAGTGTGTTTATTCCAGAGAACATAAAAACAAGTTAATGACATATGGGGCCTGTGTTTCAACAGAGCAATCCCTAAAGCAAAACCGATTAATCTGCATGCACGCACACAGATGCATATGCACATGCATGTGCACCGATCCTCCCTTGAAGACATGACTGCAGACACTATGAAGGATAATGATAAAGACACTCCGAACTGTCCTCAAGGGACCAGAAGTGTTGTTTCAATAAGCTGGGCCGACACCTCCTCCTCCTCCTCCCAATTCAAAGCCATTCTTCCCGATATTGATTTGTTGATGAGCTCGTGTGAGGTTTAAAACAAAACGTTTCTGCTCAGGATGTTTTCTTCAGTAATGGAACCAATGTGAGTGCTGGGCTTGGCATTTTGTTTTCTGAGGGGTTTAAACCAGGCTCTGTAATTGTCTGTGACGTCATACAAGGACGTCTACTCAGAGTCCAGGTAGTTATTGAAGGTTGAGTGTTTGTTTTTATTAATGTCTATGCACCTACTGACGGCAGGGAGACAGTAAGCTTCCTCCAGAGGATTGAAGACCTTTTGGCAGAATGTAAAACTGAACAGGTGTTAGTTTTAGATGAGGATTTTAAATTGCACAGCTAACAGTAGATTAGATCAGAATCACATTGAGCCACATCCCCAGTCTGCCAGGGAACTGGTTAGGATTGTAAACTATACTGAACTAGTTGATGTGTGGAGAAACCTTAATGCAAAGGATAGGCAATATACTTGGGTCAAAACACATGGCACTGATGTTTCCATGGCCAGACTGGATCGGGTTTATACTGTTAAACATAATTTAAATATTTTTAAATCTTGTTTTAAACGCCCCCACAAGCGTGTCAGATCACAGTTTAGTTTCTGTTAGCGTGTTGCTCCCCTCTCCGAGAGTACAAAGTGCATGGAACGTTTTTCACTTTTTGGGGGGAAGAGATGGAGATCTAAGAAAAAAAATTGCAGCAATGGTGGGATGTAGGGAAGGCGCAGACTTGATCTTTTTGTCAGTAATACACTAGAAACGTCACAAAGAGCTTAAATAAAACCATGAGAGAGCTGGAGGTGGACATCCTACAGCTCCAGAGAGCTCTGGAGTCCAGCCCAAATGAAAGGCTGATTGGAGGGCCTAAAATGTAATAAAAGGGGTTTAGGACGTAAAGGTGCAGGGGGAGCTGGTGAGATCCTCCATCGGCTGAACAAAAGACACCTAGACTTGATGGCCTCCCAGTGGAGTTTTATAAAAAGTTCTGGTCTCTGCTGGGAGAGGACATGTTGGGGATTTTCAGGGAGAGTGTGCAGGAGAAATTTCTGCCTCAGAGCTGCAGAAGCGCGATTATCACTCTCCTCCCTAAAAAGGGAGATTTGTGTAATATTAAAAACTGGCTGGACTGTCCATTCCTCAGTGTCCTGGTAAACCAGTGAAGACAACAGCCTATGCAGATGACATTGCTGTATTCATTACTAACCAAACTGATATTGACAGTGTCAGCACCTGTCAAAGACTGTGAGAAGCGGTCATCAGCTAAAGTAAACTGGGCTAAGAGTAATGCGGTGCTCCTGGGTGACTGGAGGGGTTGTCGTCCTCTAGTTTTACCTGCTGGACTGCAGTGGAGCAGGGGTGGGCTCCTTTATCTGGGTGTCCATCTCGGGGATATGAGCACACTGCAGAGGAATTGGGAGGGGGTGGTGAAGAAAGTGAAAGGCCAGTTGCAGCGGTGGAAATGGCTACTCCCGCAGATCACCTATAGAGGGAGGGTACTCATTGTTAATAACTTGGTGGCCTCTAGCTTGTGGCACAGATAGATTTGCTTGGAGCCCCCACAGTCATTAGTGAAACAGGGACTCTTAGACCTTTCTAGCAAAACAGAGGCATTTAGGTTGCAGGCCCTGCAGAGGCTGCTGTACTGCGCTGAGCACCTCCCATGGAGACAGCTTGCCTGTGCCTTCCTGCAGCAGGTAGGGAGGCTGGGTCAGGACAGGGGCCTTTTTTTTGCTGGAAATGGTCAAACTCGAGTTGGCTTCACTGCCAGACTACTATAAGATCCTGCTGAGGGCATGGCAGTGGGTGCGTATTGAGCAGAGAAACACTGAAAACATCAGCCTGGATTGGCTTCTAGAAGAGCCGTTAGTATACAGTATTTTCTTTCTGCTACCTTTACACATATTTCAGTTAAAGGCAAGTGTTGTAAAGCTTAAAAGCCCTTTTAGATTTCAACACTTACAGCTGGGTGACTCCTCAGTGGTTAGAGTCTGCTCTGGGGATGCGGTCTGTCCGCACTGTTGAGCGTTTCCTTACCCAGGTGCGTGCTGCTCTTCCCAGCGAGGGGCTGGAGCTCTTGAGACAGCTGTTCAAGGAACAGAGAGCCCCGCTGATTCCCCCTTCCCATCACTGTTAGTGTCCCCAACGGTCAGTCACGCTTCTGATAAGCAGGGTCACTTCCTGACTGTAGAGGGTCTGAGAGACCCTGTATAACCCACCACTGCCAAAAAGATCATTGCCGTTAACTCCTTTGTGAGCATCATAAACCATGAGGTGAAAGACTCCGGTCCCTTTTGCTCACAGAGGGAGACCATTTACCATTGTTTAGTGTTCTGCACCACATTAAAACCTTTGTTTGCTGCTCTGAAGGAATTGCTTGTTGGATTGGGTTTTGTGTTCTGAGGTGTTTTTTATTTTTGGTTTTAAGTATTGCAAAAAGAGAAAGTACTCAATCCAGCTGGTGAATTTTATTATTGGCCAGGCCAAAAGTAGCAATTTTAAAAAGGAGCAGAAAAATCAAAATGTTTTATATCCTGATCCTTTCATCAGTTTTAGAATGCTTTGTTAACACAGGTTAGAATGGATTTTAATTTCTATAAAGCAATGCGTAATATAGAAATGCTCGAAAAAACCTGGTATGTAAACAGTGTATTGTGTGCTGTTAAGGATGGTGAACTGGAGGAGTACCTAAATAGTGCCGCTACATCCCCAAATTAATTTCATATCTTTATGTATCAAGTCATGCATGCCAACTTTTGAGGTGTGATTTACAGGGATTTGCTGTTCTATGAACATCCTTGTAAAAATATTTTCTAATTCCTTTGGGTGTTACACTCATCAGGCCAGTACAGTATGAAAGAAATAGCTGAATAGCCCTCTATCATGGGAGCACAGTTGCAGTCACAGCAGTAGTAAAGGTAACTGAGTTAGTGTTGTTTTTCATAAGCTGCAGGCAGACTGACCCTGTGGTGTGTTTTACTCAAATTTCTGTTTTCAACATGCAAAGGCTGTCAGATATCTGATTATAGTCCAGTTCCCGGGGTGAACAGGACCCTCTTTTGAATTTTATGTGACCTCTGTCGCATTAACTTGATGAGTTGTATCCTATATTCCAATAAATCAATTTTCCCTGTGGAGAGTTTGGAACAATGGAAATGTGCTGCTTTTATGCAGACTACTGCTTCTCATTTAATCTCTGCTCAACAATAAAGCAATTAAGAATACAAATAACCTTGATAAACTTGTGAACACTGCGATTTGCCTAGTAATTCTGTCATTGGATTTGAATAAATGCAAGCTACATTCCAAAAAATAATAATTTATTTCAGCCAGATGACATCATGTCATCTGGTTGAATATCATATTCAGCTGTTTAAGCTTGTATTTCTAAGGGACTGATTTGAATTTTTAATGCAGTTCTATAAAACAGTAGAGAAACTCATGTCAGATAACTCAAGGGTGCCCCTGAGGTTCTTTTAACTGATCAAAAGCGAGTCTAAAAGAGAAGTATTGCACAACTGCTTAAAAGGCAAAAATCATCATGGGACCACTGCCCCTGCTGGAGAGAAGCACCCCCATGGATCACTGCTGGGCCGCTCTGTCTTTGAAATGAATAGGAGACGTACAAAAGCAGGGCTGTGGGGAGTCGGCATTGAGCTGCTGGCAAAGCAATGTTAATTTCCCCTAGAAATTTTTTAATCAAACATTTGAGAACATTTGAAGGTCAACTGTTTTCATTTTCAATGCCTGCACCAGCCATTTCATCCACTGCTCTGCTAGAGTCTTCCAGCAGATTTGGGCTTGTTGGCATGTTGGCAGTTGATCCACAAACACGCCATTGTGCTTGCATATCCTTCCTATTTTCTGTAAACCTTGGTGTAAAAAAAAAAAAAAAAAGCTTCTTTTGCTCAGCCAGAGTTTTCCTTTCCATCTTTTATAGAATAATTTTAGCTACTGCCCCCCACATCGTCTTTCTGAAGTTACAATGTTCTGCATGTGAATAATGAGAAAACAAATACACACAACTCCAAGAGTTACTGTTGTTTTTTCTTTTGTTTAAACCTTTCAATTTACTTTAACAGTAACAGTCCAGTCTCATTTTCTGATTCTCAATAGCCGTATACACTACAATGGACAAGTTGAAAGGTCACTGCATTCCATATTCTATCCCATTCCCCCCCCCCCCCCCCCCCTCCCGATTCGTTGGTATCTTCAATGAATCAAGAAAGTTATTTTATCCTCCTGTCACCTGCTCTGACATTTTCAATTCCCACCACTAACCACCCTAAAGGCGACACACAGAGCACTCCTCATGGCAACACATTGAGTTCCAGTATTTTAAAATGTCAGCCCCCCATTGATTCTGCATCGATTCATGACAAATGCACCCTGTATAAGAAGGTACCAGATTGACAGCGCTGGGGAGTGGAGCCTTCAAATCAATCCACACACAACAGGTACTGTACAATACAGCTGCATTGCCAGTTTGCCAATGTGCTTCAACCCAACCTTGAAATGAACCACAATATAAAAAAAGATACCAGGTTTTGCCATGTCTATCTAATCCACCAAAAAGTGGACCAACTGTACCAGTGCCACCTTGTATATTAGTTTGGTGTTCAGAGTATTCTAGAACCTGATTGAAGCCCAAGATGTAGGGCCTTCGATCAATTTCTAATACACACCATGATTTCCAATTACTACATGCTGCCCTCAGCTGGGATCAGAACGATCAAACATTGAAATCTTCATTTAAAACACATATTCAGGAATCCATGATCTCAGCCTTCTCTCTTGATCTATCCATCACCTATGTTGACAAGAACCCAATTGACACTAAAAGTCCCATCTTAAGGAATGAAGGAATTAGGTTTAATGAATCAATTAACAGGTGGATTAGGCAATTCATTTTTGCCCCGAGCACAGTATGACAGGATTTAGTTTGTGTAGATGTTCGCTGTGCTTAGTTTCGGTGACTTCTTTTAAAGCAGTTTTAGTAAATGTTAGCTAATGCAGACACAGAGCCAAAATAGGAAGGGAGGACTTTTCTTTAAGCTGGCAAAAAACGTTTTCTTTTTTTGGACATAAGCTTTCGTGTCACATACAGCGTCCAGTAAGGGAATGTATTGGCCTCCTTCTCATGGTCACCTGACACACTCGCGATTAATCTGGTGTCTGCCCAGCAGCAATGCCAGCAAGGCATAGCAATTTATACAATGGGTTAAGTGGAGCAGCGCATCACTAACTTGATTGAATTATGTCTCATGCCCTGCCCAAGAATAGCCTTCATTTTAATATACCAACTAGGTCAAGGTGACTAAAGTGCTCGATTTTCATTAAATTGCTAAATAAATTCAATCCACTTAGTGGTACAAGAGACACTTAACTACTATATTTATCCTTGGTCTGCTAATAAGGTGCTTGACCAAAGATTTGGTTTAGAAAAAAATATAAATAAGTATTTAAAAAGCCATGGTTCAGGTTCCAATTCTCAACCACATTTTTTTTTTTCATTTTTACAATTGGAGTTATTAGGAACACAATCATTTGTGAACACCCTCTGCTATCCAGTCCTTGCGTTCTCCCAAACAGATTACTGATAATTGTGATACATTATGTTGTGGTTTTGTGAAGTGGACGCATATCCATATACAGGGACACAATTTAAATTGCCTACTTTGTGTTGTTGTTTCATCATCTCATGTCTACTCATAGCAAACACAGCTATGGCTGTGCGGCCATCTGGATTTACTGTTTGGAGAGCAGACTGCTCTGCTTCTGTAATAAATTACTGGCAACATTTGTACTGTTCTGTCAGTCTGCCAGTCTGCCTCTGCTCCCAAAGGATTTTCTTGCATCTCATCTGAAAGTAGCTTCCGGGTGGATGTAGTATCAGTGTAACTAGTCCCCTCAGTGGACATAAGTAATACCACATTTGTTCTATGTGGTACTACATCTACTAGGGGCAGTGTTGTGGGGGCAGGTTAATGGTTACAATCTGGTATACCAGTTCAATTGAGGCCCCAGGGGTTCTTTTTTTAAAAAAAGTCACCAGGATATGATGACTGTTCTAAATTGGGGTGTGTCCAAACTCATTTTATAAATCTGAAGTTATTAGTTACTAAAGTTTACCTTGTTCACACAATTGAGTATCAATTAGTGGTGGGCAACGATATGAAAATTGTATATCGATGTCATGCACATACTTCAATAGATAATATCGAAGTCTTGCAAAACACAGAAATAAACAAATTGCAATATCAAATATATACAGGCATTAAAAGATATTTACATATGAAAAGCAATCATTTACTTTAACTTAGTGGTGTTTTGCTTCACAATATCCACGGAGAAAAACAAGGTCTTGCTACATTGTTTTACTATTCCATCAGCCACCTTAAAACTGAAATATTTCTATACTTCACTGCGCACAGACTTCGGGGTTGTTCATTTTTTAGCCAATCCAGAAGTAATTGAATCTTCAGCCGCTCTGCGTATAAATGCTGAAAAGTATTAAGTATGATGTCATGCCGAATTTTGCATTATTTTGAGATGTCTTTTGATGTTTTAAAAGTACATCTCCTTTACAATAAGTTCACATTATAAAAATACATTGATAATAGTGGAAGTAAATCACTCAGACAAAATGCAATCAACCACGGACGCATATCTCAAAATAATGCAGCATGCAAATAGCGTTTGGTACCTAAATGCCAATCAATGGAATAAAATGTTTAAATAACACTTTAGTGTGTGGTGTTTGCCTGCGAGACTGACAGTGATTGGTATGTATAAGGCTTGTTGTAATTTAACATAAAATAAACTTGATTATACTGCGTTTGTATTTTTAGCAGTATTAGCAATAAAAAGTTTGTCTCCGAGTGGACAGATTTTTTTTTTTTTTTTTTTAATCCCACGATTTCATATCAAAATATTGATAATGGTGCCCATCACTAGTATTAATCAATAACAATCTGATAGTTATTTCATATGTAACCTACCACGATCAACTTAACGAAAACTCATTTATATTTTATAAATAACCTTTTTACCATTTTAATATGAAATCAGAATTGTTTCATAATGTCATTAGCATTAGAAAAGTGTCATCTCTGCAGTGAATT
Source organism: Acipenser ruthenus (assembly GCF_902713425.1). Classification (NCBI taxonomy): domain Eukaryota; kingdom Metazoa; phylum Chordata; class Actinopteri; order Acipenseriformes; family Acipenseridae; genus Acipenser; species Acipenser ruthenus. The sequence goes on from NC_081203.1 coordinate 24,379,301, forward strand.
GTGGGACTGTAGTCCTTGGGAAGGTGTTATTTGGGATTAAACTCAACAACGAACTACATACATACTTTTCCAATGTGAGTCTATGCTAGTAACAGAATATGAAATGCACTGTTATGATCAAGTTACAAACCTTGAAATTGGGTAAACTTCATTTTAGTGATTGAAGTCAATCAGACAAAATATTCAGTAATTGCACTGTTAAAAGGCATTAGCCAAAGTTACTACCTCACATCCATATTCTTGCCTAAGTTCCCATCTAAACACTAGCTTTAAATAATAATACAAGTTTTGAAGGAAAAAGCGACAGGGAGGCACACATTCTAAAGTATTCTTAGCTGTCTGAAGAGCTTAGGTGGGGCTTAATTATCAAAGACAATAAACAAATGAATTTAATGGTGCTTGTCAACATTGCAGCTCAGCACGGATTGTCTGGCTATAAAAATAGCTTCCACAATGCTCCAAACACACAGCTATGGCTTATCCCCAGGAGATTGGTTTATCAAATCAACCCCTAGGAAAAAAAACCCCAACATAACACTTTGACAAGTGCCTTCATTAGCATAGTTTCTATTTGATATATAAAAGAATACCATCACACAAATCAATACACTGAAGAAGGCACTAGCCAAAACATTTGTCAAATTGACTGTTTGTATAAACTTTACAAAAGTATGAACCTTTGTAACCATTTTGACAAAAAAAGAAATAAATTAGCAATTGCTTACTAATACATACTAATTGAATATCTGTTTCTCCTGTTGCCTAAAAGCCATTTGAAATTCCAGTAGGCCATATGTTTTTTTTTTTATTATTATTTCTCTTACACAAAGCATTACAAAGCCTCAAAAACAATAACATTAATCTGCCAGCAGTCTGTTCTAAATGTTTATCTATGCATATTGGAAACAACAAACTGCAGTGCTTCTATACTGTCGCAATATCACTTTAGATTTTTCTTTCCTAAAGGATCAGCATCTTGGACAGACTATTTAGCACAAACAACTGTGGTACGGTGTTGTAATGAAATTCAAATGCAAGCGCTGTGTTTTTCATTTCATCCCCACCAAATGTATTTAACTGGGATCACCCCCAAGAGAGGCATCACCTCATTACAGGGCACCTGTATCCCAGGGGGCAGCAGGAATCAATTCCCACTCAATCATTCATATCGCATATGTAACTATACCGTGGATCAGGGATACTCAACCTTGATCCTGAAGGGTCGCTGTTCCTCCTGGTTTTTATTCCAACTGTACCCTAAATTACTTAATTGGAACAATTAAGTGCGTATTAGAAGCTTAAATCGGTCCAATTAATCAATGTAATGTACAGTTAGAACAAAAACCAGGATGGACAGCGGCCCTCCAGGACCAGGGTTGAGTAGCACTGCCGTGGAGGGTCAGTCAAGTGACACATGCACTGACGGGTGTACACACAAACACTACATGGTTCAGTGCACAAAAAATGATCCATGTTTCTCAGAGTAATCCTCTATCTGTACGCTTGTGTGTCCCATCATTGAGCAGGACCTAGACAGCTTGCTGATGAAAATCCAGTAGTACCAAACCAGAGCATGCCTTTGAAGAACTCCCATATGAGGAAGAAGATGATCTTTTGAGGCAGATAAAAGTGCAGACAAGCTACAGTAAGTGAAACTCCATTGTTGCATTGAAAACTTCCTTGCCATAATGAAAGAAACAAAAAGTAAGAGAATATTAAAAATTTGCCTGGTCAGGTCAGTGTGGAGAAAGCAAGCAACCATCAATATTTACCACTGCAATTGTGGGATGGATCACAAACTGTTGAAAAGGAAGAGACTCATGGATACAATAATATTTAGTGACTACGGGGTAGGAGTGGGGTAAGATATGCAATAAATCACACACCCCATCTTCTATCCTGGTTCATTACATGTAAAAAGAGAACGATTAAATTTTTTCCATGCATCTGGAGAACTGCTTATCCAACTGTCACAAAACTTGGAACATTATTTAGCATACATTGCTGAGCGTACAAAATCTAGGGATATATGGAGCTTCATGACATCAGTGGTTGCCCAAGGCCAAATTGGAACACTGACAAATTTAAATATACCCTCCTGTATTGTAATATTAATTAGGTCATTTGAATTTTAAAAGGGGGATTTATCTCCCTAAAAGAAAACTACATGTAATCCCACATTGCAGACTGGTACTACCAAAATAGCGTGACAAAAAGGTGAGACTTGTTTCTAGTTATTTCTTAGCCATAGTTAAGAGGTCTTTAAAATGAACAGCTTAACAGTAAGACCGTTCATGGTATGGAGGTCCTTTGCCAAACATATAAAATGTTTAATGTATAGGTGTTTTTTACAACTGAAATTAATTTATTGGCTGCATTTACCTGTTCGCAAGTTCCTTTTCTTTTAGAATGCCATTCGTGACCTGAAATAAATCAATCATATTTTGAGATCTTGCAAAATTAACACATTTCTTCATTCTTGCAAGATAATTGAGTGAGCCCTGGCTTCAACTGCCACCTAAAAGTAAAAAAAAAAATGATAGAAATAATTGAAGAATGAACTGAATTGAAAATTTGGATTATTAAAAATAGCCCTTATAGGCTTGGAATTTTCACAAACTGAAATGAATTCAGGGGCATGACATGAAACTAATTAAGCAGACAATTTTGAAAGGAAGAGGTTAGGAAAAAGATGTTTTGTTCTTTCAAAAAGAAAACTGCAGCAACGTTCCCACCCTTTCTTCAAACCACCCAACTCATTCTGGATTTTGGAGTTCACAAACATTAAGATCAAGGGTTTTATTTGATCATGAAAGAAGCACTATCATTGGTGGATTGGGCAACACCTCTTTGGAAAACAGCTAATCACAGTCCATTTTTACAGAACTCTGTATACATTTTTTAAACGAGAAAGACGATACCACACAGATGTGTCAGACAAGGTTTTAGGAAGGTGACAAATGCTTGTAACCTTCATGATAACTTGATAAATGCTATAAACTACCAAAGTCTCTTCACTTTAGTGCAGACTTGGGAAAACAAGTTTAGCCACAAGCAGCTGTGACCTGCAGTCTGCGTACACTGCAGCTGTTCACACTGCCCTCATTGTTTCTGATTTTGACAAAACAAAAAAGCCCAAGAACATAATTACCAATGTCAGTGGCAACCACTTCAGTAAAATCACTACCGCCTTCTGAAAGAAAAGGTCTCAACCCAGGCTAATACAAGTTGCCTTACAGCACCCAAAGCATTTACAAAACTGCTGATATGAGAAATCATTTGGTTTTTGGTGGGGCTTAACTCTTGGAAAGAGCTCCTAGACTAGCTCACAGCTACCACTGTGTGTGCTTGGGTAGCGGAGGGGACTGTGCACAGATACTGCAAGTTCCTCACAGCAAGAAACAAAAATCCAGCACTTTCATTGACTTTGGTTATGTTTCTTTTAGTTTACAAAACAGAGAAACGAAATGTGGAGAGTACCATGAATTAGATTATGTGGTCTGGTTCTCGTATTATTGTACTGCAAACAGAAGTTAGAAAAGGGTGTGAATGGGTATCGGGGGCGGGTGGTCTGCTCTTGGGTGCCAAACTTCCACGGCTGTCAAGCTGTGTACTGTCGTTTCTCCCACTCGTCTTTGTTACAACGGAAGCACATAAGGCTGTGCTGTTCACAACTCCCACTCCGAACACTGACAGTGACAGATTTCCCTGGCTTCACGAAGTAATTAAGGAAGAGTAATTTGTACTGAAGCTCAAGAGCTGTCCAGGAGGTGGAAATAAGCAGTCCTTGACAAGACAATGAAGTCTGTGCCGAGACCTGGCTCTTGTCAAGGTTGACAGCCAATAATGGTTACATTTTTTCTCCCACATGAAATTTGATCTTAATTCCAGCTAGTTGCCCCCCCCCCATGGTTATACTATGCATTTACCATAGTTTATACTGGTTTGCCATGTTTATTCACGTGCTTTACCATAACTCGCTATTCCTTACAATGCTTACCTATTCATTACCATGCTTTCACTGTGCTTTATTACACTTTGCTATGCTTTTACTACGATACATTTTTAGAAGGGAAGGGTTATCAAAATAAAATTGAAGCTTTTAACAAAATAAAGCAAATAAAAAATACAGCTTCTGATACTGTGAAAGTTCTAGATCAAAACAAGGTCAAAGCATTTCCAAAATAAATCATATTTCATATTTTTTCCACTTTCATATTAAGTGTCCAAATGATTTGGGCCATGGATTCTCAATCCTCTGGATAATTAAAAGAACTCTGTGAAAATAATATTTCTCATTGATAACGAACCAGTCGGTATTATCATGTGTCTTCAAGAACAAAAGCAATAACGTTGTACTCAATTGAATTTAAACAACTTATCTAGCCTTGGATGCATGGGATAAACCAAGAATAGCTGCCATTCTGGAGATGATCCCAAGCACAGCTTGCAAAGAACGAATGATTTGCATGCAATGCTCATGTGAAGCATTACCTTGGAATAGACAGAGTTCAAGGGATCAGAACGTAGGTAAAATGGCTTGGTGCACCTCTGAATTGAAATTGTGAAAGAAATTTAACAATGTCAATCTCAACATTAAACAGTAAAGAACTACATTCTCACATACATTTTGTTTTCTCTGTGTAAAGGTGTTTGGACTGGTGTTCAGGAGCTGCCCTTCTGTTCTCGTTGACTACTGGACACATAACATAGGCCAGGTCTGTCAATGTTTCTTTTACATTCATAAAGTATTATCAAAATGGCAAGCTTTTATTCTTTGTATTGCTGGCAATACACAGCTGCACACTAGATGGCGCTGGCTCTTATTTGTATAAAGACACTGTATCTGATGAGCGGTGGATAATAATTTAAAATTACTTTAAAATTATATAAATGAATAAATAACACATTTATATTTTAAAAGGTCATGCATCTTAATAAGATTCAAGAAAGTTTTTTGTAAAGAGCCTTTTGTTGCACGTGTCATTATTTTACATCAGTAACAGACACCCCTCCCTCGAGTCAATATTCCGCAATAAGCACAGGATGCTTTCTCAAATACATTGTTTAACATGTAAAACACAAATCATAAGATTATAAATAATACTGAAAGGTTTGAACAGGGCATTTTTACCCGTCTATATGTGGTACTGTACAGGAAAAGACACCAACAAAGTTTTCCACTCAAGCAATACACCAAATTTAATAATGACTAGGTGCAGTACAAATAAAAATTGATTGCATTGCTCATTCACTTACAATTTGATTTTTATTTAACCTCTTCTTCCACATCAGTAGCTTTTGATGCATCACCAGGCAACGAATAGCGCATCAATAAAGAGGTAGCCGAAGCAAATAAACAATGACAAATATTTATTCAATATCACGTGAAAAGGAACAAAGTGAACTACAGGTCTCTCCCCATCATATGCAGAGACAGAATTCCTATTTCAAACATTTATGTTGTTTTGTGGTCTGCATTTCATACAGTGTATAAGGGATACAACCAGGTATTGTGAGATATGAGACTATGGCGTGAATTGTTTTTCCTTCACATGCAAAACTCTATAAAATATGTCATTGTGAACTAAATATGTCCCTATTCACGCGGGTATGTAAATAATGAACAAATGAAGGAATTAAAATATCATTATTCAAGGAAGTGTTCAAAGCAAACCATGTGACAAACAGTCGACACTAAATGGAGAACTTCAACTGATTTTAAAAGACAACCTATACACGGCAGTATTCGTCACTATATATATATATATATATATATATATATATATATATATATATATATATATATAGAACCTGGGCAGCAACCAATGAAATTGCTTGGTTTAGTCTCCAGCGTTCTGTCAGGCTTGGAATTTTTGTTAGAATCCACCATGAGTTTGTTCTGGCTAGAGTTAATCAAGTTAACTCCCCTGAATACTCAGCAGTGCAATCTAATGAAAACCACGAGCTCCTAGCCAGCCTCTCGGCTTCTTTCAGGTCAGTTAATGAGAAGAAAACAACAACAACAAAAGAGAAATTGCTGTAACACTTCCAATTCTGCTGGAGGCAGCCGAATGTTCTGAGAGTACAAGGGCAGCTCTACTGGCTGGCTTGATGTTGGGTGCTGGAAGAGTGTCTCATTAAAGTTCATTAACTCTCCACCATTTCTGATGCTGGAACAAAACACATGGGGCCAGATTTGTGAAGGTGTTTTACACCAAAAATAATTTGTACTGGTTATCACTTAATTAATATGTCTCCATATGTGCCTTCCATTTATAATTGAAAACTTAGAGTTTCATTATTTTGCGCATTAAAAATGAATTCGTAATCAGACACAATGCTGTATTAACAAAATGAAATCAAAATTGGAACTACATTACTCATTTAATTAGACATGCATCAGTTTACAGTGAAAAAACGGTTGTAACTTGGCAGAATTGCATCTCCTTCAATAAAATGTCCATATGGCATCTACAGCAACATCTGCAGGTTTTCTGTTCTCAAATTCAACTTGAAAAGCCATTTTGAAGCCTCCCTACTGGAAGTGCTTACTCACCTCCCCACTTGAACAAAAAATGCAATACATACTGTAGAAACAGATACAATTTCAGTTTATTGTTAGTTATTGCATTAGAACTGCAGTATAAAAACATCAAAAGTGCTTGATGTGTGTTTCAGAGCCATGCTGTGGTTGGCAACAAATCACTGCACCACTGTCTTAATGTAGCTTTCCACAGAGACTATAACCTCCTTGATTTACAGCAGTGAGATGTCAAAACCGATTGAGTCAATTCTACATCCCTACAACTGCATCATGATTTTAAGTGAACATCTTGAAGTTGTTGCCTCATAGCTGCTATTACTGGCATAAAACTGCTGTCTAACTACATTATACAGTATATGGATACATAGAGTGATTGTACTCAGATTTATTGCGTTATTCATACAGAACCATAATTTTTTTTTTTTGTAGAAATTTACTTTCACAGTGGTTTCCCCCCATAAAACTGCAGCAGTTACACCAACACATTCGACAGTGCACAGATTGCCCAGTAAAGTGGGTGAAACTCTGTTCCCCTGGCAGGTGTTCAGAATACATTTCTCTTCTCACAAGCTGCCCAGTGATTTCCGTGAAAAATTTCACTTTGGATCACCCACAGGCGCAGCGCTTTCAAAACAGTTTCATGTCTTGACTCTCATGCAAACGGACATGATTCTGTAGAATACAATATTACAAAATAGCAGGCAATGCCAAGTTGCTTTGCTTGTGCGATTAAAGGTGGACAGAAAAGTAATTGACAAGTAAAAACATGCAATGATTTAAAACACTCTTGAGCAGCATACTACTTAAGCAGCAATAAGCTAAAACTACTTTTAGTATACTACTAACTTTAAATAAATTAAACATTTGCTTTCTAGCTGCAGTTTTCTCCCACTGTACATCTCCAAAGGCTACCGATATAGTGGTGAAACCGGAAGCTATGATAAAGATTTGTACAACATGAGGTGCTTTTGTCCCATGCTGTGACAAAGACTAAATACATCCTGATCAGTGCCAATGAGATTAAAAGACTGAACATGCCATTCAAATTCAACTCATACAGTGATAAAAAGTAGAAGATGTATGGCAATGGTACCCATATTTTAATAGGTATTTGAAAATAACCATTCTTTTTCAGATAGGGCAAGTACTTTGTTGTACAGTGACTTACTGGTATTATTTTCCATTACATCCATCAGTCGTACCTGGTTCTGTGCAGTTCTTGGTGAGGAGTGTTTCATTTTCCATGTCCATCGCCATCAACTTCCTGTTCCCCCACTGTTCAGAAGCCGTCTGTCTTTCTACTGCAGGTGTATCAAGACCTGTGTAGGACAAACAAAGGATTTCAATTGTTTAGCACCTAGAGGCTAATTAAAAGTATCTTTTTAATTAATTATCCCCCAAAACATGGTGTCTGTTTCTTTATATGGAGGCTGTATGGTCCAGTGGTTAAAGAAAAGGGCTTATAACCAGGAGGTCCCTGGTTCAAATCCCGGCTCACTCACTGACTCATTGTGTGACCCTGAGCAAGTCACTTAACCTCCTTGTGCTCCATCTTTCGGGTGAGACGTTGTTGTAAGTTACTCTGCAGCTGATGCATAGATCACACACCCTAGTCTCTGTAAGTTGCCTTGGTTAAAAGGCAATTAATATTAATAATAATAACAATAATAATTACCAAAAATCAACACCCGATTCCCACGTTGTCCTTCAATAGCCAAATAGTTACTCTCAGTAAAACTGCTAAAGTTATGAAACCAAACTGCAATGTTCAGTATTTCAAAACTCAGAGTGTATACACAATTAAAAAAAAAAAAAACTAAAAAAGTATTCTGACCTCTGTAATATTTCTTTTGAATGAATGAAAAAACATCTAACTAACTAATCACTTAACCTAATCAACCACTTTATTTTATCAAAGCAAAGGCAGGTGTATACAAATCTAATTACATTAAGGGTTTTACAGCAATTATTTAATAAAAATTGTAGAATCAGAACAGATCCTTGTTTGGAAGCAATTCACTGCAACGCCACCGATTTTAAAGCAACAGAGCCCCATAAATGTATTGCATTTTATTTACACAAGGACTGCTCGGTGCATGTGAATACTATTTCAGAAACCTGACTTGGTTTTCCTTTTTTGTCTTCTTTTTTACATTCCCTAATGGTAGTTGCAGCTACAGGCACACTAACCTCCACCCTCACTGAAGCCTTATTGTCATTCTAATCTACACCAGAAGCTACTACCATCTATAACAGTAGGAGCTTATGAATATCAGGGTTGTACTGCATGTCAGGTAGCAAAACAAAGACAAATGAGAGGGATATCTTATGAAGAAAAGAAAGCACAACCGTCACAAAATCAAGTGAAAGAGTCTGTTCCCAGCTGCATGTACAGAAGGATTGTTGCAGAGTGCATTATGACTATTGTATTTGCCTACTGCAGTGCTTTGTGATGCTTCATTGCACAGTGCTTTATAAATGTAATTGTTGCTAGTCGGAGTGGTCAGACCAGCGATATCAGCAGAATTCTACACAATAGTATGGTTTATTTTTTGTTTTTATTTAGACTGCCATAAATTTGGATGCTTTTCTCCCCTCACTGCAGCAACTCGGGACATAAGGTCAGTGGGTGTCCTCTGATCCCATCATCAAGCTAATCATCTCTTTACATCCAGGAGCTCGAGTGGATATCGACGAGCTACTGGTCCCTGTGTGTCCACTTCACAGCACTAGGCACCAAGCCAGGATGGGCTGTCACAGTGTGTTGAGGTGACCCATTCCCTGCCAATTCTACCTCCCTAACCCACAAGCCAACACAACATTCCCTGTGGAATCCTAGTGAAGATCGTCAACACAGCACAGCCAGGATGTGGAACTCCAAGCGGCCGCACCTTTACCACGTGAGCCACTCGGGACCCAAAATTGTCTACATTTTTACATACATTCCCATTCAGTGCAAATATTTTACAATCACAATTTGTGTGCCCCTCGTACACAGAAAAACAGCATCTCCTATTAGAGCTGTTAGTGTATAGTTTAAACATTGTCAAATATATGCAAGTGCACAGTGGAAGGATAATTTATTTACTGTAGTCTCATATATTTGTAGTAAAAATTCTCAGTTAAATGTTCAGGAAATTAAAAACACCCCTACACCCCGCCAAACACATCATAAAAATTCACACCTAAAACGCTCATAAGACGACTGTTGGTGGCAGTTGACATAGGTTCCACACTCAGTTACCAGCACCACTGTTTGCACACCCAGCCATCCATCATTGATATCCCAAGTTTGGAAGCAAAATGCAACAGAGATCATTGAACTTTAAACCAGCAAACACAGTGTTCCTATTCCTGTTTGCAAATCCTTTAAGATCAAGGGCTGCAGACCCAAGGGACCTGAAGACTTTCTTCCAGCTATAAATTGTTTTGGAGCCAACAGGAACATCCACATATCAGCATCAGCTGTCGCCACTGCACCCCCTTCTCTCTCCGCTGTCTTTAACAACTTAACATGCGTCGTTATACTGAAATATACATCTTTCATTAACAAAGCGGTTTATATGTTGGTGAGCATATTTATTTCTGCATTAATAACCTTTTTGATAATTACATCTGCAAATCAAGATTCATAAAGCAGAGTTCTTGAAATTAAATTGGATGGCATTTGACGACATGCAGATTATGCTAAATATGGCAATTATACATCGCTTGCAGATAAAATGTAATGGGACGTATCTTACAAGTATCGTGTCCAGAATACATGAGCTTTTTAAAGAGTTTACCAGTAGGAAATGATTAGTAAATTTGCCTGTGCAAATAACACTTCCAATGACTGTGAAAGTTAAAAGGCTAAATCATTATTTTGCTGTCCGAAATTAAATATTGAAACCAGTATATTAGAGATAGGTCCTCTTTTCATGGTACAGTATATAATGTATTATCAGCATGACCTAAAGAATTTGTGATTTATTGCAACAAGGAGGTAAAGTGTACTGGTGCAAACTTTATTAAAGGCCAATAGGACTGTAGACATTCTTATTTTTTGTGTTTAGATTGATTGGGAAATCTGAAAATGTAAAATATGGACAAAGTCAATGGACACCTGTATGCATCTTTTTTTTTCTTTTTTAACAACAATCTATTTAAAAACAAATATACAAGCCTCCAAAATCTCCTCCTCACCCCAGACAGTATTGAATATAGGCAAGGCTCTGGTCATAATATACTTAAAATACTTGACAATCACCAAAAAGATTGCTCTGAAAATTGTCCAAAACTTGATAATGTGATAGTTAATACATAATCCAAAAATAAACTTAGGTATGGATGTATAAATAATCTTAACCAATGTATTTTTGTATCATTTTCTGTAACACATCTTGGTAGCTTTTCAGAAGACTATAGCAGCCCTGTGGCGTCAATTTAGCTCTCAGAGCCCTGTCCCAGTAGCTTTACTACAGTGGAAACATTAACCTGGCTCCCTGCAATACTGCTAGTGGATGAAGAATGGTAGTAGATAAACAAACCATGCCTTTAACCCCATACTGATGTATTTCTATCTCTTACATCTTCTTGTGTAGCACAAGTACTTGGAAGCTGATTGAGAGTTCTATTGCGATCACAGGGGTGCGTCAAACTTGACTCATTTAGTACTGTACCAGATAAGCTCAAATACAACGGAACCAAGTGCAGCACCACAGGGAATGGCTGTGGAGGAGACTGCTGCTGTGCCAACCCCTCCTCTCACAGCAGGAGGAAAAGTCCATTCTGCTCATCAAAATCAGCATCTGGGCAAAAACACCTGCAACACACACTTATGCAACTGAGATTTCCAACATTCATTTTGAAATGGAACCCCAAGGTGCATTCTGGAATATATAAAAGCTGCATCTCCCTGCTACACATCATATGCATTTGATAGGCTGATGTGTCTTTACCAAATCAGCACAAATTACACCTTGCAGACTTGTATGGAGCAATCAGTGCTGTGACACACTATTTAATCCAGGTTTGGATGTCCAGGATTTGAGAAACTTTTTTAAAAAAAAACTCTTCTGTTGTTACTGCAGGCATTCAGCCATCAAACAGTTATAAATACAAAAGGTGGGGGGGGGGGGTCTTATCAGTTGTATTTTGATTGATTCTCATAGAAGATTAATATAATCTGTTCACTGTATTGCAACATCCCCACTGGCATTAGAGGTTAGAGGCATGGTACAGTATGTTTATCTACCGGTATATGAAATCCGCTGGAAATCTCCAATCTAAACACATTTAACACATGGTAGCAGGGGGTTTTGATAAATATTTACATACCAACATGGGCAAGAGATTTTGTTTTCTAATAAAAAAATTAATGAATTTTCACAACAACAGTCAGCCTTTTCTCATATTCCACCCCTTCACCTCATTTCCATTCCAAGTTTACAGCAATACCAAAAATGTCAGTAACCAATCTACACTGTATAAAGACATATTGGAATGTAAGTGTAGTACGCAGACAGGCAGCTTCCTCTATATATAACCAGATTCTAATATTAAATAACTTATGCTAAAAAAAAGGGTTGAGAAAGTTATTTAAAGTAAATTCTGTATTGACAATCCAGCAGCTTGATGACTTAGGAATACATTACAAGACATCACCATCATTTGGGTCATTCCATGCCAACTCAACCAGAAAAGGGACATTTTGTTGCTCATCCGTCTCAGATTTTCCTAGAAAAATTCACCTGGGGGTTTTCAGACACGCCGAGTTCAGAAATGATAACCATTATTTTTTTTAAAATGTCCCCTTCCACCTGTGACCTTGCAAAGGTCAACCTAAAGTGAGAAAGGGACCTTGACTAGAAAAATCACTCTGGGTGCAATTTAGATGCTACCATCATGTGTAGCCCTCGTTCTACTCGTATTGAATAGAGCTTTTCAGAAAAAATACTAGGGAGCACTCTGCTCACTTCTGGCAAATTGCAAGACGAGGGGTAACTGACGAGTTTTATTCAAACTTCAGCCTAATCCTTTACCCTGTAAGAACCTTATTATTATTATTATTATTAATTTCTTAGCAGATGCCCTTATCCAGGGCAACTTACAATATATCACATTATTTTTACATACAATTACATTATTTTTTACACATTATTTTTTACATACAATTACCCATTTATAGAGTTGGGTTTTTACTGGAGCAATCTAGGTAAAGCACCTTGCTCAAGGGTACAGCAGCAGTGTCCCCCACCTGGGATTGAACCCACAACCCTCCGGTCAAGAGTCCAGAGCCCTAACCACTACTCCACACTGCTGCCCCTTAGGAACCAACCAGTCTTCCAAATTCTGTGAAAAACTTTTGGTTTCAAGTCCCACCACTGGTCATTAAACCCCCTTGAAATTTGAATTTTTTTTATTTGTACCAACTTTAGGCCACAATAACTGCGTGAGGGGACTTTTGGTAGTTTCAACTACCAAAGTAAGTTAGGTAAGTTCATAACCCCTCAGCTCCAAGCTAGTGCCATTGGAAGCCCACATTGTTACTTTTTCCTCGACATCAATCCTCAGAATGCACAATTGAAGAAATAGCCAGTTTGGATAGAACTATGTGGTACTTTAACCTCAAAGTGGCCATAAGCAATGCTCAAATGCATGACAAATGCAACTTCAAAAATCTGCCAAAAATCCAAAATCCCCAGATACCAACATATTTTGCTTGATGCTTGTAGATCTCATTAACACCTATCCAAACATATATTTGGGTGATTTTTTGGAGTTATTACGGCCTAAACTTGGTACAAATAGCAACAATTCAAATTTCAAGGGGGTTTAATGACCAGTGGTGGGACTTGAAACCAAAAGTTTTTCACAGAATTTGGAAGACTGGCTCCTAAGGTTCTTACAGCAATACTTACATTTTAGGACCCACATCCCCTACATGGTAAAGGGTTAGGCTGAAGTTCGAATAAAACTCGTCAGTTACCTATTCAATACGAGTAGAACGAGGTGCTACACATGATGGTAGCATCTAAATTGCACCCAGGGTGATTTTTCTAGTCAAGGTCCCTTTCTCACTTTAGGTTGACCTTTGCAAGGTTACAGGTTGAAGGGGAAATTAAAATTCTGATCAGACCTACTGAAGGATGCTTTAATAAGAGGAACTCAAGGGACAGGCTCCACTCACACTTGTATCATGCAAGGTAATTGAATGCATCATACAGCATGACTAGGGAGGTCACTATAGAGAGAAGGATTATAAAAGCACAATTATATTTGCTGGAACCTGCATGTGCTTTGTGCACTGGCAATGTATCATTCCTGGTGTACCATTTCTCAAGGTCTTTCATTTTTGTATGCAGGGCTTTAACACTGGGTAACATTTACATAATTTGAAATCAGAGGATACATTTAGTGGCTGCAACGATTAAAGAAGAAATCTGGAGGGTATGAGGCTGATTGCATTGTATACAGTACAGCTTTGGTAAAAATAGGTACAGTATACATTCACTGGGCGGCTTAGGCATGTGTGAGAATGAATACAAACATTGTTACACATTTCTTCCCTGTTTGTCTCATCTGCAGCCAATGCTTTCCCAGGTCAGTCCCCAGATTGAAAAGATCTTAGTAACTTCAAATAATGACCATGAGCAGTTCCCCGTACTGTATTAGTTAAACGTTCACTTGAAAATGCAATTCAGTATGTGTGGATAACATGTTATAACTCTAAGATTGTGGCCATATCTTATGAATTAAGTGCGCAAGTCCGACGCATTGTAGGCTACTGCATATTCAAATCAAAATTTTCAATTTAGAAAAATGTAATGTCCCTTATTAAAACGGACAGAACATAGATGAAATTATGGTTAAGAGGAAGTGTCCCGCTAAATGAAATCACAGCAGGACGCGTGGATATATAATTGGCAGATTAAATGTATGTGCTATAAATATGTTACAGTATAATATCACTATGGCGGGCTACAACACACTCACACTACTGGTAGGAACTGCAGCTGGAGGGTAAGGAAGAAAAAGGGATTGGATCGCCCACTCCCTCGAGTTCAGTCAACAGAAGAAGCCGATACAAAGCACAATGTCGATGCAAACACCAGGCAACAATAATTGCATGATCAGGTGTTAAGTACGTGCTACTTAATATGTATCTTTGACTTTCGCATGGATGCTGAAGGGAACACAGCAACACCAGGAACCACAAGCCTCTTATGGCAGAGCTAGGAGTAGTAGAGGACATGCCTCCGGGAACAGGTATTTACTGAGCTGTCCCCGGTAATCAGCCTGAAGCAGAGAAGCAACCGAAAACACGCTGACCAAACCTCCAAACCAAATCCTAATTTGCATGTTGCGCCCCCCCTATTAAATTACCAATGAAATGTGCAAAAACACCTTGTGCAATATGAATGACCATGTTTTCTATAGTATGCCTGTAACCTTGTGCAAAACGTGATACTTATGCTTAAACTGATTTCCTACAGCGGACCGGCAATAAACACATATTTGAAAATCAAAGATCGATAATAATAATAATAATAATAATAATAATAATAATAATAATAATAATAATAATAAATAATAATAAATAAGGCTTAACCAATTTGGTAATGTAACCCAGATCAACTGAACTACAAAATCCTTACAGAATGCATTAGCTATGAATGATGTAAAACTTCATAAGCGGTTCATCATACATAGTGTAGACTGCAATATCAAAGCACACATCTCTGTTAACAGAATCGAATTAATTATGACGACTTACCCATCTTTGACAGTAACGTTGACATGCTCCACGCGATAAACAGTATACTGCAAATAATGCAGACCTGGAGAAAAAGCATCTCTCTCCTCTTTCGAACTTTGGTGATCTTTGTCAACACTGTCATTTTAGACGAATTGCAGTTTTTCCGCATATCAATTGTTACTGGAGCAAAACGCGAGGTTTCTCTTTGTTTGGGACGGGATAACAAAATCCGTAAAATGATAATGTTTGTTTTTAGAAAGCCCGGTTTTCTGGCGCGGTCCTCATTGCAAGGCGACGTAGTGGAAATCCTGTCAGCAGGTCACGTGTGGGCTTGCAGGTGACTGGTCAGTTTCGCTAACCTCTCTGATTATTTCAAGGGTAGCTCGGCGTGTGAATCCGTGTCCCACCGCAGCCAGGCTCACCGGTTGTACAAACCACCCTAGTGCTGGTAATCGACTCATTCACCTTTGCAAAAATTGCAGAGACATCCAGTTATCTTTTCAGATCACGATTTTTTTCAAATAAAAAAGGCAAATTCACAAAGCACAATTGGCTGGAAAAAAAACAAACTACCCTTGCACTGATAAATAAGTCTCGCTAATAATAACATATACAAATAACTTTAAGCTTTAATAGCACGCCTGTGTCAAATTCATATGCTCTGACTATTTATATTTTATTGAATTAGAATCTGTTTTCCCAATGAAGGTTGGTCTATCCGGCAAGCAGTGTCTTGTGCCTCCTTTTGCAATGTTCTCTGAGCACCTTATGCAAAGAAGTTGTTGGAGTACGAATTGCGCGCACGCAAGTCAATTCCTCGTAACTCACTGACAGATGCCTGCCGATGCACTATTAGGTCCATATGATAAATTCCTCTCTCCCCTTCTACCCTAGCTCCAGCAGTAACTTTCTCTACTAGCCGTGGGTGTCATGCGCGGGCACGTGGTTTTCTACAGCACTGATCTCCCTTAATAAACCTGGATGTCTTGCCCTGCCCTGACAACAGCGCAATAATATCCTTCGGTGGCTACTTTCTATCGGTTCTTTGCCGACTAGCGATAAAGAGCAGATTGATACATTGTTGTAGGCTATTTATTTCCCAGTGGAGAGAGACATTAGTGTTACGCGAAGTCCGTGTTAACGGCTTCGGAAAATCGAGTTCAGATTTGCACTCAGGGGAAGGAATACGTTTCATTGCAGGAAATCTCGAATTTAACACTTTGCTCGATGAATTGCAGCGTGCCTATCTGAAGCAAAACAAACAATCCTATATACTGGCCGTGGGTTGTCCGGCCTGGTTAGAATAGTGTGCATTAAATACACGTTTTCTAATGTAATTTTATGTTTGCCGTGGTTTCTCAATTTAATATTTCATAAAGTTTGATGTCAAAATATCAGTGCCTTACTGTTAACACGTCAGTGCTTTTGATTGTTACAGCGTGATAACAAATATGTCTCATAATAAAATGCCTCAATATTGTAATACAGATTTTGAACACTCAGTTGTCATATCCTCTTTGTAATTCAGACTGCATTGGGTGCTATAGGAATTCAAGTGTATTTGAATCGCACTGTATTGGTCTGTGTCCTGTCCCTCATTCCTTTATTTCAGCAGCAGGGAAGACACATTTCACCTACATTCACCACTGAAATACTTTACAGTTGGGAGTGGAGATACAGTACGTAACTACAATGAACTTGAGATTGTATGAGTACAAATCTAGGATATTGCAACTGCTAGTATTGAATTATAGTAAACCAATTTGCTTTTACTTTTCATTATTTGTATTAGTTATTTTGTTCGCGTTGCACATTCCTTCCTCTCCATATAAATATAACTGACGAAAGCCCGTCACCTCCAGTATATAGTTTTTTTTTTTTCCTTTGCAAATTGCTTTTGCCCACGAGTCTGTTGGTACTGTAAGACTTCTACACTGACAGGCTGGAAAAACCCTAATCTCAATGTCCTGAAATGTATGTGGTCTTGTGACATCCACTCAACCTATAAAGTTGTCAAAGGCGAGCCAGATTGAAACTTATTTCACTTGTCGAATTTGAATCCAGGTGGTGCTGAATTATAGGCTGGTGAATTCACCCATTATACCATAGAATTACTGTGTCAAAGCCAAATGCAGTCCTTTTGTGATTAGGGATGTGATATCATCTGCTGGAGAAGGAACAAACAACACCTGCATCTTGCCTGTAGCTCTTCTACAGGCTCTGGGACCACACTGTGGAGCAGCAGGAAGCTATTTACTCATAAAACCCCTGTAATGCTTCTTTACATGCAGTATGTCACACTTTTGTTTTCAGAGATTAAGCTCTGTAAACAGTGTGTCAGTGCAAAATTAAGTGTGGATATCAGTGCTTCTACTGTAAAATTACAGATTAAAATGCAATGGTTTCTGGAGATAAGAACTGGGTCAAACCACTAGGATTTTAGGCTTCAGTTTCAATAATATGCTGTAATGTTATACTGACTGTGCAATGTCTCAGATGTGGATCACAAATGATAATCTTTGCCATAAACCAAGGTGTATGGCCATCATGGGCAGCAATTGATTTGACGAGAGAAGCCTGCAAGATGTTTAAGTTGTTCCGGAGGTATGTGTGTCTATTCTTCAATGATTGTAGTCTTAATTCCTGCAGAAAGACTGGGGTGGACCATCAGTCTGCTCTCAAGAATCGCCCGTGGAGTTGTAGATTTTGAGACAGTTTCCACTGAAAAGAAAGAACTGCTGTTAACAAAGATATCCTCTGCTGTTCACTGTGACTGAAATGTTACACAAAAGTGTGTACTACATATAGTACAGCTAATTTATTGTCCAACCCCAGTACATGGTGCCAGATTAGATTGGGGCCGCCTTATGTAATCCTAGTAGAATTTGTATTGGCCAATGAGTTGTATGAAACCCCTTAGAAATATACCTAATTTAAGCAATTTATATATGATGTATAAAAAATACTATTAAAGGTTAATGTTAAAATAATAAAGTAACTCGATTGTAAAATAATAATAATAATAAAAATAATAATAATAATAATAATAATAATAATAATAATAATAATAATAATAATAATAATAATAATAATACATAAGCCTTGAAAACAACGTTCTGTTCCTCTGGAGTCTCAACCCAATGTCACTGGTTTTGAGATGAATGCGTTTATCGAAATTCGATCACAAGTACAAGCATATGTTTGAAGTCTCCACAGATGCTACAGGCATGGTGTGTTGGATTAGTTCAATGACAGCTGCTATAGATGCTCAGACACTGTCCAGGAAAGCAGAACACAAACCTGTTCTTGGAAGAAGAAAGACAGGCCGGATTATGCACCATCTCTTACCTCAAAATGTAAAAAAAATTCAAAGAAATGATATATGATGGCAAAACAAGACTAATCTACAGAAGAGCCCACTGAATCATCCTTTTAAGTCAATTGTCTTGGATATGAAAGCCGAACAGTATACTACAATACTATCAAAATCTCTTACACAAGAGTGTATGCTACTGATGGCAGTTTCAGTACACCCTCTTCAGATGACCATGTCTCAAATCACTGCTAATAATGATGAACAAGCCATTAGTCTACCTGACTGTTGATTCGGTTACAATTATCAAATATCAGATGTGTTTTTTTGGTAATGTAGGTATAGTGACCCCATCATTATATTGTAATCCCAAATCAGGGACATTTGGAAAGTAATGTTATCACACACTAACAGCAATTACAGTACTGAGAAATAACTGTAATTGCCCATTGTTACTCATAAAACGTCATATTTAATCCACAACGTTTGGGTGGAGCTATGCAAATAAACAGCTTAAAGCTCTTAAAATGCTAGACCATAGAAATAGCACAGGGTTTATCTAACTGTCATGAAACTGGAAGTTAGTGAGAATATTGGATTCTGTAGTGTGTCTGTCTGTACATCCATCCATCCGTTTGCCACACTTGCATTTTTGTATATAACTGGAGAACTGCTTATCCATTTGTGATGAAACATTTAATTGACATTTCTGATTGTATTCCATTGTGTGCAGTGCATACCGTTGATATAGGTCATCAGCTTGTTTATCAGATTGAGAGCTCAAATTTCTCATTAGCTGTGGCAGGTGATATCTGTTCCTAGTTATAGTACTGTACATAGTTTCTCCCATATACAGACGTGCTCAAATTTGTTGGTACCCTTACAGCTCATTGAAATAATGCTTCATTCCTCCTGAAAAGTGATGAAATTAAAAGCTATTTTATCATGTATACTTGCATGCCTTTGGTATGTCATAGAATAAAGCAAAGAAGCTGTGAAAAGAGATGAATTATTGCTTATTCTACAAAGATATTCTAAAATGGCCTGGACACATTTGTTGGTACCCCTTAGAAAAGATAATAAATAATTGGATTATAGTGATATTTCAAACTAATTAGTTTCTTTAATTAGTATCACACATGTCTCCAATCTTGTAATCAGTCATTCAGCCTATTTAAATGGAGAAAAGTAGTCACTGTGCTGTTTGGTATCATTGTGTGCACCACACTGAACATGGACCAGAGAAAGCAAAGGAGAGAGTTGTCTGAGGAGATCAGAAAGAAAATAATAGACAAGCATGGTAAAGGTAAAGGCTACAAGACCATCTCCAAGCAGCTTGATGTTCCTGTGACAACAGTTGCAAATATTATTAAGAGGTTTAAGGTCCATGGAACTGTAGCCAACCTCCCTGGACGCGGCCGCAAGAGGAAAATCGACCTCAGATTGAACAGAAGGATAGTGTGAATGGTAGAAAAAGAACCAAGGATAACTGCCAAAGAGATACAAGCTGAACTCCAAGGTGAAGGTACGTCAGTTTCTGATCGCACCATCCGTCGCTTTTTGAGCAAAAGTGGGCTCCATGGAAGAAGACCCAGGAGGACTCCACTTTTGACAGAAAAACATAAAAAAGCCAGACTGGAATTTGCTAAAATGCATATTGAGAAGCCACAATCCTTCTGGGAGAATGTCCTTTGGACAGATTAGTCAAAACTGGAGCTTTTTGGCAAGTCACATCAGCTCTATGTTCACAGACGAAAAAATGAAGCTTTCAAAGAAAAGAACACCATACCTACAGTGAAACATGGAGGAGGCTCGGTTATGTTTTGGGGCTGCTTTGCTGCGCCTGGCACAGGATGCCTTGAATCTGTGCAGGGCACAATGAAATCTCAAGACTATCAAGGCATTCTGGAGCGAAACATACTGCCCAGTGTCAGAAAGCTCCGTCTCAGTCGCAGGTCATGGGTCCTCCAACAGGATAATGACCCAAAACACACAGCTAAAGCACCCAAGAATGGATAAGAACAAAACATTGGACTATTCTGAAGATGCCTTCTATGAGTCCTGATCTGAATCCTATCGAACATCTATGGAAAGAGCTGAAACTTGCAGTCTGGAGAAGGCACCCATCAAACCTGAGACAGCTGGAGCAGTTTGCTCAGGAAGAGTGGGCCAAACTACCTGTTAACAGGTGCAGAAGTCTCATTGAGAGCTACAGAAAACATTTGATTGCAGTGATTGCCTCTAAAGGTTGTGCAACAAAATATTAGGTTAGCGGTCCCATCATTTTTGTCCATGCCATTTTCATTTGTTTTCTTATTTACAATATTATGTTGAATAAAAAATCAAAAGCAAAGTCTGATTTCTATTAAATATGGAATAAACAATGGTGGATGCCAATTACTTTTGTCAGTTTCAAATTATTTCAGAGAAAATTGTGCATTCTTTGTTTTTTGTGAAGGGGTACCAACAAATTTGAGCACATCTGTATATTTTCAAGTCAAATGTACTCCTCAGAAAGAGATACAACATGTGTTAGAAACGCTAGATTGCATTGGAGGCCTACTAACCCAGCAGAAATGTTAATTACTAAACCACTTAAGCATTAAATTAAGATAATTCCTTGTGCATCTCAATAACTTATCCAGTCCCATTACATATGTTTATTACTGTTGCTGTTATTAATAATGTAAGTGCCATTGACACTTTTTTACACTGCCATTCGAAGCAATTATACATATTTTGAAACAAATAAACAGTGTGTTTGGCTAATCATTGCTCATTTACAAATTCTTTATGATTTATTCTATTATAAACTGACAAATGAGTAACGTAGAACACTGAGAATGAAAGATGAGATACAATTCCAAGGCATTTGTGCAAAGATTGAATACAACCAACTGCATATAGCCCTGTAACACAGAAAAGGACTGCAAGCTTATGTTGAGAAATGAGGTGTCAGTGCTCTACCTGGGAATGGGTACTCAGTAGTGGTTATCGTGTGTGTCAAATATGTATTTCTGTGCAATAAATCTCAAACTTTCAAGACATTAAGATGAATAAAACCAACCTGATCCTTAAAGAAATTTAGTAGAAATACAAACACAACAGCTTATATAACTTGACAAGAAAGGAGTGTCCTAAAACTGTTTAAAGCAAAGTGCAATATTTATTGTTGTAATATTATGCTGTTTTATTATTCTAATGTTTATTTCTAATTTAAACTGATTAATAAAATCTTCTTGACTGTGCTTATTATTAATTGCTAAGGAAATTGTAATTGGAAAGTTTCTCATAATTCAGTATATGGTGGAATATATGGTGGAAAAAAATTAAATGTTCTATGTACTGTATATATTATTTGTTGAACAAAATCCTACATGTTGCCTTTGTTGGTAATTGTGAAGTATTCAAATAGTTTTCAATGGGCTGTATTCAGCATTGGTAAAAGTATAGAACTGTAATGTATTATAAACAGTTTTATTATTATTATTATTATTATTATTATTATTATTATTATTATTATTATTATTTATTTCTTAGCAGACACCCTTATCCAGGACGACTTACAGTTGTTACTTAAAAATGTTTGTTTATAAGAGTAAATTCCATTAAGAGCAAGTACTAAATGCAATAAATGGATAAGAATGATTTCAAACGATTTCTAATGGAACAATGTATAGATACAGAGTTAGAGCTATGACTGTTATAAAAAAGGAGATCGCCAAGACATTCCTTTCATGTACAGTACATGTAAAAAAAGAACGACATACACAAAATTCATCACAACTGGATAAGATTTTTAGATATACCATACAGTATGTAAAAAAGTGCAAAATACATGGAATACAGTATATAAAGACAGATGGTCAGACACATCCTTATATTCTTTGCTAAGTGTCTCAAAAATGTGTGCTAAAGAATGTCCTAACCAGGTTTCAAAACATTAGTTCAATCTGTTCACCAGATTAAAACCATACACACATAGCACCTCCACTAAATCAAAGCAAATCGAGTGTAAGATACTATTTGACTATCCATTAAGTAAGGAATGCAGCACAGGCATGCATATGAATTCAATAAGATATTGTGTGTTTGTAACAATTGCATCTGAATTACACTCATATTAGAAACTTTTATCCACAAACTTTTAAATCTTTTCTCAGTTTTTAAGGTGTAACATAGAACTGTGTTCTGCTGCAATCTGACCTAGTTTAACTCCTGAACACGCTTTAGTAACTTGAAATTGACTGCCAATTCAGCCATGCATCTGACTCCTAAAAGGTCAGTTTCCATTTAGCTGAATAACCTTATTTTTCTGTTGCATGTGTCAGGTCTGTGGGGAGGTGGCTGAGGGCTGATGGAGTTGGTGTGTGAGCAAGGCCTGCAAGGGTAAGGGAGTGTGACCTGACTAGATAATAGGTTCTGGTTCAGGTCTAATGTTTCAGATTGGCACATTAAGCTGTCTGTCACAGTTAGAACATAATCTACTTTTTGTCGAATGGACACATTTTCAGTTCCAACCTGGTTTCTGCTGAAAGAACCCATAGGGCTGGTCGTATTCTTTGGCATATAGCAACTCAGAATCATAATTTAATGTGCTAACAAAACTAAGAGGACCTAACAGCATTACAATATACAAATTAAAGTGTTAGTACCTTCAAATGTGATTTAAGAGGGCCAGTCCATTCCAGGCAATTAGTAAATAACTTAATATTGACGCACTACCAGAAAACATTAAGGGAAAAAAGAATTTCAAACCTTTGAAGGTACTCTTTAAGGGGTAACTGGTATGGGATACACAGAAAAAAACTATAATACCTATGGAAAATAAAATCATCTGCCAGTCTCTATAATTCTACATCCATATTTCTATTAAAAATGCTTTTGAAATGGGAAACAAAAAGGTCATTAGAGAATAGCTGCCCTTGTGGATTAGGTTCTACAAGTCAGCTCCCTAGTCATCTGAGTATAATGCTATAAATTAACGTGTTACAGTCACTCAGGTATTTACTGTAATTACGCAGTGTTATGCACAAAGCACTTTTCATTACATCAAGCTGCAGCCCATGCTAGCAAGGTGAATGTTTCTTTCATTTACAGAAACTAATTTACATCCTGTACATGTATTCATCCTTGAGAAAACATCATCTATTGCAATCCTAAACAGCTTTTGCTTATCTAAAGAATAATTATTTAGTTTAAATGCAAAAAGAGCCGGTATTAAGATCCTGTTTAGGACTTACTCAAAGTGTGGTCTGTATCATTGATCTAGCCATAGGTTAAACAATATGACAGTGAAACAGTACATTTTCCAAAGACAACACTGTTCATAACCTCAATGAAAGAATCATAGAAAACAGCTGTGTACCAATTGCAAAGACACAATGTTAAAAATGTATTATTGATATTGCCTGAGGTTATAACAATGAAGCGGTTCATTTTTGCTAGACAACACTGGTACTTGAACTTCACAGCTGTACACCAAATATGGCAGCCATAATAGGTCTGAGGTCAATGTCAAGTCCACCAACACATTTAGCATGCAGGACTTGAAATGGTTTTTGAAATACAGCAGACTTTTACACTGTGGCAGCTGAATGAATTAGTAAAATTACTGGATGAAAGGGTTCATTTTTCTTGTATAGTATGATACCCTGACTGAGAGAGTCACAAAAACAAAGGATGAATGAAGCCAATACCTTGAAGCTAAAAAAAATGTAGACCCATCATTTTAAATGCAACATATTATTCTGTAAAACGCCAGAAGGTAATCTACTGGGGAGGCTTTCACCCAGCATGGAGTAACATGAGCTGAAAATACACAGTGATAATGATGATAAACCTGAAATTCACCTCTCCACACCAAAATGAATTGTGGCTGATCCACTGCAAAGCCCTCAGCTTGCTCCACAACAACCCGGTACAAACATCTTCAAATATCCCACACAGCCCAAGGATCAAAGGATGTAGGGCAGGCTGATCTAACAGCCCAGACAGCCTGTGCAAGTATGCCTCAAATAAACCGTGCACATAGCCCATCTGATCAATGTGCCGGGGTGTGAGTTCACTGGTCCTGGTAGCTGCTGTGTGACATTGATGGGTCATTAATGTCACCAGGGAATTAGGAACTGCCAGAAAA
The DNA here is from genome assembly GCF_902713425.1 of Acipenser ruthenus. Lineage (NCBI taxonomy): Eukaryota > Metazoa > Chordata > Actinopteri > Acipenseriformes > Acipenseridae > Acipenser > Acipenser ruthenus. Next base: position 24,404,040 of record NC_081203.1, read on the forward strand.
GAGGGGGGAGGGCTTCTATCTCTTTTACTCATTCCAGCTTGGTCAATATGTTTGATTAAATCCTAAACATGTCAATGACCTCAATCTCTGCAATTTGATATCAGCTGTATCCGAGGTGATATTAATTTACCTTCAACTGCGTCCTCATCCTTGAATTTACTAGCCTTACATGTAGTCACGTGTCATTTCCCCTTTCAATAATGATTGAAGATGTTCAGATAACATGGTTAAAACTGCTCTGTTATATGCTGTGATGTGCAGTGACACAACATTTAAAGTGGTTATACAGAAGCAATGAAATCATTTCTTGCCTGTCGTGTACTTCCTTTTTCTATGGAGGTCTCCCATGTGCATGACTTACGTTAATGTATTTTTATTTAAAAATTATTTGTTAGAGTTAGCCTTACTTTCATAGTCTTGCCCTTCTAGGTCATTTGAGCCAGTGGCATGCTTTGCCCCTGATAAACTGTATCAGTATTATATGGTGGTATGCAAAAATAAAGACAATAATTCACTGAACTGCTTGGTTTTCACTTGTAGAGACTGGAAATTGGGCCAAATTGTGTAGTGGTTTTGTGGTGTCCACTAAGGCTAAGGTTGAGACTATTAAACTAATAAGTCATTTCACTTATACCCTGAGCCAGTAAAGTATATAATATTGGTACAAACTAGTAAATTAGCCTGTATCATCTACTGCTATCAACTGTTATTTGTTCAATTTACTGAGTTATTTTTCATCTAAGAGAAAGCGATGGGTTTTTCAAAATAGAGGATAGACATGGAAAATATTAGCATCGAAAAAGCAAAATTTGAAATCCTGGTAATCTTCTTGGAATTTTTATCGGACCCCTGCCTCTTTTCATAGTGGTTTAGATTATTTTGACTTCACACATACACAAACTGTCAACACTGCATAACATCACCATTACACAATACTGTCCAGCCCCATAAACTCAGAGTTCACCACTGCTTGGCAGTTGTACAGTCGTTACTTGACTGCATCCAGCTGCTTAAAGAAAAAATAAAGATGAAGAATTTGTGTCAAAGTCAGTTTGCATCAATGATTGTGACCCACATCAACATTTTAATGATCTTTTTACATCTAAATCAGTGCCATCTCAGTGCTTCTGTATGAAATTACAAATTAATCATCTTGACTATAATATTGAAAGAAGATACGCATGTACTGTATTTTACAGTCATCTTATACTGGTTGAAGTTTCACTCCACCTGGTAAATGCACGGCCACTCTGGGTGCAGGGGAAGTCATACAATCAAGGGAGTGCAGCTACGTGTCCTGGCTGTGCAAAGTTGTCTGTTTTCCCTGGAGATTCCACAGGGAGCGCTGCATTGGCTCTGGTGCCCCCTGCAGGTTAGGAAGGCAAAATCGTCATGGACTGTTTATCCTCATTGAGCTACAGTGGACCCAACTGGCCAGCACCTGGTGGTTTCACACCAAGATAAAACAGACACTTACAAAGGTTTACTGTGGTATACCATTGTAACCTTATTTGCTGGAAGTCATATCTTGTCTCAATTGGGGTAGACAGTTTTATTGCTGGGATACTGGGATATTGCTTGGCAGGTTTGCGCAGTCTGGATGAGGTATAAATCAGATATCTTCCTAGACTCTGAGTGCTGAGCCCTAACCACTATGTCCCTTGAATTTCTCATTTCCTTCTTTACAGTTGAGTTGGTGTTCACGGAGGTGAGGCAAAGCTTGGAATGAAGAAATAGATAACCACTTCAAAGCTGGGAAATGCTGCTGTGAGCCGTGAAAGAATGAATGTGGCTCTGAATCTTGCCATCATCCCTCCTAGTTCTAAAGCTGGATAAGGGATGAGGATTGGGAGGGGATGTCTCAGCTGTGTGCATGCAGAGCCCCTGTATTCTAAAGCTCCTCATGTCAATGCTGTATTCCTGGTCATGCTGACTAAAGCTATAACAATGTGATTACAAAGGCTCTACCATCAACATGCTTCAAGGGTAAAAATAAAGGCTTTAATATTTTTAGTGCCTTTCATGTGAGGTGTCGCCATTTAACTGTTTAATTAATGCCTTAGCCCACTCTTCAAAAGTGTGACTGTGTGGTTTGGGTGTCCCATAATGTAAAATTAAGTCAAATGGAAGTTTGGAATATATACTGTAACACGGCTGTACTCACGGTCGTTCGTTTTCCCCTATAAAATGAACCCAGGACACAAAAACTGGAGGTTTACCGCTTACGCGCACTTTTAATAATACAAAATAAACAAAACAAAATAAAAACCTAGCTCCTTCGGAGCGCTAACTAAACATTTGTCAGGAACCTAGTCTAATAAACCAGACAGCTAAGCTGTTTACCGGCTGAAAAACACACAGTTTTTAAAGATGAACAAAAAGGCTTTACACAGTACCTTTTAGTACAATTGAACACACCCTCAATCGGGCTCTCCACACAGCAGCAGCCCTGAGCTGGCTGACAGCTTTCCTTTAATACCCTGCACCTGGCTATAATTTACAATGACAGCCAGGTGCAGGTGATAATTAACCATAAAATAAATTATCAAAGACAATTAACATTGAAAAGAGTTTTCCTGCCATGAGTTCTATGCAGTACAGAGCTCCCTAACTTTCTAGTTTTGCTAGAGCAAATCTGCTTCCAGCTGTATTTACAATCTACCATGCGCCACATGCTTTTATTATCTTACAATCTGGAAGATTAATCTAACTGTGTTAGGGCGTTGTTCTTCCATTAAATTAATAGGATTCTGGAGTCCAATGGACCTCAACACAGTAGGAGAGTTAACTAACAGAGCCATGCTTTTAACAGGTCTGTACAGCACTTGGTTTTAAACTAGAGGTGGTCTGAAATCTTTTGTCACTACCTATTCAAAAAACTTCTTTGTAAGCGATGGCCTTCGCAATGTACCGTGTGTGCCTGGGATTTATTTTATTCTGGTTTGCTTTTATGCTATTCAACTTTTATAAGTGGGAGCTGTATTTAGGGAATGAAAATAACTGGGCATTAAATAAACTCTGCTTTCTGATCAAGTAACATTTTAAATCTTTCAGTCTTCTTGCTTTTCACTTGGAAGAGTTCCCGAACAGAGCAAGCAAGAGCAAATCCTAACAATTCTCTAAGATAGTGTTTCCCAAAGTAGACCTCCGCCCCCTAAACAGCCCCTCTCATAATCAACCCTACAATGGCATTGGTACAATACATGCTATAAAGATTTCATTAAGCCCATTTCACTACTGTCTTTTTCCTCTGACTGCTTCACTCTCTGCTACTGACCAGTAAAAGAAAGACTGCAGCCACCAAATCTTTTGCTTTGATAAACTAGATATGAGACACTGGTTACATTTACAATGACATTTGTGAAGTCATCATATCGCCATTGTACTATACTTTTCTTGTTTTTGTAAATGTACGTTCCAACCATGGCAGCCAGCAAAAGGGCACAGAGATACAACAGCGCTTCCCCATGATTGTCAAAAGTGCATTCTTAGCAAGAGGCTTCTCTGAATAATCTCAAAACAGGTTAATCTATTTTTACATGTAAATTAGAAATGCAATATACAAGTTATTGCTATTACTTAAGTATAAGTATTACTTAAGTAATAGCACAGAGTATTTAGAATGGAAGCACTTAATCAATTTTTTTAGCTGTAGTGAGATCTGAAATTAGAAGGAAGGAACCTCTGTCACTGTGCAACACTGATTCCAGGAGAGGAGTCATAATGTCTGTGAAGTGATTCATTCCTGGAGCAAGTTTATTGAGGCGGTCAACCATTCAAGGTTCTGTTTTAGATGTGCAGAAAAGACTATACCTTTGACATCAGTGACCTTAGTTGAGGTACTACCAATCACTCAGCCGCCTCTGATGAAAGCTTGTTGATGGCGTGGGGGGATGGGGCTCCGTTGATTGGGAATATTGTGGTAAACCTTTCACCCAGATTCCATGATAGTTTGGAAATTATGGAAATGACTACCCATCTGAAACAAGTGCAAGTTCCTTACAAAACCAACACAACCATTGACACCAAGTAACACCTAAGGTGATGATCTACAGATTGGATGGGTAGGGTGCTGATTTTCTAACCCTATCTAGTAACCTTTAGTCCAGGAGGCACTGCACTGTTGATGAGTAAGATGATAAACTGTTCCTTTCTTGGTCATTTTTTTTTTTTTATCAATCAACCACTATGATAATGAATCAGCCCAGAAAATCATTATTTAATCTTGCCTGTAGTGCATTTCTTACATAGGTCCAAAATAAATTTGTGTCCAACCAGAGAACTCTTTAGGTAAATGTTATATCCGTGGGATATTGAATCCCCATTCAGTCATGTTGTTTCTACAGGAATGTGGAACATCAACATAACCAGGTTATGTAATTGCAAGGATAGGTTACTGTAGGTAATGACTTAATGGGTTATGTTAAATGACACTATAAGAATTTGTTTATGGAATTATTTTTGCAACATTTTAGAGATGAGGTCTCTTGCAAAGGGTTATGGCAAAGATCCATCAGCATGGTGCATGATGCATCCTTAAATCTCACTGTATACTTGAATATAAATGTAACAAATTCATGATCAAATTTACAGTACAACTGCAGTAAACAGACCTTTGAATATGTGTTTCGTGAAAGCAAACTTAGAAGCAGCTTATTTGGGAAACATAAAATATATATATTTTTTTTGTTTGCAGAATTTAATAAATCTGAAGCAACCTTAGGGTCAACACTCATGTTGTGAATATTTAATAAAATAATTAAATGTGTAAATAGCTTCTGGCAAACAGTTATAATAAACTGTCTGGAAAGCTCAGAGTCAGGGAGATACTCAGATATTCATGAGCAGAGAGGCCTCTTGAGTGAAACTTTAAAGAGAACATAAAGACAGTTTATCCTGCTAGCAATGTCTCCTGCATCCAAGAAAACACTGCGGTTTCAGAATGCTGAATGACTAATCACCCCAGCACCAGTTAAATCTGAATTGCAAAACAAAAAATATATATATTTTTTAAACTGAACTTATTTATTTAGAAGATAATGAAGCTAATTAAATAATTCCATAAATCTGTACTGCACTTGCTTTCTCTTTATAAGTCTTACATGTGCAGTTTTTAAAAATAAGTATATCAACTGTATTTTGAATGGTACAACAGTATAATAAATATTAACTCTGATTGCTTGCCTTAGTTTGACTTTCTGCAGTTGGTCATTTTACCTAAGCAGTGTCTGGGTCAAAGCATGTTACTGAGACCACAGCATGTTAACCAGTGGTGGAAGGGATGAGGACCATTTCATTTTCCAGGTGAAATAAACAAGGATCTGCTGGCTTACCTGAAAGTAAGTTTTGCAAACTGAGATTTCTTTACTGTAGTACAGTACCAGATGCCATTGAATGCTTCTTTAAAAACTGCAGATATGAGACTTCTGGGAGTGCATGACAGTTAAGATTGATGGTGTTGTTTTGTACTGAGCTATATCATTACACATAATGTCTATACCATTTATTTTAACCTGCAATATGCAATGGAATGAAACGTTTGTAAAATGGTACCAAAGGGCTAATGTTTCAATGTAGAAAATGATACCAGAATCACCCATATACACTAGTTATCCATTGCCATACAATGGTACCATATAAGCACCATTGTGATAGTGTACCACCACTGCTGCACAATGTTTGTCGCAAATTCATTGCCAATGCTGATAATGCTGTTCAGATAATGGCTCATGGACTCATAAGGTTAAAAAGAGTGTTTTGTCTGTAAGGGTAGGTGTGTAGTGGTTACACTGTTTGACTCACACCAGGAGATAATTTCCCTAACACAGCTCGAAGTGATTATAGTGAAAGAACTAAATTAGTTTTCAGGTTTTTTTTTTCACCAAACCCTTTTGAAATCCCCTTATTAAGTTCAAACACGACAGGTGTCTGGTTGAATGCAATTATCTATCAAGGAGCTGAATTCCAAAGGCAAAAAAAAAGACATTCATTTTCAAACTGGTCACAGTGGTGGTTGCATCAAAAATGCTCTAAATGCAATATTATGCTACAGGATGCAATTTTTTGGATTGTGTAACAGGCTGTGTTGTGGGATGTGCTGCCATGTAACTGGATATGTGTGATTTATTTATTTCATTTTTGTGAACACAGGTGACTGTAAAAACAATGCACATGGTGAATGTTTATTTTATTTTATAAATTATTCAATTACAAACAAATTGTTTACTAATTTATCTTCTCTGCCTGGAGCAATGCCGTGTGACCATAGTATGTATCACATGCACTCTTATACTCTAAATAGAACACAGCAGCCAAAAAACTCCCATGAGTGTCAAATAAAAGGACAAAAATAATAATAATCATTTATTTTAGAGAAAGCTACTGAACTGTGGTGTGACTGAACTCTGCAACCAGTGTGATTTACAACTGCAATAATGTTATTGGAATGTCATAAAGCTCTTAATATTACATTTAGATTTACATTCAGAATCTAAATGGCTTAATTTCCAAAGCCGTCTTAATCGTTTTGCTGAATATAGAAAGTACTTAATTGTGCTCCATATGCATAGATGCTCAAATACCTCACTTGGTTTGGCTTTGCCAAGTTGTCGATCTTGGGTCGGCATATGAAAGGAAGCCTCGCATTGGCCCTAATACAGCAACAGGTTGAGGAAGTAAAACCACCAAGGACTGCTTCAAATCACTGTGCAAAATGATCATACAATTAATACTAGGTGGTATTTAATCTGGGAATGAAATATTACTCAAGATTAATTTGACCCGAGGTGCCAGCGCTGAAGTAAAAAGCTATTAAGGACATTCCCTCAGTCATCATGTCAGCAGCGGTACTTGATATTTTTTTTCTAGGCCAAGGACTAGATTAGGTGTTACAAAAATGGAAAAGAACATTATATTCTCTATCAATAACTAGTAGTTGACACATCATTATTTTAACAATGGCAAGAAAAGAGCCATTTACAAGCTGCATGTTCCAGAAATCCCTCACAGCACCGAATGGACACATGTATCATTTACAAATGTGAAATTTCCCTCCACCAAAATACTCAATCATATCAATTAGAACTAGATATTTCAATTAGCTTGTGTCAGACACTGTATTTATGTGTGTGAGTGTGTGTAGGCCATACTAGTATAGAAAAGTAAGACTAATATGAAAGAAGCTGAAATGACTGTTACACAAATTACACAAGAACGAAACCGATAACGTCGACACAACTGTTCATAATGTGGTTTATCAATGTCATTAAAATGGAATTACAGCCCTTTATGTACAGAGGTGTACATGTGTTTTCGGTTGTTTGATTAGCAACATGTTTGAAAAAATATGGAGAACTAAATGGTCTGAAAGTTTTATCAGCTCCACATTTTTTAGAGAAATTTAAAAGTTCACAATATTTTATCACCGTAATAATAAGTATAACAATAATTCTAGGTAGGAAGTTAATAAACCATGCCCCTCAATAATTCAGTTATCTCTGATATAAAACTCTCCACAGTGCTTGAATCGTGCCACTTGCAGGGCAAGGACTGCCTTGTTTCTTTTTCCCCTTGTCCACAACCTTTACTAGCTGTTTCTCCTAAGGGAGTTATTTTTCCCCTCTTATTAACACTTGCAAATATAATCGCTACCCCCCTTTCCCATCTTGATCCTTTGCAAGCCAGGTATATATTATATTTAACCATTTATTTGATTTACTTAAATAAAATATACTTTTCAAGTTGTCTAGAAACTGTGATAAATCCAATTGAGGTCCTACTAAATAGATCATGCAGGGTTGGTAGCCCCAATAGAACTGCATGATTCATTTAATGGGTCATTTACTGCACTGATCTCTGTCTCTTCATCTAGGAGTTCTACACACCCGGTAGGGGATGCAGGGCTTGGTGTGGAATTGAATATTATAGGTTGCTGGACATGTGACATCAGTCAAGTGGGGTGGAGAGTGACATCTTGGCATTGCACAGGGTTTTATTAACTATGGTAGAGTGCTCCTCCATGCAACATGGAGAATAATGCACCAGGCCTTGACTTAGATAGTAGTTACTGCCTTGCCTTGAACTGAAAGTACAAAGGGGTATGTCAGGAAATACTACTTGTGGCCTCCTTTGTTTTGTGGAAGTAAGTCCCAGGTTTCAACAGCAAGTGTTTATAGGAAGACATTGATAAAAAAGTGATATCATTGAAGGTTAATGAAGTAGTATCTTCTTTAAATGCGCTTTACTTGCTCTTATCTGCTCCCTATTTTACTGCATTTAATCCTGTACTTTATAGTGTTATTTAATCTGTAGTGTTTTGTATTTAATTATATCCTGATATAACTATCACTGACACTGTTATCTGCTCCGTTATTGAATCGTATTTTGTCATATACTCGTACTTGCTAGAACCGAAGTCATTGTATTTTATCTTGCTCTTAATTGTATTAATACTTGTACTGTGATTCTTGAAATGTATTTTTGTTTACGACTGTAAGTTGCCCTGGATAAGGGTGTCTGCTAAAAAATGAAAAAAAATAAATAAATAAATAAATAAATAAATAAATAAATAAATAAATAGTAACAGTGCAGCTAAATGATTGAATGGGTATCTGAAAGGTGGCAATACTTACATTAGCCAGCGTACATGCTGTGTGTTAAGAAAAGGTTTAAAACAGATCACTGTTTGTAAAAAGAAAATCTATGTTCACACATACTATAAAGTGTATTTTTTCTGCTGAGCTGAAAATAAGGCTCAAGTGATTATAATTCAGAGGCTGCCCTCTCTTTACACTGTCAGGCAATAATGCATTCTTACCATATCATTTAATGGTGTAACATATATCAATCCAATCTATTGTTCTGAAGTTCCCCGACAGACCAACTGTATTTCAAATTCCTGTCAGTCGTTTCTGTTAGAGCCATTACACCCAAATTACTGTATTATTATTATTATTATTATTTATTTCTTAGCAGACGCCCTTATCCAGGGCGACTTACAAGATATCACATTATTTTTTACATACAATTACCCATTTATACAGTTGGGTTTTTACTGGAGCAATCTAGGTAAAGTACCTTGCTCAAGGGTACAGCAGCAGTGTCCCCCACTAGGGATTGAACCCACAACCCTCCGGTCAAGAGTCCAGAGCCCTAACCACTACTCCACACTGCTGCACTGTACAAATATGAAAGCCATTAAAGTGGTACAAAGGACAACAGAGCACAGCTAAACAAGATGGCTGGAGCCTGACATGGTGGTGGTGTCTTTGTCTTTGTCAATGTGAGGAAAAAGGACTACAACTGCAGTATAGGGCCTACTGTAGTTCTTGCCAGGGGACTGAATTACGTTCTGGTGGCCTCAGTGTGGCTCTGAAAGGAGGACATCACAATACAGGGCCCTGATTGAGCTCTGGCCTAGAAATAAGGCAGCCTGCAGCACCTGGTGTTCCTTACAGGTCACCCATCTGAGGCCTGGTCAGGCCTGACCTGAGAACTGACCAGATGAGAAGGTGGTAAGGCCACAGGCTATTAATTAGTGAACATTCAGCCAAACCTCTTGTTTTCCATGGGTACAATATTGGTAATTGGAGGCCAGGTATTTCAATCAATCAAGCATATTTTTTACGCAATACCTGAACATAGCAGCACTGTAAACCCTGGGGCACACGGCCAGTAGGTCTGGTATGAAACATAAACGCAATATCAGCTTCATTTTAGATTTAATTTACAGGTAAACTGCTGCTATAGTGAAGCAAACTGGTTCCAGCAAAGTAATGAACTTTGACTTCATTATTGCATTGTCATTTTTATACTTGCAACAATTTACAGGCCAGGCTGGGCCAGGCAATGTTACAATGCAATAAATGCTGTGAAATTATGAAGCTCACTTCAGTTGCCTCCTGTTCTTCAAACTGCACCAACACCCTTACAATCAAATATATTCTCACATTATTTAGTGATACAAATGATGCCTGTATTTTTTACAGTGCAGAGAGGTAGAAATGAACAGAGAGAAAAGCACAAAGTCATTCTGCTTTCAATAGAAAATGTGTTTTCTTGATTTCAGCAGGGAGTATGAGGGACCAGAGACATGTTGAATGCCAAATAGGCAATAATTGAATGAGTGGCCTCATACTGGCTAATGACAGGGCAAATCACAGCAATCTACTTACTCAGTAACATTAGACACAGCCATGGTGACATGAGCTGTAATTACAGTGGTAGCTTGTTTCTTTTTTTGTTTCATGGTGAATTAGATGCAGAAAAACAAACTGAGTTAGCAAGGTATAAGGTTTTGCGAGCAATGCATTGCGATGTCATAACTGTACACTGTGCATGATTCCGGATTTCGCAGTTGCCCAAAATGCCTTCTGCACTGTAGGATTCTGGTGTGAATAAACAACAACTACTATGCAGAGATTATAAAGTGAAATAAGGAATCTAACAAGCAGCTAAATGAGTTGTGAAAAATAGTTTTGATATTATTGATGCTCAAGAAATATTGTTATGCCATAAATTGTGCATTTGTTCAGCAACAAACCCCAGGGATAATTTAGTATTTTCAAATGAAAGGATAAGGTTTAAAACTGAGGATAGACACACCTCTCCCCCTTGACAGTGCATTAACTTGTTACAATGGAGGATTTTGATTTCCAACCTATCAGATATGGATACTTCTCTAATTCCTCTACTTCAGACCAGAACTCTCACATGCAGGGCATTACAGACAACTGCAAAAGTGTCTATAGAATAAATATCCTGCTGCAACAGACACCCTAAGCAAAGAATCCTGCCAATTCAATATAGTAGCAATACATTTGTCATTACTCTCTCTCTCTCTCTCTCTCTCTCTCTCTCTCTCTCTCTCTCTCTCTCTCTCTCTCTCTCTCTCTCTCTCTCTCTCCTGAACTCAGCTGGACCCAATATAGATTGCAGATTGCAACATGTGATCTTCTGGAATACTGCTAGTTTAAGTGCCGGTTTTTGCTATCAGCTGATGGAAGGTCTCCTGCTTTATCTGTGGCAGAAGGCAACAATGTGACTGCTGGTGGTACATACTGCAGGCATTTAGTCACAAGTTACTGATGCTGTACTTAAACCCTGTAGCTTTTATTGGTAGATGCCCATCAAAGCAAGTTTTGAGCAGTCTTTCAGCTCGGGAAAGTGTAAGCGTCGCCATGGAAAATAATCGGATAATGACCAATGCGTCGAACATTTATGCTAAAATAGTGTGGCATTCATTAAACTGTTGGCTAATTTTCTAACAGTCTAGAGCAACTACATTTTGTGTCAAACTTTATTTTATTTATAAATAAAAGCTTTGTGAATAGTGCATATTAATGTGAAGCCATAACTTTAATGAAAGAATGCAGTAAACACTGCAGGAATTGTGCCCAATAGTTTTAGAGATTTTTCTCAAACACAGAAAAGCAACACTCATTTCCACTCTAAAATCAAGCATCCATTTCTGCACAGTCATTATGGAAAAAGGTTGCCTAAGCTTCTAATCAGGCTTTATGCCTTAATGTGTTTTAAAGCATGAAAGCTTATTCCAGGATAGTCATTGTAATGACTGAAATGATCACTTAGCAATCTGTAAGCACAGCATTTACATGGGATTGGTATGTGATTACCATGCATCACTTGACATGCATATAGGTAGCAGTAATATTGAAAGGGTCAATAGTCCTAGACATGCCTAAAAATAACAATGATAACTCAGTATTAGAGAAACAGAACCCAGAATCACTCAGAATGATTGCAAATACCATCAAAATGGTTCTGGAAATGTAAAAATGATGTTTGAAGCCACTTAATGACTTACGAACGAAATGCAGATGTACTGATTTTAAAAACATGGCTAAAACCAGAGAGCAACAATTTACAAAAGCTCCATCCCACTGCATTTCCCTGAGTCGCTAATTAGCTACCATCATTAAAAGATCATCTTCAGTGAAAACAGCAGAGGATATTGAAAGCATTCGAAATGGAAGAATTCGGATAGACTACTTATCAAATGCCAAGGCAGGCAGCATGATGTATCCTAATGAATAGTGTGAGGTAAAACAATGCCCTACACATATAATTACTGTCAAGGAGATTTGTTTTGTTAGTCAAGGTAATTCAAGCAATTGAGATGTTCAGAAATGTATACCGTTTATATCAGACTGTTTGACATATGCACAATCTCATCTAGTGGGATATGCTGTAAAACTATTATGTGCTTGCTATTCATTTGAGCTATTATGCTATGCCCATTTAATTGGCAAATACATGTTGTACTGTGCACTTAAAGCGGTTCTAGTGAACAAAATGATTCCCTAAATCTTACCTGTCATGCACATCATACGTCTCAAATGTGCGCTTATAGAAAACATGTATATCAGTTACTACACTAGGTTGCTAGCCTTGCTTTTAGGTCATCTTGCACTCTCTTGGTCAATCCCCTTTGTTGCCTTCCAGCTTCTTCCCTATTGACTAAGACTGCTGATGTGAAATGACCTAAGAAGTGAAACAGGAAGGCACGGAAACACAGAATGTTCTTTAACCTTGGGGGATATTAAATCTAAATGCTGTGCAAAGCCTTAGCGATGGTGGGATACATATTGGTTTTAAGACACAAATTCACAATGCTGCACAATTGCTTGGTATTAAAATAAAAATGATTTCAGTAAAGCCTGGTCTGATTTGTGGAAATTGCAACTTCATTTCCCTCCCAAAAGGTCAAACGTGCCACGTTAGCTCTCTCCATTTTGTGGCACCGTCAGGAATTGTATGATTGGAGGGCTTTCTCAAAAAACACATCACAGTTTTAAATTTAATCTACCACCTGGTCTAGTGCCAGATATCAGGTTTTAAAATGAAAATACAAGTTTGCATGACAGGTAAGATTCATGGGATCAATCTGTTGCCTCCAACCATTTTAAATAATAACTACATCAAGTGTTCGAGGAGATAGCAGTCTTCTGCGTGGATGTGAGTCGAGGATTTTATATCAGCGAGGGAGATTACTCTATACAAGTACACTAGAGGGATCCTCTAGTTATAGCTAGTAGTATATGATTGCTAAGGTCCTGTTTTTTTTTTAATAACAAAAGTCATTAAAATGCTGCTTCTGCTTTCAGTTTTACTTGAACTGAATCAGTCATCTGGATTTGTGACTCACCCGCTGCTGTGGTTATGCTTTAAATATAATCTTTATGACTACAGTATACAAACTGTTCATTTTATTGAAAGATTACAGGATTTGGAATTTTGACCAAAAAAAAAAGCCTGTGTTATATTTTATTCAGCTAATAATGGCTGTTTTACCATAAAACAAAATTGATAGACTTCAGCATAGGCTTAAAAATATCAACTGTCTCTGCACTCCTGATTATAATGGAGAGAGAATTTCAGAGATGGGGAGCACAGCAACTAAAAACCCAGCACATGAGCTCTTTAATCGCACTACCAAAAAAAAAAAAAACTGTTTACCAATCAAAGACAGGGACAATCAGGAGTAAGAAGCTCATTCCAATAAATAAGTCCAAGGCTAACAGCAAAACTTTAAAATCAATGCAAAACTTAACCAGAAGCAAATGCAGGGACCTAAGAATTCGAGTAGTGTGACGACTAGTTTTAGTGTGACTCTCTCTACTGGGTTCTGTATCAGCTGTAATTCATACAGCAGCACTTAAATTGAATTATATTTAGACAAACCTCTTGGCAAACCTTACTGTTCATCTGTGTCACTTCTTTGACCAATACTTGAGAATCTTATTTCCTTCACATTTGAATCTAATACATTTCTCAAATGTTCATCTAAAGCCACTATTGGAGAAACAAGTTAGACATATTTCAAATGAGAACTTTAAACTTTAAATAACTACACTTGAGCTGCACCAGTGAAACAAACAGCTGGGACTACCTTTTGCGAATGTAAAGAAACAGAAAAAATATCTGATTTTTGTTGAGGTCACTGAAGGTTTAAACTCCACTACATACACTGAATACCAATAAATATCAGTGGGGGCCTGGTTCTACTGAAAATAAATTCATGACAGCATGTGTCCTTAAAGATGACCTTGAGGAGAATAATTATAGAAATATATCTCAAAGGCAGATTGGATGATTGTAAAAGTATCACCTGCCCTGGAATAATCTCTTTAAGATATCAATTTGTGTAGTGGCCAGCTATATATATCCAGCCCACAAAAGGTCAGAATGGTTGAGCTTGTATCTTACAGATATAAATATGTAATATAGAATAATGAAAAAACAGTATAGCTGATCTTCCTGTTTTGTAGTGTATGCGTTTTGCGAAGCGTTCATCCCTAACTCACATGAAAGGATTAGCTACCTTTATTTGCAACCTAGGTTAATGAAAATATCTTGCATATACTGTATATGTACTGTATATAACAAGTGCTGAATTACTTTATTACTGGATCTCAGTTTGAAATCTTTTTTGGCATTTATTCAAATCGAATGACAAAATGATTGTATTGCTTTGTTGCCAAGCTTAATATAAGGAAAGTCATTCTCGAACTCAGCTGTTTTTTTATAAACATTACATTACCGTACAATGCTTGCTTTGAATTGTATATCTCACAAGGGCACCATAAACTTATTCCAGATCAATTATTTTGGGAGACATGAAACACAGTTCCCATTGCTTTAATGAAGTTTGAGAAGCAGAAGGAGAACTGAACCCAGTGCCCAAAGAAACTTGTTTCCACACACAGTACCAGAAATAAAGTATGGCATGCTGTTAGTATCCCAACTTCAGCATGATGATTAGGGGGTAGGGCATTTACTGTCCATTAGACTCCCAATAGATGAAGGCATTTTTACACATCAAAAACATCCATTATAATGATGACTAATAACATATTAACCATTACCAGTGTGACATTTGTTCTTCATTTTATCTCAAAATGTGTTTCTTTCAGCAATGGTTACAGCCAAGACTAGAACACCATTCTTGTTATTCTGCCTACCGTATATGTCTCCATGTTTGTTGGGGGGTAGCGTGCATGCTGTACAATGGTTGGGCATGCAGTAATGTTAGAAACAGCTGTCATGACTGTTAATAGGATGTTTAGCCACTATGGGCAGCCAGGACAGCTCTGCTTGTACTTGACTAGTCTACATGGTTTTTAAAATTGTTCCAAAACGATTACTGCCTCATTCAGGGAGGGTGGGGTTGGAAATCTGAAGCAAAGTCTGTTGTCTAGAAGGTCTGAGAGAGACACTGAGTTGCTCACAGGATGGCACTGGCTCTTCTATACACTTTGGCTGATGTCGCATCTCTGGCAGGCAACTAGAACTGAAGATCAGTGCATGCACTCAGGTGAAACTAGCCTAACACAGCATTTGAGAACCACCCAGAATGATTTCAAACATTGTCGAGGTAAAGGGGGGGGGGGGGGGGGGGGCAGTCACAAATGAAATGTGAAGCTACTACACTAATTAATTCTTGCTTTGTTTTTAAGAAATCTGATAAAAGTCTCAAGTTTGTGTGCTTTAGTATCATATCTTTGTAACAGTCAAAGCAGCGAAACACTACAAATGAAGAAATGGTTAAAAATCCAACTATGCTCTGTTTAACTGCAATGATTAGTTGAAGAAAGCTATTGCCATTGGTGTCTGGCAGCTTTAGAGTCAGGTGACTGTTATGGTTGTGCCTGAGTTTCAATTCACATTCCTCAATAATAAAGCTGCATTGTACATAGACCAAAAACCTGACCTTTCAACATTCTTCCACAGTTATCTCAAAGGCTGGTAAATATGAGGGGTCATTTTAAACCCAGCAGGGCTAGAGTCACATGTTTCTAACTGAACCCATGAAGCAACTGCTCAGAGCAATATTTTCATCATGAAAGGAACTGCAGTCCACAATGAAGTAAAAAGTTCCTCACTAATCAACAAAAGCACAGTGGAGAACTTGTTTTGAAAAATGGATTTTGATGTGTCACTGTAGAATGTTCACTTCAGAAATATATGTATTTTACTTTCAAAATTACCTTCCATTTCACTGTTGATGGAATGTAATTTGGGCTTGTTTTATTATTATTTTTTTTTGGTGTTTATTTTTAGATGGTCAAAATATCTAGGCTTTTATTGATTTCATTTTTGTCCTGGTAGAGCCCAACAGTATTGTAGTTTTGATGTGTTGAGGCATGCTGAGAGCTACTCAAATCCAATAACAGCACAGATGGATGGGAATAACAGTGAGCACTGTATCTCTGTTGCTGTAATTACATAAACTGAACCATGAACAGGGGCAAATGAACCCAAAATAAGTAGTCTCTGGAGTTCTTGGGGTGCGTGCAGATGTATTTTTTGGGAGACAAAATACTGTAATAAATCACTCACCTTTTAGAGTAAACTATTTATTTTTGAGCCTACAAAACCTGATAACTTTGTTTCTGACCAGCAGCTGACCATATACATACTAAGGAAAATCACAGCAAATGAAACAGGAGTCAAGCAAACAAAACCTGACGCTTTTCCTATTGTTCACTTTGAATATTTAACAGGTTTCATGGTGTTCCAATGAAGAAACCCAGACGAATATAAAATCTAAAGCTGAGTGATTTATTACGGTATTTTGTGAGCCCATGCAAAATAAGAAAACATTGATAAGGAACAAGCCTTGATATATAATGGTGATATTTTCAGTTTGCCCACCCCTTTTGCAGTAACTTGACACTATTTACATGGCTACATTTTGTTCAGGCAGGTGTGTTGGTCCAGTAAGTCATTTTTTTGTACAAGTATAAAAAAAAAGAAAAAGTGAAAAATTGAAATAAAACCTCTAAAAGTGGAAATGAACAGCATTACCACTGAAAAGGTAGTGATGTGAACAGCTCTGGATGTATTGAAATAGATAAGGAAGCAATTGGTTTACCAGAAACTGTGCTATAGAATGTCCATTCCCAACACAATTGGATGACAAAATCTCAAAATAATCCCAAGAAGATACGTAAATGTGTCATTGCTATATTATCTTTGGATATATGCATCCCTCATGGGGGGTAATAAAAGCCTACCTTGCATCTAAGCTTGAAGTCTTTAATAAAAAAAAGCTAAGTAGTAATGATATTTGCCTGTAAATGTCAGGGAGAGAATAAACATAGAAATAGAATATTGGAGTCTAACTACTATTGTGCACAACTGAACAGCGTGTGTGGAAATAAATCTGTTACAAAGAAAACACATCAGAACAGTATGTGCTAGACCTGCAACAGGGAGCAGATTAACCTCTATTTAGCAAAGGCGTTAAGACAGTTGCATCTTTGCATTTGTATCTTCTCTACGTCTGCTTTGATGACCAAGACTATCAATTGCTCAAATATGTGCTACAATCGTGAGGCTTAACTCCCTGCTTGTATGGTACATTTACACAGAATGTTGTGCCACAACTTCCATCATTAAAAAAGAAGAGGAGGATTAGTCGATGGACATTTCTATCATGCTTTAAAACTTCCCGGTCAATTATGAAAATGAAATAACAAAAGCAGTGCAAGCTTTTTTTAAGTCAATGCCTCTTTCAGGGAGCTGTCTGTAGAGGAGAGTATACACTGGATTCAGGAGGCCGAGGTCACTGAAGTCCACAGAAATAAATAGATAAATGCATTCTGTTGTCTGCCATCAGGATTTTGGAAATGTGCATGCAGATTAAAAAAGGCACTTAACCATAAATGCACTTTAGTGTCCTGGATTACATTATGTAATTGACGTTAGCCTTGCTAGCCCATGTTAGCCCATAACATGGTAACCAATTATCTGCTAAAATCATTTTATGGGAATCCATAAATAACTGAATATTTCAGTATTTTAGCAGGTGTGACATAACGTATAATTCTGTGGGTTACAGATCAAGGGGAAAGGCCAGGGTGGTTTTGTAAAGCAATGCAATGATCAATATTACAGATACAGCAGCACAGTTTTGAATTCAAAGCTTCAAAAAAATGTTTTATTTTATCAAACAGTACGCAACTTCAAATTATTATTTTTTTTTTTTTAACCGCCCCATTTATGATTGCAAAAAGATGGAGTGGCTCTCATTATTACTCATTGTGTGTTCAGGGGTTGCTATAGTTTCTTGCCATAGATATATGTAAAATAGGCTTGATCAGCCAAATTGTCTTTATAAAGTAAGAGCCAGCGCCATCTAGTAATCAGCTACTTTGGACAAAGTGTGTTTTTGTTTGGCTGAAGGTGCTGGTGCTTACTATTAGAAATACACTTATTTTTACATAGTGTAAGCCAGGCAGCTAAAACTGAAGAGCAGCTCCTGAACTCAGAAACACAGACTTTAACAACTCAATATTTCAGGAATTACAGTAATAGCTTACTTTTTAAATTAAAAGTGTGGTTAACACTAATCTAAATAGATCTTCATTTTTAATAGAAGCATGCAATGCACTTAACATACCATCCCCACCTATGCTATTGCCAAAAAAAAAACAAATACAAAATGAAATGACTGCAATGCAGATATTATGAAACAGTGGATAATTTGTTAGACTTTGGAACAGATATTACAGGAGTACAGTTGATCTAAAATGTATAAAAAGCATGAATAATTAAAAATAACCATTGAGTCACGTTAGACCAATGAAAAAGGCAATTTCGTGTATCTTAGCAACACATGTGAATCTATTTAGGGATTGGTGATGTGTGTGTATCCGCCCTCATGCTGCCATTGTTCCCTGGTACAGGATGCTGGCCTAAAGCATTTTCTACCATTGGAAAACTTTTGAGATCACCAGGATCAATAACTAATTTTAAACCTTGCTACAGTAGATCCTCAAAGTTGGCAACCACATAATAATTACTGAAGGCTTCTTGGTAGCATGCCATGCAATCCTCTTGCCATAAATACATTTTTAAGTACACAAAAGGGCAACCAAGACAAGTCATTTGCAAATAGTCAGTCATTCTCCCCTAGCTGTTCTGCATTATACAAAGCAAGGATTATCCATGTATCTGCTTCTTCATGATTAGACTGTAGCTCAGAAAATCTTCACCAGCATCTAAGACAAGCAGTACTTTCTGCAGTCATCTCACATTCCAATGCCTACTTCATAGAGGGAAATGGTCTGGAGCCAGCACCAAAATTAATCTTAAAACACCTGCACCCCAGTACGTTTTGTTTGCATGAGCGAAATGTGTTCCTGGTTAGTGTCAATGATATTAGAGATATGGAGAAAAAACTACTTCGATTGGTTTATGTACCCCTAATCCCATTTTCTGGTATGTTTCAAATTGATGCTAACCCCCAGGTAAAATCATTACATTAACAAGGACAGGCATTTATGTTGAGTCAGATTAATTTGCTTCTTATTTGCCTAAATTGCAGCCTTATGTAACAGTAAATTCAACTTCTGAATAATTGGAAGGCCTCTAAAATCATCCTGGATTTTTAACAGGCCATAAAGCCAGTGTTATTTACAACTGACTTGGCTTAACTAGAGATGATCAACATATGGCTTACAATTTTCATAAAGTAATCGTGTTGCTTCTTATTGATAAAACAGTTACCAACCATCTCTTATTTTCAAAGACCAGCACTGATTTGCCAAAATATCATTAAGCTGTTCTTAATAGTTTGACTAACATGCATGCCTTTTCTTTTTTAACCATTATGTAATATTCCTTTATTGCAAGCGACTAGGTTTCCAGGAATGGCTAATGATTTTTTAAAAGCTATTGGCACAAGGACTGTCACTGCTGAAGTTATCAAATGAGACTTATATATATACAGACGTGCTCAAATTTGTTGGTACCCCTCCACAAAAAACAAAGAATGCACAATTTTCTC
Organism: Acipenser ruthenus; assembly: GCF_902713425.1. NCBI lineage: Eukaryota > Metazoa > Chordata > Actinopteri > Acipenseriformes > Acipenseridae > Acipenser > Acipenser ruthenus. The sequence continues at coordinate 24,423,853 of NC_081203.1, forward strand.
TGAAATAACTTGAAACTGACAAAAGTAATTGGCATCCACCATTGTTTATTCCATATTTAATAGAAATCAGACTTTACTTTTGATTTTTTATTCAACATAATATTGTAAATAAGAAAACAAATGAAAATGGCATGGACAAAAATGATGGGACCGCTAACCTAATATTTTGTTGCACAACCTTTAGAGCAATCACTGCAATCTTCAGAATAGTCCAATGTTTTGTTCTTATCCATTCTTGGGTGCTTTAGCTGTGTGTTTTGAGTCATTATCCTGTTGGAGGACCCATGACCTGCGACTGAGACAGAGCTTTCTGACACTGGGCAGTACGTTTTGCTCCAGAATGCCTTGATAGTCTTGAGATTTCATTTTGCCCTGCAGATTCAAGGCACCCTGTGCCAGGTGCAGCAAAGCAGCCCCAAAACATAACCGAGCCTCCTCCATGTTTCACTGTAGGTATGGTGTTCTTTTCTTTGAAAGCTTCATTTTTTCGTCTGTGAACATAGAGCTAATGTGACTTGCCAAAAAGCTCCAGTTTTGACTCATCTGTCCAAAGGACATTCTCCCAGAAGGCTTGTTGCTTGTCAATATGCATTTTAGCAAATTCCAGTCTGGCTTTTTTATGTTTTTCTGTCAAAAGTGGAGTCCTCCTGGGTCTTCTTCCATGGAGCCCACTTTCGCTCAAAAAGCGACGGATGGTGCGATCAGAAACTGACGTACCTTCACCTTGGAGTTCAGCTTGTATCTCTTTGGCAGTTATCCTTGGTTCTTTTTCTACCATTCGCACTATCCTTCTGTTCAATCTGGGGTCGATTTTCAATCTTGCGGCTGCGCCCAGGGAGGTTGGCTACAGTTCCATGGACCTTAAATTTCTTAATAATATTTGCAACTGTTGTCACAGGAACATCAAGCTGCTTGGAGATGGTCTTGTAGTCTTTACCTTTACCATGCTTGTCTATTATTTTCTTTCTGATCTCTTCAGACAACTCTCTCCTTTGCTTTCTCCGGTCCATGTTCAGTGTGGTGCACACAATAATACCAAACAGCACAGTGACTACTTTTCTCCATTTAAATAGGCTGAATGACTGATTGCAAGATTGGAGACATGTGTGATACTAATTAAAGAAACTAATTAGTTTTGAAATATCACTATAATCCAATTATTTATTACCTTTTCTAAGGGGTACCAACAAATGTGTCCAGGCCATGCTATAATTTGTTAAATTACTAGAAATACATGTATTTTGCTTTTTGTTACATTAAAAAGTGGTTCAAGTTTACTAAATGCTTGTCCTTTATCTGTTACCTTGAATGATGGTATAAGTGTAGGGTGTCAATACTTTTGTCTGCAACTGCATAGAAATACTGCATGCTATAGAAAACACTGTACTTAATAATACCCAACACTGTGTAACTATTAATGTGTTTGGAGATAAAGTGGCCCCATCTAGCTAAAACAGTACTGTATATCCTGGAAAGCTACAGGAAAAAATAATAAATAAATGCAGAACACTAGAACACATTAAACCTGGTACTATAATACACACATTATATTGATATCAACCACTGTATGTGGCTTTTGCTCACTTAGAAAAAAACACAAGGTTATTTTATTCAGCAGACTTTAACATTTAAGCCAATTCCTTGCATGCATTTTGTACTTTCTACCAGACTTACAAAGCTTAAACATGGCTAGTCACAATGAATCACTTTCCAGTGTGATCTTGTTGGCACTCTGCTCCAAGCCAGACCTCTAATAACAGATGGGGTCCTTTCTTGATCCTTTCCGTTAATTAGCTTATCAGGTTTAGCTCTTAAACCTTTGTTTAATACTTTGCTAACCTCATACTGGTCATTCCATTCATGAACTCTGGAACACTGAACTAGACTTGCATTTTCAGAGGGCACAACCCAGTACTCTTACAGGTGTTGTGTTCTGTATGGTTTCTCCATACAGAACACCTTAGAAGCCCAACATCCAAAATGTTCAAATAATTTTATTTTGATGTATCAATTAACACTAATGCAGGACACTAGCTTTAAAACTATGTTCAGGATTTAAATATATTTTCATATGTATTCACTATGCCAACTCCTACTATAACATGTACAGAAATAAAGGACTGCTGATCACTTTTTCTAGTTCCTCAATTATGTTTTCTTGAACAGTCAAATATCTTTTTAATGCCATGAGATTCTAATTAACTAAAATTAAGAATCATCATGAAAATCAATTTTGCATTGCATTACTACATTTAGAGTTCTCTAGAGATTATTTCCAGTTGTTATATGCAAAAGTAAACATCCCAAAATTAATCAAAGGGCACCGGACAGTAGAATATGGGTTTTAATTGTATGTTAACTTCCAAATCCAACATGTGGAACTTGGCTTTGAACTGTATTACCATTCGTTGAAACTCCAAATGAAAAAGGCTGAAACAAATCTGTATGTCAATGAAGTGACAACAAATATGTACAGTAAATTGATTACAACAGGGAACAGTGTGTTACTGGCGTTCTGCCATGTAAAAGGAGAAATATCACCACCTTGTGGTCTGATGAATCTGTGCATACAGGAATCTCAACCTAATGGTTAGAACTGAGGATTGATAGCCACCAGAGTTCGGGTTCAAATCCCAATTCAGTCGGACAGTGACAAAGAGGATGTCACTGAATATCCCTTTGAGTCAGTAACATCCCAGCTGAAATTATGTAGAAGCAATAAGAGAAAAACAAGTAAACATCTTGGACAAAAAACTCCAAAAATGGAATTTAAAAAAATTACATTAAATGAACAACCTGATACTCAATCTTGACAGCCACTGTAAAACAGTTTTTTTCTTCTTCTCAGACACATATACAAATATGATATTTCAGCCCAAAAATATTATTTGATCCCAACTTTTCTCTGGCGATGACATTGTTACCAACATTTTCGTACCCAGCCCGTATCTTGACTACATAAAAAAACTAAACCTTGAAATACTCTTCTTTAAGTATACTGTTTATACGGATGTAAGAAGTGCATAGTGTTTAAAGAAATACAAAATACAGCCTTTAACAGAAGAATTTAACTTCAGGCTGTTCAACTGGGTACTTCAGAAAGTCTCTATTTTGGTGTCCATTTTCTGCAGTGTACATCTGTTTTCTTAAACTACTGCATACTGTTCATACAGAAGTCCCCGTATTTTGTAGTAATCTTCACATAGACAGCCTTCTAATCCAATTCGTCCAGCCTCAGTCTGTAAAAAACAAAACATAATTACAAAAATATTGAAACAAGTGTTGCAATTAAAATGCAGAGCTTCTTTAAATTCTTACCCTGCGGACAGCAACCATGTTGTTGCAAACCAAGACTCCTCCAACAAACTCTGCCTGGATCCCTTCTCGTAACAAAACCTGTTTGAAATCTGACAGTCTGGGTTCATTAATGAAGACTGCCTGATGGCCTGGAATCTGAAAATCAAAACAAAATCAACACCACAACATCTGGGTCTATTCCAATGAACAAAACAGTAGGAGACCTAAACATTTTAATACTGTAATGTATTGCCCCAATAACATCTTCACTAAAAACAAAAAATATAAACATAGTGAATAGGGTCTGAGACTAAAAACAAAAAATATAAATATAGTGAATAGGGTCTGAGACACAGCAGGTTTACGAGCTGCGGTTGTGTTGAAATAGCCTTCAGGAGAACTTCAGAGTTCAAAGCACACTTCTATGATAAAAATGTACCTCGTTTTTAAGAAACAAAGCCACAACGTCTTCTGTGGGCATGGACTCCATATTTGCAAGGATGTAAACATAAAATACAGTGCACAGTGGGATACGACGGTATTAAGCCTCACTGTCCATTGCGCTGCTTGGAACTGTAACCAAACTATTTGAATAGTGTTTGCACACTTAAGCCCGACTAAACATGAAATGGTACTTCAATGTGGCCACTTTGAGCTGGATTAATTAACAGTGTTTGAGTACGGTTCGAGATTAACCACAGTTGGATAAGCAGTTCTCTAAATACAAGCAAGTGTGACATGTAAATGTACCTTATGACAAACAGACACCTTCCGATGTCCAGAGATTCTAATTCTTTCAATAACTTGTTCAAAGGAATGCTGTTAACAGGTTGTTGGACTGGACGCTAACCTCGTTTGCGGGAAGGGGCTCCAAGGTTGGAATGATGTCACTCTCCTCGGAAATGTCCTTGTCATCATCTCCGAACAGGCTCTTGATGGCTTTCTGGTGAGCGATGGCGCTGGAGTTGGTGGTGAGGGTGGAGGAGGGAATGTCCATGGGCAGCTCTCCCTCCTCTGCATCATCTCTGATCTCTCCTTCTTCGATAATAACTCCTGTGTCCACTTTGACGACTCTCATGTCCAACATGCCATCAATCCAGGCCAGCTCTGCGTCCTTGGCTTTACAGAATTGAAGAGAGCTCACTAAGGAGTCCTTTAACCTCACCTGAAAAAAGAAACAAAACATGAGAATTAGTCAAAAACCTGTCTCAATACACGACTTGATATGCTGTTTCCAGCAGTCACAAGGCAATTTGTATATTAGAAATTCAGGAGGCTATTCAATTGATCCAAAACTGCAGTGGATCTAAATGCCACCACTGCTTGTACATACAAAACATCACTGCTGTCTACACGGAACATAAATAATATGGCATTTTAGTGTTTTTTTTTCCTTTTTAATTGGTCAACATAATTTATATTCCAGTGCAAAAAACAGTACAATTAATGGTATCCAAAATGTGCATGTCTAATATTTCTAAGATTTAACCAAAACAGCAGAAATATCTGTCAAACTACATCTCTGCAGAAACAGTTAGGACTGCCACAACTATTTTGATAGTTGAGTAGTTGGTGCCAATAGTGGACTAGTAACCAACTATATGTTAATTACTGTACATGATTCTCTTCCCCTTGTCCCATTGTTGTTGAGAATGCCCCATAATACAATGAGCATGGATCACTTGATAAGGAAAAGCTGGATTCTTAATATATCCACCCACTTCATAGTCAGATATTGACTTAATATTGTGCTAACATCAAATGAGGCAGACCAGTCAACCCTTCCAAATTAACTACTTGTCATCTAGTCCACAAGTTGTTGCAACCCTAGAAACTTTTCTTTTCATAATTAAATCAAAGAGTAAAAAACACAGTCTTACCTGGTAGATATGGGTTTCACTCGTTGCGTCCACAGTTTCCTGCAGTTTGGGTGTGTAAATCTTAATGTCCTTCCCACTGAAAGCTTTGCAAGACTCAGCAAGGTCATGACTGGCTTCCGGAGGTCCGTGCACAATGACCAACTGTCGAGGCTTCATCTGGTTTATGATCTTTTTAATTGAGTCTCCGTCCGAGCGTCCTTCATAGTCTATGTACGTTATTCTAGCTCTGTGAATGAAACAAAACAAAACAATACTGGATGGGTTACATGAAATGAAAGACTAATTATCTTTTGCACCTTTGTTAAAATTCAAGATAAAAAAAAACGTTAATCAAATATCAAATTCCACTATGGACTACGGTTAGAAAAGATGGAGCTGTCAAGTCATATAAAAGGCTTCTGCAGGCTTACTTTAATAGAACTGAGTTTACGACTCTTCGAAGAATACATTTTCCCTTGAATGAGTTCCCTGCAGAGTACAGGATGGAAATGTTTTGTTACCACATTAGGAGTCTATCAGTGAAACAGTCTCTGAAGAGGCAAGAGAGAGATAAAAGCCTTGAAAACAGAACTGCCGATGAATACAGAAATTCATCTGCATTTCAGACATATTTAATACAACCTTCTGTCCTTTATAATAGTAATTATTTATGAACTTGGGCATCAATTCCCATGATGCCTACTGAGAAGAGCCATAAGCTTTTCATTAATAACTTCACCAAATCGTGTCCAATGTTTCTGATTAGGAAGCTGTGTGTAATGGTTTCTGTCAGTCAAAACAAAACAAACAAGGACTGATTAGATTTTTCTGACTTGCAAAAATGAGGTCAGGCCCGGTTAACAAATTCTTAAGAAGTTCTATGAGGTTTGCAATTTAATAATATCTAATTGTGCTCATGTATCATATAATTTCTCAATATCATATGCTAAATAATGCTAATGATTTCCTATCTACCATGGGGATCATTAGCAACATGTTCTACAATTGCAGTGACACCCCAAATGTTATCCAGTTAATATCGGCACCTCTTTATCGGGACGATGTAAAAATATCCCAAATAAGCGACTGTCCCAATTAAACACGAAGCATTTGAGAGGACCTTATTTGCAACATGTGCAAGACATGAGTATTTTTCCTTTTTTATTTCTAAATGAAAAGAAACAGAATTAAACCACATCACATTATGAATAAATATTAAATACATATCAAGTCCATTGTTTTTTTTATTCCGTAACAAAATGAACCACTTTATTTCTAAATGAAATGAAAAACAATTAAATCACATCTTATCACAAGGCAAGACACCTGTGATGTTGACAAGCCAAGTTTGTTTGCCACAGCAGCCTGAGAAAGCAAAGGAGACTCGGCTCCATCCATTGTTCAACCTGGTTTACGCAAGCCACAGCATAATCACTGCACTGCCCTACATGAACCTGTCTTGCTCTGAAAAGCGATCTCCATTCATCATTTGAAAATACTTTATCTCAATTAAACGAAGTGGCGTCCCAATTAAACAACATATATAGCATTGGGAAGAACCGTTTCCCAGAGTTCTGTCCCATTTAAGAAGAAATCCTGATTATCAGTATCCTGATTAAGCGGCGCCAACTATACTACCAATGAAGAATGACTAAGTGTGATATTTGTTACTCATTTTACTCCCCAACCCCCAAATATATTTTTGCAATGGTAACTCCCAAGACTGATATCACATTAAATTAAATTGCATGGCTGAATCCTTTTTTGAGATGGTATTTCAATATCATTTTCAGAGACGTCCTGTCTCTTTGTAAAGAGTTCAAAACTCTTTTCCTTTATTACGAGTATTATGTGGCAAGATTTAGGCCTACATTCACATTCTCCCGCTACTAGCGACACACATACTGGTTAATACTCACTTGATTTCAATGGACTCTGTTGTTGAGATGCACTTTGTGGGCACATCAGAGAGGTCTTGGTCCATAGGCTCCTCTCCATTTGTCAATCCAGATTCCAGCTTATTTTTTTCTTCTTCTGTGGCCTGAAGCTCAGGAACCAGGAATTCTTCAGGCCTGAAAGAAAACAAACAACTTTTAATTTTATATAGATGATAAGACTAATTTGAACAATGTGTTATTTTCCCTACATACCTCTTTTTAACCCTATTATCAACACTGTGCGATATATGTTTCATTATATTATTAGCATAGAGCACACAGTCCCTGCATTAAAAATACAAACTTCTGCAAGAAGTTACATTTGTTGATACAATAACCTGAAGGTTCTTTATTAGGCGCTAATCAATCGTTTGTAAATTCTAGGCATTTATATAGTGCTGCACATCAATAGCATGGGAATATATTACAAATAGACAGTCTTGACAGTGGTCACAGTAAATCCAAGGCCATCTGTTAAACAGGCACACTTCATCAGTACATCTACACCTCTGGAGGCAGGATTGGAATCCATGATTGATCTCAAGGGAAATTAGCATGACTGTCTAATTTTAGAAAGCAATAAAAGGTACACAGCAATCTGCAATGGCTATGAAGAAAGCTTAATTTAGATTTTTTTTCAAACATAGAATTATAATTTATGTAGAAGTGTGATTCAAAACCTAACCCTAACCCTTTCTCTACCAGGCTGTGTGGGCCAGTGGCTAAAGAAAAGGGCTTGTAACCAGAAGGTCCCCGGTTCAAATCCCACACTCAGCCACTGACTCATTGTGTGACCCTGAGCAAGTCACTTAACCTCCTTGTGCTCCGTCTTTCGGTGAGACGTAGTTGTAAGTGACTCTGCAGCTGATGCACAGTTCACACACTCTAGTCTCTGTAAGTCGCCTTGGATAAAAGCGTCTGCTAAATAAACAAATAATAATACCATCTGACAGCAGCTGTAGTTGTGTTAAGGCAACTGAAGTGCCATTACTACAAACAGAATTGACCCCTGGACACAACACAAACTGTTACCACTAACACTGGATATCTAGGCTTAGAAAGACAGTGGGGTTTTATTGATGATGACAAAGCTCTGATAAATTTTGGGTTTTATATTAATTTAAATGTTATTGCATTACAACAGTTGAGAAAAAAGTTAATCGATACCAATCATTAATTAACTATTGTGAAGAGGCCAAGTATCACAAATACATAAATCTCTCTCTAGGAAAGATGTTTAATTTTAGGCTGATAAGCTCATAACTAACAACAAACCTAATAATTTCTCCATATTCATCCCATTTGATTCTTTCTTCGTGGGTGGGAAACATGGGGTAGGACTTTTTAGCCTGTTTGAAAAAGCCTCCCTTGCGGCCGCCTTCGCCCTTCATCATCAGGTCATGCTTAGCCTTCCCAGGAAGGGGCTGTTCCACATCCTCCTCCATGTCACTCTCATCACTGGAGTCAACATCCACTCTGCAAGCAACACAGTCAACACAGAACTAACTGCCTGCAAATACACTTTATGTTTGTAAGTCTGGTTGCCTCTCATCAACTCCACCTTGCCCCCATAGACAAAGGTGTAATATAAACCATACATTTTGTAGTATACTGCGAAACCTTTCACACATTTAAGAATAATCTTTGCTGTTTATATACACGTTGCATGTTATACAGGAGGTGCTTATTATACTAGGATAATAGTGTTCTATACAGTATAATATGGTGCTTTAACCAAATACAAGAAGTGCACTTTATATAAGGGACATAACTCAGTCATGAGCATTATAAAAATAATAGCTACTTACTCTTTTGCTTGTTCTAGCTTTTTGGCAGCTTCTTTTTTCATTTTTTCCTTTTCCATGTATTCTTCAAACTCCCTTCCTTCCAACTTAATCCGTTTCCTTAACTACAATGAAAAAAGAAAGACGAAAAGGCAAAATTAATTTATCAGACACACTGAACAGGTCCCAAACAGCAACCCTTGTTTATTTCTAAGGGACTTGCCTTCATATTTTTTTAAAACACAATTGCTGTTATTTTTGGAAACCTGCTGGTCTGTAAAAATGTCAGTAACATACAACCCCTGTTGCAGGTGTAAATTCAGTATGATGACAAAGATGATGACCATGACTTAGTTCAGCACGTACAGAATAGTATAGAAATGTCAATTAAGTGTTTAACAATTTGATAAGCAGTTCTCCAGATAGACTGTATGAACAAACGTAAGTGTGACATACAGAAGTACGGACAGACAGACAGACACCATCATATATCCCCAGAATCTTATATTTTCAATGCTAAATAATGTTAATACTAAGTTTTATGACAATTGCATAAGTGGTTCTCAGTATATATGGAAAAATGTGAAATGTGACATGTGACTAACAGAGATGTACGACTGCCTCCATTGCCTTCACAGGGGATTTCATCTTCGGGGAGGGGGGGATTAATGTATTATCTCCTTTTAGGGTTTCGCAATATTCTATCCCATGTGAAGGAACTCTTCAGTACCACTGACTGAGCTCCTGGTCCTTACCTCCAGGTCAATGATCCTTTCCCCTGGGTTGTCTATCAGATACCTGCCGAGGGTGCCGGGGGAGGTCCTGTAGGTGAGGATGATTGAGTTCTTCTGATCCTGGCACCACTGGATGAACAGTTCCCTGGAGAAGCCAGACTCCAGGTCAGGCTGGCTGGCAAGTACCACCTTGGGGCTGGGTACTCGGGCCAGGTCAGAGAGGCTGTGGCAAAGGGAGAGGTGGCGGAACTGGAAGGGGTTGTTTCGCTTGTCCTCAAAACACCTCATCAGCTTGTCACTCATCCACTCCACCTAGGGATGAAAGGGTTAATTCTTGTAAACATGCTAAACAAGCCAGCTTTTGAGATGTTTAGGTTTCCCCCCCTAAAATCTTTTATTAAAAAATAAAATGAAAAATAATAAAAAAAAAAAAAAAAAAGATATGACAGTTGCTGAACTGCTTTATTGAGTAATGCTTTACTTTAAAGCTGTATCACAGAGCCTAATTAACACTAGAGTAACTAATGCTAGTTAGGTAAGGTAGTCCAAGTTTAGTGCTAACCAAGGTCTGTACAGATTTAAAATACTTTTTATTAATTTTGATAGTTATCTTTAGGTACTCTTTGTAATATATTGATAACATTATAAGAAAACACCCCTTTAAAATTTATGTTTTCTTCCTGAGCTAAAACAAAGCTGGGCAATGCAATTTCTAACTTACTGCTGCAGGTACTGCATGGTCATCACCTTATAACCAAGTATGCCTAAATCGCGTCTATTTGAAGTGGGGGAAAAAGATTTCAAGTGGATGGCAAGACCTGTGTCTCTACCAATATCTTTCGGAAATGCAAACAAATCAGAATGGACGCACTGATTAAAGAACTACTTCACGGATGAATGTAAAAGACTGACATCAAAGAATTCCAGTATAAACTTAACCAATTGTGTGAAACTACAGATTAAATGGCAACAAGTAGAAATGTGTAAATATATACTTCTGGTACATTAAACATGCAAACTGCAGTGGAACTATATATATACCCAGGTTACAAAAAGTGTAATTTTAGAGTAGACGGTCTATTGTAGAAGCAAACTGGGAGCTCTGTAGTAATACTAAAAAGAACCCTGTAAAACTCTAGTCTCTAATAATTGTACTATTTTCTTTTCCATATTACTTCATGTCTTAAAGTTATAGATGAAGCAGTGAAGTTTGAGAGCATTCTCAAACAGAAAAATACAAACCTGCGATTTTGAAAACTCCACTACATTGTAGCTGACATTATTGAGCAATGCAAGTGAGTAGACTCCCAGTCCTGCATCCTTGGTTCTCCAGATCTGATCCAAGAGCTGAGCTAACTCAAGGACTCTCCCTGCAGTGTCTGCAGCAATCAGCACATTTCCATCCCCCCGCAACGTCTCCATCACATTCGCTAGAAAATTCAACACAAAATGAAAATTACCCTTCGAAAACCATATATCGCATAATCCCGTTAGTCCGTCCCCTTCTCTTTTAGTGAACTGCAATATGGATAATTGGCAGGGGATATTACATATAGTTTGATGTTTGCAATCATTTTGACTGGTTCTTGACTCACATTTAGTGTTTTTTTTGTTTTGTATTGCTTTATTAGTTTGTGTGAAGGTGCTTCGACTACGAGTTCAGGAGCTGCTCTTCAGTTTTAGTTGCCCGACATTGACATATATAATGTAGGACAGATCAGCCAGTGTCTTTCTGCCAGCACCATCAAGTGCACTTCTGTAACATTGCTTGCAAATACAAAAGGAAACATAATCCAACGTGGCATATCTAGATGACGCTGGCTCTTGCCTCTACAAAGACAATTTTGTTGATCTAGTCTATGTACATGCATCTATGTCAGGAAACTAGAAAGGATGAACAGCTCTCGAACTCATGTCAAAGCAACACAACACACTTATGATACCATATAGCTGATAAACAAAAACATACTTAGTAATTGTTCGTCACGCTGTTTCCTTCTGGGTTGGACATATGTGGCATTGAAGGAATCTGTGATGAGCAGAGATGGCCTGTTAACCATTTCCAGAGAACATCCATTCAAATGGCTGAGGAAAAACACATTTTCACACTCAGTATTTGCACTATCTTTCTTTTTTTCCCCAATTCTACATGGACTTGCCAAAATTGTAAGTGTCATGAACCCCTATTTAAGCTGTACTGCACTACTAAGGCTAAATAGTTTAATATCCTCCGCTCTTGTGAAGATCTCCAGTAAGCAGTGGGAGAGTTGTGTTCAGCTACTCATCAAGAATCATTAAAAAGAATAATCACTGTACTTACATTTCCCTCTTATGGTTAAAGTCAACAGCATACACAATTTCCTCCTCCCCATCCTTCACAATCTTCCATATGGTTCCTCCTATCATGTGACCGGCTGGCAGTGGAGTTATTGACAAGCCATGTCCTTTGCCTGAGGACAAAAATGAAAAACCGTAAAAGGCAAAAGACTTTAGCTTAAATCATTCTGTGCCAAATCAAAACCTCAGGGTGCAATTTTTGAAGTCACCATCTCAGATTCTGACATGAACTGATGTTAAATAAGTTCACAGAGAAAACAAAGTACACTGTATTGCAGACCTCAAACACCAGTAATTTCAAATAGGTCACATTGCAATGGTCAAAAATGCAACCACAAACAATTTGAGATCGATTATGTCATCTATTTTTGTAGCTCAGTTAGAATAAAAGTTAGTAATGAATCAATATTAAAACATTTACAAGGTTTTGGACAAAGAGATGTGACCTCTTTGAAATTACTGGTGATCGAGATTTGCAATACTTTTGTGTAATTCTGAACAGGTGATGTTTCAAACCACAATGATGTCATATGGTTTAAAAATCAATTTTCTAAGACTAAGCTACATCACAGGAAGTAATTTCATACCAGGGTCACTGCAACTTCTACTTATATAGCGTTATTTATAGTAGTCTCATTTCAGATGTACCATGGACACCATCAAAAATAAATCTTGACAATCAGACACTTGAGTCTTCAAGCTGTACCTTTCAAGTTGACAATCTGGGAGTACTTTAACTGCTGTATCTTGTCAAAGGCTGAGTCCACATCATCCAGGGTAAACAAGTTGAAGTCTTCAGTGTTGTGACGCGACTAACAGAGAACATAAATAAATAAATAAGTACATCAAATATGATAAAAATGCACAGGACATAGGTTCCATGAGAAACACAATGGGACTTTGGCTTTACCTGATAAAGGTCATACATAAACATCTGCCCCATTTTGTAAACTGGGATAGTGGCATAAATACTACAATTTAGCCCCAGCTTCCCCACTGCATAAGGAAGAGCTCCGAGGTGCAGAGGATCAGGATGGGAGAGAAGCACTGCATCCACCTGGTGAACATGCCTGAAAGAAAGCAAATCCAAATTACTGTAAGTGCCATACTTTACATCACACATAACTTCTGTCATCAGAATATGGCCACATCTTGACAACAGCTCAGCTGATGTTACTATCGCCTGGCAAACCTGTCGGTGGCAACATAACCTATTTATGAAAACCAAACCTATTGTTTTCAGTGTTTAGCCAATCTGCTCCATACTGCAATCATGGTCATTAATACATCTGTTCTATGGTGAACAAACCTTTTAATTGCATCTATGATATCCATAGAGAAACTTTCATCCCATCCACAGTCCAGTAAGAAGCGAAACTCGTCCACCTGAAGCAGGTAGCAGAGAGCCGATTCCTCCTGCACCCCTGAAATCGCAGTCAACTTGATAATAGAGGTCATCTTGCGATTGGCTGTTGGCCAGCGACACAATTATGCTAAAAGAAGACAGTGGGAAAACCACAATGCGTTTACTGTACTGTAATTCATATTGTTTGTTTAATCTTAAGGTAAATTAATTACACAAACGTAATATTTATTAAAGCTTAGAATAACATTCTGAAATATATGGTATCTATCTGCCACTGCGTAGGCTATTGCGCATACAATAACGACAAACTCAGTACAATTCGTGTGTCTTCTATACTTTGTTACACTTTCCTCCCTCTTCCAGCCACTAATGTAATCATAAATAAATAAATAAATAAATAAATAAATAAAATCTGTATGTTGTGAGAGGAAGAGAGCACCATATCAAGTCTTAAGTGTTTTTTTTTGTGTCTCTCCCTCACCTTTAGTCCTTTTAAATATGATTATCAATAATCTCCTTAAACACAATGAAGAATCCCTGTACAGTGTTATTCTGCTATTGTCATACGTTGTTTCACCGTTGACCATTGAAGCTGTATACAAAGCTGTAAGGAAATAATGTTTAGCAAAAACTCTAGTTGTAATTCTACGTGTAGATTAAAACTAGTGGACCTCGCGTGCTAGTACCAATAGACCAAATTAACCCACAATTAATTGCCTTTTCAAAATGTAGAATACATAAATATTTAAAAATAACTACTTAAAGTAAACTAAGCATTTTTGTTTTGTTTTACCAGAAAAACAACTACAACAAACTTTTACACTGGTTTTAAGGTGCAGCTCAGTTGTAACCAGATGGCGTTTAAAACGAGTACAATAATTATGAACTTAAACAAAACACTGCTGTGGTCGGGCCTCAAAGAAAAATTAGGACACTTGAAATAAATATATTTGCGCTGTGTAACAGGCCGAACACTTCCACTCAAAACAAAAGGAACAGTTGTATGAGCCTGAAAATATATAAACGTACCAGAAACAGAAATCAAAGTTAATAATCCTACGCTTTTTTTTTGTTAAGACATATTGTGTTTTATAGATAAAATAAAGGTTTACAAAAATGTGTATTTCTATACTGCAACAAACAGCATTTTCCTCTCCCTCACAGCGGCCATTACAAACTGAAGCCGGGGGGGAAAGGTCGTCAGACTGTACCATTTCAGGACTTCGTCGATAATTACTTTATAAAGCAAAACAAAGATAGAGACTAATATCATTAAAAAAACATAATGAAATTATATATGTATATATATATATATATATAACCATAAAAAATGTTAAGTCTGTATAAAAATAATAATTAGTCCTTTAACAATTCGTGTGATAATTATGCCCCCCGTTTTGTTCGAAATAATAGTTCGTCCCAATGCCCTCCTGACTGTCCTCTTTCGGGAGTGTGATAGAGAGACGTGAAGGTAAGAGTTACTATACTATATATAGTTATAGTTAATGTACAACCTATTATAAATATATTTGATGATGCTTAGTGTGGCAGTTATGCACGTTACCTTGTATTAAGTCACTTATACGTACCGATCAGTCAGTGTGTATTCTATTTCCACTCACCTCCTGTGTCCGTTTAAAAATGGAGAATTATTAAATAAATGTCTTATGTTTCCATACAGTTTATGACAAAGGTTCATAATGTTGCTAAGAATATTTCATCAGCTGTGTTCGTTCGATCTTGTTCATGTTTGTTCATATTGTTCCCGGTATGATTTGCTATACAGGCCAGACCTGCTGATGCTATGGTAACCTATCCTGTGTCATCATCATGGATGATTACATGTACCTTTTCACTTTTTTACTTCCCCAGACAAGATGGTGAACCTCGTCAGTGTTTTTCGGGAGCACTGGGTCAACGTTCTTGTCCCACTTGGCTTTGTTATTGGAATATATTTGGAAAGGAGGAGTGATGAGAAACTCACATCTTTCAGAAACAAGAGCTTATTGTACTCCAGGTTAGTATTTCAGATATGGGATTATGATGCAATATATAAAATGTCTCTTGTAAATGCATATTGTTACATCATCTGTACTAAATGTGATTTTGTGAAACAGCTGTTTATAAAGCTACTCGTGTACAGTAAGTATACAGAGTATGCAAATACAGAAATGTCATAAGCAAAAATCTTAAGATTACTAACGTGTTCAACTTTCAAATGTACGACTACCACTACTGAAATGCCTATATTAAAAGGCAAATGGAATCAAACATACTACACAAACTGAAAATCTCTTTTAAAATACATTGGATGTAGATAACCATTTTACAGGTGCAACAAATACTTTTAAAACTTTTGCTTTCATTCACAAACAATAGTGTGCCCCTCCATTGCAATCCAATACCAGTCCTAAAAGACTACTTGCAAGACTCCTCAAGTCACACCTGTTCAGACAGCATCTGTAAGCCTCAACTCTCGACTATACTGGACTATATGGCACCCAGTTGTATGAGCTCTTGCATCAGCTTGTACTTGCACTGAACTGCTCCATACTTTGCCGCATTCAACTACTGCTCCTATCTATGACTGTATCTTGTATTTGATTTTACTCTTATAGGTAACCGTACTCGTGTTTTGTATTTGCTCTTATTGGGAAATCATTCTCATCCATTTATCTTACTTACTACATGTTCTTACTGGACTTTACTCATATAAGCAGATATTTACTGTAAGTTATAACTGCTCTTAGTCTATCTTGCCCTTACTTATACCTTACTGTATTCTTTATTTTGCTCTTACTTAAATTTGATCTTATTGTACTTTCATAACTGCTCTTATCTGTATTATGATAGACTGTAATGTGATTTTTTTTTTTAATGTGATAACTTATAAAATGATATTTTATAATGTGATACTTTGTACTGTGATATTTTGTAACAATTGTAAGTTATCCTGTATAACGTTGTCTGCTAATTATTATTATTATTAATAATAATAATAATAATAATAATAATAATAATAATAATAATAATATGTTTTTGTTAAGTAAAATAGGATTTCTGTATTGATCCAACTCTATCAAAGGTTAGGTTCCTATTTATTAACTAAGATTATAGCACTGTGATATGTTGTAATTTCTTTTTTCTTATTACCTTATTAGGGATCTGAAACCTGGAGAGGAAGTGACCTGGAAGTAAATCTTTCCAACAGCAAATTAAACCCCAGACTATTTACAAGATGATACAAGATGATAGGTTGTTGTTTTATGTTTTGACTTTGTATGACAAAGTTTTACTGAATATGTACTGAATATGACAAAGCTGTATTGAGTATGACCTGCTTTTCAATAACTAGAAACAATAAACCACACAAAATAAAATAGAAGTTTCTGTGTAAATCTGAGTCTTATTTTTCCAGTTATTTCAATCTACCTTCATATGGTGATTGAAATAATTTGCAGCTGCAAACAGTAACAGAAGAAAAGCTCAAGGCAACAAATACCTTATGTAATATAAACAAAATAGAAAGACAAAATATCTGATTTCTGATGAAACAGTGCACAGAAATTAGGTATTCACCAAGGAATCATATTTCAGTGTAACAGTGAACATAATTGTGGGACATTGCACCACAGTAAGGAGCCATTCAGTCGTATAAATTACTGTAAATGTTCATAACTCTAAAATGGAAGAGGCATTTCAAACCATGTCCCCTTTTACCAAGATATACTCTGGCAATGAGGGTTAAATTCTGCAGCAAGGTGATCTAAAAATGTGATTGCATTCAGACACATCATTGATATTGTGAATATTTTTATTTATGATGAAGTACTAATATAAAGATAAGCCATTATGTGTATAGCAGAATAATAATGGATTATGGGCATAACGATGACATTTTGAGAGATGGTAATACTGAATTACAGATTATTCCTCCCAAACCGAGATCTCTTAACCTTATAACCAGATGCATCAACCTCAGATTTGCCATTTTATTTTGCTGCAGAACCTTGGTATATATCAAAGTCATTGAGGAATCCTGGAACTCCTGTCAGCCCCCATGCTTTGAAACCGTACTTTTCCAGGCATATAAACCCTGGAGCCACTTTTGCCTTTGAATAGCACCACGATTTCATCAGATGAATTACATTCTTCAGATGTGACCTGTAGAAAATTGTGTCTTAATTGCTCCAACCGTGGCCTCAGTTTCTACACCTTTTAAAAACAAAATTCTTCAGATACCTCGTTGTTATCAGTGAAGTGTAACAAAACGCAAAACTATTCTGGACATCACATCTGCTACAGGCCTCTAGTGTGTTTCATGCTCCCAGTGGGCCCTCACACTTTGCACAATCCCCAGCAGTGGTGCAAATAAACTGACGTGGTCTGAACACTATAAATATTATTTTG
This sequence comes from Acipenser ruthenus, assembly GCF_902713425.1. Taxonomy (NCBI): domain Eukaryota; kingdom Metazoa; phylum Chordata; class Actinopteri; order Acipenseriformes; family Acipenseridae; genus Acipenser; species Acipenser ruthenus. The sequence goes on from NC_081203.1 coordinate 24,441,577, forward strand.
CATCATAATTTCAGAAAGCATGTCATCCGTGACATTGCTTTAAGTAGCGATATGGTGTGAAGGTATCGGCATATTCTGGTGGTGCCTCAATCAAACCAGAAAATAGTGTTTCTGGAGGATCAGATTTTTTTCTCCTCGAGATACTCAATCCCTTGGGTGCAAGACCTGTGTGGCTCATCACCATCATCAATGTCTTGATCTTGAAGGAGAGTAGTAATTTCATCAACATCATCATCTGAAGAGTCTTCAAAGACACTTGTGTTGCCATCTCCTATTTGGTTCAGAACATCTTGAACTGTGATTTTATTTTTCTGTGACATCTGAAACAAATATACACAACAAATAACTAGCCCAAACTATTGACTTTTTTCTAAATGTAAAAACTACATTATGCATTACATAAACACTTGTATAGTAATTGTACTTAATTCTCACTTTATCATATTTGATGCAGCTAATGTAGATAAAAACAACTCTAATTAAAAAAGAAAACGACTTTCTGGTTAATTTATGTTAAATAAACTTCCTTGGCGAGGCATGAAATGTATGAAAACGCAGTTCCATTCCTGCCATGGAGAGGCAGCAGAGATGTTGTTAATGGTATACAACCTGATATTTGGATTCCATGAAACTGATGTAGCATATTTGCTACGCAGGACATTATAGGGTTAAAATGATATCCATGTTATACTGTATCATTAAAATCAAAAAACAAAAAACGATCACACCCAGACATAAACCTTAACCACACCCCTACCCATTGCTGATTGGCTAGATGCAGCTGACCTGAGGGGTCAAAGTTTAAAGTGTGTTGTTTTACATAAGGATCAAACATGGAGTCTGTTTTTCATGAAAAAGTAAGCGAGCTCTTCATTTAAAGACATTGTTTTTAACTTTAGCGGTTGGAAACGTATGTTTAAAATGTACGCACTTTACCACAAACCCATGCAATTATTCAAAAGTCTGACATTATTTGCAGCTAAACAAATACACTATAGGAACGCTATTGTTTATGATGTACTTCTGGTTAAGACAAAACTATGGCAATGGCATGACACACTTCATTAGGGTAATGTGTGAAATTGCATAACATTTCATTTATTTTGTAAGTAAAATAATCATTTCAAGAATGTAAAAAAAAAAAAAGAAATCCAAAATAAATGTTTACAGTCCAAATCAAATTGTAACGATAACAGCGAATTTATTTTAATGTTACGAATCACATAATAAATTGGGATTTTTTAAATTTTTTTTGGTTAGAAATGAAAATGCAGAGAGTAAATTATATTTCAATGTATTTTTCGGTCTACCATATTGCCATAAAACGAATGTAAATAGAATGCACATCCAGGACGTTCTATTTTTCTAAGTGCTCCTTATGGAACTGTGCAGTTGTTAATAATTACGGCTAATTGGTGTCGGTCGTCTTTTGTATCGGTGTATGGCATAGTGTCGCCTAAGATTTAAAAATAGATTTGCAATTGTAAGAAAACTATAGTACCTTGTTTGTCCATTTTGAAATGTCATCAGCAATACTACCTGTGTTTTTAAGTTGTTACCTGTGAAAGTAGTTGGACATTGGTCAGTTTGTGAAGCACAACGAGGTTTCAGTTGGGGGTGGGCTAGTGCAAACAGAACACAATAGAAGTTTCCTAGGTTGTTCATTCATAGTAATTTGCCATGTTTGTATATAGTCGTGGTGCATAGCTTGCATCACTGTTCCTTCTAAATGAAAGTATTTTTTTTATTTTATTTATTCAAACAAGCCATATCATATCTCACTGCTTTTGGTTCCCAGAGTGAGAAGTAGAGATCTAACAACATTGGGCCTGGTAAAACAAGAAGGAATCACTCACTTAAATGTGCCAAAATCCCCATTTCACAATCCTTCAATATGTTTACACACGTATGGGTCAGTTTTGTTGTGGCATTATTATATCCCTGTTATGTTGATTAAACATCGCATCACTACGACAGCTGTTGGCACCCGAGTGGCCTAATATAACAACAGTCTTAACAGATCACATTGCTTGATTGAAATAAGATGTAACAAGTAAACCCCACTTCATTTGATTATCAGTGGCATTGGACAATTGCCAAAGGCATTCGGTCATGTCCTTAGTTGTCTCTGTGGTGTCTTACAGCAAGAGGGGTCTCTGTGTGCCCAGCACTGCCTCAACAACCTGCTGCAGGGGGAGTACTTCAGCCCTGTGGAGCTGTCCTCCATAGCACACCAGCTGGATGAGGAGGAGCGCATGAGGATGGCAGAGGGAGGACTGACCAGCCAAGAGTATAGGACCTTCTTAGAGGTACAGGAGCAGTATTCCTAAGAATGGAACAAGCAGATTAGAGCCATTGCATGTTTTACTGTGAGCCTATGCATATGAACAAGTTTTAATATGTTACAAACAGTTCTTACAGTATACTGCACACAATGCATCTATTTCAATGTAAAATGCTGTAAAGCTGGTCTTTATGGTCACTTGATCTAAGTCACCTGCACAGCCAGTATAGATATAGTAGTTGATACATCTGTATTCCTTTTGTATTTTGTTTGACAGTTATATGTGTTTGTTATTTAACAGCAGCCTTCTGGAAACATGGATGACAGCGGGTTCTTTTCTATTCAAGTAAGATTTCAAACTAATGATCACAATAAAAGAAAATACAAATCTTAAACAGAATTGAAACCTGTATATATGCATTTACAACAGGGGGAAATCACAAGGCCCATGTCATTTTATGTTTGATCTGTGATATTTTTTCGACTTTCTTCTGAATATACAGTTTACATTAGTGAGTGATTTATTCTGAATACTGGGTATAGGTAGTCACAATAGATTATCAATCATGCAAACATAGTGATGGTCTGTCGGTTTTGTCTCTTTCTTTAATCTAATGCCAACTTTCTGTATACAGGTTATAAGTAATGCTTTGGGAGTCTGGGGTCTGGAGCTGATTCTCTTCAACAGCCCTGAGTATCAGAGACTAATGATTGAAGCAGTGTAAGACCACATTTTTATCTTTAAAATAAATAATAATAATAATAATAATAATAATATACAGTACAAATCTTACAATGCTTCCTGTGAACAGAAAAAAAGAACATTTGTATTTGGAAACCTAATAACGTACATTTATTTTCATCCAGAAACGAAAAAGCATTTATATGCAACTACAAGGAACACTGGTTTACAGTTCGAAAACTTGGACAACAGGTAATCATTGGTGTGGTAAAACCTATGGTTTTGAAAAACTTTTCATTAAAATGTATACTATTTTTAATTCCTTAAAATATCTTATTGAAGTTGATAAGTTATTATGGTTAAACTGTATTGTTTTAAGATTGTTGGATCAAATTATTTATATTAATTCTACACTTCTTAACTTTTCAGTGGTTTAACTTGAATTCTTTGCTGACGGGTCCAGAACTCATCTCAGACACATACCTTGCACTTTTCTTAGCACAGTTACAACAAGAAGGTAAACTTAAAGATGTTGCTCTATCTGATTGATAATTACTTGTGTGGACCATACCATACCCTGCCCTATCCTGTCCTGTCCTATAGAGAAATTTACAGCTACTGTGGATACAAGTTTCATATTGTATTGGTAACAAAACACAGCTCTGCACTAGCGAGTGCTGACACTTACTAATATAATGAAACTTTGACTGATTTAGCCTCCGTTATATATACCTGTGGCAGACTACTAGAACTGAAGAGCAGCTCCTGTATTCAGGTAAAGCACCTTAACACAGACTTACAACAATGTAAAAAACAGAACAAAAAAACAACACCTAAGCACATTATCACATAGCTACCCAGTAACACATGTTCTTCTTGTCTTTTAGTCACATCTTAATGTGTTTTGTGATGGTATATGTCACAAAATAATGAAGAAATGATATGGGCATGCATGTTTGTATTTAAAGGCTTTTGTGAAGATCCTACACGTATTTTCATTTGCTTTTTGTTTTTGAAAAAAGTGTTCTAAATGCATTTGATTATTGTTGATTATTACCTCCTGTTTGTATTTGTTTTGGTGAAGAGAAATGTCAGAATCTAATGAAAAACAGAATATTATGCACATTTTGTGAATTATGCTATTAACCATGCATATGTATGATTTACCATGCTTACTTGTGCAGCTCTGTGATTTCACTGTGCTTTCTCTTACTTAATACACTGTTATATTTTTACGTGGGATAAACGTTTTAATGAATTGTCTTCTCAAAATAATTTATTACCATGACAGTCAGTGTACGCTTTAAGATACATTGTTTTTCTAAGCTTTCTTTTTGTTCCATTTTCCAGGTTACTCGATATTTGTCATCAGAGGAGATCTCCCCGATTGTGAAGCAGACCAGATCCTGGGCATTGTAAGGGTGGAGCAGACACAGAGACCAAAGCTGATTGGAGAGGAGGCAGCTCAGTCCAGCAGTGGACAGAGGTAAGGGACGCATTTGGATGGAAACAATGTGCAGTTTTCAATTCTCTCTTATCAGAGGACTGACGTTCACCATTGTTAACAAACCCCTTACAAAATATAAAATACTGATATGTCAATGGTAAATCATCATCAAAAGAGTACATTAATTCCTATAGTTAATAATAGGTTATGATATCATAAGAAGCTCTCGGTTTTTTTAATATCTTGAACATTATAGGAGTGATAACAACAGATTTTAAATAAATTGTATTGCTTTTTATTGGCACTGGTATTAGCACTGGTCCCACTCATTATGTTTAAATCTTTCTAATATATAGTAGACCCTAATGTAACTAACTATATTATCAGAAATGTAGCATAGGGTGCTGGGTAAGATTTTCACCCACTCAGTCAGTAAACCTAATCTGACCTCCCATGGTGTGGATATCATCCTGTATCCTATAGCACCCTATACAATTTTCTGTATGTGTTGTATACTTCAACATGTCAGTTTGTAAATAAAGAATTCAAAGGAGATTTTTGTATTCTGTTCATCACAAATATAGATTGATTAAATACAGTCTTTACATCCCTTCGGCAGTATGAAAGTCTTGGTTTGACAGCTGCCCTTTTGTCTGTGTCTGGCAGTGTCCCCATGGAGAGTGCCGTGGAAATCAGCACAGGTTTCCAGACGGGCCCAGTAGATGAGGATGAGGAGAACCTGAGGAAGGCGCTGGCGCTCAGCCGACAGGACATTGAGGTGGAAGATGAAGAGGCTGACCTGCGCAGAGCCATTCAGCTCAGTATGCTAGGTAAACACACACACACATTATATATATATATTATGAAACCTGTTTCTGTTGTATGGTGGCATGTCTTCTGCACAAAAGTTTTTGCTAGTGACCTTAACCCTTTCCCACGGTTGTCCCTGAACAACAGCGTTTGTCATTACATCCAACAGTATCACTCATTGCAAAGTGAATGCACCTGTTCTGTATTGTTTTAGGCGCTGCAGGAGGTAGTAGTCTTCCTGATCCAAGAGACGGCAGCATTGCACATTCATCAAGGTCCATCCAGAACGAAACTTTAACTGCAGAGGAACTGCGAAAAAGAAGGCAGGCCTACTTTGATAAGTAAGTAGACATCCTTTCAGTGTGCTTTGCTTGCGTTGATAGAGTTTCTTCGAAGCCATATACTAGTTTGAATCTAACATGTAAAGCAATTCCTCATGGCAACTTTTATATTCAGTTCAACAGCTGTGCAGTTAATAACTAGTGGTGCACAGCTCATCCGTTACCCCCTTTTGTTTGTTTTATTCCAGGCAGTCACAACAGCAAGCACAGCCTACCTCCCAACCACAGCCACTGCCTGAGCCCCAGCCCCAGCCTCAGCCCCAGCTCCAGCCCCAGATGCAGCAAGAAAGTAAAAGCACTGGTGGGTTGAAAAATGATGCAGATAATAGAATTTAGAAATGCTGTTGTGGTTCAAGGTCCAATATTTATAGAACTGAGATTTGAAGATGTCCTCCAATAAGTATGTGTAGAACAGGAAAAAATAGAAGTTTTACCCCATGGAATGTAAAGCCAGGTTGCCCAGCCAGGTTTCAACTACAGAAAAGAGCTACAGGCAAGCATTTATTATTATTATTTATTTCTTAGCAGACGCCCTTATCCAGGGCGACTTACAATTGTTACAAGATATCACATTATTTTTTACATACAATTACCCATTTATACAGTTGGGTTTTTACTGGAGCAATCTAGGTAAAGTACCTTGCTCAAGGGTACAACAGCTGTGTCCCCCACCGGGGATTGAACCCACGACCCTCTGGTCAAGAGTCCAGAGCCCTAACCACTACTCCACACTGCTCCACATGCATGACATGATTGTGCTTTTTTGAAGGATATATTGTCAGCTATCCTTTTCAATTAAATATTTCCAGAAATTACATTTTTCAAGCCAGTGATTGCTTCCTCTTAATGTTGTTCCACAGACAAGGTCCCGAGTGAACAAGAAACAATAACAGCTGCCTTAAACACATCCCTCTGCACAGCAGATGCCAAGAGCAGTCAGTTGAATACGGAGGACCCGATATGAGCCTGGGATATTATCTGCAACGCCTGTCTTTCCATCGCCAAATCATAGCAGCTGCTCTCCCGGCGAGCAATTCAGGGAGAGGGGTATGCAGCTGCAAGCCTGGACTGGATTTGTAGTTTGTTACACGATAATAGGGACACACTTTTATAGCAGTGGCTTGTTGTTCCACGTTCCAGGACGGCCTTCTACTCTAGCACCTTTTTTTTTTTCATTCTGTGGAGAAACGTACATATCTTTCTGCGAGTGTATAGAAACTAAACAGGGGGGTTAGGAGGATTTGGGATTACAGATCAGCCCATCATAGAAATTTTAGGACCACATAACTATAAATTAACACTAAATGTTAATAAGAGTAAAAGGAAATTTTTAGAGCCTTGTGCTCCCATATGATTTGGAAAACAACAGGTTTTGCAAAAAAAAAAGAGTGTTTATTCCTTTTAAAATATGCTCATTTGTTTTATGACTTTCAGCTATATGTTAACCCCATTCTTTGAGTTCATTAACACTGCACAACAAAGCCTTTTCCTTTCTGTTTATTTATGTTATTGTTCTAGATGATCCCTAAAACCATTCTTCCCAATTTAGTTTTTGACCCAGAAGGACCCAGATGATACTGCTTTTTCTTCTATTCCTTCTATTTTCATTATCACTTAACATTCATATTGGGACCACCACATTATGTGTGCACTTCGTGGTTAAGGATTTTATTCTTGCATCTGCTCTGATTCTGCAGATATCTTAATAATGTATTGTAGATATTTAAGTTATTTACATTTTTTAATACTGTGATCTGCTTTACCACATGTTTGAATTTTTTCTGCAGCTAAAGCCCTTATTTTCTGTCCAATGAATAAAGCACACTTTATTTCCAAAGCGTATAGTTTTCGTTTGGCCATGATGAAAGTTTTGGTTGGATTGTAAATTATGTGAAAATGAATTGCTCAAGTCTGATGCATTATTGAGCGATTTCAGGATTAGATTCTAGCTGTTCCGCAACTTCTGAAATTGCTTTGGCATAAGAGGGAAATGCTGGGGAAACGTGGCTTTTGTGGGATTTGCTTTATGTGGAGAGATTAGGGCTGTCTATTAAATCAAACTCTGCTCCTTATACACTGCTATAAATAAGATGGAATCATCTCAAAGGGCCTATCTAGGTAAAAATAAAAGGGGAAAAATAAAACCATCTTTTCTTTCCCTTGCTCACCAGAAAGGTGGATTGTACTGTTCATTTTGAGACTCACTTTTGACATATTTATGCATGCATGACATGTTTTAAAAGTATTGTCAATATAAATGTGTCATTGTCAGTATAACAGCTTTCAATTGTGTGTAATTACCAATTTGCCATATTTGATCAATGATGCATGTTTTATTGACCAATCATAAGTGAGAACTGCTCAGAGGATTGAAAAGAAACTTGATGCGCAGGTTGCACAATTGTATATTTAAAAAAAATATATATATTTTCTCCACCAATGAAACATACCATTTTGACAGGGTGTGTACAAGTTATTACCTTGTCAAACAATTTTAACTGTTATGTTCACAATCATTAAGAATCAAACATGTTTTTAGTCCTATTTAAAAATTAAAAATAAAAACATTTTAGAAACAGTTAATCCTTCCACAACCTATCATCAGATATCATGTTATAATACCAAATTCTAAATATAGGGACCACCTGCTTAATTTGCTGAAAACGTGTACTGTAGTACAAAAAATGTTGTGATATTCCAAAAGGTTGCTGTATTCTTTTTTTAAATAATGTCTTTCATACAGTTTTATTTGTGAATGTATTTTTGGCTGTGATTTTTTTACAGGGTATAGAACAATGAGCAAGAGCTCAGAAGAATGTGAAAGCCACCAGCTCTACAGTTCGCATGGCCTGCTGCACAAAAAACCCTGTTTAAAAGCTGTTGAAAATGTACTATGGAGACCCAATTTGCGTGAATGTTTTATATCCATAAGGAGGAGATACATGGTGGGAATTGTTTTTCCCAAAGTGTTCTCAATGTTAAAATCTATAAGTAGACTTCCTGAGCCTCACACTTCCATTGGGACTACTGTCCCATTTGAAGTGAGATTAACATCAAGAATTCACCTTAACACTGTTTTCAATTGTTTTCTCACTTAAGGCATTTGAACACGTAGATTATTCAATTGACAACTTTTTAAAAATGTCAGGGTGTAGTATTACCTAGCCGAGGTGTTAGCCAAAGTGCCATACTGTAGTTGTACCTGAATTGTATTGATGCAATCTGGTTCTGAGCAGCTAGAAGCAGGACAGATAGTTTGGAATAGGGTTGCCATCTGAACAGAATGTGGACAGATATTCTAGCACTTGTGGGGCCTTTTTCATTTTTAATCTGCAGAATTCTGAGGTATATTTCTATTCAAATGTTGTGTAACCCGATTGCAAAATGCTTAATATATAAAAGGAAATGGTATAAGCCACAGTTCCATTTTCATGTCTATACCGTGTCCAAGCAGCCCATAAGTCCTTATTCAAAGAGACCAGCAGACAAGCTGACCAATCCTCTATGATCACCTTCCCTAACAGAGAAGTTGGGATTGGACATCTGCAGCAAAGACAGTTGTCCAGAATGGTACATAGAAAAAAAGCAGTGATTTGCACCAGGGGTATGCAGCTACTGTAATATACCATTCTCACTACCTAAATATTGTATGACTATCACGTTGATCGCACATTATTTAGGAAATATGCCTAGGGTATTAATGAAATAATTAGATACCAATTTGGCAAGTGATGTGCTGGCAAAGGACAAGCCTCGATGGGCTAAACAGCCTGTTCTCATTCCCAATATTTTTAATGTTCTTACAGTATGTCCCTTGAGTACTCATGTTCGGAATACAAATGAGTGTTTTGCATTAAAATTTTACAGCACTGGAGAAGTGTATTAGCTACCTATCCATGATTAGCCTGGTTGTTACAGTACCAGGATTGCCTGCTATTGTAAAATGCTCTAAAACAATCCAACAGTGACTTAAACCAACAAGGTATAGGTTGATCAACTCAACCTCCAAGCCATGCAAGTCTGTATGACTTTTCTATATGAAGTGAGATCAAACAGGAATTGTAGATTCAGCTAAGATCTGTAATGTCTGTTTACTATACACTGATTACTACTTAACTGCTAATTGCAAAAAAAATTCTGCAACTGTGTTGGCCTGCAACCTACGTCAGGTTCTAGTGTACTGTTGTGTCATAAACCTAGTGTTTCTGTAGTCAATACTGATTGGAAGTGTCTCTGCAAGCCTTTGCTGTTGTTTTTTGCAATAAAGAATTTAACTCTAGTCCAGTTGCCAGTTGTGCCTATGAAACTGACAGAAACCATACAGAAAAGGAAACAACTCTAGAATACTCTAGAATGAACTGTACACTACACAATACAGTGGGTTCCCATGTGTCATTAAATCGGTGGTATCTAGTTCAGAAGCTATGAATTTAGACTATGAAGGTGTTTACAGTTTGTCCAGTCCCACCAGAGGAGAGGTGTTCCATACAGACTTGCTAATGTGGACCTAACCCTGTTCAGAGTACAGCTCATAATCTACACCATACTAAATATGCCATGTCTAGTCTTTGTTTTATATTCTTGATACTTAATCCCCCCCCCCCCCCCCCCCCCGCCCAACAATATTTGAATAAAATATAATGTCTATTATACTGCAACAATAACAAATGTTGAATGACCTATTGATGGTGTTACCAGAAAAAAAAATAGAATATCTGAATAATTTCAAAAGATTGGGATATCAAACACATTATATTTGAAACATTTACAATGTTCAGCCTAATACACCCTAACTTCTGTTCAGGGACCGTGAATTGAAAAAGCATAAAATGCTTTTTCTGTCCATTAAAAAAGATTTTTAAGTGCTCCCCACTCCCACTGAAATGAACATGTGCTTAATCAATTCACAGGGGATCTCCCTGCATGAGAACTGTATACAGCCAGAAAGCAGCAATCACATTTCTTTACATATGCTAGAGTTTAAATTCTGTCAATGGGATAAAGGCGCATGCTTTTCTGAAAGGAATAGAATTCAATAAAATTATAACAGTATAAAACTAGCAAGAGATACCTTGCAGGAAAGAACAGTTCAGTTAGCAGTTTCTTACTAGTTTCATACTGTTCAAACTGTTTTATTCCTCTCTGAACATTTCAAAATAGGACCTATTGATTTTACAGGTTTAGGTTTCAGTGTACTCAGTTCCCCCAATGAGCATTCAAGGACAAGCATTCAACCCAAATACAGACAGTTGCTGTCATTCTCAGAAATGTCTACATTACCTTCTTTTTTAGCATCTGAAACATAATTTAATGACCTACCTTTTGGTAACATGTGTACTACTGCTAGTTAGACAGCGTTGAGTGGTGCATGCAACAGTATCATGCTACCCTTACAAAGGTTTACCATGGTAAAAGTGAAGTAGAGCACAGTGAAAGCGCAGTAAAGCACAAAGAGGTAAATGTATAGGATAAGTATGGGACAAAAATGGGACAGCTGCAAAATTACATTGTAAACTTTAATAGGAGTAGCCTACTTAATATACATTTGCAATTTAAAATACATGTAGAGCTTGAATGAAAAGAACATGCATCTTACAAAAGTGTGGTCTGTTGTAAAGGTATGGTTTGCACATAGAAAAGACTTGCTTCAGTTATCTTTTTGATTATAGGCAGAGCCTGATAGTGTAATTAAAACGTATTGAATGCAGGTGCTGTGCTAATTAATTGTACATCATATAACCTGTGTGCTGTTTTCTCACTTCTGTGTGCAGTGTTGTAATTGGTTGTTTTATAAGCGGTTAGTGGACTTTATATTTATGTGAATGTTTTCACTCTACTTGTACTTCTTAGATGAATTTTTATCTTATGATGTATATCCCACAGCAGCACCTCCTTGTTTACTTGTAAGAAACTGTTCAACACTGCATCAATTTAAGTGTTGGCAGTGAACGTCATGGACACAATTGGGTTCTGTTTACTTAGCAGTTAATATATTACCTTAAAAGTACATTTGCACTTTGTCTTGGCAAATAATGTGTTTGTTTTTGGTTTTTTTTTTGTTTTGCTGGTAGGACAGTGCATTGATGAAGGCAAAGGGGAAAGAGAAGCAGCACCAAAATGTAAGTCTAGTGTTTTTATTTATTTAGCGATTCATTTTGATTTAATGTCATTTGAGCTTTTTCAAATTTCATTCAATTTCCAAGTGTTGTTCTTTATTTAAGTGTGTGTAACAAAAACTTGCTCTTGTATTATCCTTTTTTATTTATACCTTCTCTGTTTTAACTATTCTTGGTAATGTATTCTCTATTCACACTACTGTAATAAATGCACAATCATCATTATTTATAATGCATTCTTTTGGCAGTGTGACTGGGGTATAAAAAAGTTATTCCACACTATATCATTCAAGTTATATAAAACACTCCATACTACACTAAAACGAATTCACTTCAAGAGTAAGCCATTCCAAAGGTTTAATTAATAATTGCTTTTAGAACTAGATAGGTTGAGTTGGTTCAACGATTTATAACATGCCTGGGGGAAAAAAAAAATAAAAAATCTGTGCTGTAAGGTCAACTTTACTCTGTGCTGATAAGAGAATTTGCTTATTGCCAGAAAACAACCTTAGAATTGAGGAGGTACATAGTATAGAAATTCCTGTGTTCGTATTAAAGGATTTCTCCAATTCTGTGTGCAATCCTTCTGGTATACATGATTTGAAACTTGAAGTTGATTAAACTTGTATAATTTGAAGTTGCTAAAATCCATGCAAAGGAATAAGAAATTTGACTCCAAACTGTACTAACTTTTGTTAATGGTCCCATTATTTAATCATGTCAAAACCATTATTATCCAGCTCTTTGTCTTGACAGAAGAAAACGAGTCAGAATGAAGAGGACACTTGTGTTTTTGGTATGGGTGGCATTGTTTTCCACAGCCTGCAAAACTCAAGACCTGTCCAGTGAAGACAAGCCGACTGTTAATGACCTGGCCAGTAAAAACATAGACTTTGCAATGAACCTCTACAGAAAGATTGCCAGCCAAAATGATGACAATATCTTTTTCTCCCCTTTGTGCATTTCTTCGGCATTCGCCATGCTTTCCCTTGGTGCTAAAGGGAACACTTATGACCAGATCATCAAAGGTCTAAATCTTGATCTCCTTCAAAGCAAAGATAATCCTAATATTATTCCAGCGCTGTTTCGTCAACAGCAGGAGAACATCACCAGCAGCGAGGATCTGGATTTGACTCAGGGAGGTGCCATGTTTGTTCCCCAAGATTTTAATGTCCTGGAAACCTTTCTCAGTCAGACCAAAGAGTATTTCAACACTGACGCCATCCAATTAAACCCTATTTTGACAACCAGCATTAATGAATATGTGGAAAAGAAGACTAACGGCAAAATTAAGGAACTTTTAAAGACCGTTGATCCAAACACCAAACTGATGCTTATAAATTATGTTCTTTTTAAAGGTAAGGACCTGTACTCTTATCCCGCACAAGGAAATGCTGTTTGTGCTCCTCTGTATGTAAATATTTTTTTTTTAACTGAAAGCTAGTGCACAGCCTATGGGGAAATATTTGTTCAGTGTTTTTGTTTAAATCTTTATTTTGGCCTTGTGCCCTGTTATTTGTTCTTGTTTTGTTTTTGTGTAGACTTGCATATATGCTCTTAACTGCGGTTTCTAGCCTCAGTCTCCTTTGACGCTGTCCTGCTACATATGGTGTAGACATGATATAGCACCCCCTAGAGATGGAGCAGGAATGCAGCACTCATTTACATAATTGGGGAAAGGCCACACCTGTGATTGTTGGCAGATTTAACCCCATCCATGATGCCTTGTTACAATAAGTTATTGCAATGTTCATAATGTTTTATATATATTATTCTATATTGTTATTTGTATTGCCTTTCTTTCAGAATATTAATCTAAAAATCATTTCAGCTGTATTGCTCTCTAGTGGCTGGTTGTTTTTAGAATGGTAACACAGTGCACTGTAAGTATGTAAATAAACAAATGTTGTTTTTCCTAGGCAAATGGGAGGAGCCGTTTGACGCTAATTACACTGAGCAAGCCCGCTTCTACGTGAACAATTATAGAATTGTTTCAGTCCCCACGATGTTCAGAAGTGACAAATTTAAATTGGGTTATGATGACAAACTCAAGTTATCCATTCTAAAGCTTCCGTACAGAGGAGATGCCTCCATGATTGTATTGCTTCCAGACAAAGACGCTGATTACAATTCCATTGATGAGGAGATCTCTGCAGAACGCTTCCATCAGTGGCTCCGAATGTTGAAGAAAATGTCAGTCCCCACCTCCCCCTTTTTTTTTTTTTTTTTTTTTTAAACAGTAACTTTTTATAGTGTTTAGAGGAGGGGTTACCATGGGCAGCAAGCTTATTTACAAACAAAATGCTGGACATCGACTACAGTGTGTGTGTGTGTGTGTGTGTATGTGTGTATATATATATATATATATATATATATATATATATAATATGATTTTTTCTTAACTAGATGAAGTTCCTGTTCACTCTAAACTACCATTTTATTTTGTTACCAGGTCTTTAGCATGTTTGTAGACAATCTGCTTCATTTAACTGTACATGGAACTTTGTCCATTTCAAAGTGATGACTGCGTTATACATTTTTAAATGTGGCTGATTTGAAGTAAGTCTGTAGATTGGGGTCCATGTATGATTTTAAGGATCATAGTTTTAAGATTTGTTTTGACTAGATATGTTGGATTCCAGTAATTGTACACCTGTGCCAAACATTAAAGTGGTTATGCAGGTGTGGCATGGAATGGCACTCTAGTGTATGAACATAGAAAATAGTTTTGCTGTTTAATTTATCAATTCTACTTTCAGTTAATACACAAATGATATATATATCTCAAATAATTTGTATTTCTCTCATTTTTGATGACAGCAAAATGGAAGTTTATTTTCCCAAATTTAAATTGGAGCAGTCGTACGAAATGAAGAAAATTCTTCCAGCTCTAGGGATTACAGACCTGTTCAACTACCAGGCAGATCTTTCAGGAATCAACATGGAAACTGGATTGAAAGTGTCTCAGGTTGGTTTACAGTTGTTTAACCTACTAGCCTATTTGCAGAGAGAATTTGAAGAGCATTTACCTCTTCTAGTGTACAGCCCTGGTTGCAGACACTTTTAGTTATTCATAATGTTTTGGAATACGCATATCTAATTAGGAGCACAAGTTGCTGTTGGTAGTGGATACAGATGTTACAAATCAGTTTAATCACTAACTTAAAGGTCTGCTAATTGCACTGCACAGTATATTATACTGCTGAAGGTCTTTCAGCCAAGAACCTGCGACACCTGCAACAGCAATACTGACATTACTGAAATGTATGGTGTGTTTTTGAGTTTGAGGAAGTGCAGCATATATATGTAGATGTGCATATTCTTTTCATAAACTCTGCTTATAGACTGAAGCCTTCATGACTTGTTTTTCAGGTTATTCACAAGGCGGTAATTGAAGTAGATGAGAAGGGAACAGAAGCATCGAGTGCCACTGTAGTAGGAATAACCGGATACTCCTTGCCACCCTCCCTCAAAATTAATCGTCCATTTCTCTTCCTTATTTACCATGAAACAACCAACAGCTTATTGTTCATGGGCAGGGTAGTGGACCCTACCATGTAGATTTAAACTTGTTGGCATACCTAAAGATATAATCCTCATTGTGATATTTACACTTTTATTTCCTATTTCTACTTGTACTGGGGCAACTGGTAGCTAAAGCTGACATTTATTTTAACAGGCAACTAAAAGGTTTTTGCTTCATCAATGGCAGTTTTGAGTATTTAAAATCTATTTTATGAATGCCATTCAGTTTACTTTTGTTAAAGCATTCCCCCCCCCCCCCCCCCAATAAAAACAGGCTTTGAAAAAACTGTCCTAACTCATGCATTAAAGCTTTGGGACCATATTTATTATGAAACTGACCTATGTCTGTATTGTGGGTTACACAATCTTCAAATTCATTAAACCTTTTTGAAAGGCCATTTTGTAAAACTTTACTAACTATACAGTAAATGTCTAATTTGTTTGTATTGTTATAGTGAATTATTATTATTATTTTTTCTTATCTTATCAAACACCTGCAATGTGGCCAAACAAAACAGATGCATGTACTGTGACTTTTTTTTTCCCAATAAAAGTAACAATGTCTATTATCTCAGTGATGGTGTTTTTTTTTTTTTTTTTTTTTTTGAGGACTGACAGTCCCCACAAGTGAACATCTCCTACAGTACATAATCAGGTTGCTATTATACCATAAGTTGTTGTTTTAGGTATACTTCAGGTATAATGATTGGTTTGGCATCCTTTTCTTTTGTTTTGCACAAGATACAAATGAAGTTGGAGAAGCTGAAGACCCTTGTATGGTGAAAACAACATCATATTGAATTCAATACGTAATTCAGAAACATTTTAAACCATTCAATCACACCAGTTCTAAAAAATGGGATATATTTAATTTCTTCTTTTAAAGCACGTGACAAAACATTAAATGTGTCCAAGTGATCAAAAGATATGTTGGCTTGGTTCACTGTATAACAGGCACAGTTTTATTTGCCTAAGAGTATATAGCAGGCTACATATGGATTTTAAATAACTCAAAATACAATTTAAATATATGCATGAAGACATCCATAGAATATCCCTGGCTTACAATGTAAATAAAAAGTATGTGCCAAAGAAGACATTTGCAAAACATGCTATTTTCTGAAATAAAAAAACAAACATGTATGACAATTCTGACATACACAATTCTTGCGACCTTAGGCAGAAATGTCTTTTTTAAGTGAGAAATGGATAACGTCAATAATATTGACAAAACAGGATCCTGACATTTTGAAGCCAGGATAGAGGAACGCTATTGTTTGTCAAAAGCACACTGACTGACTTAATGAAGAAGAATGTAGATATCAATCTCATTATTCCTTAGCTGGAAAATAAATATTTATAACAAATATATTTTTTCCTTGACAACTGCGTATGAAAGATCCATAGTGTTTTTTTTTTTCCTTTTGTTTCAATAAAACCTTGTGTCAAGCAATCAAGTCTTTGAGAGCTTCAGCAATTGTTGTACAATTCTCTTGATTGTTAAGGTCTGTAGGAAGTTGTGCTGGCTTGTCCTGGGGTCCTGGCCCTTCCCTTGCCATTAAATCTCTAAGGGTTAGACCTTTTTGATCTTCTTCCATTAGAAAAAAAGAAATTACAGATTAGTATTTGTCAGAAATAATGTGTTATAAAATACAGCATGTAAATATTTTTATTGTGTTTAAATATAAAATTGCCGTAAAAACGATAGAATCGGATCAATATACTGTAAGATGTTGTGAAACAACTGGCTGCCTCACCTACTCTCTGTCTATGGCAGTGTTGCCAGGTCACATTGTCACATGATTTGAATACAATGAAAAAGGCGGTTCAGTGCCAGCACTTAGGATTCTTTAGCTTAAAGCAGCTCAAGCCAGGTAAAGGCAGATTGAGGGACACATGGTAAATGCCTTAAAATAATAAAATAAATGAAAAATAACTCTTGAAGTTTCTAATACATTGCAAACTACTGTAATATGCTTTTGTAAGACTTACATGTGTATCTTCCTCGTGTCTTTGTTCTCATTGCTCCCATTGCCGGTTGTGTTGCTGCGGATTAACACTGGCACTGAGGCTGAAGGTGCAGTCGACGTGGATGCCACACTGAAATGATGGCTTCTGAGCAAGTCATCTGAAAGAGAGAGAACGCATGGTTATGATGTAATGCACCAGCGACAACAAAACAAAGTGTGACATTTGTAATATTAAAACCTGACACTGCAATCGAAAGAGGTAAGCCATGTGACTGAAATAATAATGCTCATCAGACAAGTCAAAAGTGTTTGGAACACTTGTACTGTATGTTTTCAACTTCCTTTCATTCAGATCTCAAAAAAGGATTCAGAAAAAAAACAAAGTAACATCATTTTCTCCAGTCAAGGATATAAACCAGGCCTCAGTATCAAGATAAATAACCTGACATTTACAAAATATACAAATATTAAAAATGAACATGACATTCAATTCAACTTAAATACAGTGCCCTTTTCACAAATCTTTAAGTCAAAAGTCATTTAAAGAATTAGTTTATGGAAAAAAAAAAATTTGATATTAATGACAGCTTTGACAAAGAAGCCAGCAGCAATCTAGAATAGGATCATAAATATTAATGTTTTCTGTTGTCCTTCTACATATTTGCAACAGAATCTAAAATTGTTAAAAAGGAAAAAAGAGGTAAAACAATGGTGCGTTTATCATTTTACCATTAATGTGCTGCAGAGAGCTCTTTGTTGTTACCGGGCTGCTGCTAGATGTTGATTTCCTTAAAAGAAAAATATAATTGGATTAGTTGCTTGTAGTTATGTAGTAAAGTGACCTACTGGTTGTAGATTAAAAACACTTACAGAATCCTTTGGCAGAATCTGGGTTTTCTTTTAGTACCTACATTCCAATTCCCCCCATCCATTTTCTCTCATCTTTATTAACTATCAGTTTCTCAGATGATGAACTACAAGATTACTTTGTTAACATACAAATAAATGATTGTGTAGGGCTCTCACCCTTTAACCCAACCTTGCTCCCAAGTCACGATCTATGCTCCCTAGGACCCTCCCTGCATTATACCTATTTTTTTCACTGACACTAAAGAGACTCACTTGCACTGTGAGAATAGATGTTTGATTATCATGATCTTGGGTTATCTAAACCATGCCGCTGTTAAAATCTACTACCTAAATAGACAGCGCATTTCTTTATATGTAAGGGAGTAGGTCGCTGCTAAATCTTACAAAGATTTTTCTGCTGCACTCAGCTTAGGAGGGGAAGGATTGCAGCTGAGGGATCTGCTGCGACTCAGTTTAGACTTCTTTACTTCTTTACCTAGAAGTGAAAGAACAGCTTCTTTGATTAATGTACACAGGCTTGCACATACAGTATTAACACACATAATGCTCTATAGTGCTGGTGACAGAGAAGTTGAGGCAGTGCAGTAGCGATAATGTGTATTGGGATGAATTGGGCTTTGTATTACAGTAACGTTGTTCATTATTAATATTGTCCAGTAGAGTTTTGCAATTTTTTGTAATTACCTTTACATTTTATATCATGTTTTTATCTTTTGACACTCCCCTGAAACAAATATGAATTCCTGAATGGGTTAATTGTTTCTGTAATGGTTTAAACCTCACGCACAATTATAGAATGAGTTGGGCATCCCAGAATCATTATGGAATGGGTCACGGGTGGCAATTCCAGATAGTTACAAAACAATAAGGTGGTACTAAATTATTTTCGTACCCTTTAGCTGATCTGTGCACATCATTCTGGCTACATGTTTCAATCGCAATAAAATGTAAGGTTTAATCCCTCCTAAATGTTCTTTACAGAAAATTAAAGTATGTGTCCCTTACCAGACGAAGAAAACCCAGTACTAGTAGAACCCGAGATGCTTCTAGTTACAAATAATCCAGTTTTACTGTCTCTACCTCAGATTATATATATATATATATATATATATATATATATATATATATATATATATATATATATATATCAATTACAGCACAATTAATATAAAGCATTTATCTCAACAGAAGTTGTCTTTTAGAGTAAAATGGTTGGGCGACTGCCTTTCTTATATGGTTATGCAATGTTAGGTTTCTAAAAAATATTTTTTTCATAAATCATCACATAAGTCCACTCACGTTTCCTCTCTCCAAGTTTTTCACTGCTTGACTTTCCTTCAGTTTGTTGCTTTTCCAGCTGCTCCTGTTAGTGAAAGTTAAGCTAAATAAACTGCATACAAGATAGTCTGCATTCATACTTCAAATATAATTGAAATGAACCAATCTATTTTAGCGCTGTTGTGTTCAAAAGCACATTTCAAATCCAACCCAAATTACATATGGAGGGGCCAAAATTAGAGAATGGTTTTTAGACAGTTTTATTTGTAAGTTCTGACTAAAGAAAACTTTCAGGGTCTGTGTTATCAGGATGATTCAGCAAGACACAAGAATGCAGCACTTATTGTAACAATAGGAGGTCAATCAATTTCAATTAGCTACCAATTTTGTTGAATTGTGGAATATAATGTGCCTTGAGAGCTATGATGAGACACCCAAACTGCAGCTTCAACACATTCAGACGTTTCCATAAGGTTTTTTTTTCTGTTCTTCTAAGAACAAGGTACTGAAGAGCAGCACCTTAACAGACAGACAAAGATGCAGGTTAAGGTGTTAAATCCTCAATCTTACCATCTCTAACAGAAGATTCTCCTCTTTCTCTTTCTTCTGATCTAGCAGATCTTTTTCATGTCTTTTTTGATACTAAACAAGAAGACCATGTGTAAAAAATATAAATTTTGAAATAAGCTGAAAAACTAAAGTCATACAGCATAAATAAAGATCAGATCATGAACTTACTGGTTCTGTGATATCCATTTTGTCCAACTCCAACACGGTCTAAACACAATGGAAAGCAAATGAGAATTTATTAAATTAACCTATGTGTGTTTTTATCATGTAAGTTGTACATTTGATAACTTAAGGAGTTACTTGTTATGGTCGTAAAATATCTGAGTTATCATAAATATTGTATTCTTTGTTTTTTAGATTAACTTTATATAATGTTCTATTTCTTTTTAAAACAGTAGTTTAAAGACCCCGTGGCCTCAATAGAGCTCTCAGAATCATGTCTAACCTTAAAGTATAAATGGTACACTAGTGTGCAACCATTAATCTGAGTAGTGTTTTCTTCAGTGTATTCATGTGTGTGATGTTTGCCCTTGCAAAGAAGGACAATAGGAAGTGTATCTGGGAATATTATGTAACCTACCCATGGAAATACTGTAAAGAGAAAACTAAAACAAAAACTAAAATGAGAAGAAAATAAGAGTTGCAGGAGTGCAATTCATTTAAGTACTACACAATAAACATGGCATCATCATTTTATATGTATGTATGTAAGTGGGGAGGGGGTGTTGCTAGGGAGATAAACCTACTTTTCTGACTATAGCCATCACGTCCTTGTCTTTCTCACGACAGAGCAGTTTCCTCACACAGAACTCCAACTGCTGAAGCAGGTGTTTATCTGTAGGCAGTTTGATGGCTGACTTCAATTTTGGCAGCATGTTGCACAGCTTAAACCTAAAGAATTACAGAGTAAGTACTGTTTTATTAGATGAAAATAGCATCCCCTGATTAATTATAGGTTTTCACTTTATCATTGTCTATTGTGCCCCCAGCAGGCTACAGTTTCCCTGTTACTATTTGACAGTAATGGGGGTATGATGTTTGTTTTTTTTGTGTTATTGCCTATGTGTGTACTAGTGACTTGCTTATATTATGTCACATGTTGGTTTCCTGGTTGTTTGAATAAACTTTGCTTTATTGTACTTGAACCAATAGAGTTATAAGGAATCAGGTCATTAAATGATATTAGAATTATTCTTACCTTACATTTGCAACAGGATCATTTACCAGCTCCAGAGCAGGAACAAGGAAGTATTTACAGAAGTATGACTTTGAAAAAAGCTCTATTACAATTTCACAAATGTCGAGGAATCGCAGTCTGTTCCAGTAACTTCTACCCTGCCCTAGTTCTAAAAGGGAAGGAAAGTAATAAACTTGTCAACTGAATTGCATCTTACAAAACCCACAAAATATAATAGCACAGTAGCTGCATTCTATAATAAACCCATATTATTATATGATACACAGGGGATGTGGAACATAGCATATGAACTAAAGAAGTGTAGTGAAGGAAGACATTAGCTAATGTTTATATAACATAACACTCACCATCCTATAACTGTACACAACAAAGTCCAACTCCAAATGTTCCTCATCATAATAAACCTTTTTTTAGTCCATTAGCAGGCAAATAGACATATTTACCTATGCTTATGTTTTGAAGGGAATGCCGCTGTGCTATAGTGATTTCAATCTTTTGAATTTACTATGAAGGGAATTCGAAGAGGTGCCTAAGCTATGATTTTTCAAACAGGTGATGTATGATATTTAGAATAAGATACAGTACAAACTCAATATGCTCCAGTTGATGTCATGAATTTGGTTTGTTACTGATACGTCACGGCAGCACACAAACTTGTGTTCTGGTTGTCTATAATAGGGCTTAAAAACCATGTGGAGTCTTTGGGGAATGATATTAGAAAGAATAGATAGAAATTACTGTGTACTCACGGTCAACCAGTTTATTGATTACCTCCTGTCTCTGCTCCTGTTTACGATTGTAGCGCAGGAAGACACACAGCGTTCTGGCGGACTGTCTTTGCACAGGGAGAACATTCTAAATAACAGAGGAGTGCAAACAGTTGTGATACAAGTTCACAGCCATTTCAGTATTCAACACCATTAACCTCTTCACCCCTATATTATAACAGTTTATTTTCAGTTTCTATTGATTTTTTTTACAGTAAAATTCACTGATTTCACAAAAGTTACAAAGTGATTTTCATTTGTTTTCATCCCAAATTTGGCCACAAAAAATACTGATTTATACTGGTGGTGACCAGCAACTGTGATTGAACATAAAATGACAGGATTACCAGCTTGTATATAAAGCCCCAGCACAAGATGACAGCAGGTGTGCACACAGAATCTCATTGAATTTTACAGTAAAGGTATTTTAAATTAACTTTTGTGTTCTTAAACCTGAATAAATAGTTATTTGAACAAGCATGACCAATTGTAAACCAGCAAACTACCAGCTCTGACCAGGATAGACCAGTGCTGGTCGCTGCTGATATTTTCAGCAGTGAATATTAACACTTTCATTTATTATGTTCTTTTTGCAATGCTGATAACATGATATCGTAATGTAAGTAACGTTGACTGTAAAACTCAGTCTGTCACTGATAAGAATACAAATAATGCAATGTTGCTTACGTTGGTGGTAATTATTGTAAACATCCTTTGCAAGAACCTGAAGTAGATCTGGTCACTCGATATGACTCGAGGCAGACAGGAATACTTCTGTAGCAGCTTCTCATGGATTCTCCATTTCAGAGAGGTGGCAGCTTTCTGCTCAGCTGCATTTAGTGCAGGGATGAGATCTGGGACATTGACTTGCTGAAAAAAATATCTTTGTAAATATTCAAATTATTACACTATACAGTGTAAGCTGATAAAACAAGATTAAAACTTAATCTAATCGTTTTTATAAATAATATAAGTGAAAAAAAAACAGAATGTAATGCTTTTTTAAAAGGCTACAAAACATTTAGGAAACACCTTTTATATGTAGCTGTCACAAAGACGGCCAGAGTGGGTGGCGTCAGACCAGAAGCAGGAAGGAATACAGAGACAGTGGTTGTGATGAGCTGAGTGCAATGGCTGCACTCAGCGTTTATTAACAAAATAAAAGGTTTCAAACAGCACAAAAACAGGACACGGCACTATAGCCAAAATAAACAGACAGACAAAACGGATTAACACTAAACAAACGGTGCACGGAGAGACAAACAAACACGGTGAGTACAAACAAAACACTTCTCTTTACTTTTACGATCTTAATTACTCCTCTCTCTCTCACCCGTTCTCCTCTTCCGAACACCCAACAACCACTGAATGAAAATGTGCATCTATATATACTGTTGTGCTGGGATTCAATTACTAATTAATTATTCACTTGAATCCCAGCACGTGAATTAATTCTGTGCAACCCCGTGCTCGCATATTATATTTTAAATGCACGTGCGTGATGTGCAATCCCGTGCCTAAATACAAATATACAATTTAAACACACGTGAAACACAGACCTGTTTATATCCCGTGTACCAATCTATACACCAACATTAACATACGCACGCATACATACAACATAGAACACACAAATGCACACAGGGGCGGGGCACTTTGCCACAGTAGCAAACACTTGAAAATGGGCTGTCCCTCGCATGAGTCCAAGTCATGTCCATTGTTATACCTAGACCTCCGCTAAGAAAACTAATTGTGAGTGTGCTTTCATTATTACCTGGAACAGCTGGTGCAAGTCAGTCATGATGGGCAAGACAGCCAATCTAACATTCTTTAATAGAAAGCACTTGTTGGCAAATGCTTCTGTATACAAGACTGACAAAACTACTGATGCTTCATAGTGATCATCGAAGGTAACTGACACTCTTGGCCACCCTGGAGATTTACAGTGCATTTCCAAACCAACCTTCATGAAACCAACCCTGTACAGAATTGTTTTGTGGTTGATGTCTCCAAATATTATGCTGAAATGGGGGTGGTTTGGGTGATGTCTGAACAACACATGCTTTGAAAAATGATAAAAAGAGCCAGTAGGAGAGAAAACGTCCTGTCTTTAATGTAAGAATCACCTGGATAATGGAAACACAGCTAACATGACAAACACTTCTCCTTTAAGAAATGTGTATTACCCTTGAAGTGCAGATTAATGTTTTTTTAATGTTCATAATATGATTACCTTACTTTCAGATCCAGCACCCTCTCCTTTTGATGTTACAAGTTCTAGGATTTCCTGGAGATTATCCATTAGTGCATCTAATACCTACAAAAAAGAATATTATAATCTGGAAATATTATCATAACCCTCCACTTCCACAACTCAAATGAAAGAAGTCAGTTTTGATTAATAAAACAAAGTGATATTCCTAAAATAGTTTTTGGTTGTTAAAGAAGCCAACACCAGCCTAGAACATACATAACTGTGTGTGTATATATATATATATATATATATATATTCATGAACTATGGAATCTCGCTGAATGTTTGAATAAATAAATAAATAAATATCTTCAAATGAATACAGAACATACAATTTATAAAATAAATGTTTCTTACCTCTAATGAATCATCTTGTAACAGTGCTATCAGTTCTTTCTGTATTAGATGAACACTGGAGCCTAACAATTTAACAACCTGCAAAAAAAAAAAAAGACATAGTAAGAGTATGTTTAAGGCAAGACATGTTGTTACTCTTTGGCATGTTCATGTCACGACCTGTTTTATATGCCCTTGCAAAACTACAATTCAGAATGCATGTGACTTGATTAATGTAATATCCCTTGTTTAAAATTGATCTTGAAGATCTAACAGAGATACCAGCAAGTGTAGTTTATATGGAGATAGCAGGAGAGCCACACCTTGGGCCCCCCAGAGCAGCTTATGGCTCTCAGACCATAAAAACAAGGCTGTAATTATGTCTATTATTCTTTACTACATTTTTTTTTTTTTACAGTAAATTATATTTTGTATCAGGGCTTTTACGCTACACGTAATTATATTTTTAAGACAGGTGTAACTCTATTGTTAGCCACATTTAACATGGCCTCTGCTTTGTACAACACTGTCTCTGGTTGTTATTAATACTTACTTCATGGAAGCCATTAGCTGTAGTGCGCCTGACTGAAATCTCAGGGTCATGACACAAGCTTGAAAAGGTAGGATAAAGCTCTGAAAGGAAGTTTTTGGGTTCAGCAAACAATATCATGGCCTGTGTGAAAATAGAGAAAAAGAAAACCCCCTGTAATAATTGAGCACCACCATACTTCTTAACCTGCCCTAACCATATGCAGGGCAATGACTTTGAAAATGTAGAGTAAAACGTGTCAACAATCAAAGCCTGTCAGAGAGGTCAAATGTGCTCATTTATAATGAACATTTGCCATCTATGGTTTTTATTATTATGTCTCAGTAAGATAAAAACTTTATATACTCTTATCACAATGTGTATTTAATGACTAGCTATTCCAGGCAATTGCCACCAGCATCTACCGTGAATGATGGATTAGTCAGCTGGAGAGCTGGGAATGAATAACATTTAAGAAGACAAATGGACACTGTAAATAAAAGCACTTGGACAAGCAGTCTCAAATATTGTTTCACCGAGGGGTAAAAGGCTTTGAAAATCAGGACTACTGGCTGACCGCATGAAAACCTTTCAGTGCTGCTGCTGATTGAGGCCTTTGCCAGGTTTGACAAGTAGTGATAGTCCTTGATCAATGAAACATGGATCTGTAGGCTTGGGTGTTACACATGGTGTAAAAGTGTCAAGTTGGGCTTGCCAGTTTGTTAGTGAGACTTAAGCTTAAGCAAATACAGTAGTGAGCTGAAACGTTTGCTGTCACACTTTTAATATATTTATATCCTGGCAACCAGACTTGAATGGACCTTTAGAACTAGGGTGAAATCTAAACAACAGAGTGAAGTGTAACAGTTAGGAAAGTTATGTTATTGTTTTGAACACCAGTAGTTACTACAACCTATCTATTTACATAGTTCTAATGTAAAGGCTTTCAGCAGTGGATCTTATGGTAAAACGCATATTCAGGCACACCGTAGATGTAACAAACAGACACACATATATACAAATAAATGTGCCTATTTCAAGGAATATATTATACTGCATCAGAAACTAATATATTGCATCAGAAGTCATGTGCATATCACTGATTATGACTGGTAGTAAAAAAAGGCACATTTTCTAACAAATTAGTCAACTGATGTTACAGATGCATGCAGAAACAGTATGGTAACAGTGGTGCAAGTATATGGTACTTTACAGTATGTTATTGTAATTCGTCTTATTATTGGTTGTGACTAGCTTGCGTCTGTTAACAGTTATGCACAAGCAGATTCATAATTAATAAATACTCACCGGAAAGTTATAGGCACAGTTTTTTCTAACCGATTCATATTTCCTTTCCAGTTCAAGGGGATAGGTCTCACTGTGGCCATTCTCATGCTGAAGGCCCAATACACACAGTTTCTTGTAGAATTCCAAAAACCATACATGTTGATCCTCAGTAAAACTCCCTTTTGGGAGAAGAAAGGGTGCTGTCACTAACATGATATATATATATATATATATATATATATATATATATATATATATATATATATATATATATATACACACACACACACACATATATATATATATATATATATATATATATATATATATATATATATATATATACACACACACACACATATTTTTTTATACAATTAGTTTTCAAGTGAGATACCAAAAATACCCTTATTATTAGGACATCTCATTGTAACAAATAACCACAGAATGTGCTGCAGTTGTATTGCTTTCACTGCACTGACATTGATTTGTAACCTCTCAGTATATGCATTAACAATTTGGATGTAGTACAGAAGAACTTCACTTAATGGACTTGAGATATACAGTTGCATTGGAAAATAATGACAAATATCCATGTAACTGTTTAGATTGTTAATTACTTTTTAACAACAGTCTAGAAAAGTTTCATGCACTTTTTTTTTTTTTAAATAACATTCTTTAATACTTTCAACAGGAAACCCCTCTAAAGCCAACACAGCAGACCAGTTAAATGGCATGTTTTGGGTATGCATCTACTGTATATACTGTAATTAATGAGAGTCTATTTAATTAGTCATAGCAGGGCTGTTTCTTTTAAGGTTATGTAGTGCTGAAATAATTGGCTTTGCTTGGCATATCTGTGTTTACGTTGAGGAGATTACTGCAATGAATTAATAAACACACACCATTCAGTCACCCAGTACATGCAAGGAGCATCTTACCTGAGAGGCCATGACAGAGCTTTCCATATTGAAAGGTTAGAGAAGCCAGCACAGCTTCATCTGCTTTGAAACATTTTTCACAGAACGTCTTCACTAATGGAAATACAATGCAAGTCCTGTCATCTACAAGTGAGGGAAAAAAAAAGATGTTTAAAAAAACAAACAGTATATTGTTCCCCAGGTTTTATTTTCCATTAAACTCTGTGACTCGGGTGAACAATGTAGGTGTTGAAATAAATGTAAACTTTATACTTGTAATGTAATTTAATACATTTCCCTTCACTGCAGCTATTTTTTCCCATATCACATGAATAATTCATAAACTGGAGTATATCTGTTGAGGAACTGCCTCAGTGTCACTACATTTTGCAGTTTGAAGAACAAGCCAGTCTATTTCTCTTCAGCCTTAGATGTTAGATGTAAACAAAAAAAAGGTAATTTAAGGCGGTATTGATAGGTTACAATTTAATGTATTAACGATTACTTATTTAAGTTAAACAGAATATGCACAAACATTTGCTTTACATTTGCACTGAAACTGGCATATTGTTCAAAATTGATAATGATAGGGTTGGTTAATTTGAATTGTACATAACAACTTGTTGTACATGCTTAAGTTTATTTATTTATTTATTTTTTATTTTTTATTGTACTGTATACTGTGGATTTTTTCAGTTTGAACAAACATTGTTCAAAGACAGACACAAAGGCCCCCAGAGGAAGCTCCATTGTTTCTAGAAGTATATGTTTTGCCTGCAAAACATTTTCTGAACAATCCATTCAGTAGGCTCCACAACAGCCTGAGGTGTGCAGTAATACTCACCATTGTCAAACATTTCCAGAAGATTAACTATTGTGTCAAATGCAGCTAGTCGCACACTGCTGCCTTCATCTCTAGCTAACTCTACTAACTCAGGTAGGATCACTCCCTTAGTGTGTTCAGCCCTACAGAGAAGAAAACATGTAAGTTTATAGGGTGCTCTGAAGCTGGTTGGTTAGAGCTTAGAACTTCTGAAGATACAAGCTTCCAATCTCAATGCATGGTAGATTACTCAGTTGGAGCAAAATGCATGTGCTTCAATTCTTTACTACAGCCAGGCAATCCACTACACAAAGTAATCACATCTTTGCCAGCATCTCTGAAAACTTGGTGGACAAATTAACCAATAATAGCAGCTCATTTAGATTACAACACAATTTCCTTACTTTACTTATCATTAAATAAAAGGTCAGCAGTCAGTAGGCACACATATAATGGCTTCAGCTGTTTCAACTGATTAAATTCAGGAAGAACAACTGAGTGGAACCCCTGAGGAAATGGATAAATAATGTTTCTTTTTTTCTCTCAGTATGTCCTCAAGGTGCAGAATTTAATCTGAAAAATGATTTAAGCAGCTTGATATTCTGTCTGCATTCAAAGTCTTTTTCATATGGAGTTTTTACTAGAAGAGATGTTTTTGGGGTGCATGGGAATTTCTGTTTAGCATATATTTATAAACTAATTCTTAACCCATGACAGATATTTTCAGGAATCTCATATTCAGTAGGTTTTTTTTTTCTTCTGCTTAAGTTGAGAGGAACTGCAGCAAAAAGAGGTCAAGTAACTATCCCAAGGATCTTCTGCAGTATCTGCATGACTTACTTATTCTGACTTTCATTTAGAATTCTTGATATACTTCCCGTATGGACTCACTAACTTTAATGAGAAACATTACCTAACATATTAAAAGGTGAAAATAAGATAATAAGTATAGATAAATATAGTAAATATTGATACATAGATCAATATAGTGTGGTATAAACAGACCAGGTGATAAAAGGGTATAATGTTTTATAACCACTCATTCATATTTGTTTGTTTTCAATTTGTTTTTCACATCCAAGTTGGGTATTTTTTCTAACCAATTTAAAATGTCCAATTTGAAACCTCACTGCTGTAACCCATTTACCGATCAAGAGGACTGAAGATCAACTGTTTATACTCACTGATCCTAAACAACAGAGCTACTTCATACTGAATTTGTTACCAAGCTACTTCATACTGAATTTCTTTAATAAATCAGTAAGAAGAGTTCATATTTACCCTATTCCCTTTGCTATGTACTCCAGCTGCCGACACATGCAGGAACGGACTTCATATTCTACATCTTGACAAAGGGACCTGACTAGGGGAAGAACATCTTTTTTCACTCTGTAAGGGAAGAACATTTAGATCTGGTTTAATCCTGAAAACACATAATACTAAAGAGTGCATCATTTTATAAGAAAAACACTGATTCAGGTGTTACAGAATACCTACAATACAAATACAGAGTTGACTCATTTACAGTGTATTTAATTGATCATTTTTATATTATCACCAGTAAATGTTTTTTTTAAAAGGTAATACCTGAAACATCTCATTCCTAATAAGATAACAGACCAGGGGGTCGATTTGATCCACCTATACCAGGCTGGGATAAGCCACAGCTTGATTCTTGTACAACATTTTAAAATACAACCTGTTCAGAGCAAAGATATTTATCCATATCCAATCAATACAGTGCTGCTGACCAAAAATAGGAAATGTTATGAATATAAAATTACAATTTAGATGCTGTAAATAATTTGCAATTCTGTCATTCAGATTCCAACTCCAAGGTCCAAAATGCCTATTATGGTTATCTTACTCACATATGAGATTCAAATTTCCCAGCAACTTTTCCAAGTACTCTGCAGCTGGCCAAACGAGAATGAAGTGACTGAGAAAGCTGTGCTTTTGGTACCAGCGGGTTCAAGATCTACACAAACAGAAGAATCAATGACCAAAATCAATAACATTCTCCAAACACTGAGCTAATGTAATATCTACAATTATATTTCCAAGGCCTTCAATGTTATATATAAAGAAAAAAAATTGAAGACAACTGCATATTTTATCAGTTTGTTGTGAACATCAAATACAGAAATACAAATAAGTACAGAATGTTAGTACTGTACAAGACTATCAGTGTCATTCAAAATGTAGATACCCTACATTCACCATATGTGCAGGGCATGTAACAATGAAAGTGTGAAACGTGGACAGGCAGAATCCACCTTATATTTTCATAACCAAGTTTCATCACCATTGGAAAAGCACTTCATTTTTTGAAAGACAAAGAGGATGTAACAGGAAATAGTTTACATTACCTCTTGCCTAATGGTTTCCTTTGGCAAGACATCAATTGCTGATAATAGGGTTTCTAGCCATGCAGTGCTGACCACTGCTGAGAAGGAAACAGAGATTTAAAAAAAATACATATTCATTTGGCAGCATATTAAAAAGAAGTTCCTAACTTTAACTAGACCTTGTCTGGTCAGGTTAATTCCAATGGCTTGTGTCCAGTCTAGTTTATTGTAAATAGCTTGTAACAGCTGGAAATCACCAGCAGGTGATGCTGTTTCCAACAGAACTGTTGGTTTTCCTCCCTGTGAATTAAACTGCTTTTTTCCCTTTAAATTGTCTTTGGCAGGGTCACCAATTCACATGCTCATAATTTAAAGAACAGAGAATGTGATGCTCTGGAGGGACCTCTTTTTTGGAAATCATACAGTATCCTCTGGGTTTCTTTAGTATTGGAAACCTATTTTTTAGTAGTGAAAACAAACTTTAACAAGCTCTGCAGCAGAAATGAAAGGACAGAAAGATGACAAGTCTGGCAAAATTGGCTGTTCACCACGTACAATTGAAATGTTCTTTATTTACTGTAAACAACTACAATCACAGACTGAAATGCAGACAGTACCACATAATACAATCAGTTGGCATGACTCATCAATTTTCTCTTTAGACTGACCTGCATCCCTGTGATGTAGGTTTAGCAGTATAATCTGCAAAATTGAGTGGGTGTGAGTTTGGATCAATATAAGATCATCTTGTAGGATGGTTAGAAAGGAGGCAGCAGCCGCTAATTGCATCTCCACCCCTGCAACATGTAAAACCTCCTGTGGGGAAAACAACATTTCTGTCAGGATTAAATGGAACTACCTGTGTGGAAAAACAACTGTCGTGAAAATGCATTCAAACCAGGGTAAAACAAAATCATAAATTCTGGTATATAGATCCTTTAATTTACCCGGGTAACACCGTCAAAGCATCTGCACTGTGCCCTGCGAAAGACATTAACCCTAACCCTAACCCTAACTCTAACCCTAACCCTAACTTGTACTTAACTGTGTAGTTTTACAAAATCGCTTCTACTCCTGCTATTGTGAAATCAAAAGATATGGCCTGGCTAGGGGGTGTTTTTAGTCATGACCTAAGTCTGTTTCAAGGATTTGCACAATAAGAACCAAGTTTGTAAGTAGCAAACATTGTAACTGTACAAAAGTGTATCAATATTGGACCATGATTCAACATGATTTACAGCAGGTTCCACAATTATCAGGACTTCCGTGATCTCTGGACACTGGTAAAGTGGTAAATGCCTGGAAGTCGGAATGGGTTGGTCTAAATTGATATTGAAACAGGCAAATAGAGGGAATCTAAATAAAGCAATGGCTAATCCCAGATATAGTTTATGCACATTATGAGGAATGGTTTTCATCTATCATCAAGATAAAATAGGTGCCACTGGAGGCATAGAAATATACAATCTGTTTACTTACTCTGACTTTTGGCACCACCCTTCGAAATGTCTCTGCTGGGTTCTGTCGAACCAGGTTTGGCAGATTCACAACCACACTCGCTCTCTGTACATCTTGACCTGAGCTGCAAAATAATTCAAATAAATCACATAAAAGGGTTTGGAACCAGGTTCATTAGATTCCCACAATGCACATCTTGTTTCTAACATGACAGCCATTATTATGGAATACAGAGATAAGTACATGCTTAGTGGTAGTATGTATACACCTACTGGTATCTGGCAATTAATACATAGTAGAAGCCAAAATCAGATGACAACATCTGACAGCCCATGAAAAAACACACCAGTTTCACTTTTTAAAATTCACAGCAGCACCCAACGAGCACTGCTGGCAGCTGATTGCTGTTATGTAACTAATTGCAGTAGTTATTTCAAAGGGGAGTCTTCTTCTGATTTCAGAAGTTTCTAATGCTTGTTTGTACAAGTGATTCAGCTCTAGTTCACATTTTCCATCTGCTGGGATGGTATTATATTGCAGTGCAGCAGCTGGTAAGCACAGATGTAGTAAATCCCCACTTGCTTATATTATAACAAGTTGAGGTTGTTTTCTGATTTCTCAAAACTTGTGTTGAGTTGTCAGTTTGCCTGTATCCCATATGTAACTAACAATTAAACCAATATGGATCATGAAAAGACTACAGTACTTCAACAATATGTCAGTAATATACATATTCTCTACCTGACAGACAGACATGCTGTTCCATGAATCAACACATTCTGATGTCAATCTGCTGCTAAATCCTGCCCTTACCCAGTTATGTATATTATAAATCATCAGGAACAACGAGTTTGACAATCAGGCTCCTGTTAAATAAATGTTTGCTAGGCCTATCTTTATTTGCATAGTCCTAGTAAACCTACAGACCAAGGGGTCCAATTACTCAAATTCCTAGCAACTGGTCATTTCAATAGACTGAATCAATCAGAGTATTGTTACCTCGGTTTTGATGCAATGGTGCCAGATAGGGTTGCCAACTGGCCCCATAATTCCAGGACACTAAAATAGGTCAGGTTTTTTAGCTCCCCTCTAAACCACAAATGAACAATTTTAAATCAACAAGTAAAGTGAGGTTTAGAGAGTTGAATTGAAAAACCTGACCTGTCTTAAACTGTCCAGGACTTAAGGGCCAGCTGGCAACCCTAGTGAGTTTCTAACCCTGTCAATCTGTATGTTCATTCAGTGTCTGGTTTTTGAAGAGACTGCTAGAATCAATATGGCAGTTCTACACACTGCAATAACTCCTCCTATTCAGTTGGATATTAATTTCAAAGGTGAAGGCTCAGATTAGAATCATGGGGGAGAGGGTGGGGAGGGTTGTTTTTGAAGAAATTGCTGCCATACACATCACATTGCAATTACAATCATCTATTTATTTGACTTGATTAATCTGTTAACTTTTGTATACTATTCCAGTGTTTCATTGTCCTGTCAAACACTAATTACTTTTCAGGGGTAGGTTTTCCTACTTGAGTCATTGTTGGTTAGGGTTAGTTAATAACTAAGAAGAAATTTAAGAAGAAGTTTGTCTGGCAAAGAGCCCAAGGAAATGAGGTCATGGCTGTTGAGAACAATACCTTACCATGTTGCTGAAAATAACCCAAACAATTTAAAGTCTGAATGAACAATCATATTAACTGAACCAGATTGAACCAGAGGTGAAGTTTGACTAAACAGAATTCAAAAAAGGTACCTGTATAGAAAGATTTGGATCCAATCTAATGGAAATCCTTGGCATTGTAAAGCGAGCTGTAATGGCCTTATAATCAAGGAGAACCATTTGATAGTCTATGAAAACGCAATGAGATGTCAGTGCACAGGTTTTAATCACGTTAATTGCACTGTTGGCTCAGTGTGTAGAACTTGCACTGTCAATTGGTTCAAATACTTCTTTGGGATAGCTTGGTAGTATGAAACAGCCCATTGGAAATATTAGCTTGGGCTACAGATTTAGAGTTATTCCATCCAGACCATAACAAAAGTGAACAGGGCACTGTAATCAAATTCTAATCTATAACTGATACAAACACTTAGAAGAAAAATTAATTATGTCTTGTTTCTTATTTCAAATCCAGTAGAATACGCAAATCATCTACACACACAAGCGCAACATATTTGAAATATTTCATTAAAAAAGAAGCATAGTATTTAAAATAAGTTAACGTATTGCAAAGAAGTAGTTCTTACAAATATATTACACTTGATGTTGAACAGCCTTTTCAGAATCTCAATCATGCAAATTCCTATCTCCTGAAATGAGAATTGATAGCTTTGTTCATGTTTTTAAGAGCGCTAAAGGACCTCGTCAATGCACTTATATTTAATTGTCGTTACTACGGTATGTTATCACCATTGGTCTCATTTCAGTGCAAAACACAATAAGGAAGCTGTAATAAGTATCACAACAATGCTGTATAGTAGCTAGGGACACTCCCACAAAACGTGGTGTACATTAGATTTTACACATATGTGTTTACTTCTTGTTTGCCCTCAAGAGTTTTAAGTTAATGATTTGTCAGTGGGATTAGTTCCATTTAGATAAAGCTAGACTGCTTTTCAGGAACAAACTGCCCTGGTTACCTAGGAGAATTAAAAACGCTGATAAGGCATGTCAACAATAGCTAGTGTAAGCAACAGCCACTGTTTATAAGGCTACTGCATAAACAGGCACAGCAAACAGACAACATGCTACTTTTAAATATTTCTCTTCTCAGGCAATGGTTCTGCAGCTTTAAGGGTCCTGCAGAACTTCAGTGATTTTTTTTTTTTTTGCACAGGCTTAAGCACACTATCGGGAGGTCAGTGTGAGACCAGCATGAATTGCACACTGTTCTAATGCACATCCAATTCATTTTACAATTCTAGAGAAAGTTCCACACCAATGCAGCTGAAACCATATCACGAAAACCTTACCCCGATTCATACAAAGAGACTATTTTTTGTCCAGTTTAATACAATAATACAATACTAATTATTACATTTTAGATAACCAATGTCTTGGAGTTCAGGGACGTCACTAATACACAAAAATTCTTATTAATATGAATTAATATTTTTAAACACAGTTGCTGTGGGATGCTCTGAATTGAAAGCTTGGCAAAGCGGTTATTGAGAAGTAACTGCTACAAGCTGGCAATTCAAATATGAAAACCAAAGCACCCAAATGTGTACACAATTAAAACGGGGTACACAATGGTTTAATTTGTTCCAACCATGTTCTCAATGGTTTTATTGAACCTATTAAGCCACCAGACAGGTCCAAAAGCAATTATTATTTCATTAAACTTACTAGAACCTGGTGTAGACTGGCTCTCCAGCACTACAGTATATTATACACCTCAATGGCCAATCAGCTTGCCAATAGTATTGCCGTTACCTGGCATGATAAAGCTTGATTTATTGAAAACACGAGATCGCAAACAAATGCATTGGTTTCTTATGACATGGCCATTGCAACAAGCGCACAAGGCTTGACTGCCTAGCAACCATGTAAACACACTATAGAAGAAACCTGGATCTCATGCAATGAGATGGTGAGGGATATTTATTATTATTATTATTTATTTCTTAGCAGACGCCCTTATCCAGGGAGACTTACAATTGTTACAAGATATCACATTGTACATTATTTCACATTATACAGATATCACATTATTTTTACATACAATTACCCATTTATACAGTTGGGTTTTTACTGGAGCAATCTAGGTAAAGTACCTTGCTCAAGGGTACAACAGCAGTGTCCTCCACTGGGAATTGAACCCACAACCCTCCGGTCAAGAGTCCAGAGCCCTAACCACTACGCCACACTTTATGATACAACCTAATATATGTTTAATCTACATTAGAAAAATAAATGAATGAAATGTTAATATTATTTTGTACCATGCTTGCCTTTATTCTGAATTCATCTGAGGGGTTGACTCTATGAGAACTGGCACTAAAATAAAAAAGGCAATACATCTGCATCTATTTATGACTGAATCATGTACTGTGGAATGTGCATAAGATTGTTGTTTGCTTAGCCATGCACCTTGCCTTGTAATTCACTGTAAATCCTTTGATTGGGGATGTTGCATTGAAAAGCAATTTTGTAAATAATGCCTTTGTTCATGTGCAATAGAAATGAACAGATATAAAGCACACTCAGAGGCACTGAGACAAAGAGAAGTTGCCTACTTTAACAACCACACACAGCAATCAACTCCTTTTAATACGGTAGTACTGCATAGCATACAGTAGTAGAGTAAAACCTAAACAAAAGCATTGCAGCAAAAGTATATGAAGGCATGGTCAAGGCATACAGCTCCTATTTATCAAATGGTGCAACTGAATCCCAGACAGGGGTATAGTGGAGGCATATGCATTCTGTACATATGTATTCTACAGTTTTCATCTTCTGCATCTTCAGAAAAACAGGTTCACAGACACAGGCACCTACATATACTGTACTGGGGCCCTAATGCAAGTCTGGCCTGCAGCAAATAATACAAAATTAAGCATACCAATGATTTATCTGCACTTTCTAGTATTAAAATAGAGTAATATTTTTCAATCAAATTTTACTAAAACTCCCACACCTCTTTTAATATTTTCCTCAACCCACAGTACTATACATCTGTCATTTTTACAGGTTTATTGTGACAGACGTTTCTGTATGGTCACATATTCTAGACTTAGTTCAGTCATCTTCCTGTTTTCATTTTATTATGGCATCTCTCTATTAACATTTTCCTCTGTTGATCTTTTTATTTTAACACAGGAATATTCCACAACATATTTTCAATATACAAAAATGAATATTAAAAATCAAACAAAACAAACAACCACTGTTGTTTTGTAACACAATATTATTAATAAATAATAGTACATTACCATAGCCACTAAGTTAAATAACCATTTACTTAATGACAATTACCAGCAGAGCTGCCCAAATCTATTATCCGATTATTCAGATAAGCTCACCTCATGTGAGGCTCATTTACAGAACCATTCCAATTGAAACAAGTGAAGAAACAGCTGCTTGAAGTTGTGGTGAATGCTGTTCTCCACAGAGTCTAAGAAAGCAGCAATCATCAACAATTGAAGTTTTGTGCAGCACTAATTACCAGTATTAAATAATAACTCAATCAACCAAGGTATTGAAATAAGTTCATTTTGAATATTTATGCAGAACTTTGTAGCTGCAAAGTCAAAGCAACTCCATCCTTAATTTGCCTGGGGAACTAAAAGTATAGGAACCCATCAAAAATAAAGAAGAAACTATTTGTTTGTAAGGAAACAAATACAGTTTCAATGTTGAAAGTCCCTACATTGTGAAAAGAGCTTTGAAACAGACTTTAAAGTTATAAATGTAAAGAGTTGTCAGGATGTTAACAATGAAAAGAAAAATGACAGTTGTAGCAACATGTGGGGATGTGCCCCGCTACTTACTCTTTAAGTCATTACTGTTTCTGCTATGAATTCAAATTCAAGATGCCTGTTTTCAATAAGCACCCTTTCCCAGTATGTTTTAATGCCTGTTTTTCTCATTTTACCACCTGTACCAGCTCCTTGACTAGGAAACCTTACTTTATAACCTTCTACCAGACTGACTATTGTATACAGTTGTCCGGAGCATGTTCCAGGAAAATCTGTTGTCTTGAGAAAATGATCGGTGAATAAAACAATACCTCCTGAAGCAAAACCTTGCCTTTTAAAATACATTATGATTCTAAAATCCGAAGTGCAATCTTTGAGATTCTGAAGCAGCTCACATTGTAGGATTTGTTACTCATTTCTATCAAACAGTTAAACTGTAAGTGACTAATAAATATTTTTAATTTGGGTCAGAAGCCAAGAAAAAAAAACCTAACAATTACACAGCTGGGTTTGGCTATAATATGAATGCAGGACAAGCAATGATACTTACCTGATATATGGAAATAACTGATCAAAACTTATTTAGAATCAAAGAACATATCAAAACAATCATGGTTATGTTGAAAATAATATTTTGGGAATACATACTGTACAACACAGAATGCAAAGTGCCAATATTATATGTGCATTATACTGTCATATACTTCTGCTGTACTATGATATTTCTGTTTCAGACTCACGTGGTACTGCATTATCTAAGAGCTATCATTAGTCAAAGTCAGTGATAAACAACACCGGTTAATCTTGAACACACAGTTTCAAGTATCAGTATCTTAAGCAATCATAAGATACTGCTTTATTTACAAATTGAGCAGTCAACCACATTGAAGACCTTGTTAGTACTGTAGATATACTTGTATTTTCTTAGGATTTATTATCCAGCTACCGGGAAATACAGTAGCGGAGGCATCTAGAGAACTGCATGTCCAATTACCAAGAAATTTGCTAGACATCCTTTAGCACAGACAACTGATCATACCGGATACTGGAAACAGCAGCGGACCCTACTCGCTAAGCCACCCAGCAGAATGATTAATGGCCACAAGGCAAGTCTCTGTTTGGGTGAATATGTTCGCTAAATCGGAGATTGAGTAAAGGTTAATCTGGCTTTCCTTTTACATCTACTAATAGATTCATACAGCACAGCTTTCATTATCTTAATGGAGATCAAGCATCATGGGGTTCAGTTCATAGGCTTCACAATCAGGTTAATGCACATGTCCTTTTTAGAATTAATGATAAGTGATACTTTGTGAGGCTTTGTTTAATTAAACAGTTTCAGAAAAGTGTTTTATAAGATTTAAAAAGCAGGTAATCGTGACCTGAATTACAACTCATGAGGAGTGATGAGGAAACTGTTAACCCAATACC
Source organism: Acipenser ruthenus (assembly GCF_902713425.1). Taxonomy (NCBI): domain Eukaryota; kingdom Metazoa; phylum Chordata; class Actinopteri; order Acipenseriformes; family Acipenseridae; genus Acipenser; species Acipenser ruthenus. The sequence continues at coordinate 24,480,238 of NC_081203.1, forward strand.
ATCTGCTCCCCATGACAAGATGTCTGCTTATATCCCCAGATATTCAAGACAGGTTTAAGGTACAAAAAATGACTGTGTATACTGACAAGTTACAGTATTTGCTTGTTTGGAGCTTTTAAAGGTGTATTGTCTCTTCTAACGCACTTAAAAGCCAATAAAATAATTAAAGGGCCCTCCCTGTTGATTTCCATACTTTAAGAAACAAAAATACACCAGTGGCACATGCTCACGTGCTTTTAACTTTGGCGTTGGTCCCATTTGATCGACTACATAGATACCTATATTCAGTAATATAAAGATTGTTGGAAGGCTTCTTTTAAGCCTGATCAGTGACAGCATTGGTAGCAGGTTCACGGAGCACACAGACTGAAACTCTACACCTGCATCCTACAGTATAGTCAGTAATAATGACTGACAGCAAACAAATCATGCCATAATGAAATACCATGTTTTTCACTAGATCAACTGCCAAAAAAAAGAAAGCATGAAAGAATAATCATTCTGTGAAATGCCTAGGGTCAAGCACACACATTTCTAAGTGCAGGTAAAGCTGAAATTGGCCTACACTGATGCCTGATGTTGAAACTAGGATCTAGTCACCACCTTTATAGCTATCTTGTTCTTTTCCACTTGATTGTAACAGTACAAGGTTATAAAATGGATATACAATTGAGTTTTAAAATTGAAGTATGAAGTACTTATCATTAACGGTTTCTGAGATAATGCAGGAGGTAACCACAAATGTGCCCACAAAATGGTTAGCTATGGAACAAATGTCAGCCTATGTACTCCAGTCAAGACTTGATAAAATGATGTGGCTCTAATATCCATACAGATCTTCTAGACCGTTGTTCAAGAAACCTGCTTAAATATGCAACTTTATTTTCTAATTCATCAAAAGTGGACAGCAGTGTGGAGTAGGTGGTTAGGGCTCTGGACTCTTGACTGGAGGGTTGTGGGTTCAATCCCAGGTGGGGGACATTGCTGCTGTACCCTTGAGCAAGGTACTTTACCTAGATTGCTCCAGTAAAAACCCAACTGTATAAATGGGTAATTGTATGCAAAAATAATGTGATATCTTGTAACAATTGTAAGTTGCCTGCATAAGGGCATCTGCTAATAAATAAATAATTCATGAGTTAAAGTTGAATTATTTCCCACAATCTTTCTTTCCCTTCTCTCTTAAGCGTTCAAGCATCTGTTAGTAAATGTCAGGATACCTGAGAAGATAAACAGCTCTTTCAATATCATTAAGGCCTTCATCCACAGTCAGTTTTTCTATCTCTTCTGCAGTCTGTAAAATAAGAAATAACAATATAATAAAACATTTGTAATTATTGATCTCAGTTACTAAAAGAATAAGATTTATTAGCAACTATATGGTTTACATTATTGATAACCAAGGCTATTAGCTCAGATGAGGCATTACCATTTCCCCCCTTTCCTTTGTTTTCTTTGTTTGTTTTTTACATTAATGCAGATTAATTCAAATACAAACACATTGCCTCTTGGTACCTAATAACTTCCTGTGCTATAGTACTGTCTTAATACAATGGTCATGCTGAAATCAGATCATGTGAACTACAGCACAAGAACTGATTAGGTACCAGGAAGATTTTTAAAAGAATGCAAATGATGTACCTCAGTCAGAAAACCTTGGATATTTTCCAAATAGAACATCAAGATCTTAAATGGCTGAATTACATTTATGTTAGGAATGGAATGTGTCATTAAAATTTACATGCATATTTTAAAATGATCCGTTCAACGCGTCTTTAAAAACGACCTTTAACGAAAAATAAAAAGAGACATTACTGTATGTGGGTGGTGTGGGCTGGGGTGCGGGGGTAGTGTGTGGATGGAGGAAGAGTGGGAGGGCTATAGCTATAGTCTGCGGTCACAAAATAATACAGCAGCTTGGATAACACTGTAACCCGCCCCCTCTTCAATCTTTTCAATTGATTCAATATATTACCCAGGTATTTCCTGGCATTTAAGACATCACTTCAATTGTACAATACAATTATTTAAAAAAAAAAAAAAAAAAAAAGATCACACTGGAAATATTCTGTGGTATATTTTTTCAGTGTCGTTGCTTTGGCCATGTTTTGAATAAAACAGTGTTGACCGCTTACTATACATGTAATTGGAGTCTCTTAAGTTTACAATGCATTGGCCTCCTGTACTCTTCAATGACGCAGTATTTGACCCAAATCAAAGGTTGTGAAACCTACAAATTAAACAAAACGTCAGGCTTTGAAAATAGTGATTAGAAAATGAGCAGTGCTTAGGTAATATTTAATAGCATGACACCAAGTGCGTTCTCTGCACCGTTTTCAGCTAGTTTCTCCTACATTAATGTCTTGCTTGAAGTAATGAATTACCGACATGATATAACGCCCCTTTACAAAATATTATTTTATGTAGTATTAAACTGATTACTCATGTATTTGTTTATTTATGTTAACCTTGAAAAACTCTCAATAGATTTAATTAGAATACATGAAATTATAAATGCACCTGCTTTGCCCTACACAGTGGTCAGTACTACAATATTTGAATTTTCAGCACAAAAGGAAAACTGACTACTGAACACAATGTTGATCTAAGGAAAGGGAAACCCATATTCCAGATACAGTACATAGAAATAACCGCGCAATAAATCAGACACTAGTAAAATACATAATAAAAAAATAAATACCGTAAGACTTCGTCGTACAGGCCTTTCAATGAGTGCGAGGTCGTGCAGATCGTCTATCTGCCCGAACAAACAGGTCTGATTGAAAGTCATTTTGTTCCAACTTATTATTTTTTTATTTTTTATCTGCTGTTATTCCTCCACCATGACCCAATCACTAAAGTATAAAGTAATACTCTGAGTAATGAGATAACTTGGGACTGATAATATCCACCCACGAGCAAGTCTCTCAGATTTAAAAGGCTCTTATTAAAATGTCTGCAATGATGCCAGGCTAAATCTAGAACCAGGTTTAGTCTTTTGTTTTCATTACATGATTGGCATATTGCAAATATTAATGTCTGAGACCCAATGATTTTGTTTTTGTCCTGAAAGTTTTTTTTTTAAATTCTTCAGCTCATAAATGAAGTCCCGGTGATTTTAAATCAGTTAGTTAATGCTGTGGTTCTTAAAAAAAAAATAATAATAAATAAATCTCCCAAATAATATTTACGACGTCGCCACTGAACAGTTTGAAAAAGCCCCTCCTGGTCTTGATACATCCAGAAATCTGGTTTGAGGGCTTGTTTCTTCCAATATAAGCGTCCACAAATGGAAATTGGCTTGTGTTGGTCTATGCATAAAATTAAACACCTTGTTGAGACTGATGCGTTCTTTCCGTTGTAACTTTAGCCAGCTCGGGTGCCTGTTCTTTCCTGTCCGTTTTTGCTATTATTCCTTTTTTTGGCCAGGCCGATGTTTCATCTCAAATTTTGTTTAAGTTCCTTCAAAAGCAGATTTGAACCCAGCCATTTAAACACATCTAAACGTCGATTCACTTTGCTGAGAAAATGGTCCAACAGTCAAATTTTAGAGCTGTTAGGGGGGGGAGGGGGGGGGGGGGGGGGAATCTAGATCATGAATGTAGAAATCTATCGTAACACTGTCACTTGTAGTATCACTAACGAAAGCAAGAAAAGGGAGCTCTCTGGACTGACTTCCACACACAGCACACTGCAGCTAAACTGGTCTCCATGGAGACGCGGCGCTACAGAAATATCTCACCAGACAAACTTACTGCACTCTACGTCAACATTGCACAGCAGAATGAGGCAAGGGATTACGACAATCCCACACGATTGCGTTCTTAAATGGATACTCAGGAGACGAAATTATAATTTTTTTGTACATTGCGTCAGTCGTGCACGCACTTATGAAGTAAGTCAGTGTCCACTTATCCATTTTTAATATTATGATGTCAATTTCCCAACCCACCCAGCAGAGCAAACTGCTCAGATTGTATTGCCAAATAGAACAATTCACATGTACATTAGTAATTACAAATATTTGCAAAAAGGTTTCTGTTCAAAGCCTCGATACAGTTAAATTACATTTGTTTTACTTGATAATCCCTATGGAGGAAACATAAAATCGTGTTTTTGTTTTACTGGTAGTATTTTGCAGGACACATGAACAAGCTGATATTTTTTTTAACATAGTATCAATGTTTTCAACTACAGTATGTAAAATAATAATAATAATAATAATAATAATAATAATAATAATAATAATAATAATAATAATAATAAAGTAAATTTACTTTCTGCGCCCCCTGCTGGACGCTGTCCAACAAAGCCATGTGATAGTGCAGGCTGTTTTCCAGTTAACACTGTACAAGCTGACACGTTTAATCATAGAGCTTGGTAAATATAATGTAAAACGTTGTAAATTCATGTAGTGTAGTGGACCTGACCCCTATGTTAATTGTAGTGTATATTTTAACAGAGATATCTCTTAGCAGTGACATTTGATTTTAAATATCAGGGTCCACATTTTCTTGTTTATTTCTACATGTATTGAGGAGATTGAGATGGGAATCTTATATAAAGGCATCGGACAAGTAATCAATATATATACTATGGAAAGTTGGATCTTTGAGCAAAAACTATTCCACATAAAAAAAACAACTAAAAACTCCTCGAGGTTTTAAAAATCTGCATCCTTCCTGTACTGTCAGAATGCACTGCAGGAATTTGCTTGTAGTTTTCATTATTGTCAATAAAGTTATTGACGCTCTCTCCCCTCTGATTGGTTAGTTATGAGTGACGTAAGACTGTCATGGCGGCGCCCTCGTGTCATGCGTCAGTTCTGCTCAATTTGCGCATGCGGATATTGGTACAGTCGGGAAAATAACGACGTGAACGAAGTTGGAGTTAATACTTTATTAGGTAACTGTAATGTATATTTGTGTTTTAAAGATCAGTTCGTATTAGTATTAGATTTATTAGACACTGTTGGTAAACATTATCAGAATGTAACGTGTTTACAAGTTCAACAGACAGCGTGGCTCACATACTATAGGAATGATCTGTTTATATATTTATGATCGAAAATAAAACCAAAAGATTTACAGTAGCTACTGTTGCATATGGGGTACTTAATTTAAACCTTTGTATGTCATTAACATGTTTTTGGTACTAATCGTAGGCATTACCCCACATTGACTTTTGGCATATTTCAGAAATGAAGGTTGTAGAAAGACCATGCCTGTGTTAAGCAGAGTTACCAGTGGTTCAAGGAGGGTGAACTTTATCGTGTATAAAACTGAAACAATACGCGTCTTTATACGTGTAAACAAAGTCGAATGTTAGCTTAGCCTGTGACATTAATTGATGCATGTTTCTGCAGATGTTCTAAAACAAAATATGAATTACATTATGGCTAACTGATCTCTGTACGTAATCAAAGTATACACGTTTGTGCACATTAACTGAATATTTGAGTGGAATATTTGGATTAAAAGAATTAGAAACTAAAATGCTCCAGCTACATGATTTCTGCAATCTTTCATTAATCGAATTCTTGTGTTTATGTATATAGACCTACCCCAAGTTATCTTTTTATCTTGGATACCTTTGCTGCTGGAGCTGACCTTATATCTAAAATAAAGATCAGTTTAATCGCAGATGCACCAACTGGCCAGTACTGAAGTGGTATCCAGGGTAAAACAGTCAGTGGATAAGAAACTGAGGACAGCAATACTGACTTTACTGTCTCTATGTTTTTTTAAAAAAAAATTATAGGTAAAATGAAGATAAAGAAATCAAAGCAAAAAACCTTTCGGTCCCCTGCCAAATCCAAGCGGGGGATCCAGGTGAAGGGAACCTGGACGCCAGTGGAGATGGACCCCAGTCTTTTCTCGGAGGAGGACATGGGAGGATTAGTCTGCTTTGAAGAGCTCACAGACTACAGCCTGGTCAGTTCTAACGCTATGGAAAAGGTGACAAAGAAGAGAAAAGCTGACGATGGAGAGGATTCAGACAATCAAGTGAATGAAGACAACAACGGGGAATCACAGCAGACGGCTAAGAAGAAAAAAAAGAAGAACGTGAAAAAGAAAAAGCAACTGGCAGAGTCTACAGATGATACCACTTTTGATAGCAATGACAGTGAGCAAGACAGCAAGGTCCTCAATGACACTCAAGAAGAGTCCCTAGGTGAACCAGTGGACAGTGGAGAAGAGGATATTGTGGAACCCGAAAAGGTGACCAAAAAGAAAAAGAAAAGGAATAAAAAGCTGAAGAAAGCAACAACCAATCCCCAGGTTGCTCAGCAGCCAAAAACCAAGAAGAAGGTGGAAAACTGGACGAATGCAGGTCCCTTTAGGTCATCTGGTCAGGACTGTGATGTCTCGGCATGGAAGGATCTGTTTGTTCCAGAGCCTGTCCTTAAGGCGTTGGGCTCTCTAGGTTTTAACGCACCTACACCTATTCAAGCCCTGGCCTTGCCCCCTGCAATCAGAGACAAGATGGACATTTTAGGGGCTGCTGAAACAGGTAAGTGACTCCTAATCTCCTTTGTGAAACTAAACCTCAGTAACCTTGGGGATATCACAGAAGGCAACGGCTGCAACAATCGCCATTTTGAATATCTATCCATGTGTTTTTTTTGTGTAAAAAATCATGAACTGCAGCTTTCAGAGTATTGAAAGCACTTTGTTTCCTTGGCAACAGCCTGAGTGCCAGCAGGCAGTTTAATATTTATTTGAATGCAAGTTACACAATGTTCCTAAGGAATTCATTTTATATTGTATATTTTCTTTTAGCTCATACAGTAAAATCTGCAACACTTTCTACAGAACCTGCTGTTCCTTGTAAATCTCTTATCCAAGTCTTAACCAGGACTCCTTGACTGCCGCAATTGGATCATAAGCTGCAGGCATGGTCCTGACAACGTATGCAAATGCATCCAGATTTGGAGCGAGTATAGAAAAAAAATGGAATTAACACATTGAGACTGTGGCCTGATATAGAAATGGGTCATGGTATGATGAGCTGTTTAAAAATAAGAAAACAGTGGTTGAAACCCCTATCGTCTCTTGTCTCTTTCCCAATCCAGGAAGCGGGAAGACTCTGTCTTTTGGCATTCCGATGATCCACATGATTCTGGAGTGGCGGAAAGCTCGGGATGCTCGGAGCAAAGAGGCACTTGACAGCCAGGATAATCCCACCGAAGAGACTGGTGAAGATGGCCAAGTCATACCATCAGGGCTGAAGGAACCCTCTGATCAGCCTGACGTTGCAGTTTTGACACAGGAAGAGGATGTGCAGGGGGAGGAAGACAGTGAGATGGACGAGGACTCCCAGCAGACCGGATGTGTCAAAGTGATCGAAAACGTGGAGTTTGATTTTGAAACAACTGAAACTACTGACAAGAGTGCCAAGACCAAAGATTTGTTTGAAAAGAACCCATTACTGGGGCTTGTCCTGACCCCAACCAGAGAACTGGCTGTCCAGGTTAAACATCACATAGATGCTGTTGCAAAGTTTACAGGTCAGTAAAAGGGTATAAAGAATTCTGTGTGTGCAAGTGTATCCACCAGCATATTGTCATGACAATTCAAATAGATTTTTATACTGTATTTCTGTGTAGAGCTAATCAATGCAAAATAGCCAGTTTTATGTATTCTAGTTTTAGAGAAAAATATAGTTATTGTTCTTTTTACTGAAAAAAAGAGGATTATCAAGTTGCAACTCATTTGTACTTTTCAAATAAAAACAGGGCCTTTTTCCCCCATAATGTATGAATGTGTAACAGGAGGTGTCAGGTGTGAATAACCAATGAAAGTCACCAGTGAAATGTCTGTCTTTAGGTATCAAGACTGCCATTGTGGTGGGGGGAATGGCTCTTCAGAAGCAAGGGAGAGTGTTAAATCGCAGGCCAGAGATAGTGATCGCAACACCCGGACGCCTCTGGGAGCTAATTAGGGAAAGACATCCGCACCTCTCAAATCTCAAACGGCTCAGGTATGTTATCTATGGTTACAAGCACTCTGACCTTATCAAGGAAGCAGCTGGTATCAAATGACCTGCAGCGTATAGCTTGTTAATCTTGAGATGGATTCTGTAATGCCCACTGTTCCTTAATTACAATGTCTTGTGTCTCATAACTGATCACTGCATACATGACTCAGTATTTTAAACATTGTTTTACATAAAATATATTACTCCTACTGCCACCCTAAGGCCTAATGTAATTATTCCTCCAATTTGTTTATGAAAGTTGTAGTATGAAAAGTTTAGTAGTTTAAAAATATTAAACTAGACTAGACCACCTACCTATAAAGACAACGTTTAAAAAGTATAGTGCTAAACAGAAATCTGGACCGATGGGCCTCTTATATCAACCACTTGTCTGTTCAATAACATTTGTTGTAAAGCCCCTAGAAACATGCTTTAAAATGAAAATGATAACTTCCCCTAGACAGAACAATATTAGGTCACAGATTCATGAAACTGGGCATTTTTACGACCTTCAGACACTTTCTCACCATGTGGGGCATGAGTTACATAGCTCTTCTTTTACACCGGGCACCATTTTCTCAATCTCATGTGGTTTATAAATAGGAAAAGGAAAAAATTGTCATCAGAAATTGAGCTGGAATGTACCCTTTTCTGTGTATCTTATAATTTAGTGTTAAATGTTATGGATGTATTTTTAGAAGTTTTTCACCCATATTATAAAAAAAAAAGTAACTGAAATGGTTATTAAAAATTCATAATTTTTATCAAGCTTGGTTACTGGATGCTTAGTGTGTGTAATCCTATTCTTATCCCCTATTTACCCCTCTAATCCCTAGATGTCTTGTGATCGATGAAGCGGACCGGATGGTTGAGAAGGGACACTTTGCAGAACTGTCCCAGCTCTTGGAGATGTTAAATGACACCGAATTCAACCCCAAGAGGCAGAACTTTGTGTTCTCTGCCACGCTGACCATGATTCACGAGGCCCCGACGAGGATATTGCAGAAAAAGAAGGGGAAGAAGATAGACAAGGAGAGCAAACTGGAGACACTGATGGAGAAAGTGGGGATCAAATCCAAGCCCAAGATTATCGACCTGACCAGGAAGGAAGCCACAGTGGAGAGCCTAACAGAGACACGCATCCACTGCGACGCGGACGAGAAGGACTTCTACCTCTACTACTTCCTGCTGCAGTATCCCGGGCGAACCATGGTCTTCGCCAACAGCATTGACTGCATCAAGCGCCTCAACGCGCTGCTCACCATTCTGGACTGCACCCCGCTCCCACTACACGCTAACATGCACCAGAAGCAAAGACTGAAGAACCTGGAGAGATTTGCCGAAAGAGAGACGTTAGTCTTCTCATTCTTGATTTTGATCTAGGTGTAGGGGTGTTAGATGCAGTTACTTTTTCTTAAATATTTAAACTTTAGGATTAAACGTTGAAATTTTATTATACTTGGAATATGTGTAACCAATCAGTAAAACCCCAAGAAGCCCTCCAGTGCTACATTTGTATTAATCACAGTTCTATAAGTGTACAAGACTCCCATGTGCACAGCATTTGGGTACTGTATATATGGAAGGACTGAATACAATTCAACTATGCCTTCTTGAAAACAGCATTAACGTTACTTTTATATTTCCCCCTGCAGTTGTGTTCTGCTCACAACAGATGTGGCTGCTCGTGGACTTGACATTCCAGATGTGCAACATGTTATCCATTACCAGGTATTAAGTCCGATATTATAACTAATAATTTGTAAAATGTATTAAGTGCTGTTTTGACTAAAAGCAAACTTTATGTAGGCTCAAGTTTATCAACAGTTATTTGACATCACTTAGTCATTATATTTGAACAGTTTACTTACAATACAGTACTAATATATAGTATACATAATAACTCAATGTAAAGGATACCTTTAACCTGGGATCAGGCTGTTCCAACACGTTTCCACATTTTAGAGATTGCAATCAAAAATGTTTCTCCCCTCCGTTTCTCTAGGTCCCTAGGACATCCGAGACTTACGTGCACAGAAGTGGCAGAACAGCCCGGGCCACAAAGGAAGGTCTCAGTTTGCTCTTGATTGGACCTGATGATGTGATGAATTTTAGGAAAATATACAGGACATTGGGAAAAGATGAAGAGCTGCCTCTCTTTCCAATACAGACAAAATGTATGGCAGCGATAAAGGTATGTGGTCTATCACTATAGCTGAAGAAGTACTACGTGCTCTGCTTCTGCTAGACTCACTATATAACTAATTACTTCCATCAGCCACATTTAAAATAGGGTTGTTGGGAAAACAAAAAGTGGAGCTTTCTGACATGAATTTTAATATGAACCCTGCAAACTTAAAGCCTACAGATCCCAAAATGCTCTTTCCAAAACTCTTGTGTTTCCTTACAGGAACGTGTGAAGGTGGCAAGAAAAATTGAGAAAATTGAGTATCACAGCGGCCGAGCAAAGCAACACAATTCCTGGTTTCAGAAAGCTGCCGAAGCACTAGAAATAGACCTGGATGATGATGTTTTAATAGGTAAGTGTGTGCTCCACTATAAAAGAGCAGAACAATGGCTGGTATAATGTACCTCCCATCTTTTTATATAGTATTCTGCTTGGTATGAAAGCTTGTAGAATATTTTGTACAGATGTTATGAGTGTATTGCGATTTCAGTTCAAGCAGAAGGGGTTAATTGGAAATAACAAACCTTTACAGAAAAGTGACATTTAAAGGTTAGCCTAGTGATGCCTCTCAATGTATGTATATATTTTTGAAAATGGTGACCACCAATTTGTATTCCTCATGTAGGACTGTACTTTCATACAGCAGATCTCAAATGCGCTTCCTGTCTTTTCAGGGGGAGGCCAGGATGAATACGAGGACAGGCAAAAGCAGATGATGATGAAAGGCATGAAGATGCATTTGAAACACTTGCTTTCACAGCCTGTTTTCAAAAACACCATGAAAACCAAATACCCGACGCAAATGGGCAAGCTGATCCTGCCTGAGCAGCCAGCAAGGGAAGAAACTGCACTGATTACTGTTACCAACCAGAAAAAGAAGGAAAAGAAGCAGCACAAATAACTACTACACAATATTATCAGTTTCTTGTATACATGTAATCTGTATGTAATCTCTTGGGGAGAGAATACTGTATGGATTACTACTTCAGTATAAAACTGAAGAGAAACACAAACTTTCTTTTTAATTGATGTACAAAAACAAAAGAAATCGGATACTTGTGGTATGTTTAACAATATAATGTCCAGTTTTTCACTTGTATTAAGATCCTAAATTGTAATTTAGGATTATTTAATTTACTATGAGTGATTGAGACTGGGGAAAAATGTGATCACTGTGGAAACAAGTCTGTTCAAGAGGAGATTAAATGAGATTTTTTGTTCTGTTTCAATTTAGTGTAATGTAACAGTGCCATACAGAACAATGGGTTAAATACAACGGTGTGTGTAAAAAATAAATCTGTGCAAGAGACTTTACATGAACATCTATAAAATGGATATTGCTACACACAAAACAAGACAATAATTAGATTCATGCAGTTTAACAATGGAATAAGTGTGGCAGACAAGTATAAAAATATATATTTCATGAATATTACTGGGACAAGAAACTTCTGTAATGTACATGGACTGTATATAAATAAACACTTTCATTAGCACACAGGTCAGTGTTCAGTCAAATGTCTAATTTACTATTTTCTTCATGGACTCCCATTATAAAAAAGATTAATAGTGTAGAGACACCCATATTACCAGAAGGTGGGGTATATATCCAGTTAATCAAAACAGCTGTGGTTCTAAATACTACTGTTACTAAAATGATTAGGATGCTGCCTAGCATTTAACACAGAAATAACACTAAAGAGGCTCATGTTAGATGTTTTAATTTAACAGCCTTTAATTATATAAACATTTTGGATCAGTATAACAGATCACCACATGTTGTTCATGTATTAATGCAGTCGGATGCATGCAGTTTTTTTAAGACCTTTAATTCTGATGATTTTTATATTGTATTTCAAAGTGCAATTTACCCATGTTATTCTTGTAGGTTACAGTATCTTTCTGTTGTAACCTTTTTGTCCTAAGGGAGTTTGCACAGAAGTCCATTATGATCTTGGTAACTATTTTGCAGTTTCATAACTACATCCCTACAATAAAGATTTTGCTGTTCTGTATCACCACCCTCCATGAAAATAATGGCTAAAATGCTACTATGAAAACAGAAAAACCATGTCTTACATAATTTGTTTATCAAATGATAGAGGTTGAACAGTTTTTGGTCTACGGTATACAGACATATACACGTATCTAACTGCGTTCGCAGATAGGTCTAAACATGTTCATTTTGGAATGTACAGATTTAGAGGTATCACTTGAATCTAGTTTCAGTTACCTATAAGCTCCTTCTTGGGACTGTCGACAAACTGAACCCTTGTAAAGTATATCATAGTGTGCTGTTTTGTACAGTAGGTGAAGGGAGGGTGTTGATCCGTCAGGTATAATGTGATGGTTAAGATCGCAGTCTGCTCCTTCCATGCATTCAATTTGAATATTTATACCAAGGGCCTGAGAAAGAGCAAGAATCTGAACATGATCGCATTCCAGTCCCATAGTCTCCACATCCTGCAGATTGAAATATAGACATAAACACAGCAGAATGTAAATGTAGTTTGAATACAGTACATGTTATTTAAATCTTGAAAAAAGTTTACAAACCTTGTTATTTTTGTCTGTTTATGAATTGAGATACTACCAACCCAGATTGATAATATTATCAAGGAGCAGAAGGGCTTGTATGTACAATATTGTATATTAGGAGGTTCTATAGGCTGCTGCTGTGGAATAAGTATATAACTGCATATATGGATGCAATTGCCCATGTATTTCTGCTGTTTTAGGGTCCTCAGATGCACTGAAAGTGTCAGTCTACACAACCTCCTATACACAATATCAGTATTGCAGTTGTTGATATTATACACATTTTAACTTAGATTCTGAAGACCCTATGTATGTGTGTGCACTGGTTTAATGTTATCCAGCATGTAAATCAAGTGAAACTGAAATAACAAGAACTATAAAATTGACTAAAAGAGCAATACTAGAATAAACATAAATACCCTTTTAAGGCTTATCTGTAAAAAAATCTGTGACCACTAGAGGGCAATATTTATCATTAAAACAATGTATTCATGCAAGTGAATGGTAGCTTTTTTGTTTACAGTAGATGAATGTATACGCGTTTAACGTGGGTATCTTCAAAGCTTATTACATTGCCTTATGAACAACCTTACTGACCTGAACACAGAAATCTCTCAGATTAGGTGCTTCAACAAAGTGCTGGAAGAATTCTGCTCGGTTCTGTAGATATGATGAGGCTAGAAGTCGAAGATAGTGCACAATGATGTCAGAGGTAGTTGGATCATTGAAGTTTGAAAGCAGGCTGGATGCCTGGTCTTCTGTCTGCTCAATCACACTGACAAACTAAAAGAAAAAAGAGTGTAAACAATAGAGACAGCAACAAGCCATGACAGCAGCCATTAATAGGGCAGGAGTTCAGTACCTTTTGTCTATGAATATGGACTTCGTACATACTCAACAGGAAAATCCATTTAAAACAGTAAAAATTAATAGACTTTAAACAAATTGCTAAATATGAATAAACCAAGCACGTTTTACACATTTCAGTATTATATCATCAAACAACTACCTGTATTTATTTCTTATTAAAAAATAGAAATTGATTTACACTCACAGTGCTCAACAGATTTCTGAATATGTCCTCATCAAACCCTGCAGACAAGAGCTCTGCCTTGCTCTGTATCACAGCTTCTTTGAACCTTAGATGAAAGAAAATCTAATTTGATGGGAATGATCGTCCCACAATAATTACTCTTAATTCCTTCAGGGTGTAAATCTACAGCAAAGTCTAGTCACCAGAATGGCCCATAGAAGCATCACTCACTTTTCAGTAACTTGTGCCGTCTTGGATATGGAAGCAGTCCAGGGACGACCCTTACAATCAAAGATATTGCAGGTGTGTATATAATTTAAAACTGATATATATATATATATATATATATATATATATATATATATATATATATATATATATATATTTCTGCAGGGTATGTTAAGACTAGCCCTAGTTAATATAACAACCTGCCCTCAGATTGACACATCAGCTGTAGTTGAATACTCACTTCTCCATCTCTCTTTTGTTTCCAAGTAGAGATTCCAGATGTCCATAGCTGAGTGCCCGATAAAAACAGTTCCCATCTCCTCGGATTCTTCGTATGAAGGCATATCTTTTACTAATATCCTTCCGAAAACAGACACATCGAACCGATTTCATGATAGATCTCAACATATATGCAGACTCCTCAGGTTTCCTGCATTTAGCTTTCCAAACCCTTCCGACCCACACCTTCATACTGTATATTCTGGTACTGTCAATAACGCACGCAACAAAGTATGTAGCAAACGCCCTTTCTTAGCTTCTTCTGTGCTACAAAAAGTTGAGGTTATTTCGCAATGTTTGTGAACAAATTTAAAGTAACATCCCATGGTTGAGTACAGGTTTTAATTATAAAATGGTAGTAGAACAAAATAAAAATGTCAACCTGATTAATTTTGCAGGCAATTATTATTCAAAAGGGATACAGTTTAACCAGGGGAGAACTGCTTTGGGTGACAGTAATGTTATGTATATAAAATAATAATAATAATAATAATAATAATAATAATAATAATCTTGCCATTCACTGATTCTGCCCATAACATCTACTTGATACATAGTTAGTAATAACAAAGCTACAATGTGGTTTACATGATGTGTATACTGTAAGCGACCTGTTCAGAGAATATACACTACGTCTACTTTGTATTCTACTTGTCCTGCAGCCAGCCCTAGTTTTAAGAACTACCTTGTGTTAACTAAAATGATCATGTGCAAGCGATCTGGGCCATTCTAAACCAGTCCATAGTTGTCTGGATCTTTTCCTGCTTCGATTAATTAATTTTACATGACAATTCCTCATACTTAACACCTGAGTAATGACGATGCACATTTAACTATTGAGGGAAATATCTCAATAATATTTTAGACACTGTATAGAAAAAGTAATGCAATTATTGCTCATCAAATGCAGTACACCACTTTGTAGCTAGCTGGTTACTAAACCCCAGTTTTATTTTAGAATCAGTAGATCTGTATATATGTATTTTCTACCTGGTATTTGGCATCTTCTGGTTGTTCCTGCAATAATGTCAAGATATCCAATTTATCTGAGACCAAACACGCTGTACCAGTCTAAAAAATACAATAAAGACAGACTTTATTAATTAAATACACAATTATATACAGTACGGATATCATAAAGTTGCACTACACTCACTTCTAGGCAGCAGATACTTGAATCCTGTACAATGATTGATTGCTGCTACATTTTAACTTTTTACTGAAGCAATGGTTTGTCCCAATGGCACAGAACAATATCAAGAGCATACACCCTGGATTTCTGCTTTGCTTCGTTAATGTTTTGCAAAGTATCAATGCAGCACAGACGAGTAGTCTTTGTGCAGACGAGATGATCAAAATAAATACAATAAGGAATGGATTTCCATTTTTAAAGCTTTTAATAAACTGTTCACTGTAAATACTACGCCAAACTAGGCCCTGTGTTAATTTTATAAGAACGCTTGAAACTGAAACTAACCATGCTGGAAATTAAATGTTTCTGCACAAAAAAAAAAAAAAGATATCGCGTCTTTCACATTTTAGTACTGTAACTTATTCCAATTCAAATTACAAATAAACAAATTATAAACGTCAAACGTTTTCACGTCTGAAACCGCAGTCTAATAACAAGAAATGCAAAACAACATTCCAACTACTGCAGCGTCCAATCAAAATAAAGCTAGTTGTTACATGCCCCAATCAGAATAGTCTGAACTAACATGTGAAACTGTTAAAGGGACAGTACATGTTAGAGTAAGAAATGGTTGCAGTTGGGGTTTAAAATAGGCAAGTATAATGGATTTAGAATGAACACATATTATTCTTCAAAAATATTTGGTCGATATAACATGATTTTGTGTACTGATGTTGACGGCTGGGTTATACTCAGAATACTTACTACACAAACTAGTTTTAGCCTGATGAACCGATGAATTATTCCTTGTTGACTAAAGCATAGATTTTCTTTTCATTACTATTTTAATTGGTTATGTAAAAAAATAGCAACACATTCAAAAACAAACATATCAAATACCGATTATTTCTATATTTGTTATAAAATCCAATGCAAACAAAAAGAAAAGGGCAATTATGTACAATTTGACTTTCCATTTAAATAGTCTAACTACAATGGCTCTCAAAATGACAATAAATGGTTTTACTCTTAATACAATCTTTTATAAATGGTTAATTGTAATCCAACTGAGTCCTGCTTTTAGACCTGTATTTGTATCAAATGGTTAGGCAATGCCCAAGTGCATCTGAATAATTCAGGTAGAATGTTGACAAGGCCAAACAATACAGAAACAAAAAAAATATGTGCTGGCTAAAAATTGCTTTGGGGAAAAAAAAAAAAACACTTCAAAATGATTGTATTAGAAATAAATACTTCAAAATAACCCATATGTCTTTAAAATCATGTTAAAAAGCATATTTAAAACTATAATTATAAAAAAAAAATATTTAAATGTACTGCATGTGGCTTTCCCAAAGGAAAGACAAACATTTTGACGTTTAACGACATTTTCAGTAATTTTCCTAAACGCAGTGACATTACATACTGTTTTAAAGAATGTTTTGTAAAGCCCATTTTGCACTTTGTGAAACCTTTTAAGAGGGTTTATTAATTTATGTTTTCAGTTTTTTCAAAGCACTGTTTAACCTAGGGAAAAAGTTTTGTGAAAGAGCCCACTTTGCTGTATTTCAGGATGACTGGTCCTGCATCATCTGCGTTGTGACTTGATTGCTGCTTCCTTTAAGACTAACGCTTTGCATGCAGTCTTTAAGTTTTCAGGTCTGACACATTTCATTTGCAGCTCCTCAGGTGTGTTTTGCTCTTAGTCCTCTGCAGTCTGGCTCCTCTTTCCTTATTTCCAGGCAGGTCTGTAGTGCTGGCTATTGCTGAGGTAGACTCGGTCTGACAGGTTGCCTTTCTCTGAACATCTGCCTTTTCTAAAATGAATTCCTAAAATAAACAATTTTAAACAAGTTTATACACCCTCAAATCGTAGACCGCTAGAAGTGCAAAAACAATTTAAATAACAGTGAAATAAAGCAAGTGTAATAATTCAGTGGGCAACGAAAACATGAATTACTTGATATGTTTCATTGGATGAACATGAATATGTCAGAAAATTGTTGCGATCTGTCTGGTGCCCAGAACTGACAAAAAAATCTATGACTATTTTTCAGCAAAGAGCGACTTAAAAAAACATGCTCAATTAAAGATGATTTCAAATATTATATATGTATTCTCTTATGGAATACGCCAGTACTCTCACTTGTTTTTATGGTTTCATCCAAACTGTACCACCACTGAAACAGAATGTGATCTTACCTTGATCATGTCTAGCTTTGTCAATATGTTAATCTCCTCCAGTGGCCCATAGTGTCGTAAGTAGCACTGATCTGCCAGGTTAGTAATAGCCATGAGCAGGCTGCCAAATTTTTCGCTCTGGGGGGAGAAACGGAAACTATAAAGATCTTATAATAAAGTGATGAACATTCTGTTTCTTTGTGCTTTGCCTTGACCATTATATGGTCCAGTGGTCCTGGTGCGGTAGAACATTGGTCCTTACAAGGTACAACTAGGCCTAATGTGTAGTGGTTCATGCATTGCCATACGTTTGGTGTGTCAAAATTAGAAAATGCTATCATTGTGGTACCAAAGGTTCATACCACTGCAGCTGGCATTTCTGCTACTGTTTCCCATTGCACTGTAATGTGCAGTATCAATGAATTACACTATCAGGAAACAGGCTTGGAGGCTAGTGTGTTGTACAGACTGTATAATACTGACCTGGTTTCTGACAAGTCCTTGGTTCAGGTTCAGCTTCATTTCCAGCTGTTTGGATCTCTCCTTTGCCCTGTCCCATTCCATTTGAAGTTCAGAAAGCTTACCGTTAGCCATCTGTATAAAACAGAGCATCATTTTCAATGTCTGCTTTCTAAGGAAGAGTCTCAGTCCCTGGGGTGGGATTGTGCAGAGTAAAATGGATACAGTAAAAAATGGATTTACCTAAAATACAAAACCTCCAGTTTAATGAGATCAAATGAAATGTATACAAACATGATTACATTATGAACTTACATTTTTTTCTGCACAAAGAGTTATTTCATACAATTTCCTGAGCAAATAATATTTGGCTCTGGGTGGTGATATGTATATGGAAGTCAAATACTGGGATTAATAAATACTTGAAGCGGAGGTCTTTCCCATTTTACCATAATCTCAGTGAATATACATATACACATATCCATAGTATCCCTAAATACATAATGATAAAGCCTTCTCACAAGTGCAGAGACACTGCAAATATTGATAACTTTTGCAGGAATTCAGGTCTTATGTTAATCACACCCCCTGTCATGTCTTAATGCTGATTTTGCTACCATTGCAAACCAGCAGGGTGGGGCACTTCTTCTTTTTACTACCTAAAATGAGTGATGACCAAAGCTGGTACAGCATTCGTATAGCAAGCCCCACTACGGAGACCCCAGAGCTCTTACCAGATTGGCTGTATCATGCTCCTGTTGCAGAGTCTCAAGCCGGTGCTGGCTGCTCTCCAGCTCATCCGACAGGCTGCTGATCCGGTGAATCAGAGACTCATTGGTGATCGAGAGGGTCTCGTGCCTCCTGATTATAGGCATAACCAGGGAGTCTGCCCCATACTCCAGGTAGTCTGCAAATAGTAAACATGGGATGAAACTTGGCATCCGTTAGCACACGTTCTTGAGCAGATTCAAATCTATTTATCTTATAGATTTTATAAAAAAAAAGTGTCTGACTGTGATTCCTGGTGTTTAATCATCCACCCTTAGCTACTGGGATGCTCCCTATACAAGGTACTTAAGTGTCCGTAATAATTATTTATCTGCACCTTGTTTCCATCTGTCACTGGGACAGCAATTCTTACAGAATGGTTTGGAAATGTGCAGAATTTGCTCCTGCCCTGTCACTCTGATGGAGGAAGTTACCCAATAAGAATCCAAAGCTAAGGATGTGACAGGCAGGTTTTTAAACTGAGGATTGCAGATAAAAAAACATTTCAACAGAATGGAAGGCTGTGAATTAATTTATCAGGAACATATTGGAAGTAGATGAAGGAAATTGCACAAAACATGATGCCATTACATATGGTACATTGTCTGGTTTTCTTTTAAATATATTTAACAAGCAATTTAAAAGGTGCGATCAAGTGAGTTTGAGCGACAAAGAAAGTGGCCATTAATACGTACTCTCGGGCAGCTGGTCAATAATCTTGAGTAAGTAATCCTCATAAATTTTATTATTCGACACCCTCTTCTGTAAACTGTGCTTCCTGAGATACAAAACAAAGACAATGTATTACATTACATTGCATAGTTAATAGTGGCTATAACTGCTTGTGCAAATAAGAACAGTGGTTAAAGGGTTACAGAACAACCTACAGTGTTTACAAGAAACACATGGCTTTACCATTGCTGTATCCTGCGTTGTCTGTTTTGCATCAATGTTATCCAATGGAAAATTCATCTCAACATTTTTTTCAAGAGCGTTTCCCAGGAGGAAGAGCATTTCTTCTCTTCTGAGTGCGTAGTGTATCCAGATCGGTCTCTAACCTACAGCAATGCTGGCGCTTTGATTAAATTGGATGGTTGTGAGAACAGAAACAGAGCACTGTTACAGGAGGGAGACTGATCTGCACACACTAGGAGGCTCCTGAGACAAATTCTCCACCACGTACGTTAAGAAATGTCATGGTAATGTAATGCTTTTCTTGTAAACACTGCAGGGTGTTCTGTGGCACTTTAAGACGATTGCTCGGGGAGTGTGTGGTCTCAAACCCAGCATCCTCCAGTTGCTCTTTTAATTTACATCTCATATACACCAGTGCATGTAACTGAACAGTATGAACTCCTGTCTAAACGTTTACAGCCTATACAATATACCTGGCTAGGAGCTTCTCCAGCTGCTGCATCAGGCTCTGTATCTCCTTCTCCTTCTGTTGGTTCTCCTTCACTTCTAACTGGCATTTCTTGAGGGCTCTCCTGCGCTTGGCATCATTGTCTCTGAGGAACTTGTCAAACTTTTGAGCCCTTACTTTGCTCTGGAGAGGAGAAAGATATATAAGCACACACACATTAAAACAGGTAATAACTGAGCATTTATATATATAAAAAAAAAACAAAAAAACAAAAAAAACATTATTAACTTTAAAACTGATCATTGATCACTCCGCTGTAGATATTTCTGCTTTCCATAATTTATTTTTACTTGACTTTTTAAGTCTTAGTTACTATGTTGTTAAGTGCTAAAATGGGTCCCTGGTTCATGAATTGGATCATGCAATTGATCTATAAAAATTAGATTGGGGAAAACCTCACCATATGAAAACTGTACAATAAACCAAATACACATTATATCATGTATTTGTTATTTATTCTTTACATGTTTTATCAGCAGAAAAGTGATTAGTATACCTAAACTTACAGCTTGCTGTTTCTGCTCAAACTCTGCTCTCCTCTGTTCCAGTGCCTTCATGCGATCGCTGAACTCCTGCCGCTTAGCTTCAAGCTGTTTGTTAACCTCGTCCACTTCCACCTCCTTTCTGACCACCAGCGTTCTCTGAAGGGTGTTCACCCCAGTCTCTAAGATCCTGTTGGCAGCCTGCAATATGGATAGGACGGTGTCATCATACTTTCTCTTATAATAATTCACTTGAATAGTTCTTCCATTTTTTTTATTTTTTATTGATTGTTTGTAAACATTACTCTTTTAACATGTATACACTGTACTGTAGTGGTAGGACTGTTGTATTTTGCTGTACATCTTCTGTAGCAAAATACGTAAGTAGCTTCAGCTGTTATTTTCATTTATTTTCTCTTAGTATTTTCTGGTGTCTTGGTTATGTTGCTCCAATGCAGTTATACTTATTAAGGCACTGCAAGTTAGTAGAATCAAACAGCATCCTATACATTTACCTCTTTGATGACCGGGATATGGTTGATATTTTCCTCATCTACATCTCTGTATTGGGAAAGAAAATGAAAAAATAAATTTAAATACTAAATATGTCAGTGCTGTTAGAAGGTGGATGAAGAGCAAAAAGTACAGAAGTGACAGTTTGATGGCTTGTAAAACAGCCAACTCACCTTTTTGTCAGGTTATATGTTACGTTGAGCCACAAAATGCTCCTCAAAATGTTTTATTATAGTCTTTTTAATGATTAAAAAAATAAGCCAATGATGCTTTCTTTATCTTCAATTTAAACAATCATTGAACAAACCTATTTCTAACACTCCTTCCTCCAATATAATGCCCAGTTATTGAGGAAATAGACTTGATTTACACTAGAGGTGTAACATCACCTTCCTGTCTCAAAAACAAGCATGGTAAAACTTTAAAAGACAGAAACAATTGTTATAATGTATAAAAAGCATAACAGAATCATTGATTTATTGAATTAACCACATATTATAATCAGAAAGTGCATTCTTCTTGCAGACCACCCAGTAGAAACCCTACAACTGTACTGAACTTCATGTAATCAAAATGTATATGAGCATGTCCAAAGGTGCTTTGTTTGTGGTGTCTATATGCTGTAAATATGAATAGGGGTGCAGCGTGTTTGATCTAGTCTTTCTAGTAGCTAAACTGCAGTTGCACGGCTGTGATTAAACTGCAGGCGTTTTCATATTGGTTACCGTACAATACAAAAAACAATATTGCAACAAAGTGGTACTGTACCTGGGTTCTTCTAACTGAGTTACAAAAATGTTTTTGCGTCTATTTTCCAAGTTCAGCATGTACCGGGTGTCTGTTTTTATATGGGGAAAAGTCAGGGTTTCCATATTGTTGACAGTTTGCAATACCGATTTTAGATAACAAACGTGTGTGCTACTTCACTTAAAATATGCCTAAATGAATCTTAAGAAGACACTGGAGTTATTTCGAAGCTGCTGCTTTTGTTCTTCCGACACCCACGGGAAAGTAGCAGACCGTGTGTATTCATACACAAGCGTTTTGTGTTGCCGGGAAACTACGGGTGTCACGAGGGGTATGGCTGTGGCTCATTGCTCCGTCGTTACAGCAACTGTCAGGGAGCGTTTTATTTCAGGGGCGGGCCGAGAGAACTCACAGCTTGTCTATACTATAATGAAATACAAAATGTACCTCTTGAAATATTTATAAATATTTAAATCTGTTGAATTCAACATATAAATAACATACAATACGTAACAAAGTAATATAACCATATTTAAAACGTGATATTATGCATTTAAAGTGAAAATTTAAAGTCTTAAATTAGATTAAAAATACCAACTGGTCTTCTTTACGAGGTATCATATTATGACCTAGTGCGGTTGCATAATTTTTGTTGCATTTTGACTGTCTTTGCTTCTGCTGCAGACTTCTTTTCAAAATCATTAAAAGACTTTAAATAGACTTCTGGAGACATCTACCGGACAGCCGTGGTTAAATAATTGTAACAAACAGTTTTTGCTAGGAAGCTGAAAGTGTTTTTATGAAAGCAATACACTTTGGCCATATACTGTACTCAGCAGCCAAATAATTCATTTATTAAAAACTCAAGTCACTTGTGTAAAACAGAACGACATATGACCTTGATACACTTGTCCCCTCCAGTGCTACAACCACACATACAGTGCTGCATACATTCACATGGTTTCAAATATGTGAAAATGAAATATCCCTGAAAATTAGGCCTGCCTAATTGTGAAATGTTGTGGTTAAAAGACTGAAATATATGTGAAGGATGTGCTGGCCTGACCTCACTTGTTTCCTGGCTCGAATCCCAGTTTAGTCTTAGCAGCCTGCATTCTTATAAAGTCTTAGAAGCTAAGCAAGGTTGAAAATAATCAGATCTTGGATGGAAGTCCATGAAGGAACATGTGCAAGAACTGGTGTTGATGGCTTCGAAGCAGAGCACATGCATACATCCTGGTATCCTCGCTAAACGGACCTGGTCAAATTCTCCTTTCCCTGGAAATTGAATTACACAATTCCACAGTTACCCAATCCCACAAAAAGCATGGGAAAGAACTGCAAAACCACCGCAGCATGTCTTCAAAGAAACCGCTGTGTGTATTGGGAAAGTCAGCTGCTATCCATCTGCCTGGGGGTCTCCCAGTTTGAAATCTGGTAGAAGACAGACACCCAGTGTAAACAGCCCAAGCTTGGTTGGCCTGGGGAATTCATTTTCTTCATTCTGAATGAGAACGTTTTGCAAACAAGCAGATTAAAATGAGTTTATTGATCCTGGTGAGTTGCCATCCTAAACCTCACTTATGTTTTGCCAATTTTGCCTTTGCTTTACCGTCATTGCACTAGGCTTTACCATACTTTGCTGTTGATTTCTTTTTCTACTGCTGTTTCTGCTAAGGTAATTATTTCCATCCCCACTAACTAATCCAGCAAAACTGTCCCATTTCTTTCAACCACTTCTAAAAGCTGAATTTGTGCATTGAAGCAATTTTAGAAATGAACACTAGGGGCTTGGGATTATAATTTTATACACTCCTCTTCAACTATGACAGCTGTGAGTTAATCAATGGAAAATCTGTACAGAGAATCAGTTTCACACACCCAGGAGTAGATTTTCAAACTTCTTCAGTTTCTGAAATAGTAAGAACTGTAAATAATGATCTAAGCAGAAACAACAGAGAAAGAGATATCAAGCACCCAAAACAGGTACGACTTAAGAAAATACAGATGATTTAAGATATTCCTTTAAACTGTGCAATGCCAATGTAAATTTTGACTGCTAAAAAGATCCTGCTGTAGGTTTCTTGAATGCCTTAGCCTTATAGTCATACTCATGTATCTGCAATAGGAGATTTCACAGGCTATTTATAAGTAGCTTTATGAGTGTTAAAGGACCTTGTCCTCACACTTAGGTCTCACAGTTCTATAATCAACCAAAGTCACAATGTGAAACTTCTCTCTCTCTTGGTCGGGCTCCATGGTACCTTTAAAGCCCTAGAGAAAACACATATAAAGCTGGTATTTTTCATATGCACTTTACAACCTTTATAAATAGTGCATATATATATTTTAAAGAGTGACATTTGCTCACATTTTATGATGTTTACAATCATTCTGAGGTCTTATTGCAATTACTCAAATACTGTTTACATTTGTTCTTTTTAAATGATGTATCCTCCACTTAAGAGTGTTCTGGAAACAAACTCCTGTGACCTAAGAGCATTTTGAAACAGGACCTAGAACCAAATCATGCGCTTTGCTTTGCAGACAGTTTTAAAATTAGAATGACATTACGCATGCTGAAACTTATTTTGAGATGAGACTCATGAGAATTTAGGTCAGATAGGCGAGCTGAAAGCATGAAAACATGTTTGTCTGAGATCCTTTCACCAGCTATTAAACACACTGAATGTGAAATGTATATCTGCAAGCACACTGTTGATAACAAATATTATTTTTGCATATTTTTGCCTAGAATAATATATTTAGTAACAGTACTGAAAGAAAATAAACCAGTCATTTGTATATTATTTTAATTTATTTTATATAATTACTTTTCATTAGTATGGGTCAACATCCACTTGGATCATCCTCTGCTTATTATCTCAATAATGAAATTTCACACCCAGAAAATAGTCAACTTGCCATGGTTGCCCCACACTATTGATAGCATTTTGCCATGTGTTTTTTGTCCAAATCCTCTAACATGCTGCCATGTTCGGACCAAATGGGTGCAAACATTTTGATAAACCAGATATTCATAGTGTGAACTGAATCTAGACTCCAGACTCTTCAAGCCTGTGCCTTTGCTTGTAAAAAAAAAAAAAAAAAAAAAAAAAAGGCTATTTGCTAGCTCATTACTTTGGTATGTAAAATAATAAGCTTGTGTGCCTGCCAATGTCTTGCATCATCCTTAAAGTCTTCAGAAAATTGTTCTGTTAACTTGTACACATAACTTTAGGTCTCTTAACTCAATAGACAGCATTTTATTGTATTTCAGGACAAGAAGCACCTGAGCGAAATCAAATGTAAATGCAGATTGTTTGGTCTCAACTAGTTGTACCTGTATAGACAAAATAGATCATAATGTCATCAGACTAAAACTACTAGGCCCCAAAACTTGAGAACAAACATTCTTCCACCAGCCTTTGGCCTTTTGAGATTCTAGAAGCAGAAGCCTGTCTGTGTATATAAACATTATTGATTGATACCAGAATGCCTGTACTGTATTGGTCTGAATCAATATTTGGAAAAACTATGTCACATAAAATATAATTAATCACATAGTCATTATTGATTAATTTGTGTATTTATTTTAAACAGTTCGTTGGTCCAGAATGGAACATTTACTATAGTACACCTACTCACATGGAACCACAGACAGGTTACAATTTACATTAATTCAATCCTGCAATAAACATGGTTTGCTAATGAGGTAAAACAAAAATGCTTTTTGTTTTTTGTTGCCTATTTCCTTGGAAATGAGTATACAAAATAGGTAGTGATTTTAATAATGTCAACCCACATTGACTTGATAAGGAAGTGAAGTACAGTATAGAGCAGAACATTCAAAACAGTCTTTTTAGGGTAAGTTACTCAAACCTTTGAGTCAGTCATGATGCAGTTAGCTGCCACCCAGGTATTTATATATGAACCAATACGCACTGGAGTTCTATTTCAATACCATGGTACCTTATCACTACCAGTGTGCTACTGATTTAGGGCCAATGTGCTATATTTGTTCCAGACATCGTGTTGCGTATGGCTCTGCTTGGGTGTCTGCCAGTCGAACTTCCTAAACTTTTCTGTATAGACTACTGCACACAATGTTGACCATGCAGGTGAAAGATTTTCTAGCACGAGCATCAGCACATTTGGACCACTTTCTGGGGTTAGGCAAGGAGGCTGTGTGGTCCAGTGGTTAAAGAAAAGGGCTTGTAACCAGGAGGTCCCCCGTTCAAATCCCACCTCAGCCAGTGACTCACTGTGTGACCCTGAACAAGTCACTTAACCTCCTTGTGCTCCGTCTTTCGGGTGAGACGTAATTGTAAGTGACTCACCAGCTGATGCATAGTTCACACACCCTAGTCTCTGTAAGTCGCCTTGGATAAAGGTCTGCTAAATAAACAAATAATAATAATAATTCTTAAGGTTAATATTATAAAAGTTACGTATGTTAAGACATATTTCACCACATGTTAAATCTCTGAACAACATGTATTGTTTGTCAGTTCATAATGGTACAAGAGCTTCAATTATGTATTTTTTTGTGTGTATGTATCATAAAGAAATGATGTATTACCCCAGTTTCAGAAGTACCAGATGTCCGGAGTTTGAACAATGGGGTCCCTGGTAAATCTGCTCTGAACTGATCATGTCAGTAGGTTTACTGTTAGGAATTGTTCATGCAGCTACACGACTGGCTCCTGATCATTTAAATAATATACTTAATTGAAAGTAGTTCTGAAAGCCAGGACTGGGTGCAGGGCTAGTACGAGTTTCAAGCCATGCATACAGTATCTGACATAAAAAAAGGAAGCAAGACAGCATTTGTTTGGTTGTAAAATGTCAAAGGACCTCAGGAATCAATTAATGAAATTAAATGAATGGTTCTTTAAATCTTTCTCATGCACTGACATGCAGAATAAAACGTGCACAGGCATATTCAATTAACTTTATGACGAAGGGTAGCTCAAAGTTCCCTCATTATACGGTATCTGTTGATGTTACTCACAGAAAACCCCAGAAATGTAAAGTGTTTGGGTCTTTTCTTGGTAAAATAACAATAAATAGAAACATTGACCTTTGTGTACAGTTAATGAGGAGGCCTTTGATTTATTAAAAGTGAAGCTGGGGCCTGTGATATATGTTTCAGTAAGTTGGGTGGAATATGTTTGTCCACGGATGTGATACTTGACCTTCCTGCATAGCTTGGAACAAGCAGTTTTACAATTAGCATTACGTTTTTCAGATACTAGCCTGTCATAAAAAAACAAAGTGCACTTTCAAAGGTATTGGACATCTGCTTTCGTAAAGATACACAATTTTAGTTCTTGTTCTGACTTCATATTTTGAATGTGTTTACAACCAGCTGATTTTTTAATCAGACATCTTGAAAAAACGAAGAACCCATTTACAAAGGGGTCCTGACAAGATTTCAGAACTTTATTATATTCATGGTAGCAAACGGGACAACCATCACATTCTATTTTATAATAGCCCTGTGGAAATTTCCAGTAATGACCTTCATGACTTTATAGTGGTCAGAAGTGGTAGCTTTCTGTTTTTTTAAATGTCTTAAATGGTTAAAATCTTTACTATAAAATTCAGTGCTGGGATTTTATATACCATATCCAATAAGAAGCCTGTTGACGTGTGATGCAATTCCCAACTCGTGTTGGTCAGCCGCTCACCAGTTGTTTGAACTGGGTTCTGTATGAGAGCCAGCTAAGGAGACTGAATATGTAACACAAAATACACCTACGTTTTCTACTGTCATGCCTGAAGAAATATATTCCATAAGGAGCAGTTGATAATAATTATTTAATCACTGCAGCTTTTTAACACTAGATACTGCAATGCCTGTCTGGTGTAATGAAATGAATGATTATGTTCTTAATTATTAATTAGAAACAATTAACTGTAACTGCTAAGGCACTATGGGCCAGGTTTGGGCAACATTCTAAGTTGCTTGTTATTAGTTTTGTAATTTCATTAATATTTTTTTTTAACAAAAAGAAAAATATACTAATAAAGTAATTACATCAACAAACTCATCCCTTCATTAAGAACTAAATAATAATAATAATAATAATAATAATAATAATAATAATAATAATAATAATAACTTACATTAACCTCCTGTAATTGAAACCAGCCCCCTGTCTGGACAGCAGCAAGGAACCCGAGCACGCGTACTTGACAAGTTGAAAGTTGGCTTGTCACCACATACTGTAAATATATGAAGCTCCAGGAATGTACCGAGAGGAGTTTTTTTATTGCTGCAGAGCTAAAACACACTCAGAACCAAGAAAGAGAGTGAATGTGAAGGACAAGTGATACAAAGAAACCACCAAGCAAGAGTACATTCAGGAGCCGTGAGTTCTTGGAACAGGTGAAGAAACAAGGTACTTTCACCCTGTTTGCATGACAAATGTCTGCACACAAAACTGCTTTTGTTATTTGAGCTCAGCTGCTTTTTGCACCTGTGTTACTTTGCACTTTCACCACTGAATTAAAGCGACATTGATGCAGGACTGTACATGTAACAACGACACATAGACAAAACATCTTCTATGTCTGACATATTACATTCTGTGAGCACCAGGATCAGGCGAAATGTTGGTTAACCTAAAGGGTCAGTCACCACTTATTGCAACACTTATTACAACTATTTTTCACACACCCCTGTGAGCCAACAAAGACACTGGTACATATGTACATGGCAACCAGAAAAGGTATATAATACAGTACGGTACGGTACGGTACGGTACAAAAGGTATGTAATATACAGTACAGATCTCTTAGGAAGAACATAAATCCATTTTTTAAAGAAAATATGAGTAACCATGAATGTGAATAGGAGCTACTGAGGCCTCATTGTTCTTGTTTGAGAGTTTAAGGTAAGTTATTGAACACCTGTTGTATAATGTAACATATATAATTAAATACCAGGGGTTAAATTAGGTGAATTCAAGTTTAATTAAAATAGGACTAGCAAGAAAGCTGCCAATATGTCAGTTAATGAGTTCTCAAAACTGTGAAAAAGTATTGTTAACTTACAATCAAAGCAATTTGTTTTTGTAATAATTGGTCAAATTAGGATATAGTTTAAAATAATGCATTTCACCAGCACCTATATTTTTAAAACTTCAAGACAGTGCCATCATTTACTTTCCCAGTATGTTGAATAATTTCTTGTATAACACCTACTAAAGTAGTCACCAAGAAGTTGCTTCTGATTTATCCACCAATAGAAGTATGATATAGTGTATATACATAGGTACAGTAATCAGGGCACTCCACTCTCTGTGTCACTATAGGTGGTTCACAGTACCTGGCTGTGCATTTCCAGTCAGCTATGTAGGCATTATTTATGTACAAGCATCTGTATTGTATCCAAGCAAAAAAGGTTTTATCTAAACAGTTTTTATTTTTTTTATTTTTTTAATGGAGCACACTATTTCGATCAGGTGATTGAGAGCAATAAAAAATGCATTTCTGGTTTGAATTTGTTAGTGTGTGTATCCCAGGAGCCCTATTTATAAACAGTGAAAACCTCGGCACCAGCACCTGTAACTGGATCATTGCTCCTTGGGACTGTTTACTTGGAGAGAGAAACACAATCCAGGAGTCATATGGTTCTTCTTAACACAACAAGCTTCTGTCGGTGTATAATTCACTTTCCAAGCTGGAATTTTCGAAGAATGTACACAAGCTGGCATGATCAAATATCTTCGAAACAGCAGGTGTATAATACAGTTTAAATGCATTTAATTTCTATCATCCACCAAAATGTATCCAATGTCATGCGTACGTTTTTAAATGTATCTAGATTATTAACACCCAATTGTGATGACACTTGGTATGGACATTCTAATGGAGTAAGTGAAAAAACATAGGACGTTAATAAACCCAGCTATCCTAATGCACGACCACGCTGCCAAAAATGAGGATAATCTACAATCTTTACTGTCACTGCATTCTGTATAATGCAATTACACTTCAATCTGCTACAATACCTTATTAAAAAAAACCTGTCCTTGAACATGAACCCAACAACCAGATAGTTGTCAATGAAAGTTGCAGGCTTTGTCACATGTTGCTGAAGCTAAGTAGCATGTATTGCTATATCTGTGTTATGGTAACTAATTACGTAACTGTTAGTGTATATCAAAGATACTTATAGTGGGTTTTAAAAAGTAGCAACTAAAACAAGTGTGATAAAGATACCTAATTCAAATTTAATCATAGAGTAGGTAATATAAAGGCTCTGAGGCATCTGATACTTTGATACATGATCTTTTTTTTTCCCTATGGACACTCTTCCTTAAATGCGCTTTACTTGCTCTTATCTGCCCCCTATTTTACTACATTTAATCCTGTACTTTAGAGTACTGTAATCTGTCAAGTGTTATTTAATCTGTAATATTTTGTATTTAATTATATCCTGATGTAACTATCACTGACACTGTTATCTGCTTGGTTACTGAATCGTATTTTGCCATACTTGTACTTGCTAGAACCAAAGTCATTGTATTTATCTTGCTGTCTAATTGCTTTACAACTTGCAAGGGTTTAACTCACAGCAGGAGGCTAAGTATAATAAAACTACCCAGTTTTATTTGTTTAAAAAAATACTGTAAGTCACAGAGGCTCAAATCCAGTCCTCATTCCAGAGTGCAGGTTTTATAGGTAGCATTGAGTAATTAATTGATTAAGAACTGGTTCAGACAGTATTGGTGAAACAAAGACCATGGGAACGGTACTGCTGCACCCCTGTGATACGTCTTATATATACAGACTCACACACTAACTTGTACGGTCTGTTTTTTCTTTCTGTACCTGGGTGTCATGCTTCACGAGAATTGTTTGTGAAGTTTGATATAAAAAAAAAAAACCCAGCAGCTATTAGAACATGACCATAAAAGGTAACTCTACTGCAAATCTTGCTTGAGTGCTTCTGCTTGGATGGACAGCGCTGTGTTCACAGTATATCTAAACCACTTGTGTCACAAAGTTCTGTATTTTTGTGTTACCACTTTGGGGGAGGAGTGGTAATTATAGAAGTCTTTTAGGAATCTTAGACAAACATTTATAAAGACTTCTTGATGAAATGCTTGTCAAAGATTTTCAAAGGACCTATCCCTGGTTATCCCAGGATTACCTCTAAAAATACACACAATCCAGTTGGATTCCCTGATACAAAATGTAAATATGTATTATACACATTATTTTTGTATAATATAATGAACTAATGAATTTACTTTTTGTATAAAGATTCATTTTCATAAACAATAAAATATTTTATTCACACAAAAAAAATTGGAATGAGGTGTACAGTAGGTATTACTGGTTGGCATTGTTATTCTTCTGTTTCAAGGTCAAGCAAACATGGCGTCGGGGGTCACTGCCCAACGTGCCCCAGGGACCCTGGCCTATGAAGATTACAGTCTGTATAGCAGCCTCAGCGATGACGAACTCATGCAGATGGCCATAGAGCAGAGCCTGATGGACATGCCTAGACCAGCAGCTGCCCAGAGCCTTCAGAGGCCAACAACAACAAGAAGGAGCCAGCCAGCAGCAACTGGAGAGGCAGCTGAACACAGAAGACCTAACAGAGCCAACCTACAAGCCCCCACTGCTTACCCTCCCAGGTGAGAAAACAGCCGTCCACACTCTGCACTGCCACTCATGCATGTGTGCGTATGTGTCCTCCTTTTGTAATTTATAGGTCAT
The DNA here is from genome assembly GCF_902713425.1 of Acipenser ruthenus. NCBI lineage: Eukaryota > Metazoa > Chordata > Actinopteri > Acipenseriformes > Acipenseridae > Acipenser > Acipenser ruthenus. The sequence goes on from NC_081203.1 coordinate 24,511,927, forward strand.
TCCAGTTCCACTAAAACACAGTCCTTTGTTTTCTTAGTACCCCCCTCATTTAAGCACTGCAGAATACTTTATATGGGGAAAAAGGCACATCAAAGTTGTTTTATGCTTTACTCAGATTGAAGTGTGATACTTTTCAGAAAGAAACTTATAGACATTCTATGAAGCAGAACTTAATGTCCAAAAGTCAGGTCAAAGCCTAACTTCCACTATGTCGCTAATATCTAGGTGAAATACAATTTCAAAGAGCTAATGAGCCTATTAAAAACAAACTGAACAATCATGCACACATTTGGTCTACGTTTATTATTTTTTAATTTAATCTATTATTTTATGAATTATCTTCAATTGTGTGATCCATTTTATTTATTTCTTAGCCAACACCCTTATCCAGGGCGACTTACAATTGTTACAAGATATTATTATTATTTATTTCTTAGCAGATGCCATTATCCAGGGCGACTTACAATTGTTGCAAGATATCACATTATTTTTACATACATTTACCCATTTACACAGTTGGGTTTTTACTGGAGCAATCTAGGTAAAGTACCTTGCTCAAGGGTACAGCAGCAGTGTCCCCCACCTGGGATTGAACCCACAACCCACGGGTCAAGAGTCCAGAGCCCTAACCACTACTCCACACTGCTGCATATGATGATTGGTCAAACAAACAATTATTGCTTTCAAATTTGGAAACAAGGCAACCAGGCAACATACCTGTTCTATTTGAGAGAAAGACCCACAGTATGTAACCTGACCAAGCAATTATTATTATTATTATTATTTATTTATTAGCAAACACCCTTATCCAGGGCGACTTACAATTGTTACAAGATATCACATTATTTTTACATACAATTACCCATTTATACAGTTGGGTTTTTACTGGCGCAATTTAGGTAAAGTACCTTGCTCAAGGGTACAGCAGCAGTGTCCCCTACCAGGGATTGAACCCACAACCCTCTGGTCAAGAGTCCAGAGCCCTAACCACTACGCCACACTGCTGTACATTTGTTAACATAAATGTACATTTATGTTAACAAAAAAACTAAAATAGTTCAACAATAATATTGACATCATGGAATTTTGATGAGTAGGGTGTTTTGATTGGCTGAAGCATAACTAGAGAGACTGTATGATTTTTAAGTGTGAGTTCACCAAGAATTTTTACATACTTGTGTGGCTGAAATATCCTTGACTCACTCTGTGGCCTCCAGGTTATCTCAGCTTAGCTCTGGGTAAAACCTGCAAGTACCCTCTGTCTGTGCTTCTCCATGCATGTGAGATAAATAAGGCCTGTCCTTTTATGCACAATTCCCACTGATCCTGTGATAGAACCACAACCTTACTATACATCTGCACTGCACAGACATTATCCATTATTATCTTTGTTCACCTAAAGCCTAGTTCACACAGTAAGCCCTGTAAGTATAAACTTTCTGTATGACTGTCCACAGCTAATGGCTTGACCACAACCTTATGGGAATCTCAGAGAAAAACAGTACAGTACCGTGACACAGCTGAAATAATTTGACTAATGGGGTTGAGCAGTTCTCTATATCATAATTCAGTTTAGATATGGTATGCCTCCAGATCATTCATCACATGACAACATTTCAATTGGATAAAATCCTTTTAGAAAATGACCAAAAAGACAGGGAGGGCATTTGCAAAAATTAAAATTGTTGCTAGTTACTAGTGAATTAGTGAGATACTACTTAACATTCCAATGAGAAGTTGTTATCAATGTCTTTGTGTTATGAGGAGGCATACAGTGCTGTATAAGGCAGGCCAGCTGTAATCAGTCACATTCCAAACTAAGAATAGCTTTCACTTTGTGTTTTAGTTCGAGTGAATTATCATCTTTTTTCTATTGTAAATATTACTGGCACACTATCAAAGCAGCTGCAATGGAAACAGATTGTTGTTTTAGGAAAATGACAGTCCATGGGAACAGAACTTCCGTAAGTGTACACTGCATGTGAGGACGCCCTCTTTCACAACAGTGAACATGATATTATAATGAATTCTCTTACGCATGTTTGACTTTATACTGTACATATTCTATATGAATATGACAGTTACTGAGCTTTAAACACAGAGTCCAGAAACTTGTGATTTCAACTGCAAACCATAAATCAATGCTTACAGGTCATAACCCATAGGTAAGATATACAAAAGAAGCTAGATTAAGCTGCCATGTTTTAAAACTGAAAAACATGTTTGGAAATTTTAAGCTACTAATTCTATCTATCTATCTATCTATCTATCTATCTATCTATCTATCTATCTATCTATCTATCTATCTATCTATCTATATATATATATCTATCTATCTACCTATATATATCTATATCTATCTATCTATCTATCTATCTATCTATATATATATATATATATATATATATATATATATATATATATATATATATATATATTCTGTCTGGCGTAACACCTGTCACTCAGAAGGTACCATGCTCCTCTACCCTCTAAACATTTTGCATTGCATCATGTGAAAGACAAGGATATTCTGGACAAGGACATACTTTCCTTTTGCTTTACTAAGAGATCTCTGTGAGTGTGAATTATCTAATCCTGTATGACATGCTGCCAAAAGAGGAAGCAGTCAAACAACCTTCTAGTATTACCACAGAGTACAATACAGCCAGGAATGGTACTGTGGGTGACTTGCTAGAAAATATATCAAGCATCCATGTTAAGAGACAACTGTTTTAAAAATGTGAAACTCTGTATATATATTTTTTCTTTTTCTAGTAATTTTGTGTGAAAGAGGTGTTTTTTGATGGGCTAGTTTACACAATAATGTTGGTTTCATTTGATCAGGCAAGATGGGTGCTGGAGCCAGTTTCACTGCATTGAGTTGAATGTTGGTTAACTCTTAAGTGTGTATACTGCCGTACAACTGTACAATATTGCAACAACAACCACCACAACAAAAACCTTTATTTGCATTCAATTTTGACCTAACGAAATCTGCTAAAGATAAATTTGCTAACATGTGTATAGAGGGAAAAATATTTAGCTTTGGTTAGGTCAGTACAAAAAAAGTACTGTAATATTAACACGGCACTACTGTATTTTGCATTCCAGTACTACAGTAAGCTAGATAACCAATATAAGTGTTCTGTTTCCATACTGAAGTACTACTAAACTGAAAAGTTAGTGTCCAAAATTCTTTAGTATACTGTAATAGTATTGCAGTACTAATGCCATACCTCTTTAGTAAGGGAGGAATTATCTGTAAAAAAAAAAATCAGAAAGTACATTAATATTGTGATGACGAATTCAAGTTGGTTTGATGAAACAACGCTGATCAGGTATCATAACAAATACAATGCTAAATGACCGGGTCTTGCACAACCCGCGACGAACTCCCTTGAGGCTGAAATCCATTTGTATTATCTCTCTTTCAGCTGCCTTTAATGCATGTTCTTAATCTACAGTCCCAAGACATGTCACTGAGCTCTGAAAATACAGCACAGCTGAGCCCCCTGCACCGCTTCCGTCTGCTCTCGTTCGCAGTGTCAGACTACGCTCATCAGAACAGGATCAGCAATCTATAGAGCCCGATACAAATAATGACAGGCTTCAGTTACGACGAGTATTTCTCACTCTTTCATTCTTGTCGTTTTAAAAAATCTAGTGCACATCTTCAACCCACTGGGACAGATACTGCATTCAGTGCATTTATCACTGGAAACGGAAAGCAATGTGTCTCCTGGAGAAGATACGACGGGAGCATTTTCGTAACCGAACAAGTCTAGTAAGTGCCTTACTGACTATACAGCCTGAAAGAGAATGAATGAAGTGGGTGACTGGTAGAATGGATCGATATAGCGTAAACAAATGCCATTGTTCGTATTGCATTTTGTGTTATTTTATTTAGACTAATTTAAAATACATCAGCAAAATTGTGTACAATGCCTGTAAAACAAAAAGGCTTGAAAACAAAAGAGGTTATCCTTTTATAGAAAATGTACCTGTCGAAAGACTGGCTTTTTTAAATTTAGCATGCAGATATACTGTATTGTATGTGTGTATTTATAAATATATAGTCAACAGTGATGTTGTATATATATATATATATATATATATATATATATATATATATATATATATATATATATATATATATATGCATACAACATCGCTGTTCACTGTATTTTAATAAATCTATTGTTTGAAAAATGCATCTGTATAATATAACCATACAGCCATACTAGTATAGGCTGAGAGCTTGTACACCTGATATTTAAGCACGAACTCTCCTTTTTTAATACAGACACAATGCATTGGCTTTCATTAAAAAAATAAATAAATAAATAAATAAATAAATAAATAACTTTGATATTATATGTAATCTAATGGTCCATACAATTAAAAACAGCTTTTATAGCAGAAAATCATAATATTATGAATATTGATTAAAATCCTTAGCGAGGAACAAATAAACCTTTTCTTCATTATATGGAGCGAGATTATTATGATTTTTTAAAATTTTATTTATTAAACTTTTTCATAATTTAAACAACAAGGAGTGCTTTGATCGATTTGCACGAAAGAGTAAACCAGATTATAAAAAAGTACAGATGTGTTTTATCATATGACTTCAGGGAAATCAGTCCTGACAAGGCTAATTATTGCTGGTCTCAGATTAATCAAATATACTGCTTACAAGGTTTTGAACCCAGTCGCTTGGATGGCTGCAGCGTGTTCTGGAACAGGCATTTTAAATGTAGGAATCCAGCGCTAGGTTTGAATAAGGTTTGAATAAGAGCTGACGATTAGAGAGACAGTTCCTCACTTTGTGCAGGAAGCTTTGCAAAGGGCCAGTGACAATTTCAAAACCATGTGATATTTATTAAAGGGTTATTGTGTTTCTGACCATTTGGCCCAGTAATGAACCGTATATTACGTGTTAACTGCATTACTTCCTATTTTAGCGAACCAAATCCTGTTGCCTCAGCGATCATGCTTGGAGATGTAGACACACTGACCAAGATGATGAAATCTGGGAAAAATATGGCTGAAGCAGACAAGGATGGCTGGCTACCTCTCCACGAGGCTGCATATTATGGCAAACTTGACATTTTAAGAATGTTGCTGAGAGGTTAGTATAGGTCATAAAGGGAAACTATGCCAACAGTGTTGCATTTTTATCCAACTTTTTCCTGCAGTGAAAAATCAAAAAGATAAAACTCCAATCTCCAGCCATTATAATCAGCTATCAGAGAGAATTAATTAAACTATACATTCTAATACTGCACATCATGATTTAGATACGTTTAACCAGCTTTTGTTTGGGTGAGAGGTTTAAAAATGATTCACTCTGACTTCATGTGCCAATCAGCTTGCCAATAGCAAACATTTATTATAACACCAAACAAGTGCTTTATTTTGGGGGTAAAAAGTCTGATAAACATTCATTTATTGAAAACATGTGATCGCATATGTTCATTAAAGCTGTGGCCATTGCCAAGATGCAAGTCTTGGATACCTAGCAACCAGGTAAACACACTATAAAAGAAAGCTGGACCTCCTGCAAGGAGAGAGAGAAGATTTATGAAACAGCTTAAAACATGTTTAATCTTTACAGATAAAAATTGCCATTGCCAAAATCAATTAATAAAAATGAAATATTATTTAAAATGAGCTTACCTTTTTCATTATTTATATCGTATTACTGTAATGTAATTTCAAGTCATTTACCTAAACTTTAATATGGAACAGTCTAGGACATTTATCCATTTACATCTGCATCACAGGAGGGCATTTTATTAAGATGAAACTCATTTATTAAAACATCTTATCTAAGATTTGTTTTAATATCTGCTTATATTGGTTTATATGTAAATAAATAATTGCTCAAAGAATTTCCCCTCCGCTTGTTTACTGTTTAAAATGTAAACTTTAAATCATCATGCTTTAAAATAACCAGCAGAAAATAATGACCTATATTTATAATTACTGTATGACTCACATCCCCATTGGAACCTAGCAGCAGAAACTACACTTAATATAGCAGAGAGTGTAGCGGTCACACTTAGAATGTCAATGACAAAGCATTCTAAACTTTGATACCACAACAGGTTCTATAAAAACAGATTAAGTATGTTATTATCTGCTTTTCATTTGTTTTTATTTTGATTCAATGGCTTATAATATGTTTAATATGTGTACTTTCTCTTATACACCTTGTATGACTGACACAGCAAAGCTTGTGTGAGTAATACAGTCTCAACTTGATTAGAGGTAGCCACTGAACACTTATAAACATACACTAAATGACATTTCACACTGTAATTTTACATTATTTTATTACTATAACCCAACCATAAGCCTCACATCCATTGACAGATTTTACCAGAGATCAGAGAAATGTACAGGTTATTAGTTATTATTTACAACTAATAATGACGACTACACTGTGTTTCCTGTTAGTTATTAGCCAAGTTAAAGAAAGTGTGGCCCATTAATTACAACCAAACAAAAAAGTAATAATAGATAAACGTCTCTGATAGGTATCCCTTGTGAAATGTCTGTGGTGACAGCATAAAATTAACTGAGCAGAAGAGAAGACATAGTTTATCAAAGCTTTGGTGCTCTCAACAGACACTTCCTGAGGAAGTGCAGATCTATGTATATTTTCTCTTTTCTTTCCTCTTTTTAGTTGCAGTTTTATCACCTCTTGTGGATTAGACTATTAAAAGTATTTTAGTTTACTTTACTGTGTTGACACCAAATCCAAATAATGTTTTCATTTTATGGACTTTTGTAGTTAATTTAAGGACAGTCATTCATACTTGCATAATTAACCACAAAAAAACAAAAAATAGTCAAGTCCCTCTCCAATAAAACCTCTTTGTGAAGTTAGAACAACAAAGATATCCTGTAGTCAAGGGTTTGTAATTGTTATGAGAAGACTGCTAGTCACCTCCTATGTTAGTTGGTTTGTTCATTGGTTTGATGTTTGATGATAAAATGCTGATACTGTACCTTTACCGAGATTTGGTGATTTAACAATACAGTTGATATCACTGCATTAGGAAGAACAGAGCCTGTTATCTGTGCATCAACTTGAAGAGATGTACTTTATATCCACAGCTTACCCAGGGACAGTTGATAAACGCACACTGCTTGAGGAAACACCTCTGTACTTAGCGACCATCAGAGAGAACATTGACTGTGTACAGTTCCTGTTAGAGTCTGGAGCAGAACCCGATATCGCAAACAAGTCCAAGGAAACACCTCTCTACAAAGGTAAAGCACACTTGGACAAGGGTAAATGATAGTGTGTGCAGCTGTGCTTGCGATATGCAAGTTAAATAAATCTTTGGTAAAGCAACAACAGGTCTAAATACTTTGGATCAGCCGACAATTCTTCTTGTTATTTTGGTGGCTAAGCAAAACCCCTGAAAAACAAAATACTTTATATAGCTAAAACTGGGAAATAACTAAAGAGGATTGTAATGCCTAATAACAAATTTACACCCACTGTATACATTGCTATACTTTTTGAATTGACCTGATCAAGACCTCATGAATCTTTACAGCTGGAATCTGTTGGTGAAATGAACTATAAAAATAATCCAAGAAAAGTGCCAGACAAATTTTCAGATCACACCAGTATCTCCTCAACAAGAAGAAAATCCACATTAAATCTAAAAAAGAAGAAAAATACTACTTACTCTAAAATAGGAGCAGTGAAATAAACATTTGAGGTGTTTTTTTCTTGTTTGTTTACCTTTGTGTTTACTCCTTGCAGAAAAGATGGTTTAAACTTTGGTCTCCTCTCATCCTGTTTCCTCTAGCTTGCGAACACAAGAATGCAGAAATTGTGAGACTGCTGGTGAGGTTCAATGCTGACATTAACCATCGCTGTATCCAGGGCTGGGCAGCCCTCCATGAATCTGCCACTAAGGATAGCACAGAGATCGCTGAAATTCTGGTGCAAGGTGGAGCCAAGATCGAAGCCACCAACATCTATGGGGTTACACCTCTTTTTGTTGCAGCACAGAGTGGAAACATTGGGCCTTTGCGATACCTTATATCATTGGGTGAGTCTAACAAACATGATGCCTAAGAGATGACTGTGAGTCTTGGGTGAACCAGGAAGTTTTTTCAAAGATAAAGCCTGAACCTCGAGCAGTTGGTCTCTGCATACATTCAGTGCATCAAGGGGTAAGTGTGCAGGCGTTTGGGTTTCTCTTAATGCACTGGTCTCGTTATAGGTGCGGACGTCAACACCCAGGCCAGTGACAGTGCCACTGCTCTGTATGAAGCCAGTAAAAACGGACATGATGAGGTTGTGAAGGTTCTCCTTTCTCAAAACGCAGATGCCAACAAACCCAGCAAGCATGGGTGGCTGCCACTTCACATATCGGCCCAGTGTGGAACATATGGGTAAGTATCCCATTATTATTATTATTATTATTATTATTATTATTATTATTATTATTATTATTATTATTATTATTATTATTATTATTATTATTATTGTGATGTTGATGATAGTGATGATGATGAAACTTAAGAGCATTTCAAGCTTTGTTAGCTGGACCATCATTACTGCTGTGTAAATTCTGTGATTATACAGGGGTCTATTCAATTTATCTAACCATGTGGCTCTAAACACCAAAGCTTTTCAGATAATTAAAATAGGATCCATTGTCTACCAAGGTTAATTCAAATTCAGAATGCCATGATGGAGCCTATTTTAATAGTCTTACAAAAGATTATACAATGATATACAATAAGGATAAGGACATTTGAAGACTTTGAGAAATACTTCTAGTCCAAATATTTGTCAGATAACTTATTTTAGTATTCTTACAAATCAACAATAGAATGTGGGGTTCAGTCCTTGTTAGTAAGAGGTTTATTATTATTATTATTATTATTATTATTATTATTATTATTATTATTATTATTTATTTATTTTTTTTACATGTGATGGACTAGCTTGTGTGATGTCATTTTGGTTATGTGTCACGATGTACACTCTGTCCTTTGCATTATAATGTGTATCATGGAAGCAGGTACTATATTACATTGAAATGCATTTAAGTCACCACTACTAGAAGCTAAACAAAAGTAATGATGCAGAGCTCCTTCATTGAGTGAAACAAGGACAAGGTTGTTAAAAAGTTTTGGTTAGAGTAAAACCTTAGAGGAGTCTGTTTAATTCTGATTGAACTGACATGGCAACACCAGTGGTATCCAATGGCCAAATGTTGTAACATTGTTTCTTTTGAATATTTAATTATGTCACATGTTATCCACTGGTGAAATAAGAATTTTCTGCACAATAGATTTAAATATATGTATACTTGATATGTATTTAGACTGTATATGGCAGGTACAGTAATATGCCACAGTATAGTGTAAGCTTTTGAAATTGTAAAACTTTACTGTATTTCATGTGATCCCCTTGAAGGAAGTACAACATTCAAAATGCTTCCTGTCTTCTGTTTGTATTCACAGTAGAACCTAATTTATCTGAGCTCCCTTTATTTAAACTGTCCTCTTGTCCAAACAGGAGTGTCCTACAAATCCAACTGTTGTATAGAACCCTTTCCCATGTTCCAGAGTTATACTGTAATATACCCCTTTCTCTGTGGCTATTAAATTCAAATGATATGAAACATTAACCTCTGGTTTTAATACGATGTTAAGTGGCATGTTCTTTATTGTCTCACACTGTTTACAGAAAAAAGCTGTATTACAATGAGGTGGGCAGAACTGATGAACAGGTTAAGTAAGTTACTTTAGCCAAGTAAAGAAAAAAGCAGCTACTATGGGAAACAGCGCTTCTGTTTGAACTAGCTTTGTGCGGGGGGGGGGGAGGGGGGGGGGGGGGGGGGCTGTTTGAACAAGCTATGCTTTTAAGATTTTAAGTATTTTGAGCTATTTTGTCTTAAGTAATTTTAATCTCCCAATGTACATTTTAGAATTTTAGAGGGGGAAATAGGGACCTAAATTCACCTTGGCTCTGAACAGAGAAACATGTTTTTTTTTTTTTTTTATCTCGTTAATCAAATATGTATTCTCTCTGTTTATTTTTAAGGGTGCAGCTTTTGTATTGTAAGGATTGCATGTTGGCGTTTATTGAAAATCCTCACTCTTAACAGCTAATAGCTTTCCAATGTATTATGCGTGAACAGTCCTATTTTTAAAAAGCTTTTCACTGTTATACAATATGCTAATATTATTTTGTTGGCCCTTCACTGCTTTATACTGCCGAATATGTATATATGTACAGTTGCATTGCAAGGAGCGGTCAAAAAGCAAATGCAAATGTTAGCAAAAATGTTTTTTACTCACTTCCTGATAGCATTTGTTTATTATGACATTTAAGAACATAAGAAGAACATAAGAAAGTTTACAAACGAGAGGAGGCCATTCAGCCCATCTTGCTCGTTTGGTTGTTAGTAGCTTATTGATCCCAGAATCTCATCAAGCAGCTTCTTGAAGGATCCCAGGGTGTCAGCTTCAACAACATTACTAGGGAGTTGGTTCCAGACCCTCACAATTCTCTGTGTAAAAAAGTGCCTCCTATTTTCTGTTCTGAATGCCCCTTTATCTAATCTCCATTTATGACCCCTGGTCCTTTTTTCTTTTTTCAAGTCAAAGAAGTCCCCCGGGTTGACATTGTCTATACCTTTTAGGATTTTGAATGTTTGAATCAGATCGCCGCGTAGTCTTCTTTGTTCAAGACTGAATAGATTCAATTCTTTTAGCCTGTCTGCATACGACATGCCTTTTAAACCTGGGATAATTCTGGTTGCTCTTCTTTGCACTCTTTCTAGAGCAGCAATATCCTTTTTGTAACGAGGTGACCAGAACTGAACACAATATTCTAGGTGAGGTCTTACTAATGCATTGTAGAGTTTTAACATTACTTCCCTTGATTTAAATTCAACACTTCTCACAATATATCCAAGCATCTTGTTAGCCTTTTTTTTAGCTTCCCCACATTGTCTAGATGAAGACATCTACTTTGACTACTTTGACTACTTTGACAAGGGGCAGTGTAGTTTGAAAATGGAAAATGTCACATCATTAAAGTAAAACCCATTCTCTTTATGATAATTTGTGTTTTGTTTTTGTTTTGTTTATATTCACAAGAAACTGGTGAACATACAGGGACTCTACATTCAACCACACCTGCTGATTTACAATTCTTGGTGGTGGGGCATTCGTTCACCTTTTTACCCCATTCAGACCACTTGCTTATGAAAAAAGATTGTCATCTAATATAAGCAGTGGTACCCTAAATTGCTTTCCATTTTATAGGCGTAAAGAACTGCCAGAGGTGGGACATGTATTACCAATTAACAGCACTCAGATCCTTTGTTTACTAGATATGTTGGTATCCCTAAATAGATAAACAAGTGCATTTGCACCCGAAATTATATCCACTTACTACCAATGCAGAATGACTGAGTGAGATATTTGTTCTTCATTTTACCCCCCTTCTTCCAAAACAGTTATCACAGTGAATGTCCTGTCATTCACCATCTAATTTAAGGAGGGGCATTGAAGAACAGATATATCTCACAGCAGTTTGAGAAAGGGGGATTTGGAGGATGATTAGGAGAAGAAAGACAGGCAACAAGCCAGTGTTACTGAGCCATATGAAAGATCTGCTCATGGTTGGTGAATGATTCACACTGAGTCCTGAAAGGACTTGGTATGAAGTGGGCCAGATTCGTACCCAGAATGATGACACCAGAGCAGAAGGGAAACCTGATTCATGTTCTGATCAGTCTGGAATCCAATCCAACAGTTAAAACAGCAACAAGGCTATAATGTGATTCAACAAGAATATTGCCAGATCATCTAGGTTCAGCTGGTGTAAAGAGGCACGTTGAAGTTTGATTTGACATGATGGCATCTTACGCCATGACAGCCCCACACCACACACCAAGGTTATTCTATTATGCAAGAACAGAAGATCATCTCCGGACAGATGTAAAGGAAAAGTTCACTTGAACTGTGAAGAATCCCTTGCTACAACAGATACTAGCACATGCAACAAGATTGTGTTCAGGGCTTTGCAATACCAGCACATACAACACGATTGTGTTCAGGGCTTTGCAAATACTACCAGGAAGAGTTGTCTGAGTATTGGAAACAAATAAATAAATCCTGTAAGAAAGAAGGTTGCTTAAAAAAAGAGAGAAGTTAGATTTCTCTTCCACTTTTGAAAAATACACACTCGGGCATGAACATTTTGACCCACGCTCGCACTGCTATACTCATGTTTTGCATGTGACTTTTAAATCCACACTTAATTAATCACCTTATTAATTTCCCTTATTTAATGTATCTCCCATGTGTGCTCTAAGAAATGAGTATGCTTTTTAAGCGCATATATTTTGCATACAACAATGAACAGTGTTGAGCGGAATTTGTGGATCTATCTCACAAATCATTCAAGTCCAAAAAAAGGTATTGAGAGGGATTAATCTAAACATCACTTCAAAACTGTTATATATTTGTCAAATCTGTTTTTGTTTAGCTTTTTTAATGGTTTGTTATTTAGTCAAAGAGCGGTGTAGGACTAAGTTAGCCAGGCTTTTTTTCACATCTGTCCTGTAATAATTCTCTTTTGGAAGGGGAGGTGTTAGATGTTGATTGAAGTAAAATTGTGCTCATTCTAGATCAGTAAATCGAGGGATAAAGACCTCCATTTTGGGAGTGGCAAAATGTGATTCGAGGGTTCTACGGAGAAGGCCCATCTCCTGAGGTATTTCTAATGAAGGGCTGGAAGTTTTTAATTCTCTGCATACGCCTAATTCCGGGTAATACAGTGTAAAGTCTGTTTTGATTGTTTTGGACTGTTTTACACAGTATTATTTTTAAATGCAAGAAGCCTATTTCAGATGTGTTTTTGGGTGCTGAAAATGTGTTGCATAACTGGGTGACCCTTCAGTAAAAAACGTTCCTATGCTGTGTGAAAGCAGTACTGAACCAAAGATTTGTTTCAGTTGTGTAACTTAGGAAGATAGTGAGATGCAGTAAATGGTTTAACATTGTGGCTTGCGCATCCCCATGAGTGTGGTGTGTGTATAAACATATTAGTAAAACGGCAGACATACGAAAGCTAGCCTCAGCATTCAGTAACCTCAAGCTTGTGTCCCTTTAGGATCATCTCAATGCTGATTCCTGTTACCAGTCGTGCACGAATCAGGCGTAGTGGAATCAGTCCGCTGCACCTGGCCGCTGAGCGGGACCGAGACGATGCTCTGGAGCTGCTGATCAGTGCTGGATTTGATGTCAATGCCATGCTGTCTCATGATCGCTCCCTGCTATACGAAGATCGACGTAGCACCCCACTCTATTTTGCTGTCAGCAACAAAAACATAAATGCCATAGAGATGCTTTTGGAGGCTGGAGCCAACCCCAACATTGACATGATCAACCCTCTGCTGGTGGCCATCCGTCAGGGATGCATCACCTCCATGAAGCTTCTTGTGGAACACGGGGCCAACATTGACTGCTACATCCCCACTCATCCCACCTCCTTCCCAGCTACCATCATGTTCTCCATGAAGTACCTCAGCCTGCTGAAGTTCATGCTGGACCTTGGCTGTGATGCAGACTCTTGTTTTAACTGCCAATATGGAAGCGCACCCCACCCTGTGCTTCCAACCACCAGGAGCTATGATGAACCTAGACGGGCCTCTGCACCCAGGATAGTGCAGGTAAGGAGTTTTCAATATTCAATATTAATGCTAAGATGTGAATTGAATCCATGTAAAATGAGTTGCCACATCGGCACACAATGGGAGAATTGGCAAACCCAATTCAGGATTAGGGAAAAGTTCATCAGGAGTCCTTTGTAGCAGAAGTGAAACAGAGGCAGCAGTCAACCCAAATAGCCCACACAGGGAATAATAAAGCTTTTGTTATTAAGGGCTAATACAGTGTGCGGTGGGAATGGCCCTAACTTTCCCTTCTCTAGACGCTAGAGCGAGGTGCATGTCTGTCAACAGCTGTTGGAACCTATCTGGCAATCCCTGGCCCTTCTGCTGGTATTAATAAATGATCCCACGCACCGCTAATCGTCAATGACAAACATGACACCAACCCAATCAATGCCCAAAGTCCTCACACTTGCTCAGCCTAGTGACATGAAAACAACCCAATAACAAAACATAAATGGGGAAACAGTGAAAATTATTAAAGTGACAGTGCATCACACCAGCCTGACAACCTAGTCCCCTTTTGAGAACTAGCTACAGCCACGCTGCTCATACACACGACTGTACCCCCCAAATTAAAAACGTGACTGTACTGTTTGTGTTGTCAGTTCTGTGAGATGGTTTCCACACCAGACATAAGTCGATGGGCTGGGCCAATTATTGATGTCCTTCTTGACTACGTGGGCAACGTGACACTGTGCTCCAAGCTGATAGAACACTTGGATAGCTATGAAGACTGGGCTGTGATCAAAGAAAAATCCCGTAAGTACTGCTGTAACCCTCATCAGGCACTAATAGTGTGTAACATATTGTATTTCAAGTGAAAATAATTGTGTGCAGCTGAAGGCTTCAACTCAAGTACAGTCTTCAAGAGACATGAAGGGTGAAGGTCGTCATCTGGCTGGGTGCTAAATATCAGTTGAGCAAAAGTTATATAGACAAAACACTAATAGTGCCGTATTTGAAACGGAATTAACAAAAACAAGCCAACTCACAAAGATTTTAAGACATGGCAATAAAAACTGCAAGAACCCCCAAAAAAACAAAAAAACACAGACAACCCGTTCAGATACAACCATTGCTTTTTAATGTTTGTAACTAGGGTCCCATGTTGTGGTAAGATGAAATTCAAAAGGGAGAAAACAAGATATATTGTTGGTATACATGTATATATAAAAAATAAAAAGTAAATGCATGTAACAAACAAGACTCGACAAAGGGAATTACCTCATAAGTGAGGAAACAACATAGTAATTATTGTGATATTGAACACCTAGAGCCACAGACTGATGACAAATGTTTCGACAATGTCTTCAGTCTTCATCAAAAACACTGAAAAAGAAAAAGACCTCTAGTCAAAACGTTTTTCACTGAATTTATTAAGCTGATTTAGTCCAAGTCCAAATTTAAGACTGTTGTTTCGGCTGCTAATATGTATTGCACTTAAACAGCAATTAAAGGGCCTTCAATCTTGTGTCGTTTTAGAGCTCCCGAGAAGTCTTTTACACCTCTCCAGACTAAAGGTCCGTCAGATATTAGGGAAGGAACGACTGAAGCACCTCAACACTTTGCCAATTCCTGAAAGAATGATTCGATACCTGGATTACAACAACCCCATGGAAATCTAAAGAAGATCTCTTATGACGGGAAGCTGTGCTGCTAACCAGCAGATACTGAAAACAACGGTGTCATAAACACTGTGAACAGGAAAACACCCCATAAACAAGCAGTGATCTGTTTGGCCCTGTTACACATGGCACAGGATAAGAGACTATGATCAGCTACAGCTACAGTGTTGCCCATGTATGACATTTGCAGTAACATATCTAACTGTTCTACTCGTGCTAAGCCGCTGTACCAAACTTTACCACGAAGGTGGGTTGTTTAGAAAGTGCTCTGAAAGTTTTTTTTGTGGTTTTTTGGTTCTGTCAGTTTTGCTGTTCATTTTTTCTAACACAATTAATTGCACTTGTGGAAAGCAAAGGGGTATATACGTTATTTAATAATTAATGTAATATCTGGGGGGTAATAGCTAGATCTTTAACAAAACCAGGTGCATTACAACTATTGATGATTTTAAACTTTAATAATGTGATTACTGTCCTAATTTAGGATTATAATGTAGCTGTAGCGAAGTTAAACTATGGATAGCTTGTCCTAATTTGATATATCAGTGAACCACAGCAAAAAGTCTAATTATGTTAACAATCAAAATATTTGAGTTAAACACCAGACTGCTATACAGTAATACAAAATAATGTGAAACAAAATAAGAAGAGCTTAATATTGGATTTTACCAATATTAAGCAATATTAAGCTCTTTGGCCAGGTTTTTGAGTAGTATTTTTTAGGTTATCACTTTCATGATTTCCAATGTATTGGCCTTTACTTAGTCACATACCCTTACAGTAGCTTCCAGAATGTTCTCTTGCCAGTGTGATAAGAAAATATATTTTTAGTCAACATTCGAGACAGTATCTGGCTAACTATGAAGGCTTTACAAGCAAAGCGCTGTTACTTTAAAACATTATATTGAGTGTTAGGTTAATGTACCACTGAAATTGTGAGTTTGTATGAATATGGTTTTAAATGAGCATGGAACATATTTTGCCAGCCAAATAATCACCTGTGTATGAACTTTACAAGAATTAAACATTTATTTTTAAAAATACTAAAAATGCTAATGAGGAATTGGCATGGGCTTTTAGGCTTGTCAGTGTGCTAATTTATTTGAAATGTCTATGAGGAGACAACATGGTAATCTAGGAAGCTGTGTGTTTAGTTAAGGTATTGCAATATTTGGGGGTTGTGCAAATTCATAGTAAGCAGTGTAATGTTATAAAAGGCAGTAAATATTTTTTAGTATTAATAGTATTAATATTTAATAGTATTTTGGAAGGCAGTATAATAGGAGGCTGTGTGGTCCAGTGGTTAAAGAAAAGGGCTTGTAACCAGGAGGTCCCCGGTTCAAATCCCACCTCACCCACTGACTCATTGTGTGACCCTGAGCAAGTCACTTAACCTCCTTGTGCTCCGTCTTTCGGGTGAGACGTAGTTGTAAGTGACTCTGCAGCTGGTGCATAGTTTACACACCCTAGTCTCTGTAAGTCGCCTTGGATAAAGGTGTCTGCTAAATAAACTAATAATAATAATAATAATAATCTTATAGGAATGATGAGAAAATATTGAAAGCAGAGGATAAGTGGAGGACCGAGAGGAGGTTGTTATGAGCTTAGTCCCAGTCACTTGGACCTCACTTTGTGATTGGTGAGATGTTTGTATGATGAGGACGGAAGTTACAGTAAATGTTTAAATTTATATAAATGATCCTGGGTTGATTATTTCAGAAAAAGGCCCACAGCTTGAGTGCCATTTGTTGGATTTTAGTTTAAACATAGACTTTGGCCTCAAACCTGCTCGACCAGGGGTCTATTGCCTGGTCTTACATTTGGGAGAGATACAGGTAGACTTAGGTAGCTACAAGGGTGTAAGTAAAAAGTAAGACACTTAGTTACCTTTCACTGTTCTGGTTCATTAGGAAGGTTAGTGGCTGTCCCTCATTCTGAACTTTAAAACATATTTTGCACAAATTCATCAAGTTTTAAACACAGACACATGACTGTGAGACACTGCAGCTCTAAGCTTCTAATGTTGTTTACATGTAAATAACATCATAGGTGATTATTTTAAGCCCAAGGTAATAGATGTACTGAATTCTTGGATTGTTCATTTTAAAGTCACACATATTGTAATAGCTTGGTGCAATGGTACTGTTATTGATGTTATTTTAGTATTGACACAATTAAAGGGCTAAAGTATTGCATGCAAACGTTACAAGAACTGTGCCAAAAGGGCAGAATAACATTTAAAAAGATATATTTGTAATGTTGTATTTCATACTTTTATAATCCTGCATTGATTTGAGAAAATATTATTTTGAATTGTAAGGTGTTGTGCACAGTGGTTCCAAAAGAATTTTAAAACCAAACGTATGTACCGTATGTATATTGTAAAAATATAGTGGCTGAAATGGTTGTATTTATTAAGGTGGAACTACTGAAAGCTGTTTTTATGTGCAATCCAATATTGTGCATTACATTTACCTTTTTTTTTAATTGTTGAGAGTGTGAAAAGTAAAGATACGAATATACTGTGATATAAATGAATATCTGAAGTAATGTGAAATATGTGTGTTTTATTACAGAAAGAAAGTCTTACAGATGTCACATTTTTGTTAAATAATGAATCAGTGAACTATTTAACTGACGAAGAATGAATGAATAAAGGATTAGCACAGCAAACCCTATTGGCCAGGCACTCCAAATGAATTAAATAAATAAATACATTGGTCTCTCCAGCAGTGTCAAACCTCATACTGATGAAAAAAAGAACAGAGGGCTGTCAATAAAAGAGTAAGTAGCTTCAAATGATGTTTTCTTACTGTTCTCTTACTGTACCTTCATATGAGTACTTCATGCAATTACTCACCTAGTGTGCAGCAGTGTACTGGCATCAAAACCAAAAGAAAACTTCACCCAAACTAGCAGGTCCCTAGATGGATTCTTTTAAGACACTTTGGGTGATCTAGCTAGCCTATGTTACATATATCTATGGCAGACAACTACAACCATAGAGCAGCTTCTGAAGTCTAGTGAAAGACAGAGCAGAAATCTCCCCTCTGAACCAGAACGCAACTAACACTACAGATCCCACGGCACGCTTTCAGGAAAGTGCAAAGGTTCCAACCTCCGTGTCTGGTATAAGTTACAATAGTAGAAAAACAAACAAACTCCTGGCGAGTTAATGCTCTATTTCCTCCTTCCTCTTTGAAATGTGAAGAGGGTTAGCTTGAAACAAAATACTACTTATTAGCAGATATACACAGTGTACACAGTAAATATTTATAATTGACCTAAACAGAAATGGATGGGAAATGGCAGGACGTATTTCACAGACACCAGGCTATCACTGTCTGTTAGCGTGGGAAGGGATCAGACATGACCCAGGGTGAGCTCTGTGTCTCATTTCAGAATGTTATTCTGATGTGCCTCCAAAATAAACATTAAATGTGTACAAAAAACAAGAGTATCTCTTTAAATCCCTTACCTGTTTATAATTCAACAGTGTATGTTCTGTATAATTATCTTTTTTGTTTCTGCTTAGATCGTTATTTGCTGTGCTTACAAACTATTCCAGCAAATATTGCTTTTAAAAAGACACAAGGCTGAAGGTTGATTTTCTGAAGTGAGATTTTTCTGCGTGTGTTTTTGTATCACATTCTCTTTAATTTGTGGTTGGACATGCAAGCAGACTCCCCCTAGTGGCCACACTATTGTAACTGTCATTTCTTTGGAATGTAGGTTTATTTTAATGATCCTTTAGTTGCTTTGATTACTGAAGAAAATGTGTGTTAAATTTGAACTAAAACAGCGTGGTAACTGTTTCAACTCAATGATCATTGTTTTGTTATCTACAGTTCAGAACCAGTTATTCTCATATGGATCTCAAGCGTTATATATTGTAAGCAACTATTTATCATGGTAGCACCTCTAATTCCTCTTGTTTCTTGCTAATACTTTCAAATGGGTTGATATACTGTGATTATCACTTTAAAACAGTGGCAGTAAATGCACATGGCTTCCTACTGAGTTTCATAAGCTGACTGTTTTATGTTTTGTAGTTATTAAGCATTTCTCCAAGAGTTATATGTATAACAAATCCACAAATGTAGAATTAATTTGAGTGGAATACTGTAGGAATAACAGCTATTCCACTGGAATTTTATAAGAATATGTGATCATTATTCTAAAGTGTAAGTACATTTTCCATAACATGCACTGCATCACATATTTTAGAGACACGTTTCGTTTCTTGGTAATGCCTGTCACTTAATAATAAGCTACTGTTTTCTTTTTCCTATTGAGGTCACTTAAGTTTAACCAATTGCAGGATCACATTCTATTACATTTGGAAAGCAATTCAAGACCTTTACCTTTGAAAATGAGATCAACATTGCTTCAAAAAGATCATACAAAATGAAAATAAATGGCTTCTGTCCATTTCATTTAGAAAGCATATCTAATTTATTGAAATTGCTTTAGGAATTTACATTACAAGACCAATTAGGACATTTAAAAAAATGTTGCTGTATAACTTGAGTGAATGCAGTATTGTTTTATAGATACTCAATGACGTTTTCTTCCAAGCAATCCCTCCATTGCGAATTAATTAGTTTAATTCAAATGTCCTATTACTTCAATGATATATGCACATATTTAACATTCTACAAGGGATGCATGTGTCAGTACCAACATAAGCATAGAGTCACACATAACTACACATCTGAGATATGGTATTCACTAACATAGCTGAATTTGAAGCGTCTATATAGCCCTCTGCTGTGCAATTTATAGCATGGGTTGAGACAAAGACAGAAGGAACCATGTGGTTCTAGAATACTCAGGAAATATATATTTATATCAGTGTATTTGGTAAGTTTATTTCTAAATCAGAACTTCCCTGCCCTTATTTTTATAATTGAATTGAAATCTAATGCAATACAGTTCCTCAGTTGTTTTCCTTCATGCTGCCACAAAGGCCACACTATGAATTGAAATCCCGGTTGTTTGGTAGTGATTGTATATATGCTTTATGGGTTTGATGGGATTCAGAGGGCATTATTGAAAAAGTTATCAGTAACTCATGCATCTGATCAGAGAATATTAATACAGTCAGTACTTGTCACACTGGTGATGAGGTTTAGAAAGTATTAGTAAAATGCTTTAAAAAAATAAAAGTTCACATGCTTCTCACCCGTAAATGCAAAGTATGCACAGTCAGTGAATACACTTTGGGCTTATTTTTTGTCTTTTTCCTTAACATGTACAAATGTTAAAAGTGCTTATTCTTGTAACCATTCGTTGTATTTAAGCCTTTTTAGAACTAGTGTTTTCAATTATTTTTACTTGTGCTTTTTGAAAAAAATATTAACATTACTAAGTGATACTACACATTATTCACAAGACGCTTTACTCCAATGACCATTTACAACATGTGTTTCTGAGCCTACCGTATGTGCTCCTCTTTTTAATTTAAACAAATCCAAAAACACTGAAAATTGGCGAAGGAACACTCGGTTTTGTTGGGATTGGCTTCAAAACGACATGTGCGTGGCCCTTTTGTCCAATTATTGGGTCTTTTGAGAAGATGTGTGCCTCTGTCGGCGACGTCGAAGCTTTTCCCCAAAGTCCAACGTCAGAAAACCCTGACTGTGGCAAGACTATATGGCTTTGGTAAACGTGTTGTCCGTGGTACTGAAATGGACAGCAGCCACACAGGTTCATCCTACTGGTTAAGGAAGCCATCTCCAAAGTCACTGGCTCCTTCTCAGTTACGCTCTGTTGGATAGCAAGTGCTGAATGTGGCTTTAGCAACTCGGACCGCTTCTTTCTCTTCTGATCCTCGGGTCTGTGGGCCGAGAGTCCACCGTCGCTGATAACCTGTTTTTTCTTCCAGACAGAATGGAAAGGCTCGTGCTTCTCCAAGCTATTGGCCGATCTCGGTTCTTCCCAGAAGGACGCAGGTAGTTGTCGTTTCCTCATAGGCACCTGATCTTGTCTAGCGTGGTCCCTTTCGTTTTTTAATTTTTGTTCTGGGTTGATTGGCTCTTCACGTCCCAGATCCGACCCGAACTTTTCACTCAAGTGTCCCAAATTGATGTTCCGATTTGCATTCTCCAAGGCGTACACACCAGACTTGTCCTCCAGAGCCCTGGCAGTGTTTGATTCCGCTGACCTGGACGTGTGGCATCTGGGGATCCTGGAGCACTTCTGAGAAAAGCGTTTCAGTTGTTTCTGCAAATATTTCCTGTGGTCCACCGATCGCCTACACGGGGCCGATTTGTCCAATGCCGCCTTGATATCACTCGATGCCAGGTTCACAAAATTTAATAAAGTTTTCACCTCGCTGTCGCCGCATGCCATTTTCACATCGTGAGTTTGAGAAAATCAAATCATCCAAACACAATATATCACCAGCAGATTAAAATCTCAACTTTGTTGTCCATTTTTTTCAGATACGCACCTGCAGTAAAGTAATACAATGTTAGAAAAGTACAGGCAAGTGTGTTAACGATAACAAATACACAGAATACATATGCACAGATCCGCTTGGGCATATGACTAGAACCACCATTTCAATTTCTAAAAAAAAAAAAAAAAAAAAAAGAAAAAGAAAAGAAAAAAACAACATAGAACAGCTATAAATCCAGCAAAAGAAAAGAAAAAAAAAACATAGAACAGCTATAAATCCAGCAAAATCGTTATATTGTTTTTACCAGTATGTTAATAACTACTGCATTGGCCCAATATTGGCATTGTTGCCAACCATACATTGACAACTGCGTGCATGGTTAAATGGTATAATAATAATAATAATAATAATAATAATAATAATAATAATAATAATAATAATAATAATAATAATCGATTGGATTCAATAAAATCTATAGTTATTTATCAATGGATTACCCTGTGACTCTTCTGACGGCGTCCCAGTAGAGCGACTGAAGGAAAAAAAATAGTTTTACCACTTGAGCACTGTGAATGAATATAAACTGCTTGTAGTTATGGTGCTTTCTTCAGACCAATCAGCAACCTCTTCCCGTACACAATACACCCCAATCAAGCACTAGCATCACTCTGTCCCTCATTCTTTGCCATCACAAATTGTTGTCATAGAAACTCTAAGAGAAAAGCAGCAAATGCGCTCCATTCTGCAAACCCCTCCCTACCAGGTCTCGCTTCTTTTTTTTTGGGGGGGGGGGGGGGGGGGGGGGGCGTGAAACGTCTTATACTGACGTTGTGCAAAGACTACTTAAATCTTTTATTCTTGAATATAACTTAAGTCTGTCTACGGGCTGGCAGTGGGCATGCTTCAGTGCAGCTAAACAATACTAGCTTTTACAGATCAGGCTAGGCTACTTTTAACTGTTCTGATCTGGGCTTTTTTTTCTCCAGGACTGATGTCTGAAGAAGCAGGATTGCAAAAGAACTCTAAAGAGATGTGCACATATCCATGGAAAGGGGGCTTGAGCGCTCAAGAATCTTGTCTTTATATTTGCCCCCTCAATCGAGCCACACAAAAGCTGAATTACTCATTCAAACCCCGTGGGACAAAGGGAAAGGAGTTGGATAGCACTCTTGCATTTGTAGTCAAACAGTTAGAGACTTAAATCGAGTCGTCATGATGGAGAAAGAGAGTTGGACAAAGACCATAGAATTGCCATCAGCAAACATTTTCCTGTGTCATATTAGTGGGGTCTCCATGGCTCCCTCTGGCCCGGGGACAATAGCACAAGTTTGCACACTCGACTACTGTCACCCTGCCAACGCTGGCAATGGCCAGAAACAGGACAATCCCCTGGGAGAAAGCATGGGCGCTGCGGGGAAGGGAGCAATAGAATGGGGGGAAAAGACTTGTGATATGCTAATTGAGCACCATCCCCTTATTGAGGGAAAAACTATGCAATCTCCCAGTCCCCCCTCCCAAACAACCTCTTCCACTTGGCAAGGTGGCATTTAGATACGCCACATACATACATTTAGAAGTCACCCTTAAGCCATCATCTTTACAGGGATTTCCACAATTTGAGTGTATAGTAAACAAAAAAGAAGTGTTTTTAGACCGTCAAATGAGCAAAATAGACATGCCTTTTATGAAGTGCCAGGCGGTCTCTATGAAACACACCCAAAACTGCGTAAAGAACATGTGTGAACACGCATTTTTTGTGTTTTACGAACACACAATAAACCTCGTCTACTTTTATAACACATTTTCATACACGTACCGGTGTGTTTGTCTATGAATTATTTCACCTGCTACATTTCCACTTGTATTCCAAATACCACACAAATTCCAATGATACTCCTCCAACTGGCAATCTGCGAAGTATTGCATATTCTCGCACACCATTGTATTTCGACAAAATACTGTCTGGGACGTGAAGGTTTTTTTTTATTTTGTTTTGTTTTGTTGTTCGCAGGTGCACGATTTGTTTTCCGTGTTAAATGCCTGGGACGGTCATTTGAGGGTTACGGTAATGAATACCGCGGAGAGCACCTGCCATCTATGACCCCAGTCCCCCTCCCCTTCTCAGCTCTTTTGTGTCTACGTGGGAATTTCTTGGCTGCCGAAGGTAATGTTGCTGTTCTTTTCCAAACATTTCACAACTTGTGTGCGGAGGAATAAATATACATGAATATATTCTCGTTGTTTTTACAGTGTTACTGATCTACACGTATAAGTTTGTGTATTTTGCCAGCTGCAATATATAGATCTAGATTATTTATTATCGAGACAAAAGCATTTAATCTAGACAGTGTATAATCTTTAATCAATAGGGAGAAACACATTTGGAAATTGGTTGGAACGCCATTGTGATTTGTATATGTGTTTTGGGGATACATTTGACGGGGATTATTTATGTAAATTACACACATTTTTGTAAATTACACACATCTGCACTGCACGAAATTGAGATGCCTTACGTTCTGCAACTATGGACAATTTACAAGTTACTTACATTGTAAAGCAAATCATATATTCCCTTGCATAGGTTCATGAAAACTCCATATCCCCAAAATCTGATTTGGGGGATTGTATGGACATGATAGTGTCACATTATTTCACCAAGGAGTAACTCCTGGAATATCTGATGTGCAATGGGAGTGTTGGTTCAGTCCCTTTAGTTTTGTAGTTTCTTCTCATAATAATCACATTTCTTGTGTCACACTTATGACGCTAACAGTACTTTTGCTTGTTAAACGCGTAAGCCCAAGTAGAAAAATATCAATGTTGTAGATGGAAATAATTATCATATAACAAAAACATCATTGTTTTTTTTCCCTCTCCTGCTGCAGAATTCCTGTTCAGTTCACAGAGTGACAGGTGGAGATTTGAAACCAAAAATATAGCAAAAATACCTTTTACCTGCGTTCTACATTTTTTAATTCTATTTTTCTAATGGTGTGTTTAGGAGCTGTCCCTGGAGATTTGAATACCAAATGACATACAGGTCATGAAGCAGTGCTATATTTTTTTATTGAATCTATCCTAGAGTACAAGAAAGTATCAATGAGAGGGGAATGTAAATAAACTGGACAGCCAGCAAAGTCTGGTTTGATATCAATCCAGGTGAAGTATGGCATTGCTCGTCATGGTGAAACTAACCAAACATGTTAACTAACTAACGTTATTGTCACATTTTGCATTTTTTACATCTATTTTTTACTTAAACACCCCAAAATATGTACTAAACAATGTGCTTATTATTTTCAATTAATTTTGTTAAATTCCATGAAAAAGAATTCAAACTCACCCTTTGGCTCACTCAGTAAAAAGCACTGTCACTGAGCATACGCGGTGAGTCATGTGAGTGTGGCTCGAATCACTTCCGCGCCATGGTGACGATGACCGGGGTCCCACAGGGAGTTCTGCATTGGCCTTTGCTCTCCCGCAGGGTAAGGGAGGAAAATCTCAGTTCATGCTTCCATTGACATATTCGAATGGAGAGTTCCCAGACTGGGCCCTCATCCTCAGGGTTTAGTAGCTTGAGTAGCTACTGTTGCTTAGATTCATTCGGTGGGTGAAAAGAGACTATTACTATTGATTGGACGATAGAGACACAGGTTGTCTGTTGATCAGCAGTCCTCATGAATGGGTTGCAGTAGAATTACATTGGTGTTACATTTTAAAAATAAAATCTAATAAGCCCAGAACCTCATGCAGGTGATTTGACTGGTTGTACAAATATTACTTTACATTTGAATTTGACATGCAAAATGCAATCTTTTTAGAAACCATAGAATGTTTATACAAATGGAAGGCCATTGAAGCCATCAGGGCAGGCACATGCGATTTCCAGTTATCAATGTTTGCAGAGTAAGCCACTAATTTTGACTCAGCATATAATGCACAGTTCACAGCCTACCTCTGTAAAGCACTTTGTGATGGTGATCCACTATGAAAGGCGCTATATAAAGATATTACTATTATTGTTTATGTTTAATCTAAGCTGCTACCTGGGGATGTTCTGGTTCAGGGTCACTTGCTGCTTGTGACGCCACTTTAAGAGGCCGCCAGATCCTTTTGTTCCCCTCTGCTCTTTCTTGTTCAGCACAATGTACATCTTAAAAGAGTAATTAACAATAGGGCACTTCTCCCAGTGCTTCTTACTGGAGGCCTGTGCTTTGAAGTGTCTTCAGGGAGGCAAGAGGGGAATGTGGGCTGATAAATCATTTACACCAGAACAGCCACTGCACACATTATAATAATGACACCACATGCCACCACAGCAGACAGACACAGACCAGCTGGGGGATTTTTTTTTTAAATTTTTTTTTAAAAAATTTTATTTGACATTTCAAAATCTGACATCTTTTTTTACTCCTGGAATTTTTTCTGGCATTTAGATTCAGTTAGAGAGGAAAAAAATCCCAAGGAAATTTCAGAGGATTCCCATGAAAGTGGCTGTATTTGTTGCTTTCTGTTGCTAAAGAGGCTTCCATTATTAAGACACTAATTATGCCTTTCAATAGGTTTTTTTAAAAGTAGGTGATTTCGGAGAACAAATGGTCACTGACAGTTTAGTAGTTTGAAAATATTCCAAATGTTTCAAATATTTGTAAGCAGCAATGTCATTCCAGCATCTCTTCCCATTGGTGTATCCCTTTATGTAATCAGTGGGCTGAAAGCTCATTTTATTTTAAATGTTATCTCTGACCATTTTCAACAAGTAGCCTAAAGAATGAATGGCATTGTTTCAGGAGATGTCATCTTGTCATCTTACAGGAGGTTCTGCCTGCTAATACTGTAAGAAATGATTTTTTTTAAGGGACATGCTGCACATGATGTATTAACTTATTATAAATCACAAAAATGAAGAGTATACTTATAAAGTATAAAGTATAATTAATAGAATCAGATGGTTTTTATTCTCCGACTTTGTTGATGAATCATCTCTGTCCATGCTTGCTGACCATAAGTATTTTTATTGACAGAAGTAAACAACACACTTCTGTTACAATGCATGCGCATGTACTATTCACAAAACAAAACAGACATTAGTTTACAGTAAGCTAAAGCTAACTGTTTATTCAGAATGTTTTACCAAAGGAAATGACCTCAATTCGCTTTTAAAAAGATTTGTCATTCAATATGCTGGTAAAATATTTTTTATTTAGCTACTTGGACATGGAATTCCGTGCATATTAAATCTGGTTGGAAATGGAGATTTTAATTAATTAATTTGATTTTAGCAATGTCATTCTAATTTGTATTGTCGTTGAGCGTGTTTGTAATTATGTTTGAAACGTTTATGTACTGTAACAACAATCCTCTGTCTTGGCCATGACACTCTCTCTAGTTAAAAAAATGAACTAAAATAAAAGACAAATAAGTTCTAAGGTGGATTTGTGCCCAGGGCTCAGGAGTTGAAAAGCTAATGCATTAATCAACAGTGCTGCTGGTGGTAGTCCCCTTTAAAAATAACATTTTTAACTGATTACATTGATTCACTC
The DNA here is from genome assembly GCF_902713425.1 of Acipenser ruthenus. NCBI lineage: Eukaryota > Metazoa > Chordata > Actinopteri > Acipenseriformes > Acipenseridae > Acipenser > Acipenser ruthenus. The sequence continues at coordinate 24,539,234 of NC_081203.1, forward strand.
TGTGGCCTGGTAGATAGTCATTGGACCTTGTGCCATCCAGCTGTGAAATTAGATCACAGCAGGGAATCCAGATATGTTGATCCTCAGTTTTTTTTCTTCAAATTTCCAATCATCAAACTCAAACTACAAAACAGTACTTCTCTACAAAAAAAAAAAAACACCTTTCTAAGTTCCACTGTCTAAAATCCATCAATGTTGTGACAACCAGCCAGAATTCATTTCCTAATGTGAAGACATTGTGCTCCCTTGCAACATAAACCCTGTTCACAACAGACCCTTTAACATGGTGGTCAGATATGTTATACAATAGCTTATTCCTTTCCACTGGACGAGAATGAATGACTGTGAACCCACATAGAGTCTTACACTAATACAGTGTGGGTGGAGGATAAATTGACTTCATCTAAAACAATGTCTTGGTAATTAATTTAACACACAATCCCTTTTGAAAATATTTTTTTCTATCTTTCATAACATCTGTAGCATTTTCATATAGCAGTTTTTTAATCCACATTCATTTTATCCCTTACAAAAGTTACAAAACTATAAAGCAGCTGCCATTCTGAATAATACTGAGCTCTGTTGCTGAAATTAAGATTGTTTTAATCATTTAACTGGCTGCCATGCTCTTCCTTTGTGGTCTTGAGAAATCGTGTGACATTGTGACCTTTGAACTCTGTTCACATGGTATAGGTGAACAGAGCTGACACTGAGGGACGCTATTCAACACAGCATTGGGAGATGCCAATGTCTGTATACAGAGAGAGAGAGAGAGAGAGAGAGAGAGAGAGAGAGAGAGAGAGAGAGAGAGAGAGAGAGGTTCTACTGATGAATGTGTGATTTTAATTCAACCTATTTACTCTAAAGTGGTTTTCCTGCCAAGCAGTCTAGACAAAATGGATTTTGTTAAATGTACTACAGCTCAATGCAATAAAACGAATTATTAACAGCCAGAAGGGAAGACATTGTAACTCCAAAGTGCATTATTAATGCAACCCCACTGTACTATTTTAGTGTGTGTTACATCCATGTAGCATTATAGGTTGTAAGTGTCTATTATTTATATCCATTTTGCTTGCTAGATTCTTTTTTTCTGCTGTGTATACATTCTAATACATTCTATATCAATTTAACCAGATATAACTTATTTATCATTTATTTAACCCTAGAACCAATTTAACCAGATATAACTTATTTATCATTTATTTAACCCTTATTGGGTGGAGAAAATATATTTCATTGATGTAACTAGTTGCCTTTCCTTTTGTCCAAACACAAGATTGTAGATTGTACAAATATGTTGCTATATTTTGTGTTTTTGTTGTTAATTCATTCGTAGCCCCAGGACCTGAAGGTGATATAGTTTATCTAATTCAGTCCATAAAATCTTTTCTGCTGTCTTTAGTAGACATTTCACTGTATAATATACCGTATGTATTCAGATCTGCACTCAATCAATCTTGCCATCTCTTCTCCTAGATGTTTTGTTCATTCATACAAATCCCTTTATTTTTAATCCATTCTACTATGTTCTCTCCACAATGTGTTAATCCATTTGGCTGCTGGTTTTGACTCATTCTCTCTACGTTTCTGACACACACTTCTCAAGTCTCGTCATGAGCCTTGTAGCTGGGGGAGTCGGCTTTGAGTTTGGGGTGTTTACTTTGGACTTTCCTTTTGTGAGTGATTGAACCTGAGCTGTGAAAACTGCATTCTGTTATTGTTTCGGGCTGCTAAGTAGTTTGATGGCAGATGGCAGCGAGTGTGTCTGCAAATAGATGCTATGTGACCCCCAGCAGGATCTCAACAATAGTGCAGTATGTGTGTGTATGTGTGTGTGTGTGTGTGTTTGTGTGTGTGTGTGTGCGTGCGTGCGTGTGTGTTTGTGTGCGTGCGTGCGTGTGTGTGTGTTTGTGTGCGTGCATGCGTCCGTGCGTGCATGCGTCCGTGCGTGTGTGCGTGCGTTTGTGTTTGTGTGTGTGCGTGCGTGTGTGTTTGTGTGCGTGCGTGTGTGCGTGCATGCGTGCGTGTGTGTTTGTGTGCGTGCGTGCGTGTGTGTTTGTGTGTGTGTGTGTGCGTGCGTGCGTGCGTGTGTGTGTTTGTGTGCGTGCGTGTGTGCGTGTGTGTGTTTGCGTGCGTGTTTGTGCGTGCGTGTTTGTGTGCGTGTTTGTGTGCGTGTTTGTGTGTGTGTTTGTGTGTGTGTTTGTGTGTGCGTGCGTGTGTGCGTGTTTGTGTTTGTGTGTGCGTGCGTGCGTGCGTGCGTGCGTATTTGTATGCGTGCGTGAGACTGCACATGCTCCTTGACATTCACCTCTCTGCGGATTATGCAGCTGTTTCCACAAGTCTGTGGTATCCCGAGGTAATACAACACCAGTGTGTTAAATATGAAACACATGCATATGTATCGGAGGTTACTACAATGTTAAATGCTTACCAAATTCCCAACATACAGTCAGATTCCAATGGGTAAGAAATGTAATAGATTAGCATATTTCATTATATTTTCTCAGATGAAATAATTATCACAATTGGCATGGATAATAAATATAAGAAAAAGAAGAAGAAGGAGAAGAAGAAATCATTCTAAAGGGTTCTGTTGCCCCCATATTGAGTGATTATCTTACTCTAAATCTGCCTTTACCTGCCTTTGAGCATCCCTTGAGTATCCTAATTATTGGACTGAACAGCCTTCCTCATTCCATTCAAATCATGTGACAATGTGACTTTTCGACCTACTCTGCCTATTTATATAGGCAGAGAAAGTATGTAGGGCTGACAGAGTTGAAAGGTCACATTGTCACATGATTTCAATGGAACGAGGAAGGCTGAGTCCCAGCACTTAGGATTCTCCAGACAAGCTCAAAGCCAGGTAAAGGTAAAACAAGGTCAAAACTCAATATTGAGTCAACAAAACCTAGAACCCACAGCATGATTTATTAACTCCTTTTTTCAGTAAAGCTGGGTTTTTTTGTTGCATGATTTGCCTTGCTTGACTGCGCTTTACCATGCTTCCCTTTCCTTTACAGTTCTTTCCAACAAGCTTCCCAGCATTCAGTCTCACATCTCTGAGCTGATCAGATTTCAGGATCCAACCAACCACGTTTGTCAGATGGCCCTGTAAATTGGAATTAATTACAAGATGCTGCCAGAAACCAGCTACAGTTCCTTTGATGATATCAATCTCCTGGCACCTGATCATAATGCATTTCAATTAGAAGCACATTCCAAATGGAGCACGCACCTTGTGTCAATGGGCTGGCCCTCACAAGACTGATCTTAATGTGTTATGTAAATTGAATCCCTGTTGAATCCCTGTTGCACTTTCAATCACAATCTGGAAGACAGCATATTGGACCTCCATGGATGGAGGGCCCTTGTCTTTCAGGATCCTCTGTATCCAATATCCCTCCAGGAATAGAGGCAGTAATCATTAATGCATGGTCACTACACTAGTGATAGTGCTATAGCAGGTGTTCCACTTTTTTCAACTGTATTCTGCTGACACCTGGTGGTGAATAAGAAGTACTGAGGTATTATTGAAAGCTGCGCATCATACAGTGTTGTCCCAGGTGATCTAGACTAGCCTCTACATTGCGTTTTTTTCATCCCTAATCTTGAAACTGGTACCTGTTGAATTAACTAGTTGTATAAGACTTGTCAAACAGTTTGTTAGAAGTGTTTATTGTTGCTTGAGCTTTGCACATTGTGAAAATGGTTTGAAAATGTCCCTTACAATGAGGTACTGCAAAAAGTACCATTAGAGTTGCCATAAACTCCCAGCACATCTCCACTCTGGCAAGCACTTGCCGATTCTTCCTGAGCAACATCCGAAGAATCCGACCCTTCCTCACCAACTATGCTACCCAGCTCCTGGTCCAGGCCCTGGTACTCTCCCACCTAGACTACTGCAACTCTCTCCTGGCTGGCCTCCCTGCGTCCGCCACCCGTCCGCTCCAGCTCATCCAGAACTCTGCTGCCCTCCTGGTGTTCTCTCTGCCTCGCTTCGCCCACGCTACTCCACTACTCCGCTCGCTCCACTGGCTCCCGATCACCGCTCGCATCCAGTTCAAGACTCTTGTACTAGCCTACAGATGCCTTGACCAGACTGCACCCAGCTACCTCCAGACCCTCATCTCTCCCTACACCCCCACTCGACCTCTCCGCTCCGCCTGCACTAGAAGACTAGCTCTACCTCCGCTACGCTCCCCTGCCTCCAGAGCCCGCTCCTTCTCCACCCTTGCTCCGCAGTGGTGGAATGACCTTCCTACAGATGTCAGGACTGCCCAGTCCCTGACCACATTCCGGCGCCTCCTTAAGACTCACCTCTTCAAACAGCACCTGTAGAACTCCTCTGTTTGTATCCTGGGACACTATCACCCTTCATGTAAATGTGCTTTATTTTGCTCTTATCTGCCCCCTATTTTACTGCATTTAATCATGTACTTCAGAATACTGTAATCTGCCAAGTGTTTAACCTGTAGTACTTTGTATTTAATCATATCCTGATGTAACTATCACTATTTAATCATATCCTGATGTAACTATCACTATTATCTGCTGTATTATTGAATTGTGGTTTGTCACACTTGTACTTTGCTTGAACAAAAGTTATTGTATTTCTTGCTCTTATTGTATTACTTGTATTGTAACACTTGAAATGTATTTGCTTACGATTGTAAGTCGCCCTGGATAAGGGCGTCTGCTGAGAAATAAATAATAATAATAATAATAATAATAATAATAATAATAATAATAATAATAATAATAATAATAATAATAATAATAAACTGCCATTAGAGTTGCCTGATGTTACTTATAACATTCTAAATTCTGCTGTTCAGCCACCAGGTGGAGCACAATACCCAAGAATGACATTTTCACCAAGCAAACCTCCAGTTTCTGAGAAAATGTCCCATCATGGTCCTGGAGGGTCATTCCACTCCAGGTTTAACAGGAAAAATGAGATAATTAACTACATCAGGGTATGGATGGAGGTATAATTTGTTCAATTAAACAATTTAGAACAGAGTTGGAACAAAGACCATGACTGGAAGAGCCAACTTTGGCCACCCCTACTTTAGCGTATATGTTACAATGAAGGTGGTTTGGTGTTACAGCAAAGGGGACATGGACCATACCACTGAGATGATTCAAGACCAGGTCAGCTGTATTCCACAGTCTTCTGGTGCCTGTGTGAGACTGGGACCTTGCCCTTTGTGTGTGTGTGTGTGTGTGTGTGTTTTTAAAAACAATGTAGGTGGTTTGCTTTTCGTTTGTTGTCAGATTTGTAAGATGGCCCCTTAAAGGCAACACTCTCACCACCAGAGAGAGCCCCGTATTGAATTAGAATAGATATTTAATATACAATCAGCCAGCCAGTGCATATGATTGAAGCGTGGCAGTGTATATATACATATATATATATATATATATATATATATATATATATATATATATATATATATATATATATATATATATATAGCTGTTGCAAATAGCAGCATTTACAGTTTGAACTCTGGCAGTGCTTGGCTTGTGCAGCTTCATTAGAAATGGCACATTTGACAACTCATTTAGTATTAAGTGTGCTTCTTCTGACAGGCTTTCTAGTAATCTGATTGATTAAGAGGGGGAAAAAATGCGCCGTTTTAAAGTAACTGACAGGCTCTTGACAAATTAACCACATGATAAAATCTGAGAAATCGTGCCTCTCATAACAAAATTCCTGGCACTTAGCGATAGTGCATTGTAGCCAAACATCTCCTCTGTGTGTTATGCGTTCTATTAGTATAATATCATTACTGATGTAGTTAAGGTGCTGCTTACTGGAACCGTATCACTTATCTATGCTGCAGTTTCACTCCCTCAATCCCATCATTCCAGTTTTTTGCAAACACAGCCATTGGCTTTCCAATCTCAAGGCTTTTCTCCTAATCATAGCGATTTGCATTTGTACCTCTTAATTTACTACAGGAAAGAGCCTTTGAGCCAGATGACTAATTTGCAACAAGAGTCTGGGAGGCTACGTCTGTCAATGCAGAAACACGCAGTGTTTATTAGTAACCAGCTAATGAGATAGAAATAAATGAAGTTGTATTGCATGCAGGACAATGCTGGAGCCCAGTTCATAGACAGGTATTACTTCAAACTAGCTATAAATCCTTCTTTAGGATATTCAAACTGATTGATTTCTCCCGTTCCAGAGCAAACCTGATAAGAGATCAATGCTTTCCTTGTGATACTCTAGTCACTCTCAAATATATTTTAAGAAGAAACTGTTTGAACAACCGCTCAACTCCTTAAGAGGTTAATCAATCCTAAAATTCTCAGTGATGCAAAACTTTTGGCCACAGCTGTAGGCTGCTGGTTGACAATAATAAAAAACAGCATTTTCTGCAAAATTGCACAGCATTCAACACTTTGGCCTTGACTTATGTGGCCTTGGTGCCCTCTGCAAATGTATTGAACTGAAGGGCATTTTGGCCTTGCCCTTTTTCCTTTTTGTTGCCTATTTAGAGCCCTGTATGTGTGTGTATATATATATATATATATATATATATATATATATATATATATATATATATATATATATATATATATACTAAGACATATGAATACCAAAGCAATTCTAGCTGTAATACAGTACTGGAACATATCAACCTGGGTAAATGAACACTCAATTACATTTTGCAGCTAGAATGATGTTTTCCTTGCCATATGTTCCAGATGGGGTCAGCATCAATACCATGTAAATCAGATTGACAGAGCTCAGGGTCTTAGATACAGAATGTGCACATTTACTGTATAATCAGCATTGAGACTACTGCCAGCACAGAACCAGAAAGTTACATATTTATACTACAAAGTATTCAAGTACTGATCTAGTTAAAAAAAAGAAATGCATTTCCATTATCACCCTGTAATGGACCTATTTGATCAACATGGTCCAAAAGCTAAGTATTTGTTGACTAATATATATGTTTATATCTATATTATTCATGCCCACGAGTTGTAAAGTGAACCCCAGTAAGTACTGTACATGTAACATGGTTAGAAGAGTGACAAGACCCGTAGAGTAACTAGGTGTAATCTATAAACACTTCAAACTTTATAGGTGCTTAAAAGATCATGTCAAATATAATATTTATATATATTTTTTATTTATTTATTAGCCAACGCCCTTATCCAGGGTGACTTACAATTGTTACAAGATATCACATTATTTTTACATACAATTACCCATTTATACAGTTGGGTTTTTACTGGAGCAATCTAGGTAAAGTACCTTACTCAAGGGTACAGCAGCAGTGTCCCCCACCTGGGATTGAACCCATGACCCTCCAGTCAAGAGTCCAGAGCCCCAACCACTGCTCCACACTGCTGCCCCTGCAGTAGCAACGACCTTGAATAAAACCCTGTTGAGGGTTAGAAATAAACCATACAAAGCACTCAGTAGCACCACACATTTTAAAAGCCTCTATCGATGCCTGCCGACCTCACAGACAGAGTAATTCCCCTGTACCTCACTCTCTCAAGTCTTTGTACCTATCAATAAGCAGTATATGTGTCCAGCCACAGCCAGCGGTGACAAGAAGATTGAACTCTTTACTTCTACATTCTAGGATTTAGTGGCCTTACAAGGTGAAGGCCTGGACTTAAGAAACATTTATGCACCAGAGTTAATTTCATATAATCAATGTGTCAGGAGAATATTGATTTTTTTTTTTTTATCTGCTCTTTCTCAATGATCATGAAACCTGACGTACATTTTATGTTCCCTTCAATTTAGTTATTCTTTGCCTCTTTTTGGCTCACATATGCAGCCTGCTTGCTTGGTTAAAACTTTTACAAGGAGGTAAACAGCACGTAGTTTTGACTCCAGTTCTGGAAGGGCAGGCCAAAAAAAATATTCCAGTCTGAATGGCAGCATTTGAAATCTGCTGCATCTGCTTCAGGGCATAACTAATGGAGAAGCCTCAGGCCTCTTACTGGAAAGCGTGATGGGACTGAGTATCTTGTTAACTGCATTTACCTGAAATAAAAGAGGGTGAGCGAGAGGGAAGTCATTTTCTGTAATTGCTAAATGGAGTGGCAAAGACTATGAGACAATTGCCCATGCTAATCTCTCCCTTAATTTGGAAAGTCTGTTGATCCTTAGATTGTTTGTTTTTGTTTTGTTTTGTCGTCCGTTAATGAGCTTTTGACTATGTTAATCTATGCATATGGGTAAACAATTCAACTGTCAATGACCAAACCCAGAGACAGAAGTCTCTGGAAATAAATAATCTGAAATAATTAATACATTTGCATATATCTATATTAATATCTCTAATGAAGTACTTTCAGTCATACCAGTGATAATCCTTACACAAAATAGATTATACTTCATTTTACATTTGCAGGAAATCAAATCTTATCTGCCATGCACTTTAATTAGCTATGTAGGTTAATGTGTGAGATACATGCACTTCCAATAATAATTATTAGTTAAGTTTAGTTGATTCACTTTGTGCTCGCAGGACCAGCACAGGTACACTAATACAAAGAGAGACCTGGATAGTTTTCTTTATGCTAGTGGTACCATATATCATTAAAAACAAGAATGATGTTTTAAATAATTATTTAAACCTTTTGGGATATTTATTAATGTATTTGTATTTTATTTATCAGACTTTTAGTTTAAAAATTAGTAATTACATGGAACTGATATGAACATGTACTTTCTTTATTATTGTATAATCAAAGGATGAAATCCCTGAAGCAATGATGTTCTGTGCATTGTTTGGGTTGGGATGGTGATGTATGTTTCATAGCTGCTCTCTGTAATTTACTAATTACTTTAGAGCTAATTAAAATTAGATGTGATTAACTGGCACATCTGAAAATTGCACCAGACTGCAAGTCGCTTTTTATTTCATTAAGTTTTGTGTGGGTGTGTTTATGTGACCTACTCATGCTTGGTTACATTTACTGAAACGTTTCATTCCTCTCATTTGGGATGCCATAGAATTGGAGGGGGGGGGGGGGTCGCCGCATTTCCCCCCCATAAGTCTCTGACGACATATAGACCTGTTAGCAGATCCTAGTTTTGCTGGTTGCAATCAGGTACCCACTATCATATCTATCTTTGCTTCTTCCCATTTTATGGCCAACAACTTAACAGCTATTGAAGAGCGACTTGGTATTCTTGTGTGTTTTTAGAATCGCTTTGTAGATCATTTTCTGTTTCAGTCATCACTTTCTGGTCACTTTTTAAAAGTTTTTTTCCCCCTTGTCTCCAAGGACAGCTGGTACACTACGGTGTAACCGTTCTCCTGCCCCCCTGAAATACATCAGTGAGACGTGCCACATAAAATAAATGCATTTTTTCTTGTAAACTTGTTGCATGGGGACAGGTCAATGGCTAGACCAAATATCAACGTGATTCTAAACAACAAGAATACATTCATTAAGATAGTCATTAAAGTGTGATAGTCAGACCTATACTAAGTTGCTAACTCATGATATACCTACTGTACTTTGTTTCAAATAGTTCCTAAAAACCGAGTAAGAGAAAATAAATGTGGCACAAGAAACATTCTCTGTTTCTGAGTTGCTTTTCCTGCTGAGAGAATAACCTCACTTTCTGGTCTTTGTTTCTTTAAAAGCAGCACATTTAGACAACTGTAAGATAAACCAGAAAGTGACTAAAAGGCATGCCGGAACTATTATCCACTTCAACAGGCCAAAAACCTATCAAGAGTATCCCCATGATATCACAAAGCATGGACCGCTCTTGAGAAACATTACAAAAGCTATTACTGATTCATTCTCGATCTGTAAATGCCAACAGCCAAATAAGAGATAAAATAAAATAAGTGAATGAACAGAAAGAGGAAAAGTGAAAAGAGCCGTTATAAATAATGCATTGAGGATTGAAGGCTGTGGTTAAAGCCAGTTAGCAAAAAGAGAAAAAAAAAAACAGGAGAAGAATGTGTCTGTCAGTTAAGAAGGGGAACCTGTGGGAAATTTTATTATTCCTCAGCAAAAGTGCTGCCCCAGCCGTTCAAAAAGATGAAACGCATAATTGTCTCAGGGATTCGTCAGCTCCACAGCGTCCAAAGCAAAGGGCAAGTGTTGTGACATCTTGCTGTTTATGTTTCCCTCTCTCTCCTCTGAGCCTGGAACATAAAACAATGTTTCTTTTTTTTAAATGCATATCTATTTATTTGTTTATTTATTTATTTTTAAATGGCACATTTGATGAACCATTATTGTACATTAAGAAGCAAACTTATTGTATTCAAGTCCCAGATGGAATACAGGTAATACACACTTCGTTGCCAATAGAATCAATCATTTAAATAATAGAACAGAGTAGAATTGAATTCTCAGTGTCTGTAGAGGAAAGTCATTGGACTATTTATTCCTAACATGCTTTGCATGTTGTGTGGTTTCCAATAAGTTGCTAAATCATTAAATGTAAAAGATCAAAGTGCTACAATGAAAAATAAATGTGCCATAATAGGGTAACCTGATGGATTTTGCTCAGTTTCGGTGAAATTAAGTTACAAACTGCAGCTTGTGCAAATCAGCTTCTCTTTGTTTGGGGAGCATGTGTATGTCAGTTTGCACCCAGCCTCTGCTTATTACACATATTAAGAAGCGCATTTTCAAATTAAAAAAAAAAAAAAAAAAAAATAGCTTATTTATTTGTATTTATGTTGATGGCTGTGCATGACATTAGTTGACACATCAATTTGCCCACTGTATTCTGGAACTGATGGTGGTGATACTGTTATGGTATTTTCGAGTCCATACAAAATGCATTAAAACAACAATAAAATCTTTCCTATACTGAGTATTTGTGCTTCTAACCCCATCACAGTCTATAAGAAGTACTGCTAAACTGTTTAAATCCAATTTTCTGCACATAATCACACTATGTAAAAAATAAAAACAAAAAACAACTTGCACAGCAGACTAGAAATGGCAACAATGCTCAACTTGTGCAGTTTGTGCTTGTGACTGTGACATGCCCAGTCACATCACTATTAATTGAGAGAGACCATTTATGTTTGCTGTTATAACATGAGACGTATACATTATACCCCCCAAATTTGTTTCAACATTAATGGGAATTTAAAATAAGCAATGCCCTATCTTTGCCATGCTGATAAATTACATGATCTGATCATGTGAAATCTGCCACCAGTGGTTTTCTGTGTTTTCTACTTCAATGCTTGTTCAGAAAAAAACCCCACAGACAGCAGTTTGCTCATTCCATTTACCAGTCTGTCAGTGTAAAGTTTTTGCACTGTCAGTACTGCCTGAGTCAGGACCTCTCTTGAAATTGACAGACTAGCAGATTAATTCCCGACTGGCTTTCCACAGCCAATAGATCCAAATGACTTTCACTGCTGGTCTGGGCTAGTGTAACATGCAGTGTTGGGTGGTGCAGTGATTCTCCGCAGGTTGGAACAGGTTTAAAGCCTATTTTGTATCTTGCTCAATTGGGGAGTATGTGGTTCACACCCAGTAACAGTAGTTTCAACTCAAATGTTTCTCCTTAATAAGATATTTTCAACTAAACATTATTATTTATCTACAACTTCAAAATGCTCAATCAAAAGCTAGTCGTAAAGATGGGTACTGTTTACACCTAGATGTCATAAGGAGGTGCCACCTTTTCCTAAATGATGTAATATTACCACATACAGGGGCCGATGTAAGGATATGTGCAAAGTGATTTGCAGCTGCAATACACCCATATTGCTGCCAAAAAACGTATTTAGCTGGCGTAAAGTGGGACTTTAGCACTAAACTAAAAATGCAACGTGCGTAAAGAATGCCGGGAAAGCAAATTTACTGTGATGTCTGTTATCAAGATACACCCTTTGGTAAAATGTGTTTTTACAGACTTAAAAGTGAATTAATAATACAAGCCTGTAGGGTCCTGAATGGATTTTAATTTGCATGTTTGTTTATGTCAGATCTTCTTACAACGGTTTTAATTAACAAATTGATTTTTACAGGGTTCCTCTATAAGAAATGCAGTTTTGTTAGCTGGCTTCTGTAGGGCTGGTTCTTGACATTTAAGAGGCCTGCAGCCTATGAACAAATGTCCCCCACATCTTACCTTTCCTATTCCTTGTCTGTCTATTTGAATTACCTTAATTTGATTTGTCGGGAGCAAATCAATTGCAAAAGCTGCCATATGCACTCAGGAACAGAGACTTTCCTTGCATGGCAGGTGATGGCTGGCTCTGAAGAAAATGAAAGCGTACCACTCCTGCATCCATTTATTTTTCAAAATGGGGAGCTGGTGTGTGTCAGAGGTTCCCAAAAGCCCAAAAAAAGACAACAACGAAATGATCTTGCCACACTAATAGCTGACTCCTCTTTCCAAATGAAGTTAGAAGTCACAATTAAATCAGCAATACTTGGAAGAGGATCTGCTTTATTTCTTGAAAAACAATGCCTGCTGTTTTCAAGGCGTAAAGTCTCCAGAGAAATGTAGATATAACAGTGGACAGAATTTGACCTGACTTTAAGCTAATTATTTCCAGTAGTATAGTCAGCAGATTTAAAGAATGTGTTGTGTGATGCATTGCTGTTAAGGATTCAGACCCCTGTCAATGAGATCAGGTTAAAAGCTCTAATCCTTCTTGTATAGGTAAAGACTTGTGATGTTGTGACAGGTGCAGTCTGCGTCCAGCCTTTGTGTGCTAACATACAAAACTGGTCTCATTGGTATGGGTTTGAAATATCAGATTTATCTTAACTAATCATCTTAACTGTATTCTTGAGTTTTAGATTAACTTTCTGTGTAGTTTTCTGTTTCAGTCATCTTTTTAATGGACCCCTGTGTCCCTGTATCAGGTAAACCTGACTGTAGCTATTAAACTGCCCCTGTGTGTGTCAGAGCAAATCTGATGTTTCTTATTACTCCTAGGCCAAATTGCTCTTCAGCATGTTAAGGTAAACCCTTATTTTGGATTATTTTCATGAGCTTCCTAGGAGATGCCCTTTATAACCCCCCATTACTATAAATAGTAGTGGGAGCATACAGATTGACATTTTGATGAGCAGGATTCAAGGAAGGCAGCTTAATGTAACAAACAAGACATTGTACAGAGAGTCATTATAATCATGTAAACAGCAGTGAATTATACCCAAATACAATCCGTAAGGTCTGTAAAAGGCTAAAAGTATGGAGAAGATTTAATCTTAGCAGTTATCGCATTCACCATGTAGAGTGTGTGCAAGTGTCCATATTTTTTAATATACTTGATTATGGGACACCATGGGAATGAAAATATGTGAAATTAGTAGTAAAACAATAAAGCAGTGACAATATTAGGAGATGAACCATGTGACAATATTGTTATTCTTGTGAAGTAATAAATATTGTGTCTCTTTTAAATGTCACAAGTAAAATCCAGTCCCAAAGCTACACCTAAAGATTTATATTGATACAATTATAGCAGGCTGCAGATTCTAAACCTGGTATGTGTTTCTCAGCCAGACTAACTGTTGACGTTTAAGAAGAAAAAAAGCATTTGTGGCAAGTGGGTCCTATAAAGAACACAAGACAGATAGCGTTCAGACTGAATGTGCAATCCAGCGTTGAATTTGAGCAAACTCAGCACAAGGCTAGCAGTGATTTAGGATCTCAGTCATCTCTAGAAATCGATCCAATAATGCATGGCTAGGCATATCATATAATTGCATTGCAAGGCATATCATATAATTGCATGGCTAGGCATATCATATAATTGCTCCCATAGGATAGTTCTTCATGCCCAGGACTTGACCAGGAAAGAGATTGACTAACACTCTGCTTATATGTAGAGCTACAGTGGTTTTTGGTCATTTCATTTGACACCTGTGGAGCAGATATAGGGGTTAAACTGCTGTATAGTGGTTGCCAAATAACTGCTTATTGCATCTTCTTCACTCAGATAATCACAACCATCTTTATTAAGCACACATCACTGACAACCCTTTAATGACTTTCTGTAATTATGAAATTCTGAGTTGAAAATGTAAGAACTATCTAAAGGCATCAGCTGAAACGTGTGTCTACCTCACTTACTTTCTTATGGTCGTACCTCAGCATTTATGATTGACTGTGAAGTTTTGGGTGATTTAACTATGCAATTAATTAATTAACTTTCTAAAAGGTACATAGGAGCTTCTGCAGTTGGTTTATTTGTAATTTACTGTTCAGTTCACTTGTAAACTTATTTGAATTCTGAAGGTGAATGGTACAATGGCACGACGACAGAATAGAAAAGGTGTTGCACAAAAAACAAGACAAAAGTTATAATTGACATAACATTACATGACATTGACACTGGTGGGCAAAAAACAAGCGTTAATATGAATGTTAATTCTGATCGTACTAGTAAAATAAATGCCAACAAGATTATCTAAATCGCTAACTTTATCTTTATCTTGATTCCTCAAGCAAACAGCTACTGTAACTTGTATCTGAAAATAAATTAAACCGAAATGCAAGCTGTAGATATTTTGCAGTTAGAAAAAAAAAATGAAAGTAAATGGCTACCGGTTTTATTGGATTTTTAAATGTTTTCTTTACTTACAGTGTTTTTTTGTGCTTTTTTTGTGTGTGTTTTTTATAGCGACATGATCTCCCTTGTGAAAGCTGACCATATTAAATGTATAACAAAGTGTAATAAAACATAGGTTAAGTATGTTAAAGCATAGTTACGCATTGTTAAGCCCAGAGAGGTTTGGTGAAGTACATTAAACAAGCATGGCAAACCTAATAAACTATGTTAAATACTGTGCATAGTATAACCATAGGAAAAGCATGGAAAAGCTTCAAAATGATGTGCAATCTTAACTTTCATAAGGGTTTATATGTGTTGCAGGACTGCCTGTTGTCTTTTTAAGAGTTCTGTCCCTTAGCCTTCTGCGTCACGGGTTTTAAGTACAAAGACTGTAAAGACAGCACTCTTGAAACACTTAGAGGGAGCCCACGACACATATAAAGATATATAATATGCAGACTTGGTAACACTGCTGAAAGAGGATACAGTATCTTTCAGTTTTCGTCAGTGGAGGAGCACCATCTCTTTTTAAAAACACCAATGTGTTGAAGCAGAGCTGGGAGCCATTCCGTACACCACAGGGATGTGTTGAAAATGGAAACGGGGCCTCGCTCAAACATTCTGCTAATTTTCCTTGCTGGAGTTCTTGAAACAGTTGGCTCTACACTTAAGGATTTATGGAGATAAAACAACTATACTTGTCTCTCAGATGCAATGAAGTGTCAGACTAATCTCCTTTGAGTTATGCTCCTGGGAAGTCAGTATGTTTTTTAATTTGACTTAGTTTAGAAACTATATTAAGGACCAACTATAAGTATGCCGCATGAATGCCCATTTCAGCTGCGTAACTTAGGTGATAGCAAAAGCCAAAGGGGGAACGTTAAAGCCTTCTAGGGCAATTTCATTCAAAAGAATTTGAGAAAATGTAGATTTTTTCCCCCATACCTTTCTTTTATCCTTTTAATTTTTTCACTTTCCTTAGTTTTCTTAGAAATGCGTCACCTCTGCAGTGAATTGTGGTATTGTAGTCCTGGGCAAGGTGTTACAAGGTGTTAAAATACTTCCTAAAGGCAAAATTGTCCCAGTATGCATCTTAGTCATAGTCCTGACGACTATAATCTATGTATCGTTATAATCCATATTTAAAAAGAATACTACACTAATTTAAGCACAATCACTGTACAGTACATTCATTTTGAATGGTATTTGATTCATGAATGTATTGTTCAAAATAATGACAAGACAATGTATGAACCTTTGTGTCATTTTACAACAAACTGTTCTTTGATTTTAATATAAAAAATAATAATTTACTGATAGTCATTATTAATGAGATAATGCCTGTATTTAACATCAGTGTGCGACCTGTTCAATGGATAATTTTCTCAATTACCTGCTACACCTTGAGGTAATGACCACTTTGGAAAATATAAATACTGTTATAATCTGGCAAAAAAATATTTTGTAATTTAGACTGGACTGCTGAAATGTATGTTATCGGTTCAAACTAAAGTCTGATTAGCTTAGACTAGAGCCTCTACGTGGAACCTGGTTGGCTATGATGATTCCTGAGGCTTATCATAGTGGTTTCTTTCAATAAATCAGTATATAACACACGAAGTCAGCAGGTAAGGGTAAAATGGGTTTGGGGGGATGGGGGCCAGTTTGCAATAACTCATTTTTATGGGGTATGGAATTGCTCTGATACAATAAATGTAGCCCCCCCCCACCCCCACCCCCACCCCCACCCCCCTCTCGTAGATGTGTAGCCCACCATCATTCTCTCTGAGTACATTACCTTTTGAATTATGTTTTATGACTTCCATTCTAGTGCCTGGTCTCAAGGGAGCTGTTAAATCTCAATGGAAAAGTACTGAACTTCCACTGCCCTGAAACTGAGATTTGAAGACATCACTTTATAGAAGCTTCCTCCACTTAGCATTGAAACTCACATCACTATTTGATATGAAATGGAGACAAAAACACATAGATGTGTTATTAGTTACTATACATACCATTTAATACACTGATCAGGCTTACTGGTTCTTATTTCTGTCATCCATAACTTCGGTTTTATGGTACTGTTTTTATACATTGGTTAGGAAAATTAGTCTCTCACTGTGAATGATAGCAAAATCCCCAGCCCACAAACTTGCAGTTGCACAGAACAGATCCTGATTGTTCAAGACAAACCCTGCACAGCTCTTGTCTTTTTCTTTTCTTTTATTGATACATTTCATTTAAAAGCTAGAGCAAACTTTGCTAGCTTTTACTGTTGCAAACAATTTCCTCAGGGTCCACTGCCAATGTTTCAAGTCATTTTCCAGCCAAGGATTTGATTTCTCACAACTAAATCCAACTTTTCTACTCAACAAACATTTGTCTACATGACTTAATTAGGGACTGAGTGTATGAACCTAGCCCTACCTCTAACTCTTCTTACTACAAACAAACTGTAGTTATGCATTGCAGACCAGCCAAAATACCATATTAATAACTGTAAATATACATATGGTATATGCCTGTTGTATTCAATTGATGACGACTGATATTATGGACTGCTGACATCTTTGAGATCCTGCATTGCCATGGCAAGTTTGTAAAATATCTGTAAAGAAATTATGCTGAAGAGCAATTAACCTGGAGACATGTTCTTCAGAAGCAGATTTGAGTGCACATTGTATATTCAAAAAGTCTGGACACAACTGAGAACATAAACAATATTAGCCAATTCAGATGCTTATGTTTGCAGCACAAAAATATGTTTTTGAGTTTAACATGTGTGTGTTTATTTAATCAACCAATGTACAAATCGAATCATGCCGTTACATTCTGCTGAACTCCTGCTGGTATATGCTCCTGTCCCAGTAGGCTTCTTAGCCATACTATTATTGATGGTGCATTTATAATCCATACAGGAAATGTCAAACTTTGTCCATTTAAAGACATCCTTAAGAAATTCTCCATCCACTGCCACTCTGTTTACATTGACGATTTTTCCTTACAGGAGCTGAAAGGTTTCTAAATCCATCTGATTTACGCCGGACCAGTAATGGAAATAAAGGAGTCAGTGGTTCAATGTTTTTGGCTCCAATGTATTCCTGACCTTTCTAGTTGAAACGGAAAATGGGATGAGTGAAAATGATACTGCATTTCATCATTGCAGGGGCGGGGGTGGGGGGCAAGGAAATTCATCATCATGACAGAACGGATTAGTGGCCAGTTAGTCACAAACACTTGTGAGACCTTGGTCGTTATCAGACCTTTGCGTGCGTTAAGGTCAAACTGCTGCAGCTGACAACTAAATAAAGCTCATTGATTGGTTGGTTTGTTTGGTTACATGTACGGTTGCCCTATGAAGTTTAAGTGCCAAATCAGGTAAAAGATGATTCTGTGGCCCACCCAATGTAGGTAAATCCTGCTTGCGTGGTGTGTAGTGGGCCTCTAGAGGTTCTTCAAAGCTTCGTTACTGGACTTAGATTAGCCACTTCCTGTAAATAAGTCTTTCACAATGGCAGAGCCAAACATGTTTTTTTCGTATAACTTCACAACAAGGGATAACACTATGGAACCAATGTTAAGCTATTCTACTGACATTGTCACATAGGGAAATGTGTCAATTACCCCTGTACAATGGACAGAATGGTTTTAATACATCTAGAGATCATGTCTGCTGACTTTTAAGCAGCACCATGGAAAAAGTCAGAGGTTGACAAGAGTTCACCATTTATACCAGCTACAATTGTTCATTTTGTTATATACTGTAGAACTGCAGACTTTAGGAGTATGAAAATGAGCAATACATCCAAATAAACAAGAAAATAAATTGAAGATTTTGATTAAAGTTAGGAATAACAATCTCTTTTATTTTTTCCCTGGTACTGCATAAAAGTCAGCAGACATCGTCTCAGAAGGGCTTAATTCCTTTTTTTTTTAGATATATTAACACCATTCAATCAGCTGGTACGGGGGTCATTTGCGGCAATGTCTGCAGAATAAATAACACTGATACCATGATTTGTTGTGAAATTATTTACAGGAAGTTGGAATCCGGCAACATGGCTTTCCAAGAACCTTTTCAGGCCCCTTAACATTGAACACAAGCAGAATGTATCTACATGGGGCTGGTCACAAAATCCCTTACCATTTGACACTTAGACTACTGAGCAGTTAGACTATTTCCAGCAAGGTATCAAATTGTAGAGCTGTAGCCAGTTGGAGAGGCCACAGCATTATCATCAATTAAGAGTAATCACAATCCAAACAGACTTTACGATAGAACAGTGGCCAATCAGAATCTCACCTGTGGTTGTGGAAAATCCAGTATGACACATCCAAAATAGAAGACGTTCTCTTTATTATTTTGCAGATGCTGGGAATACCTGGGATTTATTCATCCATAATTATATTTAAATGTAATTATAATTAAATTCAGGGGTAAGACAAACAATTCAGCTCTTATATTAAATTGTATTGTGTTTAATTCTAGTATGCAGATACAAAGACAAAACATGACAAAGGTGGAATATTTTGTATTTTAAAATTCCCAAAGTGAGTCAAAACATAGAACCTTGTAGGCAAAAACATTGTGTACCAAAAAAAATATTTACAGCAGGTTGTATAAAAATAACACAAGAGCTGAGGATCTTCTCTTACGCAATCATTTGAGGTGAAGGCTGTATGCTGTGCACTGGGATCGACCTGGCTTGTAAAGTGCTCTTATGGCATGAAGAGGCAGCATACGGTTTGGTAATTGAAGGACATACATGTAGACCACCTGTTTTATGTCATTTATGTGACAGAAATAAAATGTATATGTAGTCAAGAGTTTACTGCAAGTGCAAGAGATGAAAAGAATATACTTTTTAGAAATTGACATAAAGTTTACAATAGTACTTATGTCCATCTCTGGGCCCCATTTGACCTAATGAATATAGGGTCTTTCCTGGTGTAAAAGGTCAGTGTTGTACCTGCAGGCTGAGCCTGCACTATTACACTGAAAGTCTTTCTAGAACTAAGCTGCTCCAAAGCAAATTCAAACTGTGCTTTTGCTGACATACATTTTTAGGCAGAGATGGGGACTTATTCCAAATTGGATTTCATTTCATCTCCAGTTCAAGTCTTGTTATAGTCCTCTCAAACACTTATTTCCACATAGATTCCCGATGGCATAGAACCAGCAGTAAACTATTTATGCCACATTGACCTGTAAAAATATATATTTTTAAAACATTGATGCTGGATCATTGCAGTTATACTGTGCAGTAGCAAGAACTGAGAAGCTAAGAAAGTTTAGGCTTGGTCAGTATTTTCATGTGAGGCCTCCCAAAAACACTGGGAGGCACCATAATGTGTTTTTCAGGTCTTAATAGGGAGGACCCTTGCCAGCTACATAATGATTTATGGGAGTAACAGCGTTTTTGGTTGACAGTTGGTTGATAGTTTTTTGTTTTGTTTATTGCCTTGTAATGGACTAATTCATTTTTTGTATTCATTGACATATACAATACCTAAGGATAAATGTTCATTTCTTTCAAATACATGCTCCAGATTAGAATTGAAGGAAGGAGCAAGGAGGTGAGGTGGCATCCCATTCATCCTATTGTTCCATATGTGGGTGGGACATACTTCAACAGCTTGTTTTATCAAATGTGAGCAGGGTTTCATTACATCGTTTTCTCCACAGATGGCCATTCTATGCGAGAACATCCACATAAGTTGTTTAGGGGAAACTATACTTTAAGAACTGTGAAGCAACTATTAATTTCAGGCTCTCCATTTTGAGCTGGATGAGAGATCTAAACATAGCTGGCCTCTTTGAGGTCTGAGAGCACCTGCTGGCTATTAATCACAAGCTCGCTTCAGACAGATATACAGCAGTGCCCTTGAAATGGAGGATTTGTGATTGGCAGCACCTCCCATATCAATTCTGTAAAGCAGCGCTGATGCCCCTTGGAGAATATGCATCCATAGCAGCTGGGAAATGGATCATGAAACTGCTTGAAGCAACATATTGTCATTGGCAAGATCCAAGCTGACTGTACTTGTTTACAGAGAATGTTGCACAACATGTATATGCATGTCAGGATACCACAAAATAGATTTGCGGTCCGTATTTGCGATCCTCATTTACTCATGTTTTATATGTTATCTTCTTATGCTTTTTTGTTTTTACAGTATAGGATATTCCTATACAATTAAGATGCACTCTTGTCAAACTAGCTCAAAGCAAGCTCCAAGCCAGGTAAAGGGAGATTTAGAGAAAAATTCTTTAAATTGAGATGCTTTTAAAAGTTAAATGAGTTGATGCTGACCTGAGTTTGCAGATTCTGCTCCTATAGGTGTTTCCTATGGAAACAGTAACAGATTTCAGCCAAAAAGGCAGCAGAAGAAGATTCCTAATCCATCTTTCTGTGGAACTTTATATTGTATTGTATTCGAGAGCAGAAGTTTTAATATTGGAAAGTGACCCATTTCCCAGTTCTCAGTTAGTTTTTCAAACTACATTCATCTTTTTGTCATTATACAAGGAACTTAAATGAAAGTGATATGTTTGATAGGCTGACTGTTGATATCAGACTTCTGTCATCTATCCCAATACATTGAAGTTTGATTATTAATAAGTCTTGGGCTTGTAATCAGTTAGATATTGATGACTTATCCAATGTTACACATTGAAAATATTTCTGTAACTTATGGGTAACCAAGCTACAGTATAGCTATGTATATAATGGTTTGGCTAAGACAGCATTTCTAAATAAGGCATGGGCAGTAGCCACTGTTTAGATCAAAAACACTAATCTGACTTGAATCCTACATTGGTGTAAAAATAAACATGCTGGTCCTTTTAGATATAATATAAACATATTTATATTTTTAATCAAAACATACTTATTTTTGGAAAATATATTCATTTTGATGTGATTAAATGATCCAGATGGCTTTGTTAAAAGTCTGAATGTAGCTTTGTTTTTTGTAGCTTTGTGTCACGTGTCTCCAGTTTGACAGGCTCTTCTTGGACGATTTACTGTCTAAGCATCACTTTTCATCTGAAAGACCATTACAGAGGAGAAGACCTATTTTTATTTTCTGTTCTGTTAAATGGTTTGGACTGCTCTTTAAATTACTCTCACAAGTAGTTTAATATATAGAGAGGGATTTAATCCTCAGAATTACGAGGGGGTCCTAAAATGGAGTCACTGAAGGGACATTTTTGAAGCCAGGAGTTAACAATTCTGTCAGCTATATATCAAGGTGAGTTATGGTCTCCCTGGGTCTAATTAAGTTTATATGCACTTGCATATTGTGTCTTATAGCCTTGGATCAAGGGCCAAAATAAGCTGATCGCTATTGAGCTCTCTGCTAATGGCCAGGGCTCAATTGGATGAACTATCAGTCAAACCTGCCTTAATGTACACCGACTCATACATCATTATTTAATTAGATTACGTCAGTTTTAAGACTCAGTCTCAATCCAGGGAGAAATGTTTTTAGATGCAGATCAGCTGTGTCTTATTTCTGGCAGTATGCACTGTAGTCTTTTTTGGTCATTGTTTTTTTTTTTTATCCTACTTATTTAACACAGTAAATGGAAAATAAATTGAATGAGCCACATGCGCATATTTATTATAAAAGCACTTTCAGAAGATCAGCACTAATATTTGATGAGTGCAGCTGAATGAAAGTGTATTCCCTGAATTCCTCATTTCCTAATTATTTCATTAAAAGGGTATACGCTCATAAATACAAATATACATTTTAAATCACCCGTGCTACCGACCCCACACATGCACCACTACATACATACATATAACATATAACATATAATACACACAGGGGCGGGGGTACCCCACCACATAGCCAAGTCTAATATTCTTGTTTCCAGTGGAGGCTTTTCACAATGTAAGAGAGGAGCTCCTGGCTCTCAAACCTCAACTTTGTAGCCTCAGCTAAGTCATATGAGGTTCTGAGTTTATTTTGTAAATGAGCTGTTTTGACTTAGTGAAACATTATTCATTACCAGCCAGTTTTAACCAAACTGAATTATTGCAGCTGTTTGCAAAGACAGGTGAACAAACACAAGCAAATTCATTGTGCATTGTGCAAATATTAGAACTCTTAATCTTTCAAAAGTGGCCTCATTTATAATGGTATAGGCACTGCGTTTGAATTTGCTTTTTTCAATTTATAAGCCAACATCGTTGTCAAAATAGAGACAGCCTCAAGAGGAGTAAATAATTGTAAATAATTCATAGATGCAAAGAATGGGAACTTAAATACGGGTTTGTATTGCTGCATTTGATTTCAAATCTTTTATAAAGTTATGATAAAGTTATAATAAAAAAATTAAGCTGGGCAAACATTACAATTACTATTCGTAATTCAAAGACTAGTCACTTATTAAAATGTTGCACGTTCGTTTTGTCATTCTTTCTTCTTTTAAATCCGAAAGTAAGGTGGATTTAATAGTAAAATCAGTTGAATTTACGGGGTTTGGCTATGAAGCAATTAAATGGGCTTTTAAATCCTCGACCTTGAAGAACGAGAATAAGTGACTATGTATTGATGTTAATACAATTCTGAATATTGATTGTAATAAAGTGTATACATCTTAAAAATATCTATTTCAACCTTATTAAATGTTGCACCTTTGCCACTGTCCCAGCTGCACTGCATCCTGGTAGAACCGACAGCACGCTCAACGCTACAATATTGTAACGAGCCATCGATTTCCATCGTTGCAGGACTTATTGACTGTCCCATTTGTTTGTCTTTTATGTTTCTGTATTACATAATGTTTTGCTGTGCCACACCACTAGCTGGGGGGGGGGGGGGGGGGTGGAGTGTTGGTTGCCAGTCTGTCTGGGTTCACCAATCCTGGACATGCATTTATACCCCTAGAATGCTGGCGGGAGATTGGAGACCGAAAGGCATGCCCAGGATTGGTGAAGGCGGATGGAGGGTGTGGCAGAGCCTGTCTCAGTGAGCGCGAGGGGTAGACTGGAATTTAGCACAGAGAGATAGGTTTTTATTATTTTTGTTTTTCTTTGGCGTGGTTCTTAATTGTTTATTTGACTTGTGCTAATAAACTGCTGAATTAGAGCACAAAGCTACTGCCTGTGTGGATTCTGCTTTCATTTTAGATGTGACGTTACAATATGTTGTTTTAGGAAAATCTATTTTTCTAAGTATAGTACTGTTTAGTAGAAGGGGGAGGCGCAGCAAAAAAAAAAAATCTCTGAAGTTAGGGAACCCCTGATTTCAGGGTTGGAGGCAAGGCAAGTCATTGTCTGGGTTCTGCAGAGGTTTCCTCCTTCGTATGTGTTTCAGTTAATTACATTAATTACTTAAATAATTACTCTGAATTTAATGATTTGTTAATTACAGGAACTTTTAATTAAACAGTTTGATTCAGTGAACTTTAATTGAAACTGACAACAAGGGGATTATACCATATATTACTAGTACAGTGACCTTGGATTTTGAGAAGAATCCCATAGGAAATAATGAAGAACATTTTTATTTAGACTTATTGGAAATGCAGAAATAAAAGGGAAAAACATCAGTTATTGGTATATCCTTGGATATGGGTACCTGTTTACTAATAGTCATTGTCTGTCTTACCCAATGTGGCTGATATTGAGGTTTCATATATTACAGCACGCATGTCTGGGATGCCATTTGTAAAACAAATTAAATTAATCAGTTATTTTTATGCCCAACCGTTCTACATATGGTAGTACAAGTATTATTTGGATTAGTAATAGTTATTTAATAACAAGACTTTACCACTGAGCTGAAGAAGACTGGTCAGCAGCAACTTTTTACATGTTGAGACATAATTATTTATATTTAAACTGAGGATTTGCCTGAAGAGGAGACCTAACAGATTGATTTTTTAATAATCTTACTCGTGTGCTAAATACATTAACACATTTCTGTTACTGTTAACAGTATATTAGCAGACATGGAATAAATGGGCCAACAGTGCTTTAAAACTCTTGAATGACTGATTAAAGAATTTTTTGTACTGTATAGGATACTAGTTCAGTATCACAGACACACACCATGGAAGGGAGTATTTTTGCATGGTGTTCGTGGGAGGTGAAGGCTACTTGAAACCAAAGGCAAGTATAGATATTCAGTTAAAAATTCTAAGTATGAGAAAATTAAATTGGTTTTATTGTTTATTTAGCCGGGCATGTTTAATTGAGACGGAGGCCTCATTTCCATTAGCAATCTGCCTGCCTGCCACCATTTCTGAAGTGTCTTCTCAACTATGTAGTGCTGCCCTAAGGAGGTCAGACTGGCCAAAGAATGTACACGAGCTAGCGACTTTAGAAGGGTTTTCAAAATCCTACCAGCACTTCCCCATCCACAACTATAATTTATAGATACTTGTAAATGGCCTGGACAAACCCAGCGTTCTGATTGCTTGAAAAGGATTCCAACCTCAAGTTTATCCAGACCAAGTTTCATAAGCAGTTTATGGATATATAAATGTAAGTGTGACATAAAAAACAGATGGACAGATAGATGGAAAGTCTCCATATAACCCCCAGGTTATGACATTACACTACACTATCCCCTAGCTAACTGCTTTTTACTATAACAACTGTTTACTGCTCTTACAGCCAACGCCCTATGAATTAACCTTAAAAATAAAGCCACTACTTTTTTGTGTTGTACAGTACATTTTGACAAAATGCCCCAATTGCTTGCGCCCTTCCCAGCATAAAACAAGGACAGGAGCGCAGGCAGGCGTGGTGGAGTGCTGATCGATCCTACCACAAGCAGGTCGGATAATGAGGTGCTTATTGGATGGCACTGCTGATTGATGAGACTAGTCTGCTATTTGGAAAAACAATCTCCGTTTTCTAGTAATCATTATCAGGTTGGAAGTTCTGCACCAAAGTGGTTAATGATGATCAATTTGTTGACTGATTGCAAAAGCAGGAAGACTGCTTAGTGTTATGGTTTTAATGAGTGATAATGCTACTCTGCAAATAACTGATCAGTCATTCTACCAACATGCAATACATGTTATTATGCAGTAATCTATTTTAAGCAGCCAGCAGGTGATGATGCCATGGTAATAACAGTTAACAGAATGGTTAACAGAATGTAATTAAGACTACAAATTATCTGCATATTATAACAGTGTGCAATGCCTCAGTGTTCAAATGTTCATATTGAGAGCAGAGACAATTTTACCATGGGCCATATCTCGGAGTAGTCAATAAATCGACACAACATTTTTGCATGGTTCCATCAAATACATGTATTGCTAATATAGTGGAACTATAATTTAACGTAAACATAAGGTGGTCAGTGCTAGTTGACTTGACATGGAATAACCCCTTTACCTCACCCAGATGATATTTCCTCACAGTCAAGCCATGTGTCAACCCTTACTGTCTGTGAAAATCCTCTCTTCAGATTAATAGTTTATTTAAATACATTTAAGTACAAACCACTAGACATTCCTGTTTTCCCTTCTGAGCTAATGAGCTATGATGCATGCCATGACATTACCAGGCTGAGCACCATGATTGTTGCATAATCCCACTTAACACCAATTGTTTAGGTAAAGGAAACAGCAATTAGTTAAGGTGAGATTTTGAATATTGAGGGATTGTTCTCTGGTGGCATGGCTTTAAATAAAAGAACAAGGCTGTCTTGTCTGTAACACAGCCACCAAACTGTGTGGATTTTCTAGAGCCAGAAACATTCTCCCTGAGTCTGTCTCGCATGGGAAACTGTGTAAGGAAGGTGCAATTCATTGTGTCCCCTATTGAAACCAAAAGCAGAAATGCCTTCAGGACACAATTTGGATAATACATCTGAAACTCATTTTAATAATGTGCACTGGAAGACCTTTGTGCACTAAAAAAAAAAAAGAATGAGGAGCACATTTTTATAACAGTGATTTACTGTAAATGCAAACCAAGGCTTTCAAAAGATATATATACTTCTCTCGGAGCAGTGCTAGTAAAAATACACTCAAAAAGACACGGCTATTCAACCAAGTGATGGTTAATACTAATGACATAAATCTCACAAAGTTCTGTTTGAGTTCAATGGGAGAAACAAGGTCTGGGGAAAAAAAATGTGTTTGTGTATTTTAAGAAAAATAGAATATATAAAATAACATACAGGTTAAAAATTTTTCATTATATATATATATATATATATATATATATATATATATATATATATATATATATATATATATATACAGTATGGGTCTATTATTCTGTATATTCTCTATGTTATACCCGGTAGTTGGTCTGCGTCTTGATTTAACAGCACCTTCTGCATTTTCTATTTTCTGCCTTAACCTTGGCCTTGGAATCCTAGCAATGTTTTTTCTAACCTTGGCAGTTTGGTTTTAATAGCCTGATAACACAAACAATATTAAATAATATTACTTGGCAGCCTACTCATAGATACCCTGGAGATACAGTACAGGAAGGATAGATTGGATATACTGTAGTATTTGTTTGGCACATGTTATAAGTGCAAGGCTGCTATCCATTATGCATATTCTCCAAACTGTCATTAAAGGGAAATGACTTTCAGTCACTTTTAACTGGACCTTGAAATTTGCCTCAATATGACAATGTTAATCTAACAAGCCACCCAAATATGGCTGCCCTTTAAACTTGTGCTGTGTATTCCTTGAACCTTTTCCCTACAGATCAATGCCTTCACTTGTGTTCAAGGACACGGATGCAGATGCAGTGAGATATAAAGCTTCATTAAGGGTATTAGCTCTGTCATGAAAACAATGGAGCGCTTGGGGAACATATTCTCTGTATTCTGTAGAAGGATGACATCAGACCTCAGTGAAAATCAGTTGTGAAGCAGCTGCTCAGCCAATTACAGTTTAGAAATCACAGAGAGTGAAGGAGATTTTTTTTTCCCTGCAGGAAATCAGCTTTGTCATCACCCCTGGTAGCTCAGTGTCACTCTTTTAATGATGATGTTTATTTCTTAGCAGACGCCCTTATCCAGGCTTATCCAGGCGACTTACAATTGTTACAATATTACATTATGTGTTGATATCACATTATTTTTAAATATAGTTACCCATTTATACAGTTGGGTTTTTACTGGAGCAATCTAGGTAAAGTACCTTGCGCAAGGGTACAGCAGCAGTGTACCCCCCACCTGGGATTGAACCCACAACCCTCCGGTCAAGAGGGACCAAAGCCCTAACCACTACTCCACACTGCTGCCCACCACCAGTGGATACAAGTAATGTGCATAATATGTGTTCATAATCATCATTCAGTCTAAAAATAAATGTTCCATTGCAAATCCTTCCTGGTGAGATTTATATTTGATATACATAAAGCTGCCACCACACTTCCCCAGGGATGCTTTGTTGTTGTTCCCAAAACACTCAACTTCCTGTGTGATATCTGCTTCATTGGAAACATTGGATTTATCTCATATGTAAATTTGGGGGTTAATGAACATGTTACTTTGTAGTATAAATGAATCTGTTTAAATACAACTGCTGCCTAGACTAAATGAGAGTGAAAACGACAGTGCAGCTGTCAGTCAAAGTACAGTAGAGCACATTTTAAACATTCCTTTTTTTCTCCTCAAATGGAGCATGACTCTTTTGCCATAGCGCAATAGAAGAACTGGTCACATGACAGGGATATGAACTTGCCCCAAATCACATGCATTTACTATGACACAATGGGCATGTCAGGCAACAATGCAATCTGTTGCTCTGTTTAGGTTAAAAACGAAATCACATACATTGTACCCTAAGCATGTTGTTGTTGTGGTTGTTCTTGATCCTGCCAAGTGCCCCTGTATGTCAAGTGGATGCTTGTCGTGACTGAGCAGGAGCGAAGTGTGTGTCAGAGCCCCAGTTTAAACTTCATTGATATCTGCTGCTGACAGAACTCAGTCGGAACACATTACCTTGGGTTTGATGAACCATAATCTTTTTTGCACCCACCATTATTTCTTTTTGGTTGAGCCTGTAAATAATATGTATACTGGGTACTGTGTGTCACCCGCTGCCAATGACAGGGCATTCTTATGAGAGATTTTAATGGACTTGCTCTTGCAGAATTATTATTATTATTATTATTATTATTATTATTATTATTATTATTATGAATACACAAATGATTTAGCTCCCCATAGCCTAATTAATCTTGCAGAATGCATGGAAATATTATCTAGCTTTCAGCAATTTAAGGGTTAGGGTTTTTCCTGTAAATCAAATTCAGTATTTTTTCTTTTGCATTAACATGTGAACACTGCACTGACTGTTATTGGTTAAGCCGTTTGTTTTTAAGGGAGAGTAGTTTAGTTCTACTGTATATAGTTATTATGTGTTCTATTTTCTATTGTGCAATAATAACTGTATGCAATTAACTGTATGCTATTCAGTACATATGCAAAAAATAAGCTGCATGTATTTAACTACTCAGTTTATTATCAGATGTATATCTTATGAATAGTTTTGAGTCTGCAAATTTTGGACTCATGGAGTAGGATAGCACACAAGGTTTATATCTGGTTCACTAAATATCCCCATAATGTTCATTGCAAATTACACAAGTCCACTCATAAATCACTCATATACTAAGTTGTACTATATGGGCTTTAGATAATAATAATAATAATAATAATAATAATAATAATAATAATAATAATAATAATAATAATAATAATAATAATAAAAAATGTTGACAGGCGGCAGTAAATGGTTAGTTACAGACGTACGGTAAGTAAAACTGTGTTCTGCAACTTTTCAGGAAAGTTCCACGCGTCCTTAAATGTTACTAGGTAGTTAAATGCCTCTGATTCCTCCATTCAATCAGAATGCAAGTAAAGTAGGCTATAAATGTATAATTTAAAAAAGATGGCGGATTTAAGAGCGCGCGTAGGGGACAAATTTATCTTCGGAATGGTTTCATGTGCCAGTGCACTTTGAACAGTAATTGTATTGTTTAATTAAACAAACAAACAAACAAACAAACAAATAAATATATAAATAAATAAGCATGTTTTATACTGACATATTTTAGGCAAACCACTCCATCTAAAAAAGTAAGGCATAAATGAGAGACCGTTTGTTAAACAATTCCATTCTCAGTGAATACCACACATGTGTAAAAAAAAAAAAAGCTCTGCCGTATGCTTACTACAACATTAGATTCAGAAACCAGCGCTCTCCCTCTCTCAAATACTTTTTTTTTTTTTTTTTTTTTTTTTGCATATACAACACGGTTTTAGCTCCCTCGCTTGCTCTCGCTTATCTCTCACTCTGTCTCCCTCTGACTGAACACAGTGATGCTGGACTGATGATGTGACCTACCACCAAACGTTCCTCGCAGAAGCATCTTTTGCTTAGCAGCACGGTGGAAACTGACACTTCTGCTTCGGCGTTTGTTTTGCACAGATTTCTCGACCGGCATATTGTTTTACACTTTTCTGTTGATTGATATTATTATTTTTGGTCCGTTTTTTTTTTTGTGTGGTCAACGAAACACAGACGCCTGTAAAGGATTAATTTGCCAACATGCACTGAAGTGCGGACGGAGTTGACATTTAACACAGAGCTGCAAGGCTTAATCTACCTGTGTTTTCGCAAGTGGCAAGAGTACGGAAGAAGGGAGGTAGTGTTGTCAAATCCAGCTGTTTTATTAAGGAGCGGTCACATCAGTTAACACTGCCCTTAAAAAAGGGGAAACAGTCAAAAGGAATTTATGATCTTGCTTGGGAATCCTAAGGCATTTCAATTCTAGTTTCAATCCCCCCATTTCTGGGAACTTTTGAAGTGGGATAAGTGCTGGTATCATATCTGTAAACATCAATGATGTAGACGGAGAAAGCTTGATTTAAAACATATTCCTTGCGTACTCTAAATCATCTCAAACGGTTTTTAATCAACAGAGAACTTTGTTTTGATTTGCATACCCGTTATTGAGGAAGACTTTGAACAGCATAGCTGCTCCCTGTATTAACAATTGGTGCGCTGTGTTCCAACTTCCAAGTAATGCAAGTGACAGGACCAGTCAAAGCTGGGCGTATGTTGTGTCAAGCTATCCCATGCCACCAATAACGAGGATTGAAAGCCAAGTATGTTGCACAAACAATTGCTGGAAACGTCTGAAACACATTTTGTCGCCAAAATCGGAAGACTGGATTAAGTTCTGGACATCTACCGAATTGTATGTGTTCACTTCTCTAGTCACGCAGGTAGAAGAGCGAAGGAGGAATGCTGGTCCGAGATCTCCTGCTGCTCAGTTTAAGTTCTTGGCCTTTCTTTCTGGGCCATGTCTTTCTAACATCATTTTTACTGTTATTTCAGGTAGGTTACATATCTAATAAAAAAAATGTAGTAGCTAATCTAAACTTGTTTGTTTATATATTGCATCTAATAATGGGAACATAATTGAAGTTCATCTGCCAAGTTAACATTTAGATGACAATTCCAAGTTATCAATAAATTAGAATCAGTGTTAGGCAATAATACCAAGTACTACTGTAGAAGCTATTAAATATTTAGATGATTTTGAAATTGTTATGAGGTGTACATTCACTGTACACAACACACACACACACACACACACACACACACACACACACACACACACACACACACACACACACACACAAGCCTATCTGCAATTTCATTTATTACAATGAATTATTCAGACTTAAATCTTCATTGCTAGTATAGCATAGTAAATCAATAGACGTTAACTCATAGTAAGAAATGCTATCATATTGCTATCAGATTGACATACAGTGCATTAAGGTTTGGTGTACACAAGAGTAATTCATTTTTTTATTTTTATTTTTGCTGATTTTTAATTAACATGTATTACACTTTGAAGTATACATGCTAGTGCATAATAAATATTATTGCATAATACATTCTAGGGACCATACATTATATGTAAAATTAATTTTAAGCTGCATGTGTCCAGCGATCATGTTCACTTTTATACTAAAATGTAATACACTTTTTTTCTGTTTGCTACATTCCACCTTTTGTGCACTCTGTTATATCAGAAAGCAGACCTTGATGATAGTCCAGGTCGTTTACATTCCCAACTTCTTCAACCCTTGAAATGTGTTGCTGATATGACACTCTGTGCGGCAACCTTCTGCTTTGCTACCAAAACTGGGTTTCAATGTAAACAAACTGAACTGTCAACAAAATCAGACGTTTGATTTAGAGTACGCAGAACTGGTTATATTCAGCAGGATTTTAGGACACTATAATCTTAATGTATTTGATGTCTGGTATTTAGAAACCATTCCTAGTAATTTTAACACTCTAGGGTTCTATTTTGACCATGATTTAAACAACGCATTTCTTTCCACTGTCTGTAAATGATAGTCTTCATCGCATCTGAGAATTTTGATCAAGGCTTGGCAACTCTGCCAACCAGGAACTGAAGTTGAACACCACTGGTCTGGTTCAGTTGTCAGAGTGTATCACAGGGTTAAGAGCTGAATCCTCATGTTCATGTTTAGTTTAGACAATCAATAGCATCAACAAGCACACTGAGATCTCCCACAGTCAATACGTGGCTGTAATACTTCTAGGGTTAACACATGTACATAAAATACATACCTATCAATCAGCAAGATGAAAGTCTAACTAAGGGAGACATAGACCTTGGAGTCTATTCAATTGATCGCAACAGTCATGGATCGAAATACCGTTGTGTGAATACAAAACGAGCCTGTAAGAGCATGGAAAAGTCATTTGCTTTTGATTTTTAAACATTTCAAATATTTAAACATTGGCGGTATTTATATTCACCACAATTTAGATCAGTTGAATTGACCTATGTATCTGGGGAAAAAGCAGTTTTCATACTAAGATATTTACAGATAACTGTCTCCTTATAAACCAGAACTTGCTGGTGTTCCAGTTTGTTTACATTCCCTAAAGGGAGTCGGAACTGCAGGCACACAAAAGGTTTCTTCTCGCTCTGTCACTATGAACTAAACAAGTATATTCCTGCTGTGACCCGCAGCAGCAGGAAGTTCCGAATGCCATCTAATAGCTTTGCTATATGGCAGGGAAGCAAAAAAAGGGTTTTGTTACCCTGAAGGAAAACACCCATTGAGCTGATGGAGAACCTCCATTTTAATAAGCCCCCATTTCTCAGGAAGCATATTACAATTATGTCTGTGTGTAGTTTAGTGCCTAAATGCAGGACTGCTACATTATAAAACTATATTTTATACAAAAAAACATACAGGGCCATTCCATCCAATAATAGCATAGTCTGTACCTGAAAAGTCAGTTACAGGTTATTGTGTGTTCCAGTTTACACATGCAATTTCTATGGGGAATTGTCTATGCAGTTTATGTGAAGCCATGGAATATTGAACAGCATATTCCCAAAAGTGTCTTATAAATGATGTTGTGCAGAAAATCTTTTATTAAATACAGAGGAGGTTGGATGATTATTTTAGCTGAAATAGTCATAGCAATTTAAAAAAGGATGTGGAGCTACCATAAGCAGCCAGGATGATAAGGATTCAGGAAGTCTGCAAGGTGTGTCGAAAGATCTCTAAGGGTACATGATCATTCCTCAATGATCACTGGCTCTGATTCCTTCAAGGAAGATGGGGGTATAAAAACAGCAACATAATATATATATATATATATATATATATATATATATATATATATATATATATATATATATAGGTCGTCATACAATATGCATCACGATAAATGTGATGGTCCTGAGGGGCTACTTTTATGATGCACAATAACATCAAATTATCCCATTTTGTTAAAAGTCAACAATGATATAAGTTAAGGGGAGTATGTATTCACCCTACCAACTATAAAACATGTGTACTGATTCTTCATTCAAGAACCATTTGGTGAACTAAAAAGCCATTGCGTGCTTTTGGTCGATGAATCGTTACACCCCCAACAAAGTAATTTGTGCAGTTTTGGATATAGAGACACATGTATTCCCCCTTTATCAAACACTGCCTTGACTCATGACTGAGTACATCTACACAGAAGCTTGTCCAAGCCCCATACAGTGCATACGCAGCCATTGATGCCAGCAGGTCTGTTATATACGTTGCTGTTACTCTGCTTTACTACTCTTTGCTATTCCTTTACCATGGAGTACCTCAGTAAAATTGTATGCGTGATATTTAAGTATTTATTTATCTAGTTATTCGGTCCAGTGTAATCAGGTTAAGTAATCAGGATAATAAATCACTGATTTATGCTATGCTTTTACCATAATGTTTGACCAGGCAGTACCAATTTGGTTCAGCTGCTACAAAATGATAATCCTTGACATTCTTTTATATCCCCTAAGACTAGCCTTTTTTCAGTCCTTTGATAAGGTTGTAAACTGCACTGTGTAAGGTCTGCTGTGGGTGGAGGAATGTCTGCTATTGAACCTTCCTGAAGCCTACTTACACTTTATCTTGTCAGCAGTTTAGTATTGTAAAGCACTTTGACATACCTGCTGATTAATTGCACTGCATCCTGTAATCAAGAATGTTTGGTATTATAATATAAAAATAACTGAACATTTCTGATCTTTTGGAGTTCTAAAATGTATTGCACCCTGAGCGACATACTCACATGATGCTAAGAGATAAATATTTAACTCACAATGTTGCACACATCCTGATTCACATTGTTAAGCTTTGTGAAACAGGGATTGGAGGCATGTCTCACCTTTATTGGGTTTTATATTGCCTTCCATCATTGCTTATCTCATCTCTGCTGCTGCAGCAATATAAGCTATAGACCAGAGAGAGAACTGGGTTATATCCTCTTGCTTGTTCTGTATGAGACTAAATTGTCCTAATATCACCAGGAAAAATATTATCCATGAGTGAAAAGCCTACACATTACATACCTGCTAGTTTAGTCCTCACCTCATATATAGTACTTCTGTGTTGTTAATTTACAATATGTTAATTATCTTAATTCACTGTTATGTCAAGTGGGTAATTTTTACATGTACTATAAACTAATGAGCATAAGAGTCAAGTAGAGAAACATTTCGGCTGGTGCATTCATCAGTATCTTCATTTGTATGAATAATCTATAATTGAGTTATGGATGATGTGCTTACTTTATTGTACAACGCATTGCTTTCAATATAGCCCTGTACTGTAGATTGCTATTCATTTCTTCTTTTCTTTTTCTTCCCCATCAGTTTACTCAGGGTGAACTCCAGAAATCATGCCAGAGGACCATAGCTGAGAAGGTCACCGAGAGCTGCCAGCAGATCTGCCAATGTAGACCCTACCCTCCTCTACCTCCTCCCCCACCACCGCCTCCTCCCCCCAGGCTGTTGGCTTTAGCAAGTAAGTGCTACTACTCGTCGTATCAATCTGGAGCTAGTGATGGGTGAGTGTGGGGAGGGGGGTATCAGGGAGGTGTCTGGTCTGGTTCTCTGTTCAGATACCCATTAGATAAGAGAAGGCAGGGCTAGTGATGCCCCATTACCACAGCGCCTGAGATCATGAAAATATTGGGTGTCAATAAGGGCTAGATTTTGCCCCTGAAACATTGAATCAAAATAAAGTGAATTTTCCCATGATATGAACTATAAAACTCCATCCTGTGTTCAACCTGTGTGACTCGGGTAAATGTGTGTGTCCGGAGAGGGGAGTTGCTGTACTGGATGGGGATGAAATACATTTTTAAAGTCACAAATATATACTTGTATTGTTGAACAATGTAGCAATAGAGTTGTGAAGTGCAGGATTTTTGCTCTGATAATGTCTGTCTTGACCATGGGGAGTATGGAACTGCCACAGAAAGCTCTTGAAATGTTCCCTGACATGCTGTTGGACTTAGGGGTAGGATTCTCCCCCTTGAGGGTCCCTTAATTAAAAGGGAAATGAGTTAATTAAATTAGGTTCTGTAACAGATAGGAGGCTAATGAATGCCACAAGGGCTCCTGTCTTGGTTTGAAGTCAAATGTATGTGATTCATTGTCAGTCATTGGTTTACATTAGAATTCATGTATGTAAAACCTAATTATGCGAACAGTCTAAAAGGGTCGAGCTCTGACTTAATATAGTAACCTCCAAAAGGAATGTAAACTTGGGAGCGACATAACTTTTTTTTTTTCTTTTTTCTTTCATTATTTGGTTCCCAAGTAAGTTGAATGTTCTTTTATTTTCTTATATATTTTTGACAGTGTATGCAGTTGTATTTGTTTGATTTTATAAATGGCAGTCCTGTTCTGTATATTAATATTGCAACAGTAACAGTCAATCAAAGTAGGCTTCTATGTGTTTCATAGTCAGGAATTAAACAAAACAAAAAATAAACATTTGTATCATCAAACTCATACATGAAAACCCCACCTTTTGTTAACCAGTTAGTTCACTTAAAAACAGAAACTGAGGTTTAAAATATATAATTTAAAGGCTTTAAAAGAAACAATATTCCCTCAGGAAGAAGGGGAGTCCTATATTATGATGCTGAGAGAAGGCAAGACATCTTGCCAGAATGAAATCTCATTTTTATCACTCAGAGTCCTTAGAAGCATATCTCCCGAGCACAGCTTACTGTATGAATCACTGTGTGACATTGACAGTAGGGGGGCTGTTAACTCCATAACTGACTTCAAACACTGTTTTTAGCAGATTTCATTTCCATTATAAAACAGACTGCACTGATTAATTAGGTGTTTTGCTTTTAAGCCACATTTGATATACAGACAGAAAGCATCTGTAAACCAAGTCTTTACAATAATAATCGTGCCACAGTTGCTAGGCTTTTCTAAACTTTTTTTTTTTTCTTACACTAGTAGCTAGATAACTTTTGTCAAAAGCCTTAGACAAGTCAATAAAACTGGAATGCAAGTACCTGCTTTTTACCTGATTAATATTGTGATAGCTTATGGTACCTATTCATGAGTGAAGTTGGTTGCCACATCCTCTGTTGTTTAGCATAAAACACTATGTAGTGGCGGAAGGTTTTGTCGTGTTAGAAAATGGAGTGCCTTTTTGGGGATTAAAATAGAAAATAGGTAATGAGCAGTCTCTTTTTTCTATAGCGGTCAATACTTGATTTGAAGCTGCTAGAATTCTGGACAAGTGAGCTTACTGCACTTTATTGACAAAATTGTTATTTAAAGGTACTGCTGGGAGAGCTAATTGATCGGCCATCATTTAGCCATCAGCTTTTAAATGTGATACAAGATCTTAAACTTTGTTAGACCTTAGGACATTAATCTTGAATTGTTGAAAACTTGGCCTGAAGAGGCTGCCCAATAGTGATCTTTGGATCGTAATCAATAATCATTACATTGACTGGCTCTAGTTGTTACTGCTGAAGTGGAAAATCCTATATTAGTCTTAAAGCATAATGTATTTTGGACAATGGGCTGAAGAGATCATGGGTTTGAATCCCAGCACAGAATCCGGATCACTCTGTGCACAAAGACTTTGTTTTTCTGAACCCTCATTAATAATGAATTAACCACGACTACCATTTTGTAAATCAGTATTTGATCTGAGCTGCATTTTCATCATCAGAGGCCTGATTGAGGAGTCAGCAATGCATGCAAACTCACCTGAGTGACAACAAACAGACACATTCAAATGTATTTATTTAACCTGGATAGAACCGTTGAGATGTAAATCTCATTTCAAGGGTGTCCTTGAAAACCCTTTATTAGCGTCCAGCTACATAGAGAATTTTTCAGCTGCATCTCAAATTCTCCACTAATGTCTTCAGTGCAGTGCTGTCGTTTATTGTATGGACATCAGTTTATTTTTCAGTTCAGTGCACTACCACAGCTCATGTCTTCCTTTTTTAATACCATTAAAGGTACAAGCCCCAAAGGGTTACTCACAGTTCATTTTCCGCACTGGATTCCCCCAGTGTGGTGTATATGTTATTCACACTCTACTTTTATATCCTAAATGCAAACGCACACTGAGAACATTTTATAATGTGTTATTTAACCCATTGCCTATATCTGTAATTGCAATTCGAATGCAATAATATTGGAATTCCTGATTCCATAAGACAATGGCATTATGTACTTTGGTGGCTTATCATTGAATCCTTATTAACTATCACAGCTAGAAATCAATTCAGCTGATCAGCCTTTTAAGTAAGTGGTGAACCTATACGGATTTGAGGAACTGAAAGAGAAACAGACAGATACAACCGAAGATGTGGCTCTGAAGTCAGCATCAAGCAACTTAATTAACACAGGCTGTCAAAAAAAATAACAGAACAGAATAGTCCCCCAGAATTCCCCAGA
The DNA here is from genome assembly GCF_902713425.1 of Acipenser ruthenus. Lineage (NCBI taxonomy): Eukaryota > Metazoa > Chordata > Actinopteri > Acipenseriformes > Acipenseridae > Acipenser > Acipenser ruthenus. The sequence goes on from NC_081203.1 coordinate 24,577,074, forward strand.
AAGAAAACCCCAGAATTCTGTAACCCCTAAAAGCCAGCTCTTACAAGGGTAAGTGTATATCTTTTACATTTATTTTTACTATGAACCAATTCAAATATGTGATCTGTTCATGGACTGTAATGTTTGTTCAGTAGAATTCTAATGTAATTGTTAGTGTGTATATATATATATATATATATATATATATATATTTAGCATAGTGTGAATGCATTTTTGTCATCCCTCTGTGCAAAATGAGCAATACCGCAAAGTAATGTGATGCAGAATTTCAAATGTACTGAACCAGTACTCAGCTACAGTATCGGTACAAATCAATTCCCTTCATTAGAAATTGAAATGCCTTCAGCCTGAGGGTGTGGAAACTGCAGTCACGTCTGCAAATGCTTTCCAGTAAAATGGCAACTTACACTGATTCCATTTAAAGTTTTCAAGTACTCAAGCACAATGCTTCTCATCTCGTGTTTTGAGTGACTTTTTTACAATGAAGGTTATTGGTAAATGCTGTACTGTATAAAACATATTTAACAAAAGTGGTTACAGTAAGTGTAGCTAACTGAGAACTTTCTTTAACATAATGTACCAGATAATACATGATAATACATGTTTGCTATAATATGTGTATCTTTCAGAACTGCACATTTCAGACCAACAGTATGAGCGTGCAAAGCAGGTACGATTGATGGGATTATATTGTTAACTACTACCACTTGCAATAGCGTGTTGAGGTCAGTAGCTGAAAGATCCCAAGGTGAACATGTGCATTATTATTTTCTACTCTTCATAAAACAGCACCAAGGTAAAATAGACAAAAATCTTATTCTTAGATTTCTAACCTGGCTATTTTTGGCAGTATTTGAAAGATTGAATGGCATTTAAGGTATTTGGACTAACACGCACACACACACACACACACACACACACACACACACACACACACACACACATCTACACACTATCTACATAATATTCCTACAAAATATTTCCAGCTGCGTGAATTCAGTGGTAGTCCGCCCCAAGCTCCTAGCTAGCATTACAATGCAGTCATTGCAGAGCAGCACTACAGTGAATTACATCATTGTATGCAATCACACAACACCAGGCTATTATTGTACTATTCATCCCGTCAAGGGGGAAATCTCTCATCTGAAGTCGGAAAAACAAAAACAACATGTGCACTTCTGTTCTGTCAGCATGAGTTTCACACTCATATCAGGCTGTCTAGGCAACTCGCACTTACAGCTCATAGTTCAGATCTGGCTGCTTTGAAGGACACCTTGTTACACAACACAGCAGGTCCCTGTCCTTACTGTCAAGCCAGTACAAACTTTCCTTTCAAATGTTCAAGTAAAATTACCCTTGGCACTTGGAGAAACACTGTTTCCCCCACGTAAATCTCCAGTTCATCAGATTGTACCAAATGCAATCGAAAATATTTGACTGAAAATCAACAGGCGAGCTCCGTTCCTGCTGTCAAGGTAATCATCTACCCTAAGCAACAGATGTTGCTAAGCTACTGAAGCCCACAGGCTGGGCCCAGATAGGCTAGTCTCCTCCTGTCCTCATCGTAGAGCCAGATCACTAGGTTTCATCTGGGTCTTATTATATAAATTCTATTCTAAATAAATCTTTCTAAAAATAAATAATGCTGATGCATTGCTTGTTGCATTATAGTTTAACAGTAAGTTTAAAAAAAAAAGAAAGTTTGAGTGATGGTAAAATTAAGTTCAGTTTAGGTGGCAAACAAGACATTTTAAACAAATATGCAAAGACAGTACAGTGTCTTGGGTTATGTTCAGGGAAACTCAGAGCAACCTTCCACTATATCTCTCGAAATCTTTTCCTTGAGCGATGAAATTCAAATAGACTGAATTTCTACAAAAAGCTTTTCTTCAGACCTTCCTAAGATTGGATTAACTTAACCAGGGCATATCAGGCCTTCTGTCATCTTCAGCTAAATCAAGAAGTTGACTCGAACTTTCCTTAAAAGTTAAATGCCTTTTTTTTTGGAAACATTAGCAATGCACGCTATTGTGTCAAATGATTTATATCTTTTTATCTACATTGCATAACACAAATATAAGCAATCAGACAAGTTGGGTATTGCTGATTTTATTTAATGATTTTGCTAAACTGGGAAGACATGATTATATAATATATTTGGCAAGTCCAGAAGCTTCACCTTCAAAGGGGGAATATATGCCAGAAGTGATATTCAGATATGTGTTGCACTTTCTTGTCCATTACCTGATAAAATAAAAGCTTCCAGTAATGACTGCATCTGAAAGTTCCTTTCCTTGACCTCCTTTACTTGGACAACAGCAGGCTCTCTGAAGAGACAGCAAACTGGCTGCAAAAATGAACTGGGCCAAGCATGTTTCCTATCTCAGTATTCTGTATTCCATTACTATGCACCTGAAGTCTTGTGTCCGGGTAGGGGTTTAACAAGATGCTAAAGAGAGGATTTATTTCAGGCTTACAAGCTGGAGATTGATCACAACTGCTTAATGCTCTCTGTCTCTGTCAGTCCAGCCAGCAATATTAATGGAAGGCCATTAGTAAAATGACAGTTACTGGTAAAATAGGGTGTGATTGCATTACAAGCCAACATCAGTTATTCTCAGTTATTTGGCTGTGTGGCTTTGGAGCCAGGCTTGACCCCAGAGATGATTTGTTAAGTAACTGTTTACATAATGCTGACAAATGTATATACATTGTAGTTAGCTCTTTGTCCACAACTATTCCCCTTCCTGCAACTTTCATTAGTGTTGGTCAAGCAGTGTATGCCTTTACCAAGGGCTTTTTCACTGCAGTCAAAGTGCATGAATTGCTGCACATCACTGCAGACTGTGGGTGGACTGTTGTTTATTACTGCGCGCTAGAACTTCACGTGCAGTTACATTGCATTTAAGAGCCTTGTAGGGCTACAGTTCAGACTGGCCAGGCTTTTAAGAATAGGTATTAGTATACATACGACTCTGTGTGTAAATTGTACCAAAGGTCACTCAGCTACTTGATATAATTGACACATGTTTAATTTGCTGTGATTTTCCTTAGCTTGGTTATCTCCGCCCTGGCTGCATTTGGTCAGCAGGTGTTGAGAAGCAGAATAAATTGGAAATGATTGCATTAAGTAGCAAACCCCCTTCGGGTTTCATACAGGTTTCTTGATGTTTCAATAAAGAACCAGAACCAGCTAAAAGGTGTGATTTAATACAGTATTTTGTGAACCCCAGAAAAATAAATGTCAAAAAGGTGCAGGCCTTAAAATAACTTCCTGAGATCTATGATACTGGGTTTCACCTGGGTCAAAATCTGGCTTAGGTCACAAGTAAATTAGTTTGTGTTCTCAACTTAATCCTTGTGTGTCAATGACTGTCTATCAATCGATAATATACATGCATTATACAGCAAAATCCAAGATGGACTGCTTAATACCAGCAGTGCCTTTCTCAGTGCGTGTTCACGTCTCCCTGTTTGGCAGCTTTCCTGGCTCAGTGTTCTGTTTCATAAGGAGCCTCAGGCACTACAAGGCCACATAATAAGCTGGCTAAACTATTTTTGACAGTGCCTTGCATGGGAATCAAATGTGCGTTCTGTTCTAATATCTGTTCTACAAAGAAATTGCACTAGCACCTGTTTTGACTTTAATTAAAATGGGATTTAAATGCAGTCCAGAATTTTACTGAGACCTAACCAGTACACTCCTTCTGAGGGCTTTCGCTATGTAATCTGTGCTGAGTATGTGTAGCAGGGTTATAGACATTTTTCTGTGGCTCAGCAATTCTGGAACAAGTAAGGTGCTGGCTACAGTATTGCTATAGTTTACAGTGCTCTTTCTATTAAACAACAAAAAAAAATGGATTACTGGCCAAAAATAAAGGGTGTTAAGCTGTCAAATGTTTACCATACTATTCACATGCCTTTACCACTCCATCTCTCCTTGCTAAGACAACCCAACACTTGCTAATTGTCTGTTTGAGACCCTTCAATTAATCCTAATAATTACTGTCAGGTATCTAACATCAGTCCTAAAAAAAGCTGTCCTTGTTTTCTACAGGATCAGTTCCATTTTCTTTTCACTGACAGCACTTGTTCTGATAGTCTGTCTAGCTTTACAGTCTTTTCTTCTTTAGGTGTCACCATCACTACTTTTGCCCTAATTGTGAAACAAACAATGATAGATAGTGCTGTTAAACAGGCGTGCCCCACCTCAATCATTCTGGGTAAAATGTTGTTGTATTTATAATAAATTACATTACCGTTATTATTTCACAACATTCATTTTCCTATGCATTCCATTTCACAGGCTGATGGTTTTAATTGTCTAGTAACACATTCATTCTTTTGGGGGAGGTTACTGTATATGGACTTTGCAACAGCATACCAAACAAGAGCTGTCTACTCTGGTCCCCTGATTTGGGTGGGTGTTGTTCTGATGTGCCCTCCTGCACCTGACTCTTAACCTCAGCTGCTGCGGTCCTGTCAGGATATTTATCTCCCGCCTCAGTCAGAGCTGGAGCATGCAGGCTGTATTACGAGCACACTGCTGATTGATTGCCGGGAGCTGGTGAGCTGCCAGTTTGCACTGCAGCAGGACTCAGCTGCCATTTGCGAGGAAAGCCCCTTAGAACCAGCAAGGGCAGTTTTGCAAATTACAGTGGTGGCTACGAATCTTCCATCGCCTTGTTGCATTTCTGCTACTGCTATTCGCACAGAGCGATTGCAAATCAGGCATGCTCATTTTCATCTGCAGCAGACCCAAGGTCAAACCAGTTTTAATTGGGATTCCGTCAGCCCCAGTTGCATGCATCCCTTTTCCACACACTCTTGAAAACCAGGTGTCTGATCTCAAGGTGATATGTGATTTGTTACAAAGGAAATACAACTATAAGGGAGTCACCTTAATTCACAGTCTATTTTTCTCCTCTTTTGGATTCTCTTTATTTCCTAAGAGGAATAAAGGATGTGCTGGCACCTTTTAAGTAGGATAGAGTTAAAGAACCTGCCGAAATGAATGATAGCGAGGATAAGGCTCTGTGTTTTTAGCTCTTTTTTAGAATTGGCAGAAGCAGCAATGGCAAGCTTCAGTGGTGTCTAGAATATCTTTTTGCGCTTTCATTTATTAGACTTGACTGTACTGTTGTGATGCTTTTTTAAGCCAGATAACTGTTACATTAATAAACTCATGCCGTAGCAGTGACAGTGGTTTCAAACCAAAAAACAAAGTGCACATGTACCTACTCTTGGTCGGGACAGTGCACAAATTCATTATCATGAATCTGTAATTTCCCACTAAGGCAGGTTTAAAATGAACTATGCTTCTCTCAGTAAAGCCTGATACTGTATGAATAAAGCTGCAAAAGCAAAACTGAAACTAATAATTGTGTTAACCTCTAACACAAGTATAAATATAGCCTTAATCCAATAGCTGGAGATATCACTCTGGTCTCTGGTCTAATGCAGCCTGGCATATACAGTCTTATAAAAGAGGGCCCTTTGACACCACTTAGTCAATCTCAGTTTGTGTTTTAGATGAGCCATTGCTGCCAGAATACACATAATAAACCTAATGAGCTTAAAGCAAACACAGCCAGTAGAAATCACTTTTATATGCCTGTATTTATCCTATGGAGTGCTGCTCATTTATCCTACTTTGGAGTCAATCCCAGGTTAAAAAAAATAATAATTGAACATGACTCGGTTAAAACTATACCCAGAGCAATGGTCTAGTAAAGTGGTTGGAATGGATTTGTTTCTGCTTAGGGCTTAACCACAAATCATTTATTTTCTCTTTTATAATCTTTTCAAATATGTTATTGAGTTGGATCAAGTGCCCTGTTCTTTTTGTCTGCATTTTTGACTGTTTTTAGAAATCTGTTAATCTTCTGACTGGGAAGCAAGGTCACTGCACATTCCTCATGGACACACTGAAACAAATAACATTACTTGTTTCAGGGTAGCAGAATGTCCGAAATCTTCGGGGCACAGACCAAACCTTCTGGCACCAAATAATTATACATTTACAATTAAAAAAAGAAAAAAATTATAGGCTAAGCTTAATATTTCTATTTCACTTAGAATCTGAGAAGAGATACGATTAGTTGTGCAATAAATACTGTAGTTATTGTAACAGGGTGCAAACCGGCGACCCTGCGCACCACAAGCGGGTGTCTAAACCACAAAGCAAAAGAGCCAGCCTTGTTTACAGCCATGGTTTTAGAGCTTTTACCCTGATCTCATCTCACCGGCAGGGACTGGACACAATCTGTAACGGCATTTGAATGCATTTGCTGTTCTTTTTTTTTTTTTTTTTAGCTTATATCAAACAAAGAATTACTTCTCTAAATTGCCCAAAACTCTTTTGTGAAGCTACAGTAAGTAAGATTCTGTACATTTATATTACTTTCAGTTACTAAGAATTGAAGAATGATAAATATCACATTTTCATTAATTTTTTCTTGTACAAGAGTTTCTTGTACAGCGTTCACGTGTTATACAGTATTATCCATATTTATAGAATCGTTGTCAATCAGCATTTTAAGCAATGAGGCATTTGAATGCATATCTTTAGGTTTTTTAATGTTGAGTACACTGGCATGGCATTGAGAGCACCTTGTTTGATATGACAGTGCAGTGTCAGTGAATGTGCTTTAAGCTTGAAAGAGTGCTATGCATTTTATATGTCAATAGTTATAGTTAATGTGTATATACAGTTTACTGCTTGTTCCTGGTACCCCCTGCTTTTGGTCATATGGTCTCATTAGTAATTCAAGAGACTTGGCTACGGTTCTGTTTTTTAGACTACGTTTGGCCCAGGGGTCCCCCTTTTTGTCCCGGGGGGGGGGGGGAGTCATCCCAGTGAGGATAACAGTCAAGCATTGTGCCATGAGAGGTTCCCCTGACAGAGCTCCTCAGCCCTGACCTGCACACCTCCTGCCATTATGTCCTTAAAGAGAAACTGGAAATTCTGTGTAGTAGTTTTGTTTTGCCAATTGGGGGCTTCCATAGCAACTAATTTGGCATGAGAAGCCAGTGAATGAGCCCCGCAGTGTCACCTAGCCCCTCAAACTTGTATTTGTTAAAAGTTTAGTAAATACTCTTCCTCAAAGCCCAATAGGCATTACATTGCAAAGTTAAAAGCCTGGAATATAATTGACCTAGGCGGTTAGCTTTAATCAAATAGCCCATGGGATTAAATTAGGTTCATTTTTTGTATCCTCTCGGTATGCCTATTATAATTTTTGTTTAAAACAAAAACATCAGATTTGTCTCCTTCCATGTTTCATATGGCGAGTCTCCAGGTCTGCAGCTGATTAGTGTCTAATTGAATAAACCCCAAAGCACTGGGATCTGTCCTACTTTGTTAGCTTTAATTGTCCTGCTGCCTCTCAGACCCTTTGCACCCAGATAGGACACAGAAAATATATGGCATCGCAGAGCTATGACGTTACTATTGTTATATGGGTCTGGAAGCACAGAAGTACAACAGATATATAGATATATAGATAATATGATACTACTACTTCTGTTAATAAATAGAGGGGACACCATGAATAGCTTTTCCATGAATGAGGACAGCCAAATAACCACAGGCCATCCTCAAGGGTGAAATTAACAAAACACTACATTCTGAGAAAATATGAACTCTGGAGGCGATTGATGTTTATTTTGGTGACGTCTTTGACTTGGTTGGGGATGGCGATAGGGACAGAATAACCTGGAGTTCAGGAAAGTCCTTGTCTGTCTCCAGCTTGTCCAGTTATTATACAAACATGCAAAGTTACTATTGTGTTATTTTCAACAGGTAAAGGGAGTACCTGTACTGAGAAGTAGACAGATGCACCTCTTCTCATGTAGGGGGAGCTGTTGTGTTAGTTGCGGAACCCCAGAAGCATAGGGTAAACCGTTTGATCTGTTAATAAAGAGTTTAAGAATACATACCTGATTCTAATTTATTACAGTATTATTCACCTTAATTTATAAGGAATACACATTTGTATACCTGGGTTTTGTTATAAGCGTTCTTCAGATTAATTATAAACTTTCTATGGATTTTTCAAAACAACCCTGTGTGATTGAAGCCGTGTTATGTAATGATACAAGTGTGTGTAACATTGAAATCGATGTGGGACAAATGATTGAAGACATCAGTGTGCTGACAGCCTCAACTGTGGAATGAAGTTAGACTGCTGTCACAATAATGCAGGTGAATATTTTCATTTATTATTTTCTTCATATACGGAGCCATTTAATTGCTGTTCAACGAAACTCTGCAGATATCATCCCCGGTTTCATTTATTTTTGCTGCAGTTAAATCAATGCAAATCTCTGCAGTAAATCACTTCAAGCAGGCTGCTCGGATTATCCCAAAGGCTTTAGTTGATTATTATGTTCTCCAGAGCCAAAAAGGTGAAACAGAAAGCTGATGTTCAGAACGGTTTGTGAGAATACTTATCTGATTGTGCTGTGAAGCACCTGAAATGAGATCACATCTGATGCCGGGCTGTACTTCCCTCCCTCCCTCCCACCCACACAGTGATAAGGCCAGATAAGCCTGCTGCGGGAGCCTTGGTAGGATGTATGAAATTAAACTACCGCCATACGCAATCTGAAGACTCAATGTAACAATCTCCTGTGGGATTTGATCAGTATCAGAGCTTTGATGATATCTGCTAAGCTGGCTGGCCTTCAGTGTTGAAAAAGATGTAGAGGAGGAAAATATGCCACAGAGAAAGATCAGGGGAGAACGAGTAGAGTGGATGTGGGTCCTTAAAGCCCCAGCAATAACTGCAAACCAGTTCAACCATATGATTCTGAGTCGCCCTTATCACTGCAACTCTGGTCTTCTGAATATTGCAGGCCTCATAAAATGTTCAGTCCCCTGTGAAGGTGATTCAGAAGGGTTATCTGTCGTTTGTCACAGTCCATATCTTTCTTTATTTTCCTGTTAGTACTTGAGAGTAAGTAGCTTCTCATGTGACCTTTCAACTCTACCAGCCCCAACTACTGTTGTCTTCACTTTGTGCCTCACAACACACCCAGAGCATGCAGTAATTTCATACTGCACATGCTCCTCACAACGCATACAGAGCAGTAATTTCATACTGCACATGCTCCTCACAACGCATGCAGAGCAGTAATTTCATAACTACTGCACATGCTCCTCACAATGCATGCAGAGCAGTAATTTCAAAACTACTGCACATGCTCCTCACAACGCATGCAGAGCAATAATTTCAAAACTACTGCACATGCTCCTCACAACGCATGCAGAGCAGTAATTTCAGAACTACTGCACATGCTGTCGTGTGTAATTGTTTGCATGAATATTTTTTTTGTTGCTATTTGAATTAAGTTCCTTTTTTTATTGCCTTTTCTTTTTATAATGATTTGGTCATTGAAAAGGGGATAAAGGAACACAATGACAAAGAAATACATTGCACACCATAGTCAGTTATTGATGCATAAGAAACCTATAGTTGATTCAGGATTCTGCAACATCCATAACACCTTGGACGCAAATAAGTGTAAACAAATGTACACAGCTTCTACTGTGCAGGGACTAAAAAGCGACAGTGAAATATGGACTATGACTCCGAAGTGGTTATGAAAGTTGTGTAATATAGTTCAGGGGTAGGCAAACTTGGCACTTCCCATGCATTCCATTGCAGGACTTTTTTCCAAACCGATCCTTCATTATTGTATTGACCTCCTAGGTCAATTAAATAATGAAGGATCTGGTTGGAACAAAATCCTACAGTGGAATATATTGAAAGTGACAAGTTTGCCTACCTCTAGTTGACTTCGATATTATTAAACTGAAAAACTAGTGAAGGGGATGCTCAGGAAATATTATTATGCCATAAATTGGGCATTAATTCAACAACAAACCAGGGGCTGATCATGCATTTGAGATTACTCTAGGGTAAAGTTTAAAAGTACGCCATTGTCTCTCCCTCGGCAGTTCATTTATTTGTTACAGAGGGGAACAAAAGAATAATCTCCACTTGATTTCCGACCTCCCAGATAGGGCAACTCCTGAAATAACTCCATGCACACTTCAAACTGGAATAACTCCATACATACTTCAAACTGGACCCCTGCATTCCTGTTTTATTATTCATCGGATGGCTTTTCATGCATAATTTGTGTTGTCTGTTGGGAGCTGTAAATTAATAATTAATGAACATGTTATGATTGTATGCACAAAATTCATGTTTCGGTGTCAAACTCTGGTCAAAGATACAGAACATTGTTAAAAACGTTTTGTTTTTCTTTCCCTTTATGAAGAACAAGGAACTAACATTTGCCAGCACTATTTGTAATCTAATATTTTTTGCTGTGATTGGGGTACTGGTATGTTCATTTCCTCTTTCTATTCTTGCACTTGTACTACAGGTATTTTATAGTAGGATCCTGACAAACATGCCCCTCAGTATATGTCTATGTATTGTGTTCATTGAGTTGAATTGTTACCATTAACTGCCTGTATATAATTATTGCACCTCGAACACGTGAAACTTACCAATGACATTCTTTATATAATATATTTTGTGTATATGTGTGTCTATATATATATATATATATATATATATATATATATATATATATATATATATATATATATATATATATATATGTGTTATGGTTTATTTGAGGAAGTTAGATCTGTATTTGACAATCAGTTAACTGGAATATACCATTAAAACAACTGTAGTGAAACTCTTCTGCTATCCCTCAAAGCCTACTTGTGGATCACTAGGCATTATGGAACTTGTGGATTGCCTTCACTAATCAGTAAAATCAGTGCTTTCATAGTTTCAGAAGGAATCTGATATCCAGATGGAATTTTTAAATAATTTATGTCACCAGTCAATAGTGTTGGTTTGGGATCAGGAAGGGAGGCCCCCAAGGACATGTTTACAAGGACAAAACCATCATTGAAGTGCAGCCTAGCACCTTGTTCTGAATCAGCAGCATAATTGAAATGTAACTGATGACAAAGGTTACATTTAATATGAATGCATCTTTATTTATTTATTTATCTGGAGATCAGTACAGTGTGTTTGTATCCCCCCTGGATATTTGCTGACTAGCCAATGACTGGGTTGGAGGTCATTCTAGATAGGCATTCTACTGCTTTTTTAGATGGACACCATTTTTTTTTTTACTTTAAAATAATAATATGAGTGTGTTGTATAAAATGTAATATGATGCTGAATCCTGTAGAGTTTACTTCACAGTTTATTTGTAATATGTATTAATGTATACAATGCCAGGCAGAGCGCAGGTAGCCATTCATGAATTATGCTGCAGCACCAACCCCACCCAAACCATGTAAATATACTCCTAAACCATCCAGTTGTACTGCTAAAGGTCTAATTATAGCAATGGAGTTATACTACAGATTAAACTAGCATCACTATTGAATAAGACACAGTTTTTAGTTTTCATTCAGAGCTCTGCCTTAATCCTGAGTAGGCTATTCTACTTGTGCTGACCCAGCCCTGCTCTGCTCACTACATTGAAACCACTCATATAGAAGGAACTGTAAACTTTAATATCAAAGTGTTGCATACATGGAATAATTGTGCAGCATCACCTGGTAACCTGGCAACCTTTTACTTATCCAGCTGAAACCAATGCTGGCCACATATAAATATTCCCTCAGTTGACCAGTGCTGTTTCATCATTATTCCATATACAGGCACTGTCGGACATGTGTAGTAATGTATATTTTTAATCAGATTTTATGCAAATACTGTCTATATGTAGCATGTTTTTTATAATTCCAATGTATATACAAATTCACCTACAGTACTGTACCTGCTCTATTTCCCTGATAATATGATTATTTCACAACCCTCTGTACTGCCTACATGTTTTCTCAGCAGTTTGGGTTTAAAACTCACCTCTCGCATCCTTTGCAAACTATGAAAAGAGAAAGACAAACCAGCAGTAACATTTAACTGCTGGGAGCACAAACAGAAAACCATGTGCAACAGCAAGCAGCTTGAAACTATTTTAGAAAAATGTCATCAGCACAAAAGGACGTGGAACAAAACACCAGACATAGCGCTCTGACAGTGCAATGACCAGATCAAATACAACATGAAATAAATGAGATAATTGCTTGTTTAAAGAAGCAGGATGATCAGAAAAGATTTCCAGGGAATGGCTGTCATTAAGAAGAGCCAGACACACAGTATGAAGAATGTACTTCAATAAGGAACTGAAACCAAACACTCTGGGAATGTTATGCCGTAGTTAGAAACAAAAGATGATCAGTGATACGCTATTAAGAATAGTTTAGGGTACATGGTAACATACTGCAAAGAAAACCACAATGTCATTTCACAAATTAAATGTGATGTAACATCTTGTTAATATTTTATGATGTAATGGTGTCATGCTTTATATTAACCAGGCAATAATGGATTTTGCAGAACAATTAATAAGGCACTTATCTATAGTTTATCTGTTAATATTGATTAGGTTAAGGTTAGTATCAGGACCTCCATGTTTACAAATATACAGTAACAACTTACGTAAAGACAAAGGGAAACCAACATGCTTGGTAACATCCTTTGCTTAGGGTTGGCAGTGAGCAACTGGAAACTATGGTAAACCATGGTTACTAAGAAAACAGAGTAAATATATAGTGTAAGCATGTAAACGCATGAGCAACTGTTCAGTGGAAATATACTGTATACTTTTAGAAAGGACCAGCGATAATACTGCATTATGTCTTTTGCTGTAGAAGGATGGCCTTGTGAACCTGGTGTTGTATAACAGGGGACTTGTTGAAATAATGTGTGAATATTCTCACAATAAATCTTTTCTTCTCTCTCTTTACAGCAGCAGAATCAACTGTCCCCCTGTTAAAGCCCTGGTGGAAGGAGATAGTTGTAGTTGGGACAGTGGGATGTGCCACACTAGTCTTTCTCCTGGTCATGGTCATCATCTGCTACAAGGCAATAAAAAGGTAGGAGAAATTGAAGTGCATTTCTTACTGTGTTATATATAGGCTTGCTACTATTCGATTTTTATTTTTTTGCCAAAACGCTGATTAAAATCGACATTTATTTTAGAAAGAAACTTTTTTTTTCGATCTTTACTTTTCAATTCAAGCAGAGAATGTGTGAAATCAACCTTTATGCTTTAAAAAAACAGACTTTTTATGCCATTGAAAAATGTCTAATTTAGCATGGTTACCAACATTTTAATTGAAATAAAGTGTGGTCAGAGCTGAGATCTACATTTAAGAATTGTCTCAAAAAACCGTAGTAAGCACAGTATTACACAGACCTTTATAGCATAAATTCACGAGTAATAATAATATGCACAGAACAAAACTTTAGATAGTTGAACAGAACTAACTTGCACTTATTATTCTGAGTCTGAGCTCCCCCTCTCCTACGCACAGCCACTCAGAGTCACAGAAACACGCGCTTCGTCCTGCCGTCGAAACTTGGTCAAAGTGACCCACCTGCCGGTTCTAGGTAGATCGAAAATCCAGCGGTTCTAGTGTTAAAGGGCGGCCCCTTCAGCCACAAATCTTAACTACTGTCTGTACAAAATAACCAGGCTCTCTTGAAAGAGCTGTTACAGACCTGGTAAAGTTCCCTTTGCCTGCATTACCTGTATTACATGTAGGTTGTAGGGGTCAGTCTTGTATTGACTCCTCTTACCCTGTGTCACACAGTCAACAGGTAAACGAAGAGAGTTCAAACCTACAATCTAGAATCTGGGTTTACTGTACGTTTCTTCTTGAGCCTTGGTTAATTGCCATTTGGAAGGATTACCATAATGTAAGAAAGGCTGTTGACACACTATCATAAACACAGGCTTGTGCTAATAACAGTGGCACCAGGAAGCATGAGTGTCCCCCTGACCATTGCTCTCCTGTTTATTTTAATTATCGCTGCACTGACCTGTTACATTTAAGCTATTGACATTTCAGCTACATAGTACAGGCTGAGGTTGTGTAACAACTAAGCTGCTTCAGACTTTTGGGAAAGAATTTGCTTCCTGCAAGAAACCCAGGGCATGCCAGCCCTCTGTAATGTATAGCCCTTTTAAAATCAGGCATTTGCATAGCAATAGGAGGAAACAAAGCAGCAGTGTCATGAGGCCTTTTTCTAAATACAGCATGCATTTTTAGAGTTTTGAAAAAGATTGTTGTGTCAGTCGAACAGTGTGGCTGTGTTTGACTGGCAAGTTTTAAATAAAACAACACCCCCAGGATTTAAAAACCCAAGATGACTTTTCTGCTGCAGCTGAGGGTGGAATTGAAAGGGATATGGAACTTGTCAGGTCTTTGTTTTTAGTTCAGAACAGAACTGTTGCTTTGGACATGCTAAGGGCCTAATTCAAATAACTTATTTCCTAGAAAAACAAAAGCATACAAAATACAGTGATTTCCCAAACAAATAAATAAATAAAAAACAGATAAAAATAATACAAAGACAGTAATTATTCCACAGAGGGGTTCATGTAACAGGATAAAGGCTTGAGTTGTTTATCAATGTCACCAGAACACCGAGATGGAACTACAGCCTTGCATGTGCAGTTTTGATATATCCTGTTTGATATTAATACATGGTAACATGTGGTGCTTTTTCAGAGATTGAATTCTTTAAGAAGTAGAGATGATGCTATTGTATTAGTTACTCTGGTTTTACTGGTGTAATTTGTATTAATTTCCATTGTTGTGCATTGTTGGTATCGCTGAGCTACACATTACATTATAACCTAGGAAAGGCAAAACACAACTGAAAAGAGGAGCAGAGATGCTTTGCCTTCCCTGATGCAGAATTGATTTGGATGGAGAGTGTGCTGTCCCCTAAAAGCCTTTTCCACACCTTTTTGTTAGCATTATTATAGATGTCATGCCTTTCAGAATATCTGATACACCCCCTAACACAGATACATAATATTGTGTGTTTTATAACAAGAGTACTATTACATTTTTGTGAGTTTATCTGTGTAGTTATTTTTTTTTAAATGGGTGTGGTGGATACTTATATGACACAATGGGCTTTGTTCAAAGTATTAACATGTCAGTATGTTTTATTCTACAGCAACGCAGGTGAGTATAAGAGCTTCCTTCTGCTCTCAGATGGCTGGAAACAATATACTAAATAACAAGTATGTGGGAAGACAGAATCTCAGACCTTTTCTCAGCTATTGGACAACTGACCACATTCCCCAGATGTCTCTTAGCTGGTTTCATGTACATAAGCAGTTCAGAGGCACTTAGTACACAGACTATAAATACTTTATAAAGAGACATATTATATATTTACCAGTTCTAGGCCACAGAAATTGGTGCCTTCACGATGCTATATATTTATAGCTAGGTGAAGGTGATCCTTTGTGTATACTGTATAAAGGAAAAACATTTTTTTCAATAAAAACTGCTAACCTGTTCAGTGGAAATTACTGGGAATATATTATCCAAGGTCATGCCTCTTCCTGTATGTATAGCTGGAAAACATCTTGTTACCATGACGCTGAGTAGTCTATATGCTGTGTCACAGAATACCCTGCAGTGTTTACAAGAGACTCATTATGTTACCTTTGCTGTGTCCAGTGTTTTCTGCATTGAAGCATTATATTTTTCACATATTACAGAGCCTTTTGAAATTTTAACTCACACATTATTGGTCATAAGTCAACTGGGGAATACATTTCTCAACATTTACTCCGGATTGTTCGCCAGGAGAAAAAGAAAAAGAAACAAGGTCTGCACAACCATGTTGTTTTATCTACAGTAGCATAACATCTTTTTCAGTTACAACAGTTGCCCTGGAAATGATAGATAATGGCCTCTTTTTAGCCAATGAGAAACAAATGTTTACATTTTGATGCAGTATGGTCTAATTCTGCTAGAGTCATTTTGAGAATGAACTGTACTCAGAATGGTCAATCAAATATGCTATTGCATCTTATTTTGCATATTGCTGTATAATAAGCTACATTTTGACTGTTAGGTACCGTAGGTACTTCAAATCTGCAACACAACCAAACAAATGGCCAAAGGGGAAATTGCCTTGAGACAGTTGAATTCATTCATTTAAGCAGTTGCTAAAATGGAATTTTGCTCTGTGGGCTCGAGAGACATGAGTTACATTTTCTTTGTTGAGTGCATGGAGCATAGCCGGGGCAATCTGTTAATGTATTTATTTTAAAGTGATATATGTGCCTGTAAAAAATCAAACCTGAGGAACTTGCAGCTTTTTGGAAGTCATTTTCCAAGAAGAGCTTATCTGTGGAAGTACTGTGCGTTTTACTGTTTTTAAATGTATTTATAACAAATTGTTTTACCAGGAGAGTACACAATTAAAGTGATGCCTTTTTCACATGGGGGTCTTGGTGACACAGCAAGAGAAGCTTGGGGTGCAGCCTCAGTTCCAGCACAAGAACTCCCTCCTCGGGGATGAAGGAGCAGTTTACTCATGCCTTCATGGGCTTGCATCATTTTACTTGTATGCCAATTGGTTTTGTGATGGCTTTGTCCATTCAGACCACAGATATAATATCATTTCCACTTGTTATTTCTTATTACTTTGATTTATTTTTGGTGACTTGTCATTTTGAATTGGTTGTATTTATTTTAAAAGAAATTGACAGATGGTAAGCACTGTTGAGTTTCTGCCGGTATTATAAGCCAGAAATGCTTTAAATCACACCTCAAGAATAACATGAAAGTACTATCTCAAACAAACAAGCAAACATAAACAAATGGCACAAGACTACTTAGCAACAGATAGGCCCCAAGCTTAGGGCAGGCTTCCTCTAATGAGGTCTGTGTGGATTAACACTTTAGAACAAAGCATGTGTGTGTTTCAAGTTGCTAACATACCAGGGATTAGCATAAAATTACGTAAATTTAAAACTTCATATGCAGCCAAGGTAGCTGTGAATGGTCCTTTATGATTTCCCCTCGATCTCTGAGGTAACAGAGCCAAGATAATCCTGTTTTACTGGAGCACGTCACCCGAGAGATGAAAGCGAGCCTGTAAAGGAAGAGCAGTCTTGGGTTGAGGCATCATCCCTGTCATAGTTGCTAACAGGAGGCGGCAGGATACACTATACTTTCCCACAGGCAGGCTGGCAGTCAGGCAGGGAAATAAATAAAAAAAAATAAACTGAATCAGACTGTGATAGCTGGGAAGCAGACAGTGGTTGAAATCAATAAAAGACACTGTTTGAGCAAAACCCTCGGCACCAATAGCATCTGAACTTTTTCTCACCATGTTCACCCCTGCTTGTTCCTTTGAAATAAAAGAGCAAGTTCTGCTTATGAGGAGGCTGTGTGTTTTATATTATAAGAAACACCTTAAGGCTTATTAGTATTCCACAATTAAAAGGAAAGTCATTTTAAATGAGCTCCGGCACATACACACACTGGATAAGACATCAGATTTTAATAGAGGATATATAGTGAGTGTATGGTTGTCAGATGCTTCCTGATTAGATTAGTTGCTGATGTTTTACAATAAATATGTATTCAGAATGCAGAATATTGTGAAGGATATTCCCACAGACCTATATGGTCACCATCCTATAATGCTATAATATAATAGTACTGGCTTTATTGCACAGGGGTGTCACAGCAGCCCCACATCCTTGCACAGGGGGTCCCAGCAAGAAACCGTTTCAGGATCGCTGTCTTTTTTTATAGAGACCCAGTGTATAACTCAATGGCCCCATAAGATCTCCTTCCCAACTATCACAAAACTCCATAGAAGAGTACTGACAGACTGTACACTATAGCACTGGAGACGGAGGTCCTGTATTTATCAGCATGACATGTATTGTAATGCAGTGCCAACGTTGCAGTGTTTTTACCATCTGTGTTGTAAGTCATCTCATTTTTCTGCATTTGTGTGATAGTGATAGGCAGGATTTCTTTTCACATGTTAACTTATTAGTTACATTTGGTTTATTAATCACAATGACAAATATACTTATAACAGTGCCGCTGGGAGTATTTGCAGAGTGTGTGTTATGTATTTTAATGAAGAGGTGGAATTTAATAGAATTGAATCTTCTTGGAAGATATAAGAAGTAGCTTTCATAAATAGTGCACCAACAGAAAGCATGTTAAAACAATACAGGAGTCCCATCACAATTCAACAAACTACTTCCTTTCAATTAGAATACTTGTATGGTTCAGTACTTGTGTTAAAGATCAAGTATCATAATTGAACCTTCAAGTATCATAATGTGGTACATGCGTTCTTTTTCAATTATAAACAATTTTACCTTACCCTCACATTTTGGAGATACCTTCTTCCTGCTGGGTTAACTGAGTGGATCCTTCATGTGTTTTCAATTTTGGTCCTGGAAATAAAATTCAGCATTGTAAGATGTAAAGTGTAGTGTGGGATGATTGAATGTTTGGCCCAGGATCTCGCCTTCTGGACTGATAGGAGCCGCCCTCATTTGAGGTGAGACCACCGGCCCCTGGAAAGGAGATACAGTTGCAAAGGAAGCGGTGGGGAGTGGAGGAGAAAGACTTGCAGAACAAGTAGTGGAAGGTGAGCCTGGACTATAGAGGTTGAGGAACCAATAGGATTAGTGTAGTGAGCTGAGCTGAGCCCCTAGAACTACGGCAAGCCTATATTTAAAACATTGACTTGATTTGAAAAGACTGCTGGAATCAAGGTTTACCTGCTTCCCGCAATAGCAGGAACCTGCCATGCAAATAATGTCACCTTGACACTTGGGTTAGCTTTTTTCTAAAATAACTAGTAACAACATAAATTCCTTGAATCATGTTTGTTATAAACATTTGCAGATTATTGATTAAGAGGTGTTTTTTCAAGACAGGTGGGATTTGTGGCCCACTTTAGAAGCACCACACACAGAAGTCACAATTACAGTGCACAGTGGAGACATTTCACCCTCTGCGCATAAATCTGGTTTAGTGACATTTATTTGGTGTCCTCATTTAAGCAGGATACCTTACTGTGTATTCCTAAAAGGAGAGGTCAGGAATTGGGTGGGCAAGGAGGCTGACCCCTTCCCCCCTCAGAGGGGTGGTCCCCTAGGGCTCTAAATAAATGAAGGCAATAGATCTTAAATCTCTGTCACATTGCATTTTATATTTTTGACATACCATAACTGGTATCAATTTTATGAACCATTACACAGTGCTATTAGTATATGAAATGTCTTAGCTCTGATTGGCACTAGCAGTATTATGACAGGTCCCCCTGGTCTTCAGTCAAGGATGGTTATTTGCATCTATATTGCTGCTTCATGGTTCCTGATCACTCTATGTGTTTTAGTTCTAACTCCAGTGACAGAAAGTTCTACCAAGTCCCTTTGGATCATTATTTAATATAAAGTTTATCCTTGTTAGTTATTATAGTTTTCTCTTGAGGTTAATGTTTTTGATGCTGTAAGCATTTTAAAAGAGATAACTATTTTGGGTTATTTATAATAATATTGCAGAATAGACAGAATAGACTTATAATTAAAAGTTTTAAGAATTACTGTTTGGTATTTTGTCCTAAACCAGCAGATTAAATAAATGGGGGTAAAATTAATTAGTTAATTGGTCTAGTCTGCCTTTTATTGCAACTGTGGTACCATACAGTAAAGTGAAAATTGTAAAGGGGTAGTACAAACATTTACTTTTTTAAGTTTTCAATCCCTGTAGGGCCTGTCAAGATGATGGTCTTACTAAAATGGCAGAACCAAAACAAGAAGTCATTTATCCAACTATATGTTAGGCCTGAATCTGCTTATCTAAAGTCATTTTTAATGTCTCTTTGATGATATCCTCAGACTGAGGGATCTCTTCACCTCTTAACAGTGCTAAAAGCCTGACGGTAGTTATGAGGATCATTATATTACTGGTGAAATCCCCCAGAGGAAAGCAGAAAACTATTCATTATAAATCTAACCCGCTGTTAAAAAAATAAATAAAAAAGTGAGCAAGAGTGAGAAGCAGTGGGGTTCTTCCTGCCTGGACCTTTATATACATTAAAGCGAGATCCTCAATAATGGGGTTCTTCATTTTTGGTGTATATTTTTGAAAAGCGCACAAAATACAGCACTGGCTTGGGTTCTTCATTGAAACCTGTTAATTGTGCAACAGGTTCGGCGGTAAAGGCAGAGGATTTGCTGCTTCATGCAATAAGATTCAATTTGTTTGTTGTTTCTGCCCAGGTGAAAGTATTGTAGCAGGGGCATCTAAGAGGGTAAGCAGACAAGCAGGGCATCGATAATGTCTAAAAGGTGGCTTGTCGGACGCAGAAGAAAAACAGTGGGGTATTTATAAATCTGTAATTATGAACGTTTCTTTTTTGTGGGGATTTTGCATAAAAGGCAGAATGTAGCCACTCCACCACCTGCCATCCCCATTTATAATATATTATTTAAGATCTTTATTAAATCGAAGGAGAAGATGACATAGATAAGGCACCATATATTAAACTGGAATGGTTCATCCTAGATTCCCAATGGTAGCACATTTGAGATGCAGCATCCTGTTTCTGCTTGAGGTCCTGTAGCTTCTACCTAGTTGTTCAACTGAGGTGAGATAAAGGTTTATTTAGAAGGTGTTTGTTGTACTGAAAGGAAACACCTGCTTAAAAGTAGTTTTATCAGCACTCAACAGGTCAAATCTGAGCTTGAATACAAGCTGGATATCTCATCTAGATTGCTGATTTTATTTTTATTGAGCAGTAAAAAAAATAAAAAAGAAAAGAAAACTGAGTCACAAGTTAATGGAATTAATATTATTTGAGTCAATACAAGATACAAATACTTTGACTGAAAACTATCTGACTATATATCGCCCATAACTTTATCATAGTGTTTTGTGTTACCTTCATGGAAACAATAACTGAATGAGTTATTTAAAGTCGTAATTAGTTATATAAGGTTGGATATTCATGAAACTGTTCTGTATTCTATTACATAAATAGAAGACTATTTTATTCATCAAAACAGCCTTTATAAACAGCCTTTAAATGACTCATGAGTTGAAGCTTTGTGAATGGAGTCATTGTTTCAGCATATTTCTTTGAATACTCAAAAACCATTCAGGTCTTCTTTTTCCATCACTGTATGGCTGCCTGTTTACACCCCTGAGTTCTCTTGACATGAGCAAGTGGAGGAAAAAAACTATTTAAGGTGAAATACCACATGAAGAATACAGTAGCCAAATATTTCTTTTTGTTACTGTTTTCTCCTCACAACAGTAGCAGTCTAGCATCAGCCCCCGTACCAGTATCCTTTCTGAACTGGCCTTTACTCAAGCATTTAACAGCTCCTGAATGTTTCTCTGATGCTTGATCCGCGTTTCCAATTTGGATAATGGAGCATCTGCTAAGGGAGGCAGTCATCTGCAGTGAATGGCTCCTGCTATACCCAGACCGGCTCTTGAAAAGACAGCGTCTGACCCGGCTCCATCATTCACTGCCAGCCTCAGCATATGCTTCTGAAGGGCTCCGCATGGGTGACTGTACTTCTGATGAAATGAATTGGCCTTGTTGCATTAAATTGTTTCTCCCGCTTTCTTCTCTAATCATTGTAATTCTGGAGCCGTCTGACAGTTGTAATGAGAAAAGCAGCATATAAAACAAAAATCTCCTTTTTTTTTTTTTTTTTTTTTTTTACTAAATATAACCCCTTCCCCCCACCCCCTTCCCACTAGCATTCCCTGCCCCGTTCTCATTAAATCTCCACTCTATATAAAAATTACCCAACTGTCAAAGAGGTTTGACTGCATGGCATTTAAGAGGCAAGATGCTTTTTTTTTTATTATTAACGTTCATATTTCCATTGGATGTAATTTAATTAGATTTTTTTCTCTCAGTGAAATAATAAAATATACAGAAGTCAAGCTCATTGGCTTTAATTTAAATTTCATGACCCAGTTAAAAAGACAGAAATAGAGAAAAACGGTACCCTCAAGACAAGCATAAAACAAATAAACAGCTCAATTCATTTTGCTTTCTTTTTGTAAGTAACACTGTCAAGAATACTAATCATTTTCATCTACCACAATATAAAAGCTGTGTGCCTCACTTCCAAAGTGCAGTATGTAGAGGGGGCAGGGGTAGAGAGGCATACAAAATACAGCACCTATGTTTTACGTTATGGATCTATACTGTTGCTTCTTTGCCATTGTATTTCAAATTAAAGGGATGTAAAGGTTAAAAAAAAAACACAAAGTCAACATTATGACCAGCATTATTTCTCTATTTTATGGAACTATGGACTAACATCATACTGTAGGAGGACAGTCCCCAAACATGCCAATGAAATAGCAAAAGTGTCAAAAACACAGTTTGTGATCTGGGTAGTGTAGCAGACTCTGAACCTGACATTGCCATGGCCAGACTGCAGTTATTGGAATTCCGAGGGTGTGCTTTCAAATGTTCTGAAGCATTACTCTGCCCTTTCCTGGTGCCAGGCTAATTCGCCTTGTTCCTGGTCACTGCTGATAAGAAGATGCCTGGAGGAGATATCAGCGGCTGTTAGTAAAAGGAGGGTTATGGATAATGCCCTTTGGTGTTCTGTCACAGATTTATTCAATCAACAAAGAGGACTACAGTTACGGACAACAGTTTGGCATCATCTAAAATTTTAAAACTTTTGGCCAGAACTATAGGTTAGATGGAGAATCAGTAGGAAGTTATAACTGATTTTCTTGAACTGAAAACTAACATTTTAATTTTCTATACGTCTTTCTATACCATGTGGTAGTGCTCTAGAATATGTGTAGGTGAATGTTTTGAGGTTTCTCATTTGAGTTTATCTATGATTCTGAGATCTCTTCTGAGCCCACGGGTGGCACTTTAAACTTCTGAGTTTTAAAAAGTCACTAGAATCAAATTTTCCCTGTTTTCTTTCTTTTTTTTTATGTAAGCCACACCTTAGTTGGCCAGGGGTGGTCAGAGTAAGAAGGTCAAACAAATTACCATGTTTATAACCAAATGCTGAATGAGCCAAAATGTCTTCATATTCAGAAGAACCACAGCCATCTAGTGAACACTTACTGTCTATTGCCAGCAGTATAAAATTATACCATAATTTGATGGCACTGGTGCTAACAAAGATAAAGACACAGGCCTGTGTTGTATATTTCTATAGCTGGTAACTAGAACAGCAGAGCAGCTTCTGAACTCAACTACCTTATCATAGACCACTCTGGGTTCCAAGGCTTTATGAGTTAAAGCCACAGCCAACTGGATTTTGAGTAAGCACTGGGGTAGTTTTATGGCTATTCATGCCAGTATGAATATTATTAACTATACAAGCTACTGTAATAATAGTATTTTTAATTGCTAAGAATATTGACTTGAAATGATGTCTATGCGTTAATGAAATGAAACAGCAGAGCTACTGCAATACATTGTACAGAGCACTGTGGTATTGAAGTAGCTAAAGACAGTAAAGTGTTTTAATATATCCTTCCATACGTACAAAACAGGGAGCGCATTCCCAGTGAGGCCCCACATTTAATCTATTACCCTCAAAGATATCATGTTAATAGGATAACAGACTTGGTTGCACATTTCCTCCCCTAAATTCCTTGGGGGAATTAGAGGTCTCGAAATGTGGCTATTTGGAAATTGAAACCAATATGAGGTATGCAAGTAACGTATCAGTTATATGGAGTCATTGACTGTACAGGCACCTAGGAACAGGTCCAATCTATATTAGTTTTCCCATGTTGTTCCTGTTTGTTTATAAAATCCTATCCAGGATTTTCATCAAAAGCAGTATTAATTGACACATGCATCAGCTCAAACCTCTCTTTTCAGCAGCTCTGAAAGACCAATGACCTTTTCTTTATTCAGTTTTAGTGGCATTCCACTATAAGCAATTTGACAAGGGCAATAAAAAGCTTATTTTTTTTTACTTTGCTCAACAAGTTGCGGAACTTTGTCCCAGCTAAAGGAGCATCTTATTAGTTCCTTGGCACTTGTAAATTTAGATGGCAGTTACACCAGTGAGAGATGCTGATACACGCAGCACATTGTGAGCAAACGCACTTTGAAAACATCACAGATTATTTTTTCAACCTTAATTTAGTAGACACTGATTTCTTTAATTGGAGTTTGATCTGTAGGGATTACAAACATTATTAGCAAAAAACAAAACTTTAATCTGCGTCATTCCCATTAGATATGTTTTGCATGGTAGGCAATGTGCAACTGAAGAAGAAAAATGTTGGAAACAACAGAATATTTGAACTGTTATTTTCAGATATGTTTGAAAAAAAAAACAGTTGTACTACAGAGATTATATTTAAAATGATAATATCGCTCATTTGAAGGTAATTCCACACTAATGCTTGCCATGATGGTATTTTACAGACACGTCCTTGATGGTCAGCAAAAATCTTACATAAATTATATTTTCTAACCAGTTAATAGAATACAAATTAAAGTCTTTCTTTTTTGTACTGTTTATTGCCCCAATGTGTCAGGCATTGCTATGAATTAGTGTATGCAGTCGCTCCATGGCTTCTGCTATTGCTCTGGCTCCTGAGGCACTGTATTCAGTCACATGGAACCTAATTGCTTTGCTATGGCAGGAACAGCAGAAGAGCACTATTCTCTGCCCATGTAAAAGGTGACATTTAAAATGCCTGTGGCACTTAATATATCAGTATTGAAATGTTTTTGAGTATTAAATAAAGGCTTTCTGACTGGTTCTAATCTGGAAATGTTTAATAAAAAAATAAAAACAGATGCTAAACCCTTGGTTCTTCCACAGACCACTAATCGGTCAGTGCTGTTGGGCATGAGATGCAGGGGAAGGCATTCAGCTCCATAGAGACAGCCCTGCAACCCCTTACAAAGGGCGGCCCCATTCCTGTATTAGAGTGACAGTATTATTTCTAACTACCTAAGCAGTAGCCAAAGAATTCATGTTATTTGTCTAACAGGCAATACAGCTAAAACTACCTTTGTAAAGCTTAGAGAGCTATGGTGTGAATAAGAAATACAAATAAGAGATAACACATAGAACAAATGTGGGTTTTTTTTACAGCCAGTGTTGCAAGGGGACAGGTCAATTGTTACACTATAGTGTACCAACTGTACTTAGAGAGAAGACATGTCTAAAATCTATTGAGGGGTGCATTTAAATAAAAGGTCACCAGGATGTGATTAAATGGTATATACAAAATGGGTTTAAACAACAAGAATAATGCATTAGTTGAGATATCTGGGATTTTTCAAACTCATAGCAAATTGCTCTTTGAGGCACTTTAACATGAAAGTAAAATGCTGTGCAACATCAGAAGTTCCTTCAAACAGGATTTTAGCCCGGCTGCATAGTCAACCTTCAGCGACATTTTTAAGAGATTCGCTTTTTATATTAAGATATCATCCTGCCACACATCACTGTGCTCGACTACAATGTCTAAAGTGGCCTACTTTGAAGAATAGAAGGTTATGTAAATGTATTGAAGATTGTGTTGAACAGCGTGCAGTCTCTAACTGCCTCTTATTTGTGCACTCGTTCATTGCGTGATGTTCAAACAAGTTCAAGTTACAGGATAGTTCTCTTCAGTATAGTGGGAAGTAATGCACAGTTGTAGTAAACGATGTCAAACCAGTGTTGTTTAAAATCAACAGTGATAAACCAGGCATATTTGAAAAAGATCAATAACATTAGCAGCTGATGTTCCCTTCATTTATCACTGTTGAATGGGTCCCTAGTTTTAATTTACTGTACTGGCAGTTACTTCAGGCTCTCTCTTGTCTTTAAGAGTCATATATCTTTAAACACTAATTTAACCTGCTGTGCTGAGATTGTCTATTATGGATAGTACATCATCATATTAGTAACTACCTGTACTACTGCTGTGTTATTTTACCATTTCACAGGAGAGATTTTTCCTTCTTTCCTCTGTGATGATTACTGTTTGACTTGGGGGATATTGAGAGACTAATGGCGTGATCTTGAAAGAAAGCTATTGCTCAGTTTCATCACAGAATAAAATGAATCTCGTCTACTGTGAGCAATCTGAAAAGATGTCTGTTAATATAAGAAACAACCCACTGTAAAAACATTTGACCTTTTCAATGTTTTTGGCAAGAGGAAATGCACTGCAAGTACTTTCTGGTCAAGTACTTGCATCCATTGTTTAAATTAATATCCTGGCAAGATGTGTATTAATAAATATATAAGAGCTACTGTTTGTCTGAGTATAGATTTACTGTAATGTATTTGCTACCAACTAGGCATCTGTGAGAACATAATCTTGCCTCTGGCAACTCTGAAGTTCACACATGGGAGCTTATTGCCCATAGTCTGTCAGTTCAAGCAGATGTGAACACAATCTGATAGCTGGGCAGTCAGGCAAAGAGCAGAACAGCTGGATCCTCAGAGAACACTATTGCGGGCAGCATGGGCAAAACCATCCACAGTCCCACTGAACCAATACTGATCCACAATAGCAGCGTCTGTCTTATGTTTTCTGGCATTCTTGAGTCTTATAAAAGGTCTTCCACATGAAAGGCATGTAGAGCTAAATACTGTGGAGCTGAGACTTGGTATGGATGAAGATGGACACTTTTAGTCATCAGAGACTGCTCACATGAAGCTTCAGTAATTTGTGTGTTGTATATACAGAAGCAAGTAGTATGGCATGTTCACCTAAAAACTGGTCCAAGAGTATGTCAGTCATGAGATGCAGCATCCCAGTCTTCAGTCTTCTATCGTATTTGTGAATACATATATTATTTAAATTAATTATCGTAGCCACTGTTGGGTGAATAAGTCCCCTTATCTTTCTTCTACTTCAGGAAACCACTGCGAAAGGAAGAGAATGGAACAAGCCGAGGTGAATATGCAATGGCCTCCCGAAACAAGAAAAGGGTGGATGCTAACAATGCGGTCGTATAGGATCCAAGATGAAGAGGAAGGACACACAGACCCTAAACCCCCCTCCCCTCCAAAACACAGCTCCTCCCAACAGATGACAGGGGAGCTGAACTTTGAATGCACGCTCAAACCGTGCTTGCGTGCCATGGCTTCACTGGGAAATGGAAGAAAGAGACCTAGAGTGAGAGCAACCTTTGGGACTTAGGACCTCCTTTTCAAATAGCGCACACATATAAGATATTCAGAGCAGGGAGGCAGCCTTGCTCTGAAGTCTTGATGTTTGTCAGAAGCAAGGATGAACCTGTCAATCACGGTAACTCGGATAAATAAAAAACTTTGCATAGACATTTGAAAAAAAAAAATGTAAATAAAAAACTGCATGCAGTCTTTGTTGAATGCAACAACTTTTTAGATTCCTCTGCCTTTTATTGTTTTTTTTCTTTTGATGCTGCATCAGGGCAGTGTTATTTGGCATGAATTACAAGAGAAGGGGCAGCCCATTTGAGTCTAAATGCAAGGCACTGTCTGCATGGTCTGACCAGTGATCTCTTGTCAGACCTGGTCATTAACCCCCAGCTCCAAAATAATAAACCAACAACGTGAATGAAGAGGGATAGATGGTTGGTGCCAATTTTGTGAACCAAAAAAACTGCATGCTTTAAAAACTGGGAACAGACTTTTACCAGTCCCCTGACTATGCAATTCGAAATAGCTATGGTTTGCTTTTTTTGGTCACCAGTATCGTTTTTAGAAGTTAATCAGATTTTAAAAAAAGGTGCTGTTTTTAAACTCCACAGTTTATTTCATTTGCTTCGTTATATTTTTCCCCTGACAGAAGACTGTTGATATGTTCAATGTATTTTACAACGTACAGGTAAATTAAATACCCACCTACTCTAGGTTCCAACTGAATTTTCACGGTTGTGAACCTTTTTTTTTTTTTTTAATGGCTTCCGTTTGTTTTATATTTATTTTATTTCTTTGCTCCGCCGTCATCAGCTTCCTGGAATACATGGACTGTAGTCATATTCAGAGGCCTGCCTCTCTGAAAAGCTTGCTGCCTTGTCTGTCTCTCTGAACATGAAATGCATGGCCATCATCACCCCCTCTGCTCTGGCTTTGCCTCAAGGGAAGGATATTTTATTGGCTAATGTTGGTGTCAGTTCATTAAATATATAACCTACGAAAATATTTGTTAAACACTAATAACATAGCAACATTTATGACATTACCACAGTCAACCTGCTAAACTGTTCTTGTGAGTTCTGTCAGAGTTTGTGAAGTGTGGGCGCCTAATAAACAGAACGTACTGTAATTCAGTTAAGGAAACCATCAATTTGATTTTCATTTCCTCCCATGTTACTGAGCGTCTCAGAATATATAGAAAAGCTCTAAAAATAAACTCATCCTAAAAAGCTGTTTGTCCCTAATTTGTACACGTGCATTTACTTTTCAAAATGAGAGAAAAAAAAAACCATTTGAAAGTTACAAGACTAGAAATAAGCACACCGGTTATTGAAGCAGAGTTGGGTTGTTTATTTTTTGTTTTACAGTATAACTGGAAAGGGTAAGGGCTTTTTTCACATAAAAAAACAAACAAACAAAAACCCTTTTAGAAAAACACTTTGGATAAAATAGCAGAACGAAATTCACCTTTAATGTCTTTAATTCACTCAGCCACTCGCTCAGTTCCAGAATGTAAAAGTCATTTCTGTGTGATTTTACAAAGAGTCTTCTATAAGTCACACTGGTACTGTACCTGGTGTACTCCATAGCAGTGTAGGGTTACCTGGTAGGGATCTCAGACCTTTTCAAGCAGGTTCATGTAACTGTTTAATGTGTCAACATGTACCTTGTACTTTTTGTGACACTGGTAACTAGGCTAACTATTTTCAAGACACTGACAAACAGTAGTGACTGTGTTGGAGCCAGTGCATTTCCCAGCAGGTCCTTCTCCTTTGAGGGGTGCAAACTCCAGGGGGTATGAGAGAAAATTGACCATAAATAGTAAATCATTTTTTTTTTAAATGAAAGAAAAGCTTAGAGAAGACAGGAGGCTGTGGAATATGAAGTAGGAAATACTCTGTCAAGTACTTAATGTGATTACCGGCTTATCCTTTTCTTTCCAAATGAAATCTCCCCTCTCGACAAAGAAGAATAACCCTTGGGATCCCACTGAAGAGGTCTGTGCTGTAAAAGCATCACTTTGCATGAGAACAGTGGGGCTGACAAAAGCTGGACGAAGGCTTTCTCTGCTGAGGATGCTCGTGGTTCAGAACAAAGTCTTTTGATTTGAGTTTTTTTTTAAAAAGGGTCACTAAATGGAGGGTTTGTATAGAATGGAATATTTCACCTGTTTTGTATTTCCAAAAGTGGGCTGTTCTTGAGGTCTGGCATGGTGGCTGAATTCAGCAAAGGAAAGTGTCTTGGTGCATCGACCTTTTCTACCATTCTTTTGAAAGCATACATTCCTCTTTATGTAATGGAAATGGCCCCACGCAAGTGGTCTTTTTTCATTCTTTTTGTTACTAATTTATGTTCATCTCATCTTTATCACATTTAAATGAACTAAAATCAATGATGCCAAAACAGTAAGTATCTATACTTGCATGCAGTGAACCCCCTACTCTGGACCTGTGCATAAATGTACTTAGCAGCTTTTAGTAGCACTAAAGATTTTATGATTAAGAGCTTGACGTTACGATTGGCCTCTGTGGAGCAAAGTGCTGATCTCAAGAATGGACTCATTTTGAACACTTCAGGTGTGCTCTAGGTCTCAACATAAATATATTCCAATAACTCACCTTTAAGTCCGAACATGTCTAAGTCCCCTGAATAAACAAGTGCTGGATGAGTTCAATGTTGCTAAATCTTTCTTAGTGTCTTACAAAAAAAACAGTAAGGTGTTCTTTCTTCATAGCGCTGAGCAGAGTTTAGCTTTTTGAAATCAATAACAGAATTATAAATCTAAAAAAAAAAATCATAATTGTGTGTATAATTGTATTTTTGTGTTCGCCTTTGGTCAAAACAGTAGGAGTGGGACTCCTGAGTGGCGCATCCTGCACTCCGCTTGGAGATCAGCAGTTTGAATCCAGGCTATGCCACTGCTGACCGTGACCAGGAGTTCCCAGGGGGCAGCGCACAATTATCCAAGCAGTGCCCGGGCAGGGAGGGTTAGGTCGGCTGGAGAATACTTGGCTCACTGCGCACCAGTGACCCCTGTGGCTAGCCGGGTGCCTGCAGGCCTGCCTGTGTGCAATTCAGAACTGCGTGGTCCTCCAATGCTGTAGTTCTGTAATGGCTTCATGGCTTTCAGTGCAATAAAAAGCGGATGGCTGACGGCACACGTTAGTGCGGGGGTTGCAGAGGTGAGCCGGGTTGAATAATTGGGCATTCCAAGTTGGGAGAAAATCAGGGGTAAAATAATTGATGATTCCAAATTAAAAAAAACCATGGCAGGAGTAAATGGACCCTCGCCAAGTTATTTAAAGAACGTTTTTTTATGAATAGAATAACGTTTGGTACACATGAAACTGTTCTACACTGCTGTTGGATTCTTTAACAACACGCTAGAAGAGTTCCACGTTTCATCATTTATTGGTACAAAAAAAACAGGCTGTCTTGTGTGTGTGTGTGTAAGGTAACCATCTTCTCCTGTTTTTATATTTTGAAGGCCACTGTTCTTTCCATCAAATGTTTACCTCAATCGCTGAAAGTTTAGACTTACCTCTTTCAGTCTGTTGTGAAGTTTTTTTCCTCCTCCTTTTTGCTTCCTTTGCGGCTGTAGCTCCCTTTTGGGGGTGAATGAATTCCATCACCCAGCCTGGGCTGACTTCTAACAACCTCATAAAGAGGGCGGCACATTTCTGACCAAAAGGCAAATTCCTTTATTCCAATTTAATCATGCAGTCGCCTAGCTTATTGAACTATATTGTGGTCTACATATTACCACCTTCTGTGTTTATACTGCTGAGCTTAATATAGCGAGATCTTAATACTGCGCCCCGATTGAAAGTAACTGACTGGTGAGCAGATCTTTATGTGGAGCAGGTCACATAGATAGAAGTTCACAATTTTTCCTATTTTTGAATACTGCTGTACCAGGAAGAAGACTACAAACATTGTAAAGCTAGTTTTGGTTGCTGTCTAAAGTCCTAACATAGGATGTATTATATTCAGTGGATTTTTAAAATACAGACTAAAGCAAAAATTCTGTTTCAGTGTTATTATTTTAATTTAACCCTTATTATTATTAACCCTAATATTGTACTATCAAGGAAGGAGATGCATGAAAAGAAGCGGCACGTATGTTTTGTCAGCCCCGGTGTCTGTGCTAACCACCCTACACCTTATCATTAATCATTACAACTGTGTATATAGCACTAAAGCATTAAAGAAGACCTATTAACCAGTTTTCCTGCTACAAAATAAATTGTATTGAGTTTGCAAGAACAGACCATGCATTGTGACATATAACTGCATATACCTACAATATACCCAGCATCTGTGCATACCAGTGTATTATATCATGTACAAATAAAGTGTGAAAAATAATGCATGAATGTAAATATGATTAAGATTTAAAAATCTGCCTTCTTGACTGTGTATCACATGTACAAAGTAAAACAAATATGTTTATAGGAAAATAAATAAAATACATTTAACAACTCAAGTTGTTGATATGCTACCAATCAGAATTAAATACATGTTGTCATGTTTATGGAACAAGCCATTAATGTATATTTGGTAATTAAAGGTTGTTGCACAATATATGCATTGCATATCAACATGTTAAACATATACATTGTGCATTTAACTGTTTAAATTGTGCCGTGCTGACTTTTTTAGTTTTAAATAAAATTGTACTATTAAAACCACTGTGTATTTCAGTTTGTAAAAGGCTCATATAATGAAGGGAAAGCTTACACATATTGTTGATACTGTATTTAAGGATACTGTCCATCAGTAAAAACAAGATTAAAAGTATTCACTTTATTCCAAAAATGTAAAAGCTGAATTTTGAAAAACAAGAAACACAACATGATATCTGGTACTATGAAATTTCTTAATTTCCATGTCTTAATCTCAGGAAATCTGTAACACTTGCACTTCCTATTTCATTTGACCTCTGCAGAGTATTCTGGGTCAAAGCATATTACTGGCTGAAAGCATGTCAGTCAGTAGGGGAAGCTGCTGATTGGTTAATGACTGGAAAGAAGCCGTTGAAGGGGTGGGGATAATTTCACCATCCAGTCCAGGTAAAATGACCATGGAAGTGCAACACTACCTAAAGAACTGCTTGCAAACTGAGGTGTGCCAGCTAGTCCTTGCTGGAATTACCATATCACTTTTTCATGTTAGCATATATTAAAATGTTTCCACTTTATAATGTTTAATAGCTCATGCAAAGCAAATACACATTTCTGTTAAGCGCTTGCACTAAGTTGCTGACTAAACTAATTAAGTGACTTCGCAGCACAAATGTGCCGTGAATATACAAACCCTTATTACCACAACTGTTTATTCACAGAGGGAACAGTTAGCCTTAATGGAATGGGGAGACAAAATTCAAAGCTCTATAATTTACACATTTGCATTACAAAAAACATGCGATTACTGTCATAGTGACTTTTTTAGAATAATTATTTGCAGTAGGTGATCAAAGCTGATGAATTTTGAAGGCAATTATAAACAGCAATACACTCAGAAGCTAAGGATGCAAAGACAGAAATAAACTACATTGAAAGCCGTGTCAGCCTTTGAACAGCTATCCTCCTTATTAAACAGAATCATGGATACTTTGTTGTTATGTCTCTTTGTAATTCCTGAATGCACTATGGTCCAGTGAAATGGAAACATTCAAATTAATTTTAAAGTGAACGCATCTGCTGAAGAAATGTGTCATTTAGTGCCAGTGTTGAGTTGCTGTGGGGCAAGACAGGATGTCTTCATTTCTTTCCATTTCTTACCAAGCAAAATAAATGTGTGAACATGTGGTACCCAAGTAACTCAAGGGAACAGGCCAACTGTGGAACACGACTTGGAGAAAGCATAGAACATAGAGCATGGACATAATTAACTTAGTATCAGTCTGATACAGTATATAACAGTCCATCTTATCCTGTCTAGATTCATTATGTATATCATATGAGCATGAAATATTAGAGTTACTAATGTATTATTCTCCTTCTTGTTTAAACTCACTCTGTTTCAATCATTACAACCTGGTGGCTTTTTAAAAC
The DNA here is from genome assembly GCF_902713425.1 of Acipenser ruthenus. Lineage (NCBI taxonomy): Eukaryota > Metazoa > Chordata > Actinopteri > Acipenseriformes > Acipenseridae > Acipenser > Acipenser ruthenus. Next base: position 24,610,187 of record NC_081203.1, read on the forward strand.
TCAGGTTTAAAGCAGCTCTCTAGCGCTAAAAGAGCTCTCAGATATGTAGTTTCTATACAGTAAGAACAGCTGGTACACCAGAGTGTAACCATTACTCTGCCCCCCTGCAACACCATGCCCCTAATGGATTTAATACATTATTAATAAATACATAGAACGAATGTGGACTTTTGTCATGCCAGGGGTAGAGTCTGATGACTGTAAGAAAAAAATAATTAACAAGAGGATTCTAAACAGCAAGAAGAATATATAAGATAACTGTGCTACTTCAGACCTGTAGCAAGTTACTTTTTAAACAAACATTTCCAGCATGAGACAGCTCACTGCAGTTTTTTTTAAACCTCCATAACTCTTCAATCTATACCTCTGTAACTGCAATGCTTTACAGCTTATTTACACATTTAGTTTACACCTGTTTTTGATCTTCAAAAGTCTAGCACCTGTGTCTTCTTAAGCTCTGCAATCAAATGAATTAATTTGCTCATTAAAGCCTTCAAAGCTAATTTCATTATTCCACAACGCTATTGTTGCCTGCTGCCTTTCCCCAATCTACTCTCCTTATGTTGTTTATGTTGAAAATCCTCAGTTTCTGAAGAAGTCCTCCATCACTCAGTCTTGGTTGACCTTAATTGAGGGCTGTTCCCACCAGACTTGGAGGTAAAATCTGATGGATTGTCTCTCCTACCTATTGTCTACTATCATTCTACACTCACTAAATCCATTGCATCTATCAAAGCTGTGCATCAACCTTTGAATGTTGAAGACAAGCACACAGCAGCAACAAGAGACAAAACCTAATCTCAATGTTATGGGACGCATCTATCTTTCTATAATATGGAATTTCTGATCTTTTCCATTGGAAACACAGATTTGAAGGTGTTTTAGATAAAAGCTATATAATATAGTATCTGCCAAATGTGACATTTAGAATCACGAAGAGACAAGTGTATACAGAGAGGAATGTGAATAAAGCTAACGCTGAATGAACAAGACTGTGAACCGTGGACTGCTTTTTCTGTGGATGTGCGATTTGAAGGTAATGCAATTAGACATTTGGAGCAATTTAAGCATTCATGTATTGTCCAGCAAGAGCTCTGAATTATCCAGTAATAAAACAGCCTTGACAGCCATAACAGACCGAGTGAAATCCTAAAGAAAATAGACACAGAGGTCCTTTATTGTCACAACAATCCTGTTTTGAAACTGGAAGTGAATACATTTGTATCAATAAGTTTCAGTTAAAAATGAGCGTACACTGCACAATGCAAAAAGACGAATACAATCTGAAATAACTGTACATTTTCAGCTTACTATAGTAGACTGCAGTATTTTATTTGAGAGCAAATGGACCAACTGAACTATTAAGCATCTAATAAATACTAGTTAGGTTTCAAGTATTCCCTGTATAGCTAGTTTTATCTACTGGGAGAAAACATACAGTAAACAACAAACCCTGTTCATTTAGATTATTATTATTTATTTCTTAGCAGATTCTCTTATCCAGGGCGACTTACTGGTGTTACAAAATATCACAGTACAAAGTATCACATTACAAAGTACCATATTATAACATATCACATTACGGATAAGAACAGTTATAAAGCACAATAAAGTCAGTAGCAGATAAATCAACTAAGAGCAAAATAAAGAATGCAGTAAATAATTACATTTAAGAGCAAGTTCGACTAAAAGCAAAAAATAAAAATATTTGCTTATGTAAGAGCATGTAGTAAGTACAATAAATGGATGAGAATGATTTCAAATTAGAGCAACTGCAAATGAAAGATGGTTCAAGTGAAACTACCTCTGATGCTTCTCAAGCATGAGAAACAGTATTAGGCGTGACTGAGAGATGTGTTCTAACAGCAGTTGAGGAGTAAAATATGATCACAACCATCTGGGCTACAATTGCACCGGACAAGGGTAATTGAAGCCGTTAATTTTATTTGTTGACTTTGAATTGGAACTTCTGATGATTTAGCTGAATTTGATGTTGACGCAGCTACAGTGTATTTAGATCTTGAATATGAAAAATAAACAACATGGTAGCTTATGAGAACAATATTCCTTCTGCGAATTATTGAATTGTAAATACTTTATTTAATCAACTTATAGTATATGCCATTATTTTCCTAGAGAAATGTGTTTTTTATAATTAACTGCACTTTTTTTCTGACAATTATATATTCTACACCCCAATTTTAAATGCACAATTTGAATGTCATCTTTGCAACCCACTTGTCAATGATTTGACCCCCAGTTTTCTCCCAAATGTAGAATGCTCCCTCAGCACTGCAGTTCCCCACATCTGCTCTGGAGAACTGAAGGTCAGGGTAGTTCTCCCACCCCGTGAGTTCAGTTGTGTCAGTGCTTTTGAAATCTTCATAACAACTCTTATAAATATACTGTGTTACCTTTTCACCTCATTCTAAATTCTCATGAGACGGTGTAGATGGACATCCGATTGCCTGGCGTGTAATAACGGACGTATATGTCCATCTTTGAAATGCATATGGATCCTCTTACACTTTCAAGACGCACATGCTCTATCTACAGTGTCTCATTAAGGACAGTGGCATTTTTTTTAAATGTGCTTTGTCGAGATCACAAGATACTGATCTCAGGATTTCGAGATTATGACATAGTTTATCTTCTTGTATTTCATAGTTTATCTTGTATTTCATAGTTTATCTTCTTGTATTTCATAGTTTATCTTGTATTTCATAGTTTATCTTCTTGTATTTCATAGTTTATCTTCTTGTATTTCATAGTTTATCTTCTTGTATTTCATAGTGATCTTGTATTTCATAATTTATCTTGTATTTCTTTCCTCAGTGAGCCAGCCACTGTATCTATCTATGTTGTTGTTTTTGTTATTTTGGGATTCACACATTTGATTAAAGTATCAAATATATTTATTGGGGTATGAGAGAAAAATAATTAGAACCCCCTTTTTTGCCTCTGCATACCAAAATAAGTAAGTCCATATATTTTTTTTTTCATCAAGAAGTGCACTTTGAACCTGTCCACCTCATCTTGTCTCAGCTGTTGGCCGGGTGCCAATGAAAGGATATGGAGAAGGCTTTTATTTTTCAAGGCTCCAGTCCATCACTGTCTATGAACTAGATAACAGTGCCTTGAAGAGATATGGCCACCTCCTTTGGGGAGAACTGCCTACGTGTGAAAAAGACATTTACTGTATCAGAAGCTGTCAAGGCATAACTTAATTTAAATAAAATACAATAAAAACATAGACCTCCTTTTTAGCTACTGCATAATGTATTACAGCACATATATTTGGAATATTATAGCAATCTTTAAATGTTTCGAATGGGAGTATTATATATAATAAATGACATATATATTGTCATTTATTAAAATCAAAACACTAACTTTTCTGCATATTCGGAAGTATACTGAATAAAGTCACACTAATCAAAGCTTCTTTATTGAACCAGTATCGATATTTGTCGAATGTATAACTCATAAATACCGTACTACTCTAATGAAGTTACTGTTTAGTGTAGAATGACAAATACCTTTCCCTGTGATATGGCTTGTATTAACAAATTCATGCAACGCTGTTACACTAAAAAATCTCCACTAAGAACATCTCCACTACAAAACTATAGACATTTATATAATATGCCTAGCTGCAGAATTGTGCAAAAGTGAGTGAAATGACCATTCAGCTCTGTGAAGTAAGTTATACTGATGACCTTATTATTGTTATAAAATCACCAAAGGCAATCTACATGCAAGAACTGGGACAATTGCTTCAATCTGGTTGAACTGTTACAGTACTTGATTAATACAGTATAGTGGTAATGCTTTTCTTTTTTTAAATTGATATGCAAATACCCATTATTTGAAGTTCAATTTATGTTAATAAATAGTCACTGCAATACGGGGTGCTTGTGAGTATCCACCATTAGACTGTTATTGCAATTTTGTGCTATATGTATGTTTATTAAAACGAATATTATTTCCAACAAATATATAAGACATAAAAAGATAGCTGTGTAATATTTTTTTTGGAATAATACTGCTACTTTGTCATTTTAATATGATTAAATTCTATTAACCTCTCACAGAACTTTAATAAATGGGTTATTGTATATCCATGTAATACTCACATGCAAAATAAAGTGTTACCAATGTAATTTATAGATGGAAAATGTACTTGTCTATTTCCCTGTGCTTTTCAAAAAGTTAAGGATGCTGAACAGCATGTGTTTACAGCAAATCGAATTGTATGGAAATACCCAAATCTCACCCTGACCTCGCATGCTGTCTCTGACATGCTGCCTCTATCCATAGTTCAAATCAATCAAAAGCAAACTAAGTTCAAGGAGGATAACTCAATAAGCCACACAGAGAATGGGTAAACAAGCTAAAAAGCCAGTCTCATCAGCTCGCACTGAGCTCTGCATTTATTATCCACAGTGCAACGGTCATGCTCACACAGAATGAATAAAATCAAATTACATCTGGCATAATTGAATTTGCTGTGATAAAGTGTACTTGTAGGATTTCATTTGGGTTATAGGCACTTTCCTAGGAATTGTACAAGATAGAACCAGTCTGTATTACTGGACTTATATTTCTAAATGGGTAAATCTCCTGGTTAAATAAACAAATAAATACATTATAATGTTTGTTTTGAGTATTGATTTGATAAAGTACCAGTGGAGTTATGTTTTTCAAAAGGGCCTTCTAGGTACACAATGCTATCATTATCATCGCTCAGGTCATCACCAAAGAGCATAACCATCCACAGGGTGTAATTGAGCTTTGATACGCAATCTCAAGCTGCTGCTTGAACTCACAAGCTTTCCTTATCATCCAGAGTTTAATGGCAGTGCTTGTATTCAAAAAAACACAATTTACTAATGTTCATATTCAGAACCTAACAAAGACTGAGGTTAAAGAGCAAACATGCAATGGCAGACATAATAAAATGTGATTAAAATACCGTAGAAGTCTTCAGTCAGAGACTAATAAAAAAGTCTACCAAACTAGGTTGCTGGAGCTCAAATACAATAGCATAGTAATTTAGCTTTCAAATAATTACTTGTGGCCTTCTACACCCAACAACCTGTTCTTATTCCAGCTAGGCAAACATTTGAGATTGATGAAAATGTGTTTTGAAAGTTAAATAGCAGAGTAATATTTGAGCAATTATTTGTGGGGTGGTTCCATTATTTTTAACACAATAAGAAGCAGAATGTCAACCAGTGACATTGCCCGTGGGAAGGCACAGGTAGGAAAGGAGTAGGAGGAGCAAAAAACAAAGCAAAAATGAGATGAAATCAAGGGGAGTTGTTGGTTCTTTTTGGTTTAAATTTGTGCATGTTTTCACAGTCTTCATTATTGTAAACTGGCCACTTTGTTAGGACCTGAACCTAATATGGGGATGAACCCCTGTGGCATCGACTCCACAACATGCTTGAAGCTGTAATGATGGATGTTAATCCATTCCGTTTTTTATATTTATGCACAGTGAATGGATGTATTATCGTCTTTAAAGTAACCATCACCAACAGAGTACAAGAGCAACATTGTTGAGTGGACTTTAACTGTAGATTGTCTATTTTGTTTTTAATTAAGTTGTCTTGTCAATACTACTAGAGCAATCTGTAGTTTTGAGTTATCTCTGCAGTATTACAGAGTAAAAGTTATTTAAATAATGTTATTAATAAGTCTGTTTTGAATAATTAAATAAGGGCTTCCCCTCATAGCTCTGCAAGCATTCCTTAATTCTGGGCTATTCTCAAGCAATTGTGTTGAATTGTGTGGTGATCTATTTTTTTGATGTGGTCTATTGTTCACTTGAGGCTGAGATGACCAAGCTCATCCAACTTGTTGGAGTCAAACCCTGACCTCTAAAGTTTAAAAGCATAGCAACTTAATGAATTGGGTCGCTGCGCCGCCTATTCTCTCCACAAAAAGCATTGCTGACATTGAAAGAGGGATTCTACCTAAACCTGTCCTCATGCTGATGGTCACACACCTTTACCTTTGCTGAGACCTTACAAGACAAGGAAAAGCCCCAGGCTCTCTGTTTATTCACTGCTAGACTATAAATATGGATACATGACCTCTGTCTGTCAGAACTCTGACTGCTCAGCCACGCAGCAAGGGCTCCTGTCAGTTTGAGCTGGTTGTGTTATCCAAACTGTCACATTTCTAAATTCAGGCTTTTTCCCAGCTGCCTACACTATTGACCCAAGTTGATGATTTTGTGGTATCTGCCTTGTCAGTCAAAAGAAAGAAAAAATGAATACAGGCTATGCAAGTGGAATGATAAAATGCATATAAAAAAAATCCCATTGTGGTTTATCAAAATAGAAGAGCACAGCTGTTTCAAAGATGCAAACTTTATGAAGGGAAAAGTACAGTACTTAGAAAATTATTATTATTATTATTATTATTATTATTATTATTATTATTATTATTATTATTATTATTATTATTAGTTTATAATACTAATTATAATTATTCTGTAATTATTGCACAGATTGTTGAAAATGTGCAGATGCATTGTTAATGAGAATGTTTCTTAGGGAATGCACACGATTTACATTTACAATATGGAAATCACATTGAAACTAGATTCAATTTTATCCAGGGATGTTTGTTAATTGCAAATAATCAAAATAATTGATCATTAATTAACATTGCATTATACATTTTTGTCTATTGTATGATGTCTGTACTTGATTAACAAGTAAGGGCATTGATCACACCAAAGTTCAATTTGTTTTAGTTAATTCAGTAAGTAATAAGGTAGCCAATTAGTTAATTAAGTTTTCTAGCCACACAGGTGTTTGATGGTTTCTTTTGAGTTTGTGAGCTGTTTGTTTTGCCAGTTTTGAGGATTGAAGCTCCTACAAGCCATTTTCTATGAAGATTATTTAGGAAAAGAGTAATAAATATAGTGAAGCTTTTACAATATGTTGCTCATTAAAAACATGTTTGTCAAAAGCTTGGATCCTGCATCAGAGGTGTGCTTTGGAATTCCTTTCCACTTTCCTCCAATTTTTACAAGTGCTGGTTTGGAATCTGGGCTGGAAGTTATTTCAGTCAGGATCTGTGCTGCTGCCCGTCTTTGTGAAATCCTGATCTGTACTGGTAACATCTTATAAGTCAACTTATTGTCATAATATTTGATACACAGTGTATTCTATGCCTTTTTTTCCATAGTTTAATAGAGCTCTCAAACTATGGTCTAAACTACATCTGGTACACCATGATGTAACCAGTAATCTGTCCCCCTGTAACACTGCCCCTAGTGGATGTAGAAAATACTAGAAATGTGGTATTTCTTGTAACCCTGTAAACCAGGGCTTCCCAACCCGGGTCCTCAGGACCCCATGTGTCTTTTGGTTTTTATTCCAACTGAAAGTTCTAATTAAGCAAATTATTACTTCAATGAAGCATCTAGTTAAGTAATTGAGAGCTCAGTTGGAATGAGAACCAGAAGACACAGGGGTCCCCAGAACCAGGTTTGGGAAGCCCTATTGTACACAGTCCCAGAGCTGTTTCCTGGAGTGTAACATTGCAGGCTGCTATACCATCTGGCTGGGCTTCACAGCCAGCCAGCCCCAGTCTCATTGTATTCACCACGTTTTTTGTCCCTGTGACTGAAATGTAGTGCATTTAGGTATGAGGGTTCACTGTCAAGGGCAAAGTAAAGAGCAGTTTATAAATAATTGAAAAATAATCCCATCACGTTCAAGGATGTTTGACAGCTCTTCTGGACAGCCTTTAATATATATATCAAACTGAGCCAATCCCTCCTGGTATTTTGAGTGATAACAAGCCAAAGATGTAATTTATTCTGCATAAACACGTTTACTCATTTGTGATGGAGTGGTCTTGCTGATCAGTCTACAGGTTGTATATTACACACACATGACCGGGTATGTTTGCAGGAGTTATTCCCTTCACTAGCTGTCTATAATTGATGCGCTAGAGAGCACAACCTCTGAACATCTGCAGGAGAGGCTCGAGAGTGAAATTTGCACCAAAGGCTCTGCCTGAATGTATTTACCCAGATCTACCAGTCACTCAAATTCTCTTTCTATAGCAGTGGATTGGTTAAGCATGTCTGAATGGCTTCCCTTTCTTTCTCCATACAGTTTATTAAATTTACAGACTTTAACCACTCCTAGATGTTCAGTAGGAGAAAAAAAATCCCTCATTTTATGTTACATGCCAACATATTTTTGAAAATATAAATCTCAGATTCAAGGTTTTGAAGGCAAACGACACCTCAGCTTGGATACGTATACTGTTTAAAATGTTGACATGGGGAATGTTCAATGTTGGGAGACTAGACAAAGCGTATACATGTTTGGCACAAGAGTTCTTTGTTTTTTTTAATGGCTATAGTAGTTGTTCAAATGCTATTGTTTACCCTCAAGAATACTGGTCTAATTCATAAGCAGAAGTGTGTATGTTCTTACAAAAAAAAACAAAAAAACCTGGTAATTAAATGAGATAAACACAGATGTCTTTTGTCAAAACCAAGGCTGTTTTATGATGAGTGTTCTCAGATGCAGCAAATTGCACGTTTTTGATCTCATCTTGGTAATTCATTAATAGGTACAAAATAGACATTTCCAAAAAAAAGGAATATCACTAAATTGTCTAGGCAACAAAGGAGTGGAAATAAAATATATTGAATTCCTTCCTTACAAAACCTTAATTGTTAAAGATTTGACAGGGGCATAGAAAAGAGACTGGCATGGAGGAGTGGAAATATTACAGTGCAAAAAAAAGCTTTCCCTTTTGTTTCCTAAATCTCCAATGGGGGTTTTAACTAGCTCATACCATGAGCCGACGGCTATTTTGTCTTTTAAGAGAATTGCAGTAAAAGATCCACTTAATCCGTTGCCAGAGCATAGCAAGATAAACAATATTTTCCTGATATGTGCAGTATTATTGATCCCATTTCCTTCTCTCGCTTCATCTGTATACTGCTGTGTGTGTTAAGTAGTATAGGCCTTTCATAACTCATGTTGGTAACAACGATATCAAGCAGAAGAACATCATGTATCCTCTATATATACACTAAACAGTACAGTATATACACTGTCAGTAACTTTTATTTAAAACAAGTAATACCTTTTTTTTTTTTGTAAATCACAAAACTCACACAAGGTAAAAACCTTCCTGTGGGGGGGAAAAAAATACACCATTTCATTATTCATCTTTTATTGAATAAAGAACTGAAAACTATTAAAGAAGATAACCGTGATCCCTGGAGTAAGTCACAGGCAATAAAAAATGATCAGATGCCCCATAATAGTAAACAGGTATGCTATCCAAACGTCATCACCTTATTCAGACAGTTCCCCTAGGTGTTGTATATTCCTTTAAACGTATAGAAAACAGAAACAAAGCTTCCACTCTCAATCTGTAGTCTTCTTTATTAAGTGTTACTACGTTCTGTAACAGAAATGTTAGTGCAATTTGTATCTTTTCAAAAATACAATTGTGTCCAGCAGTGACCCGGGATGGCACTTCAATGATACTATACATCACATGTACCATCATTTAATTTAAAGATACAATTAGTGTAATATTTTCATTTATTAACAGTTTTATTTATAAAAGTCAACACAAGTTGGCACAATTGCATGGTGCGTTTAAGAGTACTACCCTTGTAAGGACTACAAAGAATGGAAGAATCTTTCTGTGGCTTTAATTTCTTTCTATTTGATTCGGTGTCTCCTAAAGTGTTTATTCTTATCCAAACACACTTCACTGTAGATATTTAGCACTTCACCCTTTTAAGGCATAGACATTTAAAAAGTTTCACATCATTGAATGTATAATTTATTCAAAGACATAGTCATCAGAAACCTCAAAATATCTCATTGTGTGTTTTCTAAACCCTTGTCAAACATACTGCGATGTTGGGAAATTTTGACATTGATAAATATAGATACAATAATTACCATTTTCTGTAAACGCTTTAGAAAACGTGGAATGACAACCCAGTAGTTTCACTTTAATGCTTTATATACAGACATGGTCTGGCTGAAAATGCCATTGCATTGCATCACCTGACTTCACTCAATGTGGCGTTCAGCAGAATAAGCACTGGTTGTTGCCATGGTATTTCACATGGGGTAAAACTGGGACACCGCTTCCGAGGACTGGATCTCCACCTGGGCCATTTTGAACTGGGTGCACTGTAACCACTTGCGCAGCACTGAAGGGATGGCGCTGGTCTGAGCGCAGCCCTGTAGACCCTGCAGGTACTGATGGTTCACGTTGTTCTGTATTGCTTGAAGACGCAATTGCAGCCCAGCTGATAAATGCTGTGAACACATGCAAGGTTATAAGAACACACACAAGGTTATAAACTCTTTAATGTTAGCAAAGCTCAGTATTAAGCCATAACCCTTACCTTCAAATTTGACTGAATCATAGGTAACCACATGGGTATGAGCTGTTAAAGGAAAAGAGAAATGCATTGAGAGCTCTTTATTAACATTTTACCACATTTACAAAATGAATACAATCTTATAATGATAAATCCATAGCAAATTCATATCTTCATATACAGTGAGCTATTTTCCTAAGTTTTTATTCACTGTTTACATTGCTTTTTTGTTTGTTTTTTTTCAACACAAATACACCCACCTTTACAAAAATGGTTGAGTTGCATTCCTGAAGAGCCTCCATTAAGCTGATCACATGCAAACACACCATTTCAACCATCTGTGGGTTGGAAAAGAGAAAACCAGAAGGTCACGTGAAATGCAAGCTGGAAATCAGTTCTGATGGCTCTCATTCAAAAAAGGCCAAGGACTGAACTGCTCACAGAGCTAGAGGAGCTGTGTGTGTGCAGTTGCTCCCCTGTATACTGTACCTTCTCAAGAGGAAAAAAGGTCTATGTGGCTGTCCATTTTAACCTCTTGTTTAGTGGAATTGCAGACCGATTGCATCTTTTTCTAGTATGTTACAGGAATCTATATGATGAGCACCCACAAGTGCTCTAGTTATACTTTGAGGGAAGCTCAGTATAGCTTGGTAGGTTACTTGGTGCCAATATAATGTAATATGGGATAGGGGGGACGACTCACCCAGACACACCTGATAATAAGGGAGTGGAAACAAATTTAATTTTTGCAGTTCTTTCCAGTACATCGTGGCAGGCTGTGTCCGACCTGTTTTCTAAATTGCATTTATAGCAGCGTTATCGGATTGGGAAGATGATTTAATCAAAAAAACATTCTCTCTTTTTTCCTGGACAACACAAACCAGGTTTTTTTTTTTTTGTTTTTTTTTAAATGAAACTGGTGTACCATGACTTGCGAGTAACTGATATCTTCATTGAGATTCTTAACTACCCCAAGCATTATTTTGCATCAACAGTGATATACAGTACAATGCATCAGTTTGTGCAGTTAATAAACTTTCAGTATTTATCTTGATAAATGAGTAGCCTTGTCTCAAAGTTGAAGCATAGTTGCTGAGAATGAGAGTGTGGTTTCTGCACACGTGCTCCTCCACAGATGGGAGAACAGGGGAGAATACAAACACTGTCCTGATATAAATCACTCAAAATGAATGTGGACTCGGCAGACTGATGCAACGCTTCACCTGTGCTAAGCTGGGCTTCAGCGAGTGGCAGAACGATGTAGGTGGAACATTTCAGCTGTCAGGTTTTGTTTTTTCTTTGCATAAATCAATGCAGTGATGGTAGAAGAAAGTGTTATAGTTTATTCACATGGCTGTGTTTTAATGGGAGCAATGCTCTCAGCTATCACCTATACATTGTGTGCTGTTGGGCTCTGTAGCTTTAATGAGGGTCTTACCACTTTATTATGTGCCATGAGTTGAAGAATGCTGGGAGTGACTCTGCTCCAGAACTCCAGGCCCGTGAGGATTGCAGTGGATGCAAACTCATTCTGGTTCTGCATTGTGGGGGTTGCAGCTGCCTGCTCACAGTAGATTGTCCAGAGCTGGGCAAACATAAATGCATGGAACAGGGAGCACATGTGCAAAACTGATGTCTGCAAAAAAAACAAAAGAAAAGAACATTTACAGAATTCTCTTTAAAAAATCAGATTTTATTTATTTTGATTTTTTCCAACTCATTCCCAGAGGATGGCATTATTATTATTTGCAAGGCCCTCACCTGTATATCATTTAAATATATTTTATTTCCATATCCCAATTAATACCACTTTTATTTAGCAAAATATACAGCGTGATTTCCTATCTCCATTTTTCTGCAATGGTTTGTCCTCCCCCCCCCCCATTATAATATTTATCCCAGCATCATTCACTGATAAAGAACGTTAAATTGTGCTCAATTAAAACTTCATTGAGGTCAATTTAACTGTCTAAATACAATAACTGAACAGGTCCTTGTTACAGTACACCATTGCATATTAATGTGTTTTTGTGTGAAAGAAGGAAACTATATGAAGTCTAGGAAGAGAAATTTTTTGGCTAATCCCTCCATTTGTGTTGTTTGCCTAATAAATACCAAGTTGTTTCAAACCAGCAAACCAGGGCTGAAAGTTTGACATCCTACACATTATTAGCTTATCCACTAGGCCAGCTTCTAGTATTGCTACTGTGCTTGCTATTTTATATATTTCCTATGCATTTAGACACCAAGACACGGTCTTTAGGGGTCAGTTAATATAACAGATGAAAAGTGGTGATGGAATCCAGCAGGGTAATTGATACATTTGATAGAAAAAATGAAAACTGTGAAAATTGTTATTTCTATGAGATTATCTGGGCTGTTTGAAAATATTTGGAGTTCTATGAATCTGCATGATGCTATTTTATTAAAATTCTCCTTTGCTCAAACAGATGTGACCTTATTAAATGCTAAATATCCATGAACGCAGAAATAAATGATGAATAAGAACACATGGCAGGGGATAAAAAATGCTTTACAAGCTTACTGTGCCTGTGCTTTACTACACGTTGCTGTGCTTTACCGTGGTATCACACAGCAAACCTTTATAAAAGCATAACCGTCCAGACAGCTTATCTGTCATTATTAATGCTATTAACTTTAAGGATGCATTAAATACCACTGAGGCATAAATCATGGTTATTCCACTGTGGGACACTCCACCGCTAAACACAAAAACTATACGCACAGGATCAGATAAATAAAACTGACAGAAAATGTGTGGAAAAAATAAAGAATGAGATTGGAAAGAAAATGATTCAAACAATAAAAAAGGTTCCTCTGAGGGAGTGTATTCATAACTATTTTAAGACAGCCCATTAACACCTGTAATCTTCTTAGTCCTAAATAATAGGTAGAGATGCAAAATCCTTGATATGCTAATCAAATGCAGATAATCTACTCACATGGAATGCAGATTTAGCAGATGTCCATAATATACTGTATAATTTTATTTTTACTCCAAGGGTTGGTATCAACACCATACATTTTAAAAACCCTCCTCTTGTAACCTGACAGACCAGTGCATTCCACGAGGAAAATAAGGTTTATTGCCAGTAGTAACAGTATTGAAAAAATATTGGATTTTGTTCTATATTGTTTAAGCAGCTCTTTTTTTTTTAAATGATTTAATTTGATTCACCTTTGAACAAGATGGAGTGATGATCTATTTATTACTCTTGTTAATGTAATGAATCTTTTTAAAATTGTGGCCACCTGTCTAGTTTAATTAGATGATTAACCTAAGTTCCTGCAAAGATAAAGGAAGTGAATCTGGTTGTATAACACCAGGATTAAATAACAGGGTTAGCTAATCCTTGTGAAGAAAGAGATACACAGAAAAGTAACAATTACCTTTGACTGTTCTGGAAACCCAATCAAGATGACAATCAGGTGATCACTAATGTGTGAGCCAGCGTCGAGTGGAATGGGCATACAGGAAGTAGACCCTTGATTCAATGCACTGTGGGTAAGAGATCCGAGCAACAGCCAAGACAGCAGGCGAATATGGGAGACGCACTCAATAAACTCTTTGGGTCTGAAAAAAAGTTAAGATAATTTTTATTTTTTAAGACAAAAGTATAAGAAATTGATTTTTGACGTGAACTCTTAGGTCAAACATTTCAACATTGAAAAAGCTTAATTGTCATGCCAAATATGATTTGTGTTTGGTTGTTGTTACCCTTGTTGCATGGCAGACGGAGGGTGGTAGAGCCAAGGCAGGTAGCGAATCACAGCCTTGTTGTCACGGTGATTACCTTTGCTGATTTCCATTGCGGCTATTTGTGCAAGACCTACTTTCAGGTTCCCGCCAAAAGTGTCTTCATGCAAGGGCTGACAGCAGGTCTTCATGTGACTCTAAAATGCAACAGGGATGGCAAATATGGATCTCCAAACACAGAACTGTGTGATAAGTGCATGTTTAAAATATTAATCAATGCAGAGTAACTACATATAGTTAATGGACCTGTCCATTGTACAGTACTTCCAGTTCATTACAGTATTTCCAAACTTACAGGTAAATCCTATCTAACAACAAAATCCTTGCAAGCCTTTTTTTTCGTCAACACATTAATAAGTGATTATTTCAAATTAGTGTATACTTACTTTTAACTTTGTCAATGTATGCATGTCAGCTATGAAGTCCAGTAATTCATTAATATATTGCCTCATGCACTCCATTGCAGCTGTGATACACTGGAAGAAAATCAAAATGACATGTAACTGTTACATGATGGTATTTCACAATGTTTCTTCTTAAAACAGATTTAATCCCAGGAGGAGGTCACTAAATGATGTACTTTTAGTCCCAGTTTTAGCAAGTAAAACACAAGACCACAGTTTGCTATTGTCAGCAGACTGCACTTTAAAGTTCAGTCGTGGAATGCTTATTTTTGGCTGCTAAGTACTCTGGATCAATCCTACCTACCAATATCCTTTTCATCATCAAGTATATGTAATTAATGCCACTTTGGTTAATGTAATTAATGCCATGCCAGGGGTTGGTTAGTGTGGGATTGTGGGCTCAATAGACCTCACAGATAATTTAATTAAATATGATTTAAGTATTGTTTGTGTAAAGTATTTTCAAATATTCTTAATCTATTAATCTATTAACCCACTAGTAATAAGATGTTTATAATTGACGCTGTGTTTGGGTGGGGAGTAGTTGCAGAGTTACGGTGTTTAACGCCTCTCTAGTAAACAGACAGTCCACTTGTAGAAATGTGTAAATTCTTTTTTTGCTGATCAGAAGAATTGGATCTTATGAAAAACAACATTCAGAAGATTATAAAATCCCAAACCAAACAGTAATTACAATATGAGGTTGTAATTCCTAAACCCCCTTCTCAAGAATGCACTAGCTACAAATTAGAAAAAATAGAAACTTCTAAAAAAGCTTTATGAAATAGTCAATACTCACACCAGGTATAGATGCAATCATGTTCTTCTGCAGGATTGTCGACTCAGCTAGTCGTGTTCCAGCATCAGCACAGACAAACTAATGAGAACATTAAAGATATAGATATTTTTTCTCTCTCTCCCCCTGGAGAGTACTTAGATATACAATATTGCATTTTTTTTTTTTTTTTAATTATTATGATTAATGATCTTCCTGAAACCGCATTTTCTTGCCATCATGTGCCCTTTTTAATGTGATTTTACTACATAATGGGCATTAGCTAATTGCTACTATTTTATGTACCTGTACTAAATAAAGACTTGACATATTTTGTAAGCAGTATTTATATAAGCAGTAAGGGATATTTTTTTAGGATTTAGCCCTGTGTTTTAACCCTAATGTCCCTTGCTTGTCCCTTGTTTGGGAAACCGTACCTGCACCAGCAGCAGCAAGTTAGTGTCAGGAAGAGGTGATTTAAATTTTAAAGCCTGCAACAACTCCAAAACAACACTGCGAGACAGATAGAATTTATCCCGCTCCTGTAAAGAAAGAAAAAACATCACAATCACGTGAAACCCAATTCTACATTTTTAGTGTGTTACAACCTTAAATATTCATTTTCACATATCAAAATGGAAATGAAACCAGACACAACAGAGGATGACCCCTCCCCCTTCCACTGGTTAGTTAGAATGCTTAGTTAGTTTAATTGTGTCTTTTTTTTTCTTTTGGGTTGGGGGTGTAGGTAACTGCCAGTTTAATTCAGTGCCTTTCTGTTTTAGCTTGCCAGTTGGTGCTTTTTTTGGATTGGTGAAGACTGGTGAAAAATGACAGCAACAAGAGTTGCATAACAAACTGAACATTTGACATCTCAATTTCATAATTTCTGTATGAATTTACTTTCCACAGTGGCAACGGCCGCTGCCAGGCATTGTGATTACGTGCAGTATCTTTCACTTCATCCCTGTTAACTCAATGTCAATACCAAATCAATTGCCCTTTTGAAGCAAACAGAATTGAACAATAAAAATGCACCCTCATTTCTTTGGCTAGTCCATGGAATATTCCTCCTAGGTTTAAAAGCATATCTTTCGTGCATAGGCACACTGTTTAACTTTCCCATTATATTTTTCAGTTGTTTGACCATATAAAGTTTGGAATTTGGAAGGAACTTGGAAGGATTCTGCATATCCACAATTAAAGTAAAAAAAAACGAAAAGCAGCAAAATACTTAACACACAGATAAAGGAGGCAGAGATAATGCTGAAAATGCTAATAAGAGGTAAGAAACAGGATTTTAAGCTAAGACATAAAACCTGATCTCCTATAAAAAAAGAATTTAGCAATGCAATCTGGTGGCAGTGTAGACTCTGGCTTCAGTATGACACACAGTTCTATAAACCATTCCATTCCACGGCTATGCTCTCTTCATATCTAGGCTATGTATCTTCTGTAGGCACTTCACAATATGTAAATCAATATGCACTGATTAGGTACTTCATCAAGGAGATGGCGCAGCCTGCCTCAGAGACCTTCCCCTGGCACAGAAATATTTCTAGATGAAAAATTATTACCTTGTTGAAGCCTCGATAGCACAATCCACAGAGCTCCGCAAGGTAGGGGAGGCTGAAAACCGCGTGCTGAATCACAAAACCCAGTAATTTGGAAAAGGGTTCCAGCAGGCTCTAAAAATGAAACACGACTCCAAAATCAATATCTCGCAACCTTTCAAACCAAAAATAAATAGCATTTTAAATAAAATAAAACTATTAAACTTACAAAACAATTAACACACTCAAAGCAGGGTCAACGTTACTAGTTATGTAACATGAAGAGTTCAGTGCAAATTCCATTATGATGTAAACATCTTGATAAATCTGGCATTCAGTGTTTATATATTATTTGAGCCATTGGGCTGATGGAATCTGTTTGCCTACTAATGATAGTTCAGTGCTCAGGATACAAGGGACAAGTCAAGAGGCAGCATACAGCACTGCACAGTAACAGCAAATGTGTTCCTGAAAAACCATTCTCACTAACTCCATCCACATACTTGGAATAAACATGAGGACAAATGATAATACATCAGGAGTTACTTCAGGAAATAGGAAACATGTACCTGCTCTCAGATCCTCCATGCATACAGTATACAGACATAGTGTTTAACCTCCCCATTATATATGCCCTTGGATGCTTAATAAAGAGGGCCCATGTTCTTTTGCTGACTACATTGACAATAACTTACCCTTGCTGCATTTGTGGTAGGAATCTTCAGCAGGCAGATAATAATTCTTAAACTTGAGTCTAAGCAGCACTGTCAAAAGAAGAAATGAAAAGACAAGTTTGTTTTCCAATGTGTTCTGCTCTGTTTAGTAAATAAAAAGACAGAGAGAAAAAGCATAACCTTTTAGTTGACTTCTCATGCATGACATATGTTTCATATTCAAAGCTGCTCTTCAGTATTAAATGTTGGCCCACAATCCTATAATGTTGTTATGTATGATATAAATAAGTAACGATTTTCAGCAGCAGGATCAGGCCAATTACAAGGTGGTGGGTAAATTAACTAAACAATAAGTAGATATGGTTATGATGGATGTATTTATTTGAAAACCAAGACATCTGCTTTAATGTCTAGGGTCTCCTGTTTTAAATACACCAGCATTCTCCATCACAGTAGCTTCTTGTATCTGCCAGTAGTTCTCTTACTTTTTTTTATTTCAAGGAAGCCCATCATCATGTTTCATTACAATATAAACAAAAGGAATCTGGTAATAAACACGAAAGGTTAAGGAAACCAATAAAAGCATTTTAAAAAGCTTGAAATATGTTGTTAGGGCTGTTAATCTGCCCCTCGTACCTTCAGTGGTAAGATGGAGGGCAGTTTTGTTAAAAAGGTCTGGAACTGGTTACAGATGGTCGTCCACAGACTGCTGGGAGAGTCCATGGGTAGCGCTTCCATGAAGGTGGCAATGTTCTCCAGACAGTGAAGCATGGGGCCCCCTGCTGGCAAACTCTTCTTATTGTTTAAACCCTGCAAATCAGGGAAGGACAGTGTATCATCATTGAAAATACTGCATGTGCCAATGCTTTTGTAAACTAAAGTCTAACTGCAATCTTCAGTTGTGTGTCTCAATTTTAAGTCTTGTTTTTTAGAAGGTTGCAATAATCCCAGTGATGGCAGTTAACTGACTTCATAACATAATACGTGGACGTGCTTATCCTATTAGCTTTCCAGCTTGTCATCTGGAAGTTCTGTGCAGATAGAAAAGCAAGATCCAGGGCCTCTGACCATTGTGCACTTTTTAAAGGAGATCCTTTTCTAAAATATTATTTCTTAGCAGACGCCCTTATCCAGGGCGACTTACAAGATATCACATTATTTTTACATACAATTACCCATTCATGTTTTTACTGGAACAATCTAGGTAAAGTACCTTGCTCAAGGGTACAACAGCAGTATCCCCCACTGGGGATTGAACCCATGACCCTCCGGTCAAGAGTCCAGAGCCCTAACCACTACTCCACACTGCTGCCCTTCTAAATGGCTTCAGTTCATTTTACAGTACAAAGACACCATCTGCTGGACTAAACCAGCAATACACTCTCTAGTTGGAAGCATGGTATATTAATAACAATTACACAGTGACCTGTTTTATACCACAACATTCTCCTACCCTGTTGTCTACAGAAAATGTATATTTTGCATAAGGCAACTAGATATGAACAAAATCTACCTTTTTTGTTTAGCAACCAGCTGGCTATTGCATCCTGGCTATATTTTTGGTTATATTTGGTTGCAAGGCTCTGTTTAATAATGTATCTATCATTGAGAAATATATATTTTCAAGACAACTGAAAATAATAACAAACTATTGACATAAACTGTATCCATTGTTAATAAATACCTGTAATTTGTATTTTTTCTTATTATATATTTTTTAGAGATGCTTATTACTAGACTGTAGTCAGTACAGGTTATTGCTCTTTAGCATGATCAACAGTCTAACTTACCTCTAGTAGCATACTGAGTGCAGCGACCGAGCTCAGCTCATTAAAATCCATAAGGGAAGAAGCCAGAGTTCTTAAAAAACTCCCGTCTGTAGGAGAAAAAATTGTTCTTTGTTTTAATGACATACCAGCACAAGGAATCAATTAATGTTTTAAAAGCTTAGTTTCTTCATTACCTTTGATGTTGCTTTGGAAGAGCTGAGGGAGAATGCCATTAGGGGCCAGCTGGTGGAAAACACAGCGGAGAAACTGTTTTGCTACCCCAGCAGCGTTGCCAGGAATCATCATGCTAGGGAAAAAAGAGGATTTAATACATGGATTTTTGACAAAGTTATCTGTCCAGAATCAATTGACAATAATAAAATGTCAATTTGTGCAGATCGCGTGAGTTGCACCGGTTTTAAAGAATCGATGTGCTGCACTGGAAATGATTTCTGATGTAGGAATATATCCTGGAGGATTTGCATTGTAAGAGGGTTTAATACGGTGGAAACAAAATGTCCTTACCTCTCTGCTTGACCAGAGAAATTGGTGCTGGATGCCAATCTGCAGAAATTAAAAAGAAAACAAATTTTAAGCATTTTAATATTAAGTGCCTCAGTCCATTCCACTTCCCCTTCCCGCTTTCATGCATCTCTATCTGCATTTAAGCCTGTAAGTGTACAGAAAGATTTACCAGAAACATCTCTCTCACTCACCTTAAAGCAACAATGCTACTACTACTACAACTACTACTACTACTACTAATAATAATAATAATAATAATAATAATAAAAATAATAATAATAATAATAATAATAATAATAATAATAATAACAAAGGGAAAATGTAACTGAATAGAAAGGAATAAGGGGGGGGGGGGGGGTCTTCATGTGAACCAATCATGAGTCTCCTTCAGGGACATTTGCCATTTATTTATTAAGAAAGGGTGACATAGTGGTCCTTATCTTTCCCCAATGCAGTTGCAGTCTGTGATGCAGATGTTCTGACTATCACGCCTCTTTCAGACTCTGACTGCTCTAGTCTATACATACTGTACTGAGCCATTTTTAAAACAGTTACTTCTATACTGTCTAGGATCCGGAGCTTGACTTCCCCTGCATCTCTCACTGTACTCTACCTTCCCACAGACTGCATGATGTCAAGGAGCAGGGGAGCTGCCAGGTCTGGGCTCAAATGAATGAACATTGAGAGCACCACTACAGCCAGGCCCAGGCTTTCTTCATCGTACTCCTCCAGAACCGCTCCACAGTCGTGACACCTGGGGGCAGCAAAGAAAGAAGAATGAGGCCTTAGAAACCAAATGTTCACTCATAGTTAGGATCTGTTTCCATTTGCATACCTGCCAACTCTAAGACTGTTAAAACCCCTCTATTCAGCCGGTTCTACAGTATTTCTAGTGCAGTGGTCGTTGTTGGTATTAGGATTATTTCTTTCCCAAAAAAGTACCTGACTTACAATTAGTTAAGTGTCGCATGCATGGATCGACATTATAATATAATCCGCTCATAAAATAATCTTTCTTAGAACAACCTTAATTCCAACCTTTATTTACAACCTGCATTCATTTTCATTGATTTTGCTGATTTCTAATTGTACATTTTTAAGAGCAGTATAATGTTTTGGGTGGGTGGAAGGGTGTGTCCTTGTCATTATTAAAATTGTTGCAGGCATGAATGTGCTTGTGCATAAGGGTCTTACTCTCAGAGTATAACACATTCATAGAGGAGGGGACAATTTGTGTGCTTAGGTACAGTAATTACAAATATGAATGTTTAGTGTGTTTGCCGCTCTGTTTTAATATTTTTTTTCAATGTTGATTGGCTCCAGGCTCCAATAATTCTTTAGTGCAGAAAATCCAGTTTGAATTCATTTTCCATTTTGATGGGTCAAGACCGAAAACTTACTGTAGCTCTCCTGTGACAGCAATCCTTTCTACAGACCTAAATGCATCTAATATCTTTACCAAAAACATATTGACACACCTGTCTGTCATTGTTGTTGGTTGGTCATCAGTAAACTCTTCAGGTGCCGGCACAAACATGCTGACAGTACTGGGAGCTGATAACAGGCTACACTTTGTAGCACCTGCAAAAACAATGGCAACATACAAGTATTAAAACATATGACTGTCAAACAAAATACAAAATTAAATTGTGGTTAAACACGAGGTTTACATGACAGTACACTGTGTCTTTCTTTTTAGCGAATATTTTAGCAAATGGGGGTGGTTTACAGTTCACTAGCATTGCAAAGACTGTGTATGTCTGTCTGCATTTTGCCTGTGGGAAGGCTATTAAACTTTCATATCCTGACAGTTTTTGTTATAATGCGTGTTGCAAATGTCACAGAAGAAATTGAAATGTCAGTCCAGCAAACTGACAACACTTGAATCTAGAATTACTTGTATCAATGAGTTTACATTAACCTTTTCCTCTCAAACTGACAGGTGATGTCCAAAATGAACACAGCGACACACATTTACTTAAATATGGTTTCCTTATGTAGCAAATCTGTGATAAATGTCATAATGATTTAGCAGTTTCCCATTCTCTTACTATTCATTTACCATAAAGTTTTTTTTTTTACAATGGTTTACCATATTTATCTGTGATTTTACATGCTTGCCTGTGCTTTACTATGGTTCCTCTATGCTCAGCTAGGCTTTGCTTTGATTCTGTCATTGTATATCATAGTAAAAGGTCTTGAGATGGAGGGCAGGTTGATAAAGGACTACACACTTATAGAGAAACACAGCCAAAAGAGCAGCTTTATTAACTTTCACTGTTATCTTGCTGTTTGTTTGAAGAGTAACCTCTTAATGGAAAGGGGGTTTTGGGGTGTGGGGGGTTGGGGAGGGGTGCATTACCTTTTTCAGTAGAAGGCAAAAGGCACTAACCTGCTTCCCATGTGCTGATGTTGTGTGGCGCACTAGACTGATGTTCCAACTGTCTCTTCATTAACTGGCTCATTGTCAACGCTCCCAGGGAGCCGCGCTTCATCTGTCTGTATTGTGCTGAACATGGGAAGGAAACGAAATGGATCCTTTTAAGCAGCAAGATTGATTTATTTAGATATTCAGTTTGTTATAAAATGAATTACTTAAGACTTCCAAAGTCACATAAATGTCCACACGTCGCTGCCATTTATTTGATGTGTTTCCCTTTAATTGGTATAGTTGTGAAATAGGGTAGACTCTGTACTAGACAGTGGATTGTTTTAACAAGTTACTGAAACAAAAAAAACATTTCTGTGCTGGCGCTATGAATATGCATCTCAAGGCAATATCCATGGTAATATATCACAATTAATAAGAAATGTAAGCCATATAAATCATACATAACACACAGTTTTAAATATATATCTTGTTTCTAACTACTTGATTTAATGAAGTGATAAAGAAATAAAGACACAATTCTCAAGTGATTGCAGACAAAATTCTACTACACATCTCTTTTAAAATTGAGATAGATCTATTTCAGGAGGAAACAAGTAATGATTTTTTCTTTTTTTTATTCCACTTATATAGAAACAGACATTATTCAACTTATACAAACGTGCTCAAATTTGTTGGTACCCCTCCACAAAAAACGAAGAATGCACAATTTTCTCTGAAATAACTTGAAACTGACAAAAGTAATTGGCATCCACCATTGCTTATTCCATATTTAATAGAAATCAAACTTTGCTTTTGATTTTTTATTCAACATAATATTGTAAATAATAAAACAAATGAAAATGGCATGGACAAAAATGATGGGACCGCTAACCTAATAATTTGTTGCACAACCTTTAGAGGCAATCACTGCAATCAAGCGTTTTCTGTAGCTCTCAATGAGACTTCTGCACCTGTTAACAGGTAGTTTGGCCCACTCTTCCTGAGAAAACTGCTCCAGCTGTTTCAGGTTTGATGGGTGCCTTCTCCAGACTGCAAGTTTCAGCTCTTTCCATAGATGTTCGATAGGATTCAGATCAGGACTCATAAAAGGCCACTTCAGAATAGTCCAATGTTTTGTTCTTATCCATTCTTGGGTGCTTTTAGCTGTGTGTTTTGGGTCATTATCCTGTTGGAGGGCCCATGACCTGCTACTGAGACAGAGTTTTCTGACACTGGGCAGTATGTTTCGCTCCAGAATGCCTTGATAGTCTTGAGATTTCATTGTGCCCTGCACAGATTCAAGGCACCCTGTGCCAAGCGCAGCAAAGCAGCCCCAAAACATAACCGAGCCTCCTCCATGTTTCACTGTAGGTATGGTGATCTTTTCTTTGAAAGCTTCATTTTTTCATCTGTGAACATTGACTCATCTGTCCAAAGGACATTCTCCCAGAAGGATTGTGGCTTGTCAATATGCATTTTAGAAAATTCCAGTCTGGCTTTTTTATGTTTTTCTTTCAAAAGTGGAGTCCTCCTGGGTCTTCTTCCATGGAGCCCACTTTCGCTCAAAAAGCGACGGATGGTGCGATCAGAAACTGACGTACCTTCACCTTGGAGTTCAGCTTGTATCTCTTTGGCAGTTATCCTTGGTTCTTTTTCTACCATTCGCACTATCCTTCTGTTCAATCTGGGGTCGATTTTCAATCTTGCGGCTGCGCCCAGGGAGGTTGGCTACAGTTCCATGGACCTTAAACTTCTTAATAATATTTGCAACTGTTGTCACAGGAACATCAAGCTGCTTGGAGATGGTCTTGTAGCCTTTACCTTTACCATGCTTGTCTATTATTTTCTTTCTGATCTCCTCAGACAACTCTCTCCTTTGCTTTCTCTGGTCCATGTTCAGTGTGGTGCACACAATGATACCAAACAGCACAGTGACTACTTTTCTCCATTTAAATAGGCTGAATGACTGATTACAAGATTGGAGACATGTGTGATACTAATTAAAGAAAGTAATTAGTTTGAAATATCACTATAATCCAATTATGTATTATCTTTTCTAAGGGGTACCAACAAATGTGTCCACGCCATTTTAGAATATTTTTGTAGAATAAGCAATAATTCATCTCTTTTCACAGCTTCTTTGCTTTATTCTATGACATACCAAAGGCATGCAAGTATACATGATAAAATAGCTTTTAATTTCATCACTTTTCAGGAGGAATGAAGCATTATTTCAATGAGCTGTAAGGGTACCAACAAATTTGAGCACGTCTGTATATAACAAACATTGAAGAGCAAAAGCTTTGTAAATCTGGCACCTAGTGTTAGCAATTGTTATATATATATATATATATATATATATATATATATATATATATATATATATATATTAGGCATGTTTGTGATATTTGATGTTGGTCTCCCTAATCTGCCCCTGCCACTATACCTCTATAAGAAATCAAAAGGAGACCCTTGATTCTTTAAGTTATGTACCTCGTTTAGTGTTACATTGGGTTCTTCCATTTGCTTTTCTATTCAGAAGGTGGCAGTTGCTAAGAAAATGTAACTTGTTTATATACTGTGTTGTAATCCCATAGAGCCAAGATTAAGACTGAAGGATTTTTAACACTGGTTATTATTGGTGTTGTTAGTGATACTATTATCCTATTTTTTATCCTGTTTTTCTTCTTTTTTTGGGGGGATAAAGAAAGTACAAAAAGCGTGCACAGTATTCTGTGGTGATTTAATAAAAGACAGATCACAAAGGGCTTTTCCAGAAATCCACATTGCTACAGACTATGCAAGCCTCCTCAAAATGAGCTGTAGCGATTTGCACAGAAATCAGTTTATTTCCCTACACCCCATTAAACTCATTTGCAGCCAAATTAACCAAATCCAATCATAAATGCAGTTTTTAAATTGCGTTAATGGAAAATCCTGTTGCTGAATTTAGTTTCACTTATCCGGAAAATCAAGCTGTGAATGTCCTAGTGGACTTAAATGGATTACTTCCTAGAGATATATTATGTGTTTCATTATCTTCGATTGTCTTGTTGTTTGTTAGGATAATATTTATATATTTATTTTATTCCACACACATTCTTATGAATTTCATATTTTTAGCTACATTTAAATCCTCTTTGTGTGTGCATTGAGTAAGTATGATGCTGGCTCGTGTCTGTGAAGCTTCCTGGTAAGCTTTTGAGTGTAAAATTATTAATAATATACAGAGCTGTGAAGACCTAAACTTAAAATACACTGAAAATAATGTATAACAAAAAAATAACTATGGTCAAAAGTGAAAATAGAAAATGAAAATAAATCGCTTGGAATTACTGTAATCCCTAAACAGCCCTAGCCACTAGAAAACTGTCTTTATACCTTGAATTAAAGGGACAGTAAAAAGATTTTGGTAAAAGCTTTGTGGGGGTTTTTTTCTCCAATGGACTGGGTTTAGTCAGTTCTAAGCCCAGACCACTACAGATATTATTTAGCTTTTTTTATTATTATTATTAATCCTCAAATAGCAGGACAATGTAAAACAAGCTTTTGTTCAAATCTATCTAAAGCCCCTTTAAAAAAGAAAGAAGCATTCAGATCCTACTTGATATTGAAGAGTGGCTGTTTGTTTCTGGAATTGCAGCTTCGAGTGTTGGGGCAGACGCAGATTCTCGTGGCATTTCCAGGGTTGTAAAACCTTTCTGATCTGTAAAGCAATTTTGGTGAGTGACGGGCATATTAGCAAATTTCTTTACCTTACAGATGGGAACAGGCTAATTTAATACCATGGACTTAGCAAGTGTTAAATATGTCATGGCTTTTTAACCAGTGTATATGGTATGTGCTTTAATACTATTTATGTTTGAATTTTAAAAGGCTATACAAAATCTGAAATGTATTGCTTACTGATGATAGAAACTGTATGTTATGCCAAACCAAATGTCTCCTGACAAGTGGAACAGTAATAGTTTTTCAAAACAAGTATGGCATCAGTGATTTATGTTTTTGAAACCTGATTCTAGTTTTTTGAAGTATGGAACCTACTCTCACAGCAAGGTTAAACAGACTAGGTGGAACTAGGGATATTCTTTGGAAAACATGAATATTTTTAAGTTTACATTGGATCATGTCAATATACTCATTTTGATTTTATTTATTTATTTACCTTTTTTAAAGTAATGTTTGGTATTTATAACTTAACTGAGGTACTTTGATTTATTTTTTCTCCTAGGAGCGCTGAGGCATACTGAAGTCCTTGACCCAATGTCAACCAGTGATCTCCTTGAACCAGCCTGGATACACAATCCCATTAACTTCTTTCTGCCATTTCCTGCTGTTATACCCCATAGCCATCAATAAATATGTTTTAGACAGTTTCTAAGTAGAGAAAGCGTTAGTCAATGCCTTGCATTCTTACCTGGTTCACCCTGTTGATCCCCCAGTTTGTCCAACATGTTGAAAGAAATGTCAAGGTACTCCCTCTGAATGGCACTGACGGCGATCTTCCTGTGCTTCTTCTGCCGAGGCACAATCTGTATTTTGAACTCAGCCTCCTCATTCTCTGGTTTCATGTTGCTCATTTGCTCACTGTCTGACTCAGAATCATTGGGGGCTGGTTCGTCCACGTCCCTGGGAACGTTCAGGAACACAGTTTTCACAGAGGGGCTGACGATGGTCCCCACACCCAGCTTGATCTCTTCCAGGCGAATCTCGCAGTTATCATCAAGGGATATCTCGGGCAAAGCCACAGACTTCTTGAGTAGGTATCTCTTTTGGTTCAGGGTCATAGGGCTCTCGTTGCACAAGTCTGTAAATTCTGCAGGCTTTGAGAGATCCTTGCAGTCAAGCAAGGCCATGGGATTTATGGAAGGTCGTCTTTCATTGGTTAGCAAAGTATTGTCCACAAAACCCTTGGGCTTGCAATCTTTGGAGTGGTCCTTGACCTGCACAAGAGGGGTATAGCCGAGTGTGTTGCTGGTGGAAGGCGACCGAGTAACCTTTCCATTGGGTTTGATGTATGTGGGGTTCTGCATTTCATACTCTTCATCGCTCTCCACTATACGCAGAGGAGGCAGGGGCTCAAAGACCAAAGAGTCACTGTCAGACGTTGAGATGGTCGACCTCTTCTCTGGAGCTGAAGTGGAGTCAGAGGACAGGTCGATGAGATCAGGATCTTCTTTAAATGGGGGGTGTCCACCTGGAGAGTCCACCTTGTCCACAGATGTCTCCATGTAGCTCAGCCTGACTTCAGGGATTACCGGCCGTTTGTTTTCACTTGATCCATCGCCTTGGCCGAATTTTTCATGAGGGTCATTTGCTTCTGCCTTCCCCAATGCGTCTTCAGAGGCTTTGCTGCAGTGGTCATCCGGTTTGGTGTTGCAGGCTGAGAAAGCCACACCGTGCTTGTCCAGCTGACATCGGTCAATGCAAGACTTCCTTCGGTGCTCGTCCAAGTTAAACAAAATTGAATCGGCATTCCCAATGTCCAGCGACTTCTGTTTTAAAAGCTGGAGCCTCTTCTTCTTGATGCTCTCCTCCCTCACACAGCGCAGGATGCTGTCCTGGAGAGCGCTGGCATCTCTGTATTCAGAAAGCTCGATTTCACCTAAAGGCAGTGGTAAAAAAATATATGTGACTTGAAGCAACGAGCAGGAAGCAAATTCAGTTAAGCTGCAGTACAAACTGTTCTGGGGACATGAGTTGAAATAAATGAGCACTGAGATAAAGGGGATTCTACTGATCTAACAGAGCTTGCCTGTAGCTGCACCTGCAGGGTACACTGTCAAAGTGCATTTCCTACATAGTTGAAGCGCAGTTCTACAGTGGTACTAAAAATAAACTTGGTTATACATTTCTACAAATGTTTCGACAAGTATGCTGCAGTTACATTTCAGCTTATAGCATACAAAGCAATAAACATGTAATTGAACTGTACTACTGTTGTATGTACATATGATCTTCATTTTTCATTTTGGGCCCTTTGTGGGTCTCAACACTGTTCATGTCCTTATTTTGTGAATGGTGCTATGATCCCCTCCTCCAAGCACATTGAGCCCACCAGACTTCCCAGAAATTTGCAGCTGCTACTAAACTCATCTCAACGAAAATGCATAACGAATATCCAAAATTATACCCTAAATGGAGCAAATATACCCTTAGGAATATGTGATTTATACAAGTGTTCCGGAGGGAATTTTAAAACCAAAAATAATTAAAGTAAAAAACCATCTAAAACAACAGAGGGAATATATAATGCAGCGCAAAGAGAATGAATAGATAAGAGGTCATTAAGATGTTTAACGAACTGTGTAAATATCAGATACACTCGACTCAATGTTTAATTCATGAAGAGAATACGAGATACATTTTCTTCCTGTCAGTTATTCTCCAATCACTTTATTCTCACTTGAAAAATTGTATGGCCTAGTTCTGCCAAAACTTCTATACCCCATTAACTGCAAAAGCCATCAGTACAATGATTTCTGGCAGCACTGAACTTCTGTACTTTCCATGTGGATTAAAGGCTCAAGGTGGCCTTACTACAATTGTGAACAATGTGATGGTAAAACTTTCACCAGAACCCAGTCTTACTTTTCTGAGCGTTCATTTCCACAGGTTGGTATTTCACAGATTTGCTGCCTCCGATTCTCTTCAGTCTTGCAAAGAAGGTCTGAGACTCCTTGTTACAAGCGCCAGTCGGGGTGTCGTGTATGTCGGATTCATCAAATACACTGTCCTCCTCTTTACATGAGACAGAAAAAAGGATTAGCATTATAGATCACGCATACACAGCTTTGACCAAAAGTTTTACAACACATAGAATTTTAGGATTGAGACACAAGTAAAAAAAAAACAAAAAAACATGTATGAACATGACTTAGATCTTTTATTTAACATCATGTAACCAAAGAAACTACAAAATGATATTGCAAGTGTCTACCAGAAGCCATAATAGTACTACAGTATTTCATGTTATATTTCAAAATGTCAAATTTTTCCATTTTTGTCAGTTTTTTGTTAAATATATGGAAAACTACAACGCGCAATGTAATTCAATATGTTAATGTAACATTATTCAGCAGGTTTCAGTCGACTTTATAAAGCAAAATTAGTTAATTCTATAGGGTGATGCTTGGCCATAGCGGGACATGACCTCGCTTTGAGTCATGTTAATCTAAGCCAAAAATCGAACCTTTCTCTTTCTCGCTGTAGCGGCTGTTGTTGCTGTTGTCGCTGTATAGAGGGCCAGCAGTGGTGTGAGGCTTACAGCTGTGATACTGTGCGTTCAGCGTATTGATTGTGATGTGGATCAGATGTAGAACTATCTTACTGATGTCCATGTCTCTGTAGGGGTACTGCAATATAAAGACACGCATTTAAATGGCCTTTTAAATTAGACTGCAGCATTTAAAACTGAAATAAAATGTAAATATATGGTACAAACCTATTTTAAAAAATTTATAGCAGAATTCAATTTACCCACGGAAGTGCAAATAATTATTTATGGTTTTATAATTCTTTAGGAAAAAAAAAATATTTGTGTATTTATAACAAAAATAACTTTTTTTTTCTTAATTATGAAATGTCAGTTCTTTGTTATGTTAAGAGTACTGGTAACAATTAAAATGACAATACAAAAAGACCATTCCATTTTTATCCTTGGTCCATTTCAAACTGCATAGTAAAATAACAAATGTATCATAGATTGTCCATCACACCTTTAACATTACCATTAACTGTGACATGATCTTTTACCTTGTAGAGAACCACCAGCAGAGTCTTGAGCCACATCTGTCTGATGTGTGGCCGCAGTGACCACAGGGAGCAGCGGGGGGGCTGCTGGAAGTAGTGGCGCAGCTGGGGGCAGGTGCAGTACTTGAGAACCTGCACCACCAGGGGTAAGAGATGCTTCCCCATGTGGATATTGTAGTCCATCACCTATAATGAGTGACGGGCAGTTAACACTATGGCTTATTTAAAGCCTCTTTGGCACCTATCATTTGATTACAATGCCAGAACTTATAAATGTGCCCGCTACATGTGCGTTCATTTAGCTTAGTCATTTGATTTGACTTTTAGGTTAATTAAGCAGTTGAATAAGACGCGTCTCAATGTGTGGTCCAGTGGTTAAAGAAATGGGCTTATAACCAGGAGGTCCCCGGTTCAAATTCCACCTCAGCCACCAACTCATTGTGTGACCCTGAGCAAGTCACTTAACCTCCTTGTGCTCCGTCTTTCGGGTGAGATGTATTTATAAGTGACTCTGCAGCTGATGCATAGTTCACACACCTTAGTCTCTGTAAGTTGCCTTGGATAAAGGCGTCTGCTAAATAATAATATTTACACAGCTCAAAGCAACATAAAGCATATTTGTACATTAAGGCTATGCTTCCTTGTCAAACTTTTTCAATCCTAGACCTTGCACAAATGATATTAAGAATGTTTGATTGCATGGACTGATTTGTAAATGAAACTGCACTGATTTTTATTACAAATGTTTTTTAGAAGATAAACAACTTGGTAGCCCCAATTTATGGGGTGGTTTCTTGTTTGAATCTGTATTTATAAAGTGCTAAATGGCCAATGCAATGGAAAAAGTTTCCATAAATGTGACAAATGTAAATTTGAGAGTTCCAGCGATTAATAATTTGTACGTATTTTTTGTGCACTCTACAATCATCTCTGAATCGTGCATTCCTTCAAATACAGCTACAGAATGTCACTGTTCTAAATGAATGCGTTGCTAAGCAGGTGCAGAGGTTGATCTAAGGAAAGTATTCATCTGCTTTCTCTTCTGTACATTATATTTGTTATATAAACAGAATACTCCATGAACATTCACAGAGTGCTATGTTTATTTCCCTAATGAGGATGGCTGTAGAAAACCCAATGGCCGGTTACCTGGGAGATGCCGGCGATGAACGCATTAAAGCAGGTGGAGGTCCTCATCTTCTGCGGTGCAATCATAAAGCAGCCCTCCTGCTGGTCGTAGCCCAGCAGCACATACAAGTGCCTCTTGACTGTGTTGAATGCCTTAGCGCTGCCAATGTCCACCTCAGCGCTGCTCTTATCCTTTGCCATGAACTTCATCAGCACTGTGATCAGGTGATGCACCGTCTGATGGTCAATCCCAGCATCCTCAGGGAGAGGATCCTTGATCATGGTGTCGTCCTCAGGGGTGCTCTGGTCTAAGGGAAGCGATAAATAGTCATTATATACAGTACCAAGGATGGTGTTAAAACTGTGCCTGAACAGAGATATGAAAAGGCCACATGCAGATTTTAAGAACACCACCATCGTCTGATGCTTACCACTGGAGATCACAAGCCACAACTTGAAAATAAAAAAAAGATAGTGGCCTGTTTTTGGGTATCACTATTTGCTTATAAAAAAAGTTGATAGCATTGGAAACTTGACAATCAACAGGCACAGGTAATGAGGAGGTGGGGTTTCCTCTCTCGTCACACCCATCAATGTGCTTTAAGGTGCACTGGAGGGAGAGAGTGTAGTGGAGGTAATTTGCCAATGGTACAAATCCATGCTGATTATAACTTTTTTATATATATTGTACACAAACAAATGTTAATGATTAATGGTTTCCACTGTATATTTAGGATAATAAGAATGGACTTTATTTACCTGGCAGTACATGGTCTATCATGTCTCCAAGAGTTGGAGCTGACTGCTCATGCCTTGTTAGTCTCAGAGCTAAAAAAAAAACAAAACACAAGGTTTAGCAATTGTTAGGGCTGGAAGTTCAATTAAATGGCATATATGGTACCTGTGTTATAAATGTACCAGCACAGATTTTCTATAACCCATCATTTTACCCTTTACCCCAATATAGCATTAATGTTATTCCAATCGTGTTTTTTCAATACAATACACCATCCCCAAACAGTAAAGGTTTAAGATCTTCAGTCAATCGATGATGCACATGTTTCTGAGTCATAGAGAAGGACAGTGAAGAGAAAACAGAGAGAAAGAGAGAAGATACTGAAGAAGGCAAGTCATGTCTTATAGTTTTATATGACAGAGGAAGAGAACATTGAAGTGAAAAAGAGTAAGGAAAAGAAACACAGAAGTGTGATTGTAATGTTGACAGAAACAGAAGAAAGGCATGAAAGAGGAGCCGGAGTACGGGGAAAGGCAGGCATGCAGACTGGACTCACGTCTGCTGCTCAGTGTCTCAGGCAGTGAGTGGGCTCTCTTTGACTCGGTGAGGCCCTTCACACTGTCTCGGAGGGAGCGCACGCTCTTCTGACGGTTCCGTGCGAAGCGCGCCCTCTTGATTTTCCACATGGCCACGTCGCTCAGGTTAGCCACATTGGTCCGGACTGCTGTGATAGCTGAGGGGGGGACGGGGGGGGCAATGTTTTAAGAACCGTGACCAAGTACATATTTACCATGCTATGGCGACTACAGTATATTTGTGAGCTGTAAACGGGTAATGCAAAAGGCATTACTTCAGCGCCCTCCTAAATCCCCACATATCTTTAAAAGTTCCTCAGATTTTCTGTGAAAGATTTACTTTCCAAAATATTGACTCCAGTCTGACTGAAAGGAGGAAATTCCACATTAATGTACTAAATTTATAAAACAAACAACTTGGGAGTGATTTAGAAGACCCTGAATTAATAGTTGTTGGATTCTGTTAAATTAAACTGTATTTTTTATCCTGTCAAAAAATAAATAGTGCTCAATTATTTAATGTACATAATACATTGCTTGAATACAAATAAATAAGACACTAAGAAATAAATACATAAATAATAATAATAATAATAATAATAATAATAATAATAATAATAATAATAATAATAATAATAATAATAATAATAATAATTAATATACGCACTTGTTGGAAATGGGAATTCTTTGTTGCAGTCAAGGTGTAGCTGAGCCTCCAGGGATAGTGTGTCAAAGCGGTTGACGAAGAACTCCCAGCTGAGTGCAGGGATGTCTTGTTTGAGGAAGTGAAGCAGCAGCAGTTTGCTGAGAATAGTGGGTCGATCCTTCACGACAGTGTCGAACTGAAAATCCAGGCAGAGGCACAGACCCTGCACGGGGAGAGAGGAATAACATAGCTCCGGGCACACACTTACTGGCATAGACTAGACATCATTTGTATTGATCCTCTGCTAACTAAATGGGCTCTGGTAGTCAGCACAGGAATTAGACACCTTTATAACTTACACTATACAGTGCATTTTAAAATAAATATAACAAAACAATGACACTGGTGTCCTCCCATAAGAAAAACTGCAACGAAACTGCATATTCGTACAAACAGCAGCAGATTGGTAAGAGTGCAGCATTAAGGCATAAGGAGGCAGTAAAATGGTCATTTAATATTGAAGTTCAGAGGGAAATGTTCTGCATGGACTGTGATCACCAGAATAAACAAACATTCCCAAAAAATCCAGACCACTCATAAACTTAAGTAGAAGTCAGTTTGAAGCCACACAGAGGGATTAAATTCGCTTAGCAAAATCTGTTCTTGCGATGTTCTCAAGATGTTGGGTAGGTTAAAGTAATTTTAAGTCAGTAATTTAATCTATAGCTATTATAATTCTGTGTATTCAATTTCCTGAACACCTTAGCTTGTTACTTTGTTACTGTGAAATATTCTGAAATTTTCATTGCCCTGATTTTTACTACAGCCCAAACAAGTTTACACTGTCTCCCCTCTTTTTGGTCCATTAAGAACACCTGTGCCTTGCCTTCTCCTCCCTGGAGTAACCTGCCTGCAAAGCTGGTCTCTTGATGGTGTCCAGCAGCAACCGGGCCCGCGTTGCCACGGCAGGATTAACATCCTCCACTGCTGCCAGGAAACAGCAGAAAGCGTGAGCCAGAGAGTACTTCAGCAGGTGGTTCTTAGTCACAGAGGCGATGTCCAGGAACCGGCAGAGCACTGCCACTCTCTCCACTGTCACAACAAACACAACATCAGGGACCATCAAACCAGGCCTGCTGTGCAGATTCAATTTAGAGTATTACTGGAATATAACTTGTTCTAAATCCTCTTTTAGACACATTAATTGAGCATAACATCATTTAAAGGCACAGGCAAGCAAGAAGAATTGCTTTGTTGTTTTTAAATGTTTGTGTTAGAGCTTTGGAAATTAGAGGTTAGTTTCCTTGATATACAACCAGCATTATTCAGCATTTCTTAAGTATAACATATTATGATCTCAGTAGCCCATACAGATTTGTTTGTGGAGTATATGGTGCAAAAGTCTATATATATATATTTTTGTTCTTTGTTACAGGCAAACATTATTATTCAAGGAATAATACTGTTAGTCATGGATCTATAAAACAATAGTCTGGTTTCTTTATGTGCTTTCCAGTTTGTCACCACATGATGGCAGTAAGACTAAAGGAAAAGCAAGCTGCTCCTGTTATACTTTATTTACTTTAAATCTCTATCTTATTATCAACACATGTAGCAATCTAAGCTACTGGGTTCTATTTTAATGACACACAACAGAAGAGGATGGCTGTGCTTTTAAATGCTGTCCTCTTCACAAAAATTGTGTCAGTCGCAAATCATTTCTGCAAAGAAACACTTGCCGCTCTGCAGCCCGTCCTCCTTTCGACAAAGCTTGCTATATTTTTTTGACATCTTACTGACTTTATTAACATATTATAAATAAATTATTATTAAGTTCCAAGAGGGACAGAGGCACAGAGACAGGGTCGTTTTCCTCAAAGTCACACACACACACACACACACACACACACACACACACACAGAGCAAGCCAGTGGCTGAGCTGGGATTAATGCCAGCATCTGCTTAGGTAACCATGGTAGCAGGATGCAAGACCATGGCATTCTAAGCAATCTAAAGCCTCTGCATCCATTATAATTGTGATTTTAGAAAGTGTAGTGTTCTGTAATTAAGGAGTTAGCAATGCACACCAATAGCAGCATACAATAAGGGACCTTCAGACACAGAGCACAAACATTACCTTGGTCTGTAATAATATTAATTAAACTCCAGCAAAAGTGCAAACACCTGCTGAATGTAATAAGGTTACTCTAACAGTTGTTGTTAACATCTGCTGTTACACTTAAATAATATGATTATACTGTAAGTGATCTCTCCTCAAGTTGCTTCTTGTGCATTCTCTAATATAAGGTACGGTGGCCCCGAAGTGCAAAACACATACAAACCAGAAAAAAAATAAAAATAAATAACACATACAAACACGGAACGAACAAGAAACAAAACTGTAAACTGTTCAAAAAGATAAATGATCCAGTCAATTTTACCTTTTTTTACAATGACTTTTAATATAGTCTTGCTAAATGTTTTTTTTTTCTAATGGATTCTATAGATAAAGATTTCAGCAGCATTCCTATAGAAAAGGCATTAACCATTTTTCTACTTAGTTTCTTACATAGATTTCCCTCTGATTTTTTTTTTTTTTTTGGTCATAGATGAATTCAATGGGACCCTGCGGGATTTGCACAGGACCCTGTAGGAGTGTGCAGGGAATCTCAAGCTGGTGCCTTACCTGCTTCAAAGCGCTTTTTCCAGTCCTTGCTGTTAAAGTTGCTGTTGACAATGCCCCAAAAGATATCGGCCCCGTGGGGCAGAGAGAGGGCATGGAGCAGCTGTGGAACAGCCAGCGAGGCCAGCTGGGAGAACTCTGAGGTGAGCACTCGCCACAGACTGTGGAAAGAGAGACGTGTCAGCTACAAGCTGGCTTTCCTGTCTGCTCACTTTAAAACATGGTGTATATTAGGGGTGCATTTACTGCACCAATGATGGGTAGTACCAGACATAATGAATGCATTTTCCATGTTGTTTGATCAGTCTTTTTTTTTTAATATTAAGGATTGGCAATTACTGCTAGCATTAGAAATCTTTCATCCCAAAATGTTTGAGACTGGTATTTTATTAAATAGATGACTTAAAAAGATTAAGTCATAATCGCACAATAGGATCATTTGTAGAACTATTGCATTGAGTTGGCAGGCTTTTAGTACAGCAGCTAAAACAACATTTCAGTTTTGAGTTTGTTTTAAAATCTATTTGTTTCATCAGTGCATGTGTACCTTGGAATCAACATCTTGTCCTGGGTGTATGCTAGAAAGTGTGGGTGATCCTTCCGGGTAGTGTATAGGCATTCTCCATGAAGACAGAGAATCTTCAAACAGTTCAGCATATTGAAGAGAATGTCGGGTTCCTCGAACTTGGGCATTTCCTGTGAGTTCAAATACAGATATAGGAAACCAGTGAACACAATGTCTCTGAAAGGCATGGCGCCTGGTGATACATCATCTTGAAGATTTTTACCCAGGGATGGACAGTAGGGGGTCAGAGGTCTTCAGGGAGAGTATATACTGTATATATATATATATATATATATATATATATATATATATGTATATTTATATATATATATATATATATATATATATAATTCAATTATCAAGACAATAAATAAAAAACATTACTCAATTTACTGGACATTGTTCAAAATAACACAAAAAAATAAGCTTGTCCTGCTGACATGCTTTTTATTATAAATCATGTATGGCAAATAAATTAACCTATTAAACACTACAAAGCATTTCTTCCTACCTGCAGTATTGTATAGATCAGCTTTAAGGTAACAGGCAGTTGCTGGTATGAGAATTTCTTGTCAGCATTATTCTTCATAGCTGGGAAACGTAAAAAAAGAGCCTGTCATTGCTGTTTGCAGTTAATGATTATCTGTGTCTTAAAATGTATATAAAAATTGAACTAAATACACAGAACATATCACAAATAAATTGATAAAAAAAAAACTGTGAGAGGACAGTGATTGTCATTGGAATGGCCTGAGATCTTTGAAATGAGTGTGGTATTGAAATAATGAACCACCGCTGGGCAGCTGCCTGTTTATCTAAATCACTAGAATGATTTATGCCAACTGTGATTTATAGCATAGGCCAGCGGGGTCTAGTCTTAAAACAGGTAAGATTTAGTAAAATTAATTAAATAGATGTTACTTTTCACATTGGCAACAATTTGTGATCATTAAAACTCTCAAAGGAATGTAAAATATGACATTTTGTTTTATTACCCTACCCCTAACTTTATTAAAAGGACAGAGAACTTTTAGGATTTTTAACCATAATTATTTAATTTTTTTGCCATCATCCAGTCAATAAAAAGCCTGAGCCCCTAAATGTTTCATGATCTCTGATGCTGATTTCTCTGTTGGATACGTACTAAGTTTCTCAGTGGAGCCGCTTTTGTTTCCAGGGTTGCCTCCTTGTTTGCTTGTCAGATTCTCCTCCTCTACCTCAGTTCCAATGGTGAACTCCGGTCGAGGGAAGATGAGGCTCTCCTCCAGGGTGTCTGTGGGCTCCTAGAAGGAAGCCATGAGAGATATTACAGCTTCTGCCTTTGTCTTGGAGGTCAGGTTCTGAGTTCGTGGTCACCCTGTGATTCAACTGTAGTTGACTTGTGTGTTTATCTCTAATCAAAGAAAATAACAAGTAGAGTGAATATACAGCCCTTTAATGAAAATACATGTTGGGCTACATTTTATTACACCTCCCTTCTTGCACCATTTTTTGGAGGTTTCAAAATAATAAACAGTGTTTTTTACAGTAGCTTATGTAACATGCACTTAGTGAAACTGTATTACGTTTATACCACTCCCACATTACTGAGCAATAGAGCTGTGGGAGTGGTGTGACTCAACTACTGACCTAAACCCCAATCAAATCTACGAGCTGCTCACCACCAATCGGATCTCTTCCTTTGGTGCCAGTCTCTCCAAGAGCTCGCATGCCAGCTGGTAGCAGAGGATGCTGGACTGGCAGAGGTTGCACTCGACCGCCTTCTCATCCTTCTGGCAGGTGTGGGAGCCACCCCAGGGAGCCTGGAACACGTTGTTGATGATGCTGATGATGTCTTTGGACAGACTGTTGTCAAGACCAAGGGTGACTCCGTCATCTTGTAGCTCCATCTGCCATACACATTTAAATAATTCAGTTCAGTGTTTATCTATTGTAATACAGAGATACAATATGTTTTGCATTATTCCAGGTTTTCTTAGGTGCTCTCTGGTTTAATTTGAGGGATTGTGGCAGGGCAGAGTCCTGCTTGTAAATAGTGTTTTGTTTGTGTGTTGGTGGTGGTGGTTGGCAGGGATGGGGTTAATTCCTATCCCTGCCAAATACATGTGAGCATGTGGCTGTTCCCAAATTAGATAACTGGTGCTAATTGGGAACAGCCACATGATATAAAAGAGAGCTAAAAGCCCCATTAAGGGGCAGCGGGGAGAGAGCCACATGTCTGTGTTGGGCTCCAGCTCACTGTAATAGTTTTACTTGGGTGACAATTTTCTTTTTGATTTTGCAGTGCGTGATTGTTTTGCATAAACCTTTATTTTGCTCTGTGAGCTTTCTTTTTGTATTATTTGAATAAATATGCGCTCTGGCGCTTAAAACTGCAATCTACCGTCTCTGAGCTTCTTGTTTACATTCAACCATCTTGTCACACATGGTGTCAGAAGTGGGATACGATCGCCACTTGGAGTTCAGAGTGGTACTGCAGGCAGTTTAAAAAAAAAAAAAAATCCTCATCCAAGTAAAACTATTACAGTGAGCTGGAGCCCTACACAGACACATGTCTCTCTCCCTAACTGCTGCCCCTTAATGTGGCTTTTAGTTCTCTTATTTATAGCATGTGGCTGTTCCCAATTAGCACCAATTATCTAATTTGGGAACAGCCACATTCTCATATGTATTTGGCAGCCAAAGACCCCCATCAAATGTCTTATAACCGGTTCAGAGAGCATTTGCAAGAGCTGTGAAAGCCACAGACACAATAATAAGAGCTCATTTAATTAAGACCACATTTCATTTCACAGGATCATCATTTTGGGACCTTTTCGTACATGCTATTAAACCAAGTGTTTTCTTAATCTGAAGTGCACAACAGTAAGATTTACATACTTTTCCACAACCCCTTTAACATTCAAGTAGTAGTAACAAGCGATACAGTATCTTTCAAGATCAAAATCTAAGATGGTAAAATGGTACCTCTTAGAAGATAAGACTGAATTATGTGTGTATTTTTAAGGATGTTGGGATTTAACTTTTAGAAGATGGGACTTGAAGTCCTCAGTTAGCTGTATGAGGATGGTTTTTATTCTCAGGTTGACACTGAAGCCTTGCATGTTCTCTTACCTGCTTGAGGATGAGGTCGAACATGAGGATGAAGCAGTTGAGGTTCATGTCGTCCTCTTCGCAGTCCAGGTCGAGGGTGCGGTGTCCGGCAGCATGGCTCAAGTGCTTGAAGGGGCTGCAGTGCAGAGGGCTGGGGAAGGGGCTGGGGAAGGGGCTCAGTGTGTTGTGCTGCCCGTGACGCCCTGGATCTGACACCACGCTCACCTGCATGGGAGGATGAACAGAACTACTACAGCTACTGATCCCGAGGCGTTCATTGTTACAGTGGGGCACAACTATGACTCTTCATTCCTATTCCAGTCCAGGTCTTTGTTGACAATTGCTGTCCACTGATTGTAAAACATAACTTGAACATACTTATTTTAAAACAACGGAAAGTTAAATAAGAAAGGAGGAAGTATAGAAAGGTGGGCAGAATGGTTACTGGTACAGACAGAGCAAGGTTTATAGAAAGGGAGTCCACTCACAGTTGTGGACAAAAACCCTTGTGAGGAACTGTTTAGAAGCTCGGACAGCTGTACCTACCCTCCTTGCCCCAAGGTTTCCAGCCAGGTCATTGGCCCTTGCCTTCCTCTGGTTTGCTAATTCTTTGACAGAGTTCACGCCATCTGAAAACATTCCAATCAGCAACTGCAGGGGCACCACTATATCCAGCTCTGATAACACCTACACAAAGATAACTTATTATTGTGTGTGTTTTAATGGGTACTGTACTATTTCATGAATAACTCAATCAAATAGACAAACATGTCAGCTTCATCAAAGGTGACTGTTTCATCACTGAGGGGGCTCTTCTGAGTAACCCTGGTACTTACATGAAGCCAGAGCAGGGCCTGCTCCTGTGCAGATGCTGGATACCCAGAGAAGCGGCAATTTATGAAACCAAACATCTCCTCCATAGAAAAGGGCAGGGGACACAGCTCGATATCAAACATTTTACTGCAAAAATAATACTTTTATTGACAGTACTCAATCCTGTTAAGTTTGTAATATACTCTGTAAACATCAATCACCAATAATAATAATAATTATATTATGATAACTTGGAATGGTTTTATGACACTGCAAAACTAAACTTTGAGTAAACTTGACCTAGAGATTCATAGAACAAGCAGACAGAAGATTTACAAAAACATTAAGGGAGTGCATTACAATGCTAATAT
Source organism: Acipenser ruthenus (assembly GCF_902713425.1). NCBI lineage: Eukaryota > Metazoa > Chordata > Actinopteri > Acipenseriformes > Acipenseridae > Acipenser > Acipenser ruthenus. Next base: position 24,650,798 of record NC_081203.1, read on the forward strand.
TACCTGAGCACTTCACGGAACTCTTTGAGCTGGCTGTCTGGTACCTCGGTTCTGATGGCCTCCAGCCACTCCGGCATGATGCACTCCCACACAGGCTGGCTGATCACGTTGTAGGGGATCAGGCACAGGATCTGGTTCAGACCCTCCTTCAGCTGCATCACTGTGTTGCACGACTTGTCCCAGTACCCTCCAACCTGACCGAACAAAACTTACTTGAAGATGTTTCTTCATCAACACATTCATTATTCAGTTTTATAAGCATGCTGAAGGGATTTTATATATTCTACATTAACTTTTTACTGGAACTTTCATTTTCTATAATGCGAAACACAAATAGCTTGGCCTTGTAACTGTGGGGAGCACTTGTATGAGTTCTATATGGTTCTCTGTAGTTGTTTCTAATTAAATCATTATTTCTCTTGCTTAATAACTATTCCAACAAAAAATGCTTCTGAAAAGACTCTTCAAAGCTGGTGGGTAAGTAAAATAGGGAGACATATCAGCAAGGCACTGTTTATTGAAGCACTGAAGCCTGTGTCAGCTTTTAAGACTTTTCAGAAGATTTTGTGCTGGAATAAAAGTTTGTAAGGGAAATACTTATCTAATCAAAGACATCAATAGACAGTCACACAGAACATATATTAAAGTATTACAAAATGTAATGTTAGGGGGAAAAAAATAGAGTATATATCCCTTTAAGCAGCTGCTGTTTTTGATTTTCTGCATTTATTTCAAAATACTGTCAAGAGTGTCACATACTCGAGCAAACTCCACCGGCTTGGGAAGCAGGCACATGACCATGACGTCAAAGCGCACGTCACACACAGTCTTCAGCCACTTTGTGACAAACTGAGGCTTGAGCTTCTCCACCAGACTCCCCACCTCATCATCCATCATGTAGGCGGTGGAGTGGAACCACTGGAACACCATGCTGACCAGCCTGGCCAGGCTCTCTGTGGGGGTGTTCTCACTCGGCGTGCACAGGCTCACCTACAACAACAGCAAAGACATGACTCAGAACCCATTTCAATCCCAGCCCCTCAATAAGAACCTGGGTTGAAACTGCTCACTCATTATAGGTTAGCCACTTTTCAGTGATGTTTGCAGTGACAGCTACCACTGATGAAAGACACAGATGACTTTAAGGAACATTATAGCCAATAATAAAGTGAGCTGTTAATAAACTGGGGATCAAACAATACACTCATAACTCAGAGTACTGTATGTAAAATGCAATAAAAGCATCGCTCAAAGTACTGTAAATAAAATGCAGTGTTTTTGAGAGGAGAGGGAAGGGAAAAGATAAAGTACTAAACATGTGTATTGCAGTTTCTTTGTTATTTCAATTGTTTCAATGGCTTTGTGGTCTACTGACATGGTACTTCTTGATGCTTGGGTTTCAGATAATATATTTCCAAACCCCCTGGGATGAATTATTGCATGCTATATGATGCACATCTGTTTTACTGTATGGTCTTGATATGTCGGTTTCAGAAATATCAATATGACATAACACATAACAAGGCAAGTACTGTTCTGTCAGGTTCCTTTGTTTAGTACAGTGAACAGAGATATCAAGTGGACATGTTGCTGCCGTGAACAATGTGCTGCCACAACTACAATTCTGAAGCAGTACAGCATAAACACATAAGAACAGGGTTTATGGCACCACAAGTTAAAGGAAATTGCTGCTTGTTTTGATTTATAAGGAAAGTGATTCCCAGAAACAAAAACTTCAATATGAGTCATTAATGTCAAGACATTTTAGATGCCATCATAACCTACAGATGAAACCCTTAATTCTATGTTATATATATATATATATATATATATATATATATATATATATATATATATACACGTTCTAGCTCAAAGAGCCAACTTCCCAATGTTTCAATATGCCTTTGTCGATATGCCTTTGGGAAAGTGTGTTTGATAACAAACATTTGGAGGTATTTATTGGCTTTTGATACCATGGTAACCACACATTTATTTCTCTGTGAAACCCTAGATGGAATTATTTTCCTGTAACTCACTGAAGCCCATCTATTATTCTCTTTCTCTCTCTCTCTCTCTCTCTCTCTCTCTCTCTCTCTCTCTCTCTCTCTCTCTCCATATATATAGTTGTACCCCCATGATAGAGATGTAATTGTATTGGTTTATAGGGTATTTAATTAGTTTCAATTATGGCTCTACCCTTTTGTTCTGCTTGGATTTTTGGAGAAAGGGACACTGGGCAACTTTAACAGGCAAGCTGATTCAAGCATCATTGGGACATGTTTATAAAGATAACTGCAGTGATCTGGTCTGGTAAGATATGTTTGAATGTACTGTGCTCGTTTAAAGATCTATCTACATATGTACAATGACCAGGTGGGGCCTCTATTTGCTTGTTCTTTTTTATAAGTTGTGTTTAGAAATTACATTTGCTTCATGTTTGTAATGTTATTATTATTATTATTATTATTATTATTATTATTATTATTATTATTATTATTATTATTATTATGCACACTGACAAACATATTTTTTACACTTGGCATGGCTGTTAGCAGCAGTTTACTCTAGTTAAATCCCTAAATGCTCAGGTCCTGGTGGGTACGTTTCTTACCAGGAACCAGATGCCGAACTGGCTGAGGAGGCGCTGGTCATGCTGGTCATCGTCTTTGTTGTCGAAGTCTGTGTTGTCCAGGGAGTGGTGTGAGGAGGACAGACCCATCTGTCTGCGACGGTTCATCTCGTACTCTCTCAGCTCTGCATGGAATTCAGCCTCCTTCAGCAGGCTAACAGAAACACACCAATGCTTACAGCTAACATTTACAAAAAATATACTGCAATCAGCTGCTGGACAACACATATATGGGTGGCAGCATACTAGTGCATGTCTTACGCACACATGGTGAATTAAGAATTTCAATATTCGTGCAGTGAGCATTCTTGCTTAATTAGTGTTCTCAAAGTTATGTTACTGTAGTTAGTGTACTGTATTTTGGGTAGCACACTTAAATAAGGTCAGTTTACTGCTTGTGATAAATAGTTGTGTGTATATATTTGTAGGCTTAATGCATGTTTAACTCTAATACTAAGTGTATAAAAATATAAAAATGTTACCACTGTGACACCTTTCTACCTATGTGCTCTACCATGGTAGGTGCCCTTTACACATGATCATTGTATTACAATTAAAGTAGCACTACATTCCTGTTTCTCATTTTTACCACTATACTACACTGCTCCTATTACCTGATGACAGCCTCCACAGTGCACACCAGCTCCTCGGCTCCACACTCCCGAGTGTTGATAGGAGGGGGGGACGTCTGGTAGAGGTGGGTCTCGGCCGCTGCTCCCACCTCGCTGCTATGATGGTTGACATGGCAACGCTTACAGTAGCGAACTGGCCTGTTGCCGTGGTGTCCACAGCACCCAGCTGAGAAGCAGGTAACTACTGCTCTCCTGACGTGTGAACTACAGTTCTGTGTAAAATAAATAGGGTTTTTTAAGCCACTATTTTGTAGGTTATGAAAAAATAAAAGAAAAAAGGGTAAATATATTATACTTTGAGTAATATGTTGTAACACTAACTAATGTTCAGACTCAAAAAAGTTTCTCACAAGATTGCTACAAAAAGGAAAAATGCACCCAATAAAGTTAACAAACCAGAAATAACTTTAGGAATATAGTTAAGTAGCATATAAGCAAGTCTTATTAGTTTTAGAATTATATTTGGTGTTTTTGTCATTCCTAATAACGATTTGGGAGTAAAAAAAAAAGCTTTGAGGACAGCCCATTGTATCTATCTACCTATATTGCATACACTGTATATAAATTTTCCTTACAACTATTCAATGCTATACAAGGAGAAAGTGAGTTGATGGAGGCTTTTAGCTGGAGAGAGACAGGCCATAGCAATGGCAACATTATGGATTTCATCTGATATGATACGAAGATACTGTGGTAATTCAGTCGACTGTGGTGATTCAGTGGATCATACCATTGGATCATACCATTGTAATGGTATGCCAAAATATGAAACTATTGCCACTGTGGTAACTTTCTACCAAAGGTATACATATGCAATAGTAAATGCCGTTGCGCTACCATGGCCCCTTAGTGCAGAATGGTTGAATTTGGTAAGGTTAATAATCTATTGTGCTAGTTTTGTCCGGTGTATAATGAAAAATAGCCTCAGGCTTTGAATCCATGAATGAAAAATGAAGCAGTGCCTGAGCTCTCCATCTACCTTATCTGCACTTCAGGGGAAGATTCATTTCTCAATGAGCACAATAGGCTGTCAAGTGGAATAATAATGTTCCACCTACACTCTGTTACTGTAAGAAAATATTTCCCTTTAGCTAAAACAGATAATAAAAAACATACCGGTACATTATATACAAATTATATTTGCAACATATTGTACAGTACAATAGGATAATACCCAAAAGACTAGTTTAAGGATATGTTAATAAACAAATATGTTATATAGTAACTAATTAAATAATATTGTACTAATGTCATTTTTGTCTTACAAATGTGCCTTTGTACTTGCTTTGCAACTGTTCTGCGTTGGTCCATGCTTATAAAATGTGTTTAGGGCAGTTAAGTATTCTCTGATTCCCATAATGTCCAAAATTTAATTTTCTAAAAATAGTCAGTGGATCCAGGGACATACTTAATCTTTTTAAAAGCCTGGTCTGTCACTGCCATGCATTACAGCCTATCAAATGATCCCTTTGTTCTCAATGTCATTAGTGAGAGTTGATCAGATCAAAGCATTATGTACAGCACTTCCTAAAATGTTTGGCTTACAGAAAAAGACCTGCAATACAGACAGGAATATGTTTTAGTTAGCATTTGTCAGAAAGACTACTTTATATTTCTCTGTGTTGTGAACACTCTGTAGAAGGCACATTTCCTATTAAGCATCTTGTTAAAAAGATCACATTTTTATTAGCTATGATCATGTATGAAAACGACACATTTTTGACAAAATAATCTTATTGACTATTGACATTTAATAGTATATCTTCGATGTTCATTTTATCATAAAAAAGTGGTGCAATATATTTGTATATTGAAAAATGTAGGCTTTACCGTTATATGACTGTACCAAGGAACACTTACAGAACTGTTGTTAGTGTATCTGTTTAAAATTGGTTGTGATTCAAAACAGAATTGCTGCAAGGCGAATGCTCTTTTTATGGTTGCTTTGAAAGGTATTAAGAAGAAAGAGCTTTAGCTTGAGGGACTACCATGTGCCTCTAGTTATGAGCTATTACAGAGATATTAAGCAGAACATAACACTGCAAAGAGATGCGTTCATTTAAAGTCTTTAGACTGATGCACTCATAAAAAAAATTGCTGTGGGATTCATAAATGAATGTATTCCTATTATGCTACTCTTTGGTATAGTTTACATGCCACAATCAAACAAATGGCTACTTGAATGGACCCTGTGCAATAATAATAGCACGCCCAAACAGATACATTTATATAGTACTAAGATGAATTTTGTAATACATATGAATTAAGTTTTATCCAGATTAAAATGAAATTAGCTCCACAAAGATACATTTACTGTATATTATCGGCCTGTTATATTTGGATTGTGACATCACTAGTCTTACAATCTGCAGATATAGAGCACTATACTCCTAATTTAATATACTTTTCAACTTTGATCTCTTATTTATACATATTTGAAACATTACATCATATACAGTATATTACAGTGAATCTAGAAATTTCACATACCAAAGAAATCCACTTTACTGTACAAATACAAGTTCACATTTCTTGTCCCATAATATATCTGAATGCACAGTTGAAATCTGTAAAATGCAGATGTTTGACATTGCACAATGAAGAATGTTCTAATTGGTTAAGTGTATGCTTATGAGTTGGCAAATACCATCGCAAAACTGTAGGCAGAACGAACAACCAAAGATAACAATGAAGGCAAGTAGTGTTTCTTTAAAAGCTCTAAATCAACCACAATCAAGCAATGCTCTCAAGTACCAGGTAAATGAATTCAGCAGACCAGGGGATTGCATTGCCACATTACTTCCCACATTACTTCTCTATAAAAAAAAGAGAGTTGCTAAGTCCATACAAAAAAGGTGCTACGCATAAAGCAGTGAACTTGTCATTTTGCATTTTGCATAGTCATGTAATAAAAAAATGCAATTAGCTTTCATTCAGCCCACCTATGATGAGTGTGTACAATATGCTAGAATATTAGCAGTCATAACACTGGTAAATTACACTGTCAGACACCAACAGTGCTACTACATTGAAGTAAAAGCAGCTTCATCTATGAGGAATAGAATTTAATCGCATGGATGTCAACAATGTAGTTTAAAGATGGTTTAAAGCTTTTATGGTACAGTGTAAAACCTGCACATTTGTTTGTCTTCCAGTACACTGTAAATTGGGTTCTGCATTGCAACTGTGCTATGTGTACTCTCATATGGGAGGATTAATTAATGATATCTGGTGAGGGCTGCATTTATCTCCGGCCTGCAGATGAGCAGCAGTTTAAATTCACTGTGGCACTCTCCCCGCAGCTCAAGGCTCTGTCTGCTGAATTTGCATTCCCCTGATGTATTCTGCATGTCCGCAATGCCCTGATGACTGCAAATGAGATACATTACAATGGAATGCTCGGCCATGAGAACACCAACAAACCACAAGAACAAACCACACACACACACACACACACACACACACACACACACACACATAGACACACACGCACATAAATAATTAGCCCTCTGCCACCAAAACACAGGTCAGTCCTTACCTTCTTCTGACAAATAGCGGATATTTCAGCTGTAAGGGTGAAGGTACACAGAATTTCAACAAGGAAAAGTAACCTACGAACATAATGTCAGGGCTGGACTACAGACAAGAGAGCTATAAACATGTAACAACAGTGTGCAAGGTGCCCACAGCAGAAGAGTTTTCAAAGGTGTGTTCAAAATGACTTATCTCTTTATTGTCCCATGATCAATTTCTATAGTAAGCCAGTAAAACCACTAGCGGCTTTCACCAGCAGTTATTTTCCCACCTGAAACAAGCTGAACAGACCCCTGTATAACTGCACATTTACTTCAACTGTAGTCTAACGAAACCTGTCATGTGCAGTTAAAATATATTTTACGAAAAAATGAAACGATGCTAGCAACCCAATTGAATACATGTTCCGCATTTGTATATTTAGCTGTTTGTAATGCAAAAAAACACTTAATAAAAATGAAACCAATTAGAATTCACATTAGATAAAATCTAGGACAATTATGGATATGAGCTGCATGTGTGGCACCTTGAAAGGGTAGCAGCATAGACATACAATCTACTTTTGAGTTTCTCTGTGTATTAGTGGGTCATTCACAACTAGTTTAATTCAGTGTTTCGTTATCGACTGTCTAACATACAGTTTGGTATCCTCTTCAGATCCACCATAAGAATACTGCATAATACAAACAAAATCCATAGGACCATGAGGTCTGAGGAGGGTGTATCAACCATAACCAAACCGTCAATTTAAATACATGTTCTCTATGTGGAAAGAAAGGAAGAAAGGAAATTGCACCAGTGCCAGTTTATGTAAACTATTGTTTCAATATATTTGTGATGTTGTCACAAATTTGAAAGTGATTAGTTTGCCTTTATGTTAGGTGTTAAACAATATACAAATTCATTAAATGTTATGGTATGATGCTATTTCTTTTCTTTCACTACCAAATTGTGAGCTCCAGACTAGTCTTATTTTGCCTCTTAGATTTTATTCATTTCTTGGCAGCCACTAAATTAGCCAATATCATATTGCTGCCATGCCAAACTATTACGGAATGAACCACCATTAGGAGTTATTAATACATATTTGTTTGGGCTGGATCATTAGTTCTGATTCACTGACTGCAGGCTAAAGTACCATCTGGCTTCATCAACCTTCAGGCAGTTTTGTTTCTGACACAAATAGTTGCATTTCAGATTAAAAAAAACAAACAAAAAAAAACATATTTTATTCATGGAACATAGTAATAGAGCCTGTCTGTGCTGCATTAGCACATGCATTAAAAATGATAGCATTATTGGCTGTATCAGAGTTTGTTACAACAATGCAATGCGAGTTTCTTCTGTGAATGGGAGCTGAATTTACTCTCCTCTAGTTTAGTGCAAAACTCACCTTGTGGCAACAGAACATCAATGAGCCATTCAGCATGATCCCTAGAAAGTAAAATAAATAAATAATGAAAATAATGATTTTAACCAAAGTTCATGAAACAGATACTATGGTGAACTAGGTAAACATTGACACACCAGGTGAGTCAATGGCCATGGGGACCACTGTTTGACATTCATTGATCTTGGTGAGAAATAGCCCCTCGATTTAATTATTTGTTGTTGGAAGGACCCCATTGGGATTTGCAAGGGAGTGCCTGGAAGATGCACACTCACTGACCAAGAGAAATAACAGAAAAATGACTTATAATACATATTTCAATAATCCAGGAATTAGTTCTTCTTACAAAGAGAAATTCATTATTTTCAAATTCAAAGTTTAAGCATTGAACACACAAGGTCGAGCTGCTATTGCCTGGTGATTAAAGACCTTCGTCCTTTTCATATTTTTAGCTCCAAGGACGAGATGGGGGAGGCGGTGGAATGGGTTGGGAATATCAAGATAAAATAGGAAACGGGTATATTTAGAGGTTACTGGTTAATTGGGAGAATGACATTTTGTGCTTTGAAGACCGACGCTTCTTTTTCCAAACAATCATTATAAAGACAAATTCAAACTAACAGCCACTACTGCAGATAGTGATCAGCTTGTTTAAACCAAACAGAACATCAAATAACATCTCCAATTGAAAGTGCTAGTTATAGTAATTATATATTTATACTGTATGAAGACAATAAACAGCCCTCTCAGATGGATTTGGATATAGCCTGAGTATCTGATATCAACAAGCTCATCTTGACCTGAAACACTTCTCAGTCACTACACTGCCTGAAGCGATGAGATCTAATAGATGAGCAGATGCTGGCATTTTATTCCCAAATCCAATGCTCTGTGAGCAACTGCAGACAGAAGATTTCTGATTTGAGCCTGAAATACAGTATATTGTACCCTATGAGGGCATTTCAATCTTAGACAGCAGGCTAGAAATATGCAGTCTCTGTCAGCTTACATCAGACCAAAAACACTTCATGTATATAAATAGTTAAGTTCGGGTTAAAATAAATAAATAAAGATACTATAGAAAAGAACCAACTTGAACAAGACATACATGTGATGAAAGCCAGGGTTAGGTTTATGACAGGCAGGGGAGAATGACAGCTCAGTATCACAGTGGTTCTGTACTTAGGGGATATAGTGGAGACACTGGTAAAATTGTACAACCGTGGTCACATTTTCATATTTTGACATACAGATAATATAAATAATACAATCATATAATAAAGGTGAATTATTGTGTTGCTATTGCTGGTATGATACGTTCTCATATTATAACATTATCCTCATGTTATTTTTTAACCATTTCAGCACTTTTTGCCTGACGGTTTCTCACCTATTACAATATTGCTGTTTTTTGTGCATGTCAGATTTTAAAGGTGCAGTTTAAACATGTCCTTCAATAAAAATACAATTCTTACCCTGCAATCCTCTGGCTGCATTCTTCACATATGTACAGTGGAGGGGGTTTGTCTCCTAAAGCCACCGAATGTGAGGGGTCTACGCACATCTGAATGATATCAAACAGAAAAACATGTCGGGATACAGCAGGGTGATTCAGTGCTTTACAATGAACCATCTTTTATAGATGTCTAGCACTTTGTTGAAAGCACACATTTCCATTAGTTGTATTCCTTCCCCCAATCATTATAGAGATGTAGGTGTCCCTTTTGCTGAGGTCTGTACAGTATCTGAACTTGTAACCTTAAGTTATGCACTATGGCTGCCTAAATTATCTACATCTGACACTGTTGACATTCACTGTCTAATGTTAAAAAAAGAAAAGAAATGAAACAACAATGGTGCATTGTGAATGGGAATTTATAAATAATCAATAGAAGAAAAATGCATTACCTTTACAGCTGGCTTGTTAATTGCATTGTGGCATTCAATGTGTTGACAATGGATGGGATTCCATGCTGAAATAAGAGAAAAAAGAACACTTAGTCTGTACAAATGAGTCGTGGTGGTGGAACCAATCAAGTTTAAATAAATAACACCCTAAATGCATAAAACACACAAACGCATAAAATGCTAAATTAACTCAATGACTTCAATACCAGTTGATGTTTAGCTGTTCGCATATGGCTAATCAAACAACCATGACTGTTAGCTGTCTGGGCTGCAAGCCTATTCAAAGTCTCACCTGTGTACTGCAGTCCTCTGTACTCACTGATTGCTCCAGGTGGCTTCAAGTTTGGCCAGTAGTGGAAAAGCATTTGAACTGCTGGAGGTTTCACCTGAGATGGCCCATAGGCTATAACGTACAGCAAATCCTTAAAGACAACACAGGTGCCATGTTATTACAAAGACTGTTTCCTTGACTGGTCTCTCCACAGATTCCTTACACATCAGTGATCCGTTTTACATATCCCAAAAGGAATCCTTTCTCGCCTTCACTTCTATTCAGTTTATCTAATGTGCCACCTGCAGCTCAGAAGGCTTTCTAGGTTTTATATACTAGAATACAATTCCATTTTAAAAGTACTATTTATTTTTCATTATGGGTGGTCATTTTCATGTAGAGATGTTGGTTATTTTTTGTAATTTAATTTTTTGTAACAAATAGATATTTATAGAGCAAGCAACAACACTTTTTAGGGATGTTAGATATATTAGATTAATAATAATAAGCTGTTTGCGTAATTAGATCATCATCTTAATGTATACCTATATGATTAAAGCTGGAAGCAAAAACTGTCAGGGCTTGATATTACAGGTACTGGTACATGAAAGACTATTCTGTTTATTGGACTTTCTAATTTATTTAGCAAGCGTAACTTCATTTTTTATAAGCAAATGCCTGCTTGATTGTACATCATGAAGAGGCCTGTTCCATGTTATATGCTGTATTTCCTCTGCTTGTTTTTAAATGAACCAGTGTTTACAATGAAGGGGCTTGCATTCTTAATACCTTGTAGCTGTCTTTTAAAAAACTATCATGAAAGGACAATGCAGATAACAGCACAGAAGTCCAAAACAGATGTCTTTCTAGCAATGTTATTTGGGATTTAAGTGCATCTGATGAATCTTTTATACAGGCAATCGTAGGTATTTCTCTACAAAATTGAAAAAAATGCCAACATTTTACCAATAACAACCGTCTGAGAAAACCAAATCAGTAGTAAATGAACTAATTCTAAATATTACAACTACTTCTGGCTGACTACCCTCTAAAAGAGTTGTCAGTAATTCAAATGTAATCCTTTATGAAATAATATGATTTCCTATTTAGATAAGCATGCCCTCACAAAATAAATCATTCTCATTGCTACAATAACCCTGAAATGTTGCTTACCTTCCAGACCTCCTGCTTGTATTTCATGAGGCATTCCAACAACTGACAGTGATACACTGAAAAAGTAAAAGCATGTGAATTAATAAAAACAAAACATACTGTGAACCAAAAGCAATGTTAGTGAAACACAAAACAAAAGCATCAGCACAGCAAAATAATCTCTGCCCTGGTGTATGGAGTGTGTTTACAGCTGGATAAAATTCCAGCAGACAAACATTTGTGTGCTAATTGCACTGGTCAAATCACACCTTTGTGGCTTAACTAAGCAGCACATCAGCCAGAGGCAGTTAACACCTGGCAACCCTTATGCACATTGCTCTAAATTCAGTCCTGTAAAATTAGTCCTACTGATCTATAGTTGTGGGATGCTCTGAGTGGATAGTTATGGTAAATGAGTGGGATAGGTGGTTGGCTAAGATTTGTATGAAAAATATATGTTTTTAAATTACACAGAAAAAAAAAATCTACCAGGGATAACTTTTTTGGTTTCTTATTCCAAAATGTATTTTTTAAAGGAAGCCTTAGGTTGGCACACTCACCAGGATTGGAAGTGTATTGCATAGCAATCATTAACATCGAAGATGCAGACAGATTGACATAGGCTGGAACACCTCCTCCTCTCCTGTTTGAGCCCACTAACAAAAACAAATTGCAAACAAATCACTTGCGTGTACATCTACATCATCTCTCATCTAAAAGTTCAGAGCTTTGTTTGCATGCCTTGCTTTCAAGTAGTCTAACACTGCCTTGGTTATTTCACCTGGAGAGTGAAAATGTCCCGCTGCCTTCAGCTCCTTCCATCCTGTCATTACCCAACAAGCCATTCTGCTAACGTCTGACATGCTTTGCAGGCAGTGACATGTATTGACACTACTGAGGAAAAATGACCTAGCGAAACAGTAACTATTTGGAAACAAGGCATGCAATCTAAGAGCTTTCTTAAGCCAAGAATGGCATTGGATATCATTTTTAAAACAGTTTTAATAAAACTGCACATATGAGATCTAAAAAGCAAATGAAAGTACATAGCTTATAAGATCTGTGGCATCATTCCATAAGCTAGAATCTCTTTCATTAACAGGAGTCAATTGAGAAAAGCTTGACTAGCTAAGTTGTGAAAACAGAGAAACAGGTGAGACTTACATATGGCCATTGGCAAGAAAGATGTGCTAAGATATTCAACAATGTCCTTGTGCAGAAATGGTGGGAATGTTGCTAAGGTCGAGATCATTGTGTATGGTAAAGTGCTCAGAATATCATCACCGAGAAACGGTAGAAGACAAGTCGTTGTGTAAAATATGGACTGTCCAAGATCTGAAGAGAAAAGAAGAATAAAAATCAATGTTTTTTGTCTTAATATTACCCATTCTTTTAATTAAAAAAACAAACATGCTGTGCAATGTAATTAGCTTATTAGTACAGACCTCCCTCTTTACCACCAACTACGGGACATTCAAATAAAATACATTTTACAGTATAAAAATTACACTAGAGTGTCCTGTACAGTAAACATCAAAGATTGCGTTGCATTGTCTGCATTGTATTAGTTTCTGAGTATCTTGTTGGCGGTAATGTGAAGGAGACTGCAATGCATTTCTATACAATAGCTTTACTTTGTGAACTGGCAGATAGTGGACTGTGAGGGTGGTGATATAACAGTGAAAATATCCTTGGTTTATATTGGTTCACATTGGTGCTGAGGGAGTATCTGGCAGAATGTGAGGGTGGCATTAAAACTCGGTGCAATAAAACTTGCATATCATTGAATGATGAAATCCATCTGTATTCATAAAAAAAAAACTAATTGGAATGCCAAATAAAATGGCAAGGGAAAGAGAAAGTAGTTTGCAGTTTAACGTCACTGCCTAGTTGTATTGTCCCCTTTAATTTATTTGTACTGCAGCTGTTTTATGGATAAACCATGCATTTAAAGATATTCATGGGTTTTAAAAGACACAAACCCAATGAGTTATTTACTTGCCTTACTTAGGAAATCTGTTAAACACGCCCTTAAAAAAAAAAAATTCTGTACAGCAGTTACAACCATAATAAGTGCAGAAATACTCTCTCTGAAATAAATGATAAGATATACAGATATACTAGACAAGACAGACAGATACAATACAGACTGATATACCTTCTCTATCATGCTTCTTCCTTAACACAGCATACATAAATATACAGCCATGGGACACAAATGTATAGATTTAGCTATGCAAAGCATACTTAGGGACCAACACATGGCGCAAATGAAACATTTTAAAATGCAATAATGCCTTGTCCTAGGAGGCATATCAAGATAAATGCAAATTAAAAGCACTGAAATGAAAAAAAATATTCACAAATCCAATTCCTGGGGAGTTAACATCCAGCACTGATCTTCATACAATTTTATCCAAAAATCTCAACTAGCCTTATCAACTCCATTAAAAGTTTCTTATGGAGTTGAATCCTCCAGCAAGAATTGACTATCAAATAAAATGGAGGCTCCTCCAGTACAGGAGGGATTTCCTTGTTAGAACAACATCCTTACAGATAACAAAATTTAAATAGTAATCATTAACAATGCAAGATTTTAAGGATTTGTCTCATAAAATATTGACGTGGATTGGTGCATCATGCGGTTTGATCCCTGAGCTTCAACACAAATCTTATTGTTAACTGTTTACAGAGACTGTGTTAAAAAAGGCAGCCCGATAGCGAAGGTCCACAGTGTCCACAAACAAGCACTTTAGGCTGCAGCTTACCGTGTTGACCATGCTGGAGCAAGGGTACAAGGTCAAGCACGGTCACCAGCGTCACATAGAGCCCCTGATAGTCCAAAGAGGGGTAATCTGACAACTGAGCATCCCGACTTTGTTGCCCGCGGTCAGACGGGGTATCACGCAGCACGCTGTAAAGGAGGGAGCGAGTAACTGAAGGGTTGATGGAACTGACTTGTGGTCTTAGAGATGGTGTGAGTGGGAATGGCACAGGAAAAAGACACATGGTCATGGGCACTGCCAAATTGGAAGCATCCTGGGTCTCCTTCTTGCCTGTGCGGGATAGAATGCTGTTCCAGGGATAAAGAAAAAAAGAGACAACAAAGACACAAAGAAACAGCACATTACATTGAAATGACACTACAGACAACGTAATAAAAAAACCAGATAAACCGCACATAGGATGCAGTGTCTTGTCTGTTTGTTTTTTTGATAGGCAAGATGTTTTGTCTATTTTTTTTATTAGATCTTTTAAAACTGGTTCAGATCTACTGCAAAACTGCAATGATCACTGCATCTCATGCGTTATCTGGTGGTAAGGAGCAAAAATATAAAAACTCACATGTTTCAGTGCCAACCCTATGCTTTGACAGAGGGAGGCATTGTAACCTTTGACCGCTATCTACAGCAATACACAAGGCTGACCTTACAAGACAGCTGGTTTGATCAATTCTTTTGTTGACCAATGATTTGATAGCTGTTTATTTTTGCTAGTATTTGCTTCAGTTTGTAACTATAGGGGTGGCACTCTCTGAAACATGTTTTAGCAAGAAATAAACATGTGTGTCAGATAGGTAAACCCTTAACAGCACATGTTTATTGCACCAAAATAATGTCTGTATGCATAATTATGATACCTTGTCGGTATCATTTGGGAATAATGAAATCCAACAGGCATATGGATTTAGTTCTAAAAACAAATGTAACTAAACTACATTAAGGGAAAACTATAAAAAGAAATAATAAGAGGTTGCTTAACATTGATGATCAGTAGCATTATGTATGTGATCTAATGGCAATGGAGGTTTTGTGTGCTGTCTCTAGTCTCTGTAGGTTATATACTGTATATATATATATATATATATATATATATATATATATATATATATATATAGATAGATAGATAGATAGATATTGTTTGTTTTCGAAATACCATCATATACGTCCCTACATGTTGCTACATCTGTTAAATAACATACCTGTAATTTATCATTTCATTGTTAACATCCTGACAACTTTTTACACTTAGAACTTTAAAGTCTGTTTCAAAGCTCTTTTCAAAATGGCCGCTCTAGTGCACTAGCGTTTGAGATCTGTCCTCTAAATCACTGCAGCAAGAGCGATTAAAAAAAAAAAAAATAAAATAAAAATAAACATAACAATAAGTGCTCTGGTTTTTCAGTTCCGTACCACATCATGGATCGTTATTGCTGTGTTACCTGTTTGACAATGTGGGCAATAATCCTTACACTATAAGTGCACTAGAGCGGACATTTTGAAAAGAGCTTTGAAACAGACTTTAAAGTTGTGTACAAAGTTGTCAGGATGTTAACAATGAAAATTACAGGTACATTATTTAAACAGTTGTAGCAACAAGTGGGGACGTGTAACGCTATATTTTTCGGAACCCCGCTACTTACTCTTTAAGTTTTTAATCTACTACAATTGAAGTACACAAATTGAAATTAACATTTGTGAATTCCAAATAAACCCAAGCTCTACACTAAAGAATATCAAATATTTTATATTTCAAACTTTCACATTCACGTGCACATTTTGTATTTATTTTTAATAAAACCACACAATGTAGTGGCCAAAGCCGTCTTGCATTAAAAAGCATTACGTAGCATGAGATACAGTAAATCCTGGCATGCAACATTACAATAGAATATGTATTTTTCATATCCCTTTATTAATGAATACATTATTCAAGATGTGCAGAATATTCAGAATTTACTTTTGAATGAATTTTAAATCAATAGCACAATTATAATATTCAGCCATTGGGTGGTTTTATACACTATGTAATAAACCCCACTTGAATTGAATGCAAACATTAAAACCTTAAACGTGAAGTTAATTTAATCACAAAAACTGAATTTTTTGCACATCTCTACATATTGCCTATGATGTAGACACATTCATTGATATTGTACCACAGCATAGTATACAAATCTACTGGAAGTTATACCAGAAACCATGATTGATACTGTAGCCAATGGAGACATACAAGAGACATTTTAAACTCTTATGCAATATTGATATGGTTTTGATAACTTAACTTAAGCTGTGTCTATTTTTAATTACCCAAAAAGTGGCAGCCTGAGCTTGGGTTTAAAAGCTTTTTACCACTCGCATTCATAAAGTATTTAAACCAGTTCCACTCTCTGCCTGGGTATAATGTAGACTTGGTGTTTAGAATAAGCTAGTATAGAATAGCTGGTATATTTTAGGCTGCTTGTTTCATCATTTACAAGAATATTGGTTGTTAAACTCTATGTGTTGGTACTTGTGTGTACATTTTTATTGAATACCACAATACATTCACGTATGACTTAAAAACATTTCTGTTGGTGGCACTGACTGGATCATCTCTGGTCATCACTTTTCTAAGTATTATTTGCTCATTTCCAATTTGAACGTTCATTTTTTTATTCTTCAGGCAATTCATTAAAGGTATAGTTTATCGGCTGGTTTCACTTGAATTATCATACCTGAGATAACATTAGATAGTCCAAGATTATTGCTAATCGGAGTTAGTGAAACCAACCAAAAATCATCAACATTTTCCTAATATTAGTTTTATATCTGTGTTCAGTATGACTCTCCATTGTTCATCAGTATATGCCCTGCTGAGTAACTACTCCAGCAAAAATGTCTTCTGAAAAGACAACTTGTGGGGAAGCATACTAAAGCATACTAGTGTTAGGCTGTGCACTGAAGTCCTTTGGTTAAGCTTTGAGTACTGAATATAATTTTTTAAAGTTTCCCCACAACCAGCCTGAGCAGTCTTTTCAGAACAATTTATTTATGGGATAGTTTGTAAGCATGGTAAATAATTACGAGGAAACTGTAGATAAAGTATCCCTTTAAGCTGTAGTATCACAAGAATTAAAAGCAGGACAGTGACATTTGGTGAGTTTTACCAGAGCACCATGAAAAGCAAATATAGCACCACAATTAATTAGCATAGGAGAAGGCTCCTCCAAAGCATCTAAATTCCTGTTCAATAGTTTAAACTCTATGACATATGTTTGGCTTCCTGTGACATATGTTTGGCTTCCTGTGTCCTGCCGCAATGAATCCAAATTCACTGTACTGCCATTAACACTTTTGCAACTACAGCTTCCTAACTTTCACCCCTGTATCTACTGTGTGAGTGGGTGTCTGCTTCATAGTCAGAAATAGGCACAATGACAATATAAGCAATACCCGGACAAAATCAGGACAAATATCGTAAAACATGGGGGATTCTGAGCCTGAAGAGTACAAATACCTTGCCTTATTAAAGCAACAATACATGAAAAATAAATGTTGGTCTGTATTTTTCAGTTTAAAATAATAACTCAATCTGGTCATCTGACGAGCCAAAGGGTTAAAAGGGTTCATTCCTCTTCCCAAAACTGCAGGAACTGACACACTTAGAGGTAGCATATAATGCTCTGGTTTCGTAGGTATGATACTGTGGCCAGATGTTTTAGATAAAATGGGGAAAAATAACATTTTTGATTGCTCTCAATCAAAAATGTTATTTTTTCCCATTTTTCTTGCCAAACCCAGGCCTAGTGGGACATAAACTCTGTTGTTGTATAATATTGAATTATGCAATTCTACAGCATATTCGCACCCTCCCCTCATACAGGCCCTTCATGGGCCAAAACTGTACCAGTGTGAAAAAAGTTTGGCCACCACTGATCTAAATGTAATGCCCCACAAACATACCAAACTCAAAAGGCTTTTTATCCGGCATTTGCTACTTACCTTAGCAGTGTTTGGGAAAAGTATTTCAGTGTGTTTGCTATATCCGTTCCAGATGGCACAGGGTAAATATTGTGAAGCACACGGTTGTGATACTCTTGCAAGTATCGTATCTTAGAAGCAACTAAACAAAGAGCAGAGTGACAAATGTATACATGGATGACAACTATGGGTTTTGTGGACACACACTATAGTTACTTTCCATAAGACTCGTTTACACAATACATACAGTACAGTATGTTTTAAAAGGTGATAAGTTATCTTACTTTCTTTTTTAAAAAAGATAATGGTCTACAACATGGGAAATTTGCCTGTAAGTGACCATATAAAATTAAATATTTACTACGGAAGTTGTTTCACCATTATTGGAACTACAATGGGGCATATGTAAAATCAACTTTGGTATTTCACACAGGAGTTAAGATGGTTCAGTGCTGTCATAAAATAAGAACATATGAATGTGGCAAGAGTCAAGTTTATTTCAGTAAATATTCCCTATGATAGTTCCATCAAAGGCGAAACAAATATAAATCATGGTCATCATTGTGTACAGTATTAGAAAAGCACTGTAAAAGTCATGGACCATAAAGTATTTGATTAGAAAGCACATTTAAAAAAAGTTCTCTCCAGTTTTTTTAGAACTGTAGATCAACCATTCTCTGCTTCCATGTTTCACAAAAAAAAACTCTCCCCTGTTCCCATTTGTGCTTTATTTTTCATCTCTAAATTAGAAGTCTGCAGGGCACGGCCCATGTTACAATACCATGCAAAGTTTTTAAAAAAAGTGTCCTACCTATCCTCCAATTCTTAAACCCTGCACATCTGGTACAAAATTATTATCAACATAACCCTGCAAAATTCTGTCATGGTTCTGAAAACTTTTTAGAGGATTTAAAGAAGTTCAAAACAACAAAGCAAACAAAAATTGAAATCATGATCATGCATATTTTGAAGATTTTATTATTTGGATAGCGAGGCCATAATTCAAATGTAATCCCAGCCAGTCTATTTCCCCAGGTAGGGGAGTAGCAGAAATACATGCACATAAGCAGCAGTGTGGAGTAGTGGTTAGGGCTCTGGACTCTTGACCGGAGGGTTGTGGGTTCAATCCCCAGTGGGGGACACTGCTGTTGTACCCTTGAGCAAGGTACTTTACCTAGATTGCTCCAGTAAAAACCCAACTGTATAAATGGGTAATTGTATGTAAAATAATGTGATATCTGTATAATGTGAAATAATGTATAATGTATATTGTGATATCTTGTAACAATTGTAAGTCGCCCTGGATAAGGGCGTCTGCTAAGAAATAAATAATAATAATAATAATAATAATATTGATGACATGCAAAATGCCTGTAAACACATACAGCATATGCATGGATCTATATGATATGATTGTACATTCCTCCCAAAGATCCAAAAATACTATCAATATAATCCTGAAATCAGAAGTTTAGAGTGAAGAATCAGCAGCAATATGCAAACAAAAACAGGTAGATACTGTTTATAACAACAGACAGCCAGAAAACCAAAAGAGAAGTTACAGAGGACATATTACACTCCTCTTTTTATGTTGCAATATTTATTTTGTATTTCAATGGCTTAATTTAATTACCTTCACTTAATATACATTTCAGGGGTTACATTTGATAACAAACGACTCTCCTCCATTTGATACCCCAACACAAATGCAATTATCCAAATACAAACACAACAAGTGTACAAATGGCCCAAACATTGTAATGCAAAATAAGTAGCCTACATTCACAAACTCACTAATAAACAATGTTCCTTCGTTTTTCATTTATGATCCAGTTACTTATTCCTAATTTTGTATTCAGAAAAAAAACAGGGCACCACTGCTTTCCCAAAAAATCCTTACTTATTTTTTAAGTGTAAACATTACATAGGTAGGCCAACAATAGGATGCATAACAACACACATTTTTTAAACCATGTTTTAACCAAACATAAATAGAGGTGTAACGTGCTTTCTACAAAACCTGCCTCCATATTGTTTGCATTTCTGTGTGAAAGATACCCAAACGACCTTGAGATTTGTGTTTCTATTACCAACCTTATTTACCTTTTGCAATCTACAACTTACTTATATTAAACAAAATAGGTTTATTCTTTTATAACAAAATACACCATTCCCTT
This sequence comes from Acipenser ruthenus, assembly GCF_902713425.1. Lineage (NCBI taxonomy): Eukaryota > Metazoa > Chordata > Actinopteri > Acipenseriformes > Acipenseridae > Acipenser > Acipenser ruthenus. The sequence goes on from NC_081203.1 coordinate 24,671,234, forward strand.
CCCTACCCCCTTGATAACCCCTGCAACGTTGGACGTGTTGCAACCTGCCATAGCAACAACGGCTTCATCACCAAGGACAGCAACCGTGATTTGGTTTTTAATACAGAATGACAATTACCATTTAAGAACCAGCTATTACTTGTATTTGAATGTGATACTTACATTGCTCGGCTTTGGTAGACATTATCAGCTTTAGTAACAATCAGACATCAACGTTGTTTCATCGCTGCAGTGCGAGTTTATTTGCTGGTTAGTATCAGAATTGAAGGAACCGTCTTGCGCTCCAGCTGTCTGGTTATACCACTAAAGCTTGGTGCTGCCAGTCACAATATAACTTACTTCCAACAACTCAGGACTCGTATAAAACGCACGTCTCAAAACATTTACCTGTGACCACCTGCATACAAAAACCTGTTCTTGTTTCAAACCTGTCCTTTTAAACTAGAAAGAGAAATTAAAGGAACTGCCTACACCTTTACATCAAATGGACTAATCCATTTCTGACAAATTGCCATTTATAAATTGTTTATTGGACGTGTCAGTTGAGATTTTTTTATTATTATTATTCTTTACCATTTAAATGCTGCATTTGTTTTGACACGAGGAACCTACACAATTCGAAAGTGGAAGATTCCCCACATGTTCTAATAATGACTTGTATATGTTATGCTCGATTAACTCCGATGCATGGGGTGCTGTAGTATACAGTATACAGTATCTTGTAAAAAAAAACTTTTAGGTTTATTATTATTGACCTAAAGTTATATATAGTTATATATATTTATCAATGTACAGTGTACACAATTGATTGTGTAATGATATACTGTAATGTATAAAATTGCATTGAACATGCTTTTAAAATCAAACATTAATCATTAAACTTCTATAGCCTATATGTAATATGTTGTAGGTCCTTTAATTGTGTAAATGTCTGAAATGTCTTAATTTCTACTATATTTAGGTCTAACACATTAGTTGCATTCTATACAGTGTATAGCCAATTTTAAAACACAGGAAATATATCAATGGTTATAATAGTTACATTTGACATTTCATCAGTGGTGCCTTTGGTGTTGCATGATCATTTCACAAGAGTGTTGTTTCACCCCACAAGAAACTGCAATACCAATCAGTAATTGATTCCACAGTGATTACAAATAAACTCCTCAATTTTATTTTGTCTTTATTGGCCTCCTTTATAATTCAAAACTATGGGGCACAGTTCAGCAGATTCAGAGTAGGGAAGACTGATATTTTGTGAATCAAGGATGAATTTATCAATGTCATTACCCTCAAAATACAATTTGCACTTGAAAATCATACAGTTTTTGTCATAAACAACACAGAAGGTTATCTTAATCCCTTCAGACCAATTCTCACTCTAGTGTTCTAGCTGCAATCAGGCTATGTGATCTACTGCACAGGAAGTGATTAGATACCGTACCAGGAAGAAACAGTTTGATATGTTTTATCTACATTGCTGTACTTGAAAATTCAAAATATACGAAAAATTAAAAAAAGTAATACTGCACACAAAGCCTATGAAGTCAATGTTAATCCCTTAGTAATATCTGTATTAAATATGGATAGCCGCTTACATGAGAGGGAGGGAGGAGAGAGAGAGAGAGAGAGAGAGAGAGAGAGAGAGAGAGAGAGAGAGAGAGAGAGAGAGAGATTGCACTTATATAACTTATTTCAGCAGACCCAAAACCAAGAGAAAGTAGTTTAAATATTTATTTTTAAATGTTGGATGTTATCGGGTTTCCAGGAAGCAATCTACATTCTGAAAATCCCCTGATGAAAAATAAGTACTGCTTTGTTAGACAAGGAAGGAAATGTATGACCTTAAAGGTTTTTTGCTCAACACAACTTGCCAAAAGAAACTTTTTTCCCACATCAGGCAGAAGAGCAAGTTATTCCCTTAATGAATCGGTTGTCTTAAAATTAATCTTCTGACCTGACCCTACCTGCTTCTCTCCTTAGGGAGCTGAGGGAGTTTCCATTTTCAAAGCCCAATCTCAGTGGATGGCTATAGTCCCCTTACTAGATGATGACATTACCAAACAACTTACAGTGTCATTGTGTGAGGGAAAAAAGCTTAACACCAACACTGTCTGCATTCCTGCATTATCTTTTCTTTCGTCAGTTACATAGCGGTACTCTGAACCATTAATCAACTATAGAATGCAACCAGGCATCTTCTGAGCCACTTCTCTAGTACTCTTCATGGCTGGATTCAGACCAGCTTTGATGACTGCCTCTTCAGGTTGGAGCTAAAATCCCCCCACAGCCTGCCAGTCCCCCACTCGATAGCAGACCTTTATAACTCACTAATCATACCCCCAAAACCCTGTTTTGCTCACCTACCTGGGGCAGCAGTGTAGAGTTGTGGTTAGGGCTCTGGACTCTTGACCAGAGGGTTGTGGGTTCAAGTAATAAACAGCCAATAAAGGTTTCATTTGCTTTGATTATTGTATTATCATTTATTGTTCAAAGACAAAGAGGTGACATGTTACAAACACTCATACGTGTTCATGCATTTCCATGACATGGCATTTCAGATGAACGCATCCTCCTAGGTGGGTTGCTGAAGGACTCCCACCATCACCTCTTGCGATACTCTGGAAGATGGTGCAGGATCCAGCCAGCAGGGGTGAGCAGCATCATGGCAAAGACTGATATTGTGAACAGAGTCTGCTGTAAAAACAAATGGAAATTCTTAAACTGACTGCTTAAATTTAATTTCCTTTTCAAGCATGTTTTTTCATGCTGGAAAAAGATCTTGCAATGGATTGTTATTGTTTTCTCCTTTGTATTTTCTACATTATGAATTGTATCTGCGGCATCTTCAGGAATTCAAATTAGAGGTAAGTTAAAATAGTTGATTAATTTGTCAGCTCTAATATGGGCATGACTACAAAGACCAGAAAAAAATTGATATGTGGTTATTCAATTCCAATCAGTAAACAACGGAGTCATTTACTTAGATGGACAAGTACTGTCAATGAAGACCCAGCTGTCCTTGTAAGATACCCAGGTTTTCATTGATACTACAGACAACACATCTTTCATTCAATTCCTGAAGAACAAAGAAGACGTGAAATAATATAACACACTTGAACAAACATTTTGACTCCTAAACCTTGTTTAATCTCCACAGATCAAAGCTGTTGATAGCTGGGAATATTTAAAAAAAAAAATACATTTTTGCCTTCCACGGGATTCAGTTCCTACAACCACATCCTCCAAAACCCTACAAATCTACTTCAAAGTCCAACTCAGCTGTGATCCAAGTAGGGTTATTTATTTTATTTAGAAATCACATCTCCAGCATAGCTCAGCTGAATCTTTCAATTACACCAGGGACCTGCTTCAGCACAGCTGTATACGGTAGCTGTGCACAGAAAAGGTCATGGGACTTGCCCCAGAGTAAGTCAAACAGCCATTTAGTGGCTAAACTGGGATTTGATCCCAGCAAGTGAATCTTTACCTTAAAGAGCAACTTGATACATGTGTGAAATATCACCAATAACTAACGTATTCGTCTTCTTGTTAAGTTTCACATTTATATACTATTTTTGTTTCAGTGTTTACTCCTAGTAACTTTTTAAAACTCCAAAGTTAAAAGCACCCTGTGGCCTGGTACATCTAGTTCACCCAAGACTTCAATCATTAGCCAGTTCCCCTGCAACTTTCTGCCCCTGCAATTGTAAGAAATACATCAGTAAGAAATGCCACATAGAAACTGTGTCTGGTATTCTTAAGTCTAGAGGGAGCAGCGTTTTGCAGGGAGACAGGTTAAGGGTTAAACTCTGGTGTAACAGCAGTACCTGGAGAGAAGAGCTGTTTTACAAGTTGCTTTTTATGTAGAACTTGCTGCTTTTTGATCCCTTGTGATTCCTTTTCTCGTTTCTGACAATCCTTTGTCAGGATATTAGGAACAAAACATACATTTTCAAATGATATTGTCATTTTGATTTGTTAAAGCTAAAGCATAGATTTATTTAAAAAACAAAAGCAAACAAGAACAAATTTCCCGCCTAGTTGCTCTCCGTAGGTAGTTTACATTGTTCATTTCCAGGGTACTCCTATACTTATGGGACAGATTGCTCATTCAAATCGTTTCCATGTTTCTGAAGATGGTCTGATTATCTATGAAAGGATACCAACATATTTAGTGAGCAAGGGATGTGGATGGGATAAAATGGGCAACAAACTCCACATGTGCAGTTGTTCTGCATTCATGTTACCCAACACTTGCTGGAGGGTATAGTGCAGATATACAGCAGCTATAACCATTCTAAATTGCAGTTGGCTGTGCATCCAGTTTTATTGCAGTTTGTATATCATGTAAATGTCTCATTATTAAACTTTTCCCCTTCGGTTACTGATATTGTTCCATTATAAGGGGAGATCTGGTCACCTGTTTCAGAGACAAGATACAGATAATGTGTGTCACCGTCTGTTCCTTAATTTAATTATTCTGGGGTTTTGTCTTTGGTGCTTGCCTGCACATTTTCATTGCAAGTACAAATGATGTATTGAAAGCAGACAGCCTGCTCATTAGCGTCATTTGGAATACATGATTGCTCAGTTTTCATTGAAATTAATGCTGAAATAAGAAACAGTGTGGTCTAGTCTAGCAGCTTGATTGCCAATCGACAATGGCTAAGTTGTCAATTGCTGACATGATTGTTAGTGTAAATTTGAGCTGAAAATAAATCCAGATAAAATTGCTTGTGTATCTCTGATCTTAAAGAATATGTGTATTTTGCAACAAAAAAACATTTTACTAATATTATACAAGTACTGGGAAAGAAAGAAAGAAACACAATTATATTGCTTTGCTATATGTGTTCTCCAAAAAGTGTGTCTAAATAACGTAAAGAAATGTAAAATAGGCACAAGTACAGTATATGATATATTCTAACAGTATTGCACAAACCTGTACTTCTGTATCTATAAAGGAAGGGAGTAACATATCAGAAAGTTTTCTGTCTATTTTAACATGCATCCTTTTAATTTCAAGTTCTTAGTCAACAACATTCTCTATTCTATTTTTCAATTTTTCTTAACCATATTTTGCAGTTGAAAAGTCAGATTATTATTTTTTTATTTTTTAGCATCAAAACAATTTTGTTTGAGTTTCCTTTAACAAATAACATATTTCCAACATTGTTGGATTTACACTTTTAAAAGTTCACAAAGTCAGTGTGCCAGTACTGTATTAATATAAAAACACTGAAATATGCTCTATTTGACTTGCATATAAAGTACATCGACAGCTTGCTGTAGTACATTCATTATACATCTATAAACAATTGTAGATCTGTACATTTAAAAGAATGAATGTTGGTTAAGAACAGTAATATTATTAAATTGTGGAACTCACAGCAGGACCAATCTTGTCTTTGGGAGGCTTGCTGTAAATGTGAGCTCTCTGTAAAACCAGCATCTTGTTGCCTCTGAGTAGACGACCAGAGGAAGCAACCCCCTTCCGAAGGGGAGACATCTCTCACGACAATGGTTACTGCTGGAGCCTTGCTGACACAATTGGCTAACCCTGTTGAGAGTACTGAGAACAGCCTGTTGCAGCCTCAATTTAACCCATCTCTGAAAAGGGAGGAGCCCCGAGATATCCTGAGATTCCCACCCTAACAGAGATAACTGAAGAGGATGCTGAGAAATAATTACTTTAAATAAATGTGACTGTTTAGGTTAACAAAATGATTATTTTCAGTTGGAGAGCAAAATGCTTGGCAAGAGTTTTATATTTTGTATTGTACAGCAGCCGCTGTAATTATTCAGACATATATTAAAGTAAGGTTGAACTGAAACAAAGTTCATAAAACAAAAATAAAAAGTAATGGATATAAGTCTGCTTTGAGGAAACAAAAAAATGACTGTATTATTATTATTATTTATTTCTTAGCAGACGCCCTTATCCAGGGCGACTTACAATTGTTACAAGATATCACATTATTTTTACATACAATTACCCATTTATACAGTTGGGTTTTTACTGGCGCAATTTAGGTAAAGTACCTTGCTCAAGGGTACAGCAGCAGTGGCCCCTACCAGGGATTGAACCCACAACCCTCCGGTCAAGAGTCCAGAGCCCTAACCACTACTCCACACTGCTGCCCTAACCACTACTCCACACTGTAACTATAGTACAAAACATTGCAGTTTAAAACTAAGGGTAACTGAATAATTAGAAGAAAATGTCCAATGTGAAAATTAACTGTGGTTTTATGCACCCCAAACACATGCCAACTACCTGGTACTCAGCGGAGTAACCCTAACCCTGTACTCAGCTGAGGATGCCAGCCTATACAGAGCAATTGCCACTCTGTTTTTCCACTGGCACAGGAGGCTGTACATAATTCCTTTTTGGCTGCATATCTTCCTTTACCAGTTCCACTATAATGCTGAATGTTGCCCTGGTGGCGCAAAAGGGCTCTATCCACTGCAGATCTGTGAAAGAGTGATTTAGCACAACCTCTTCCCACCAGCAAGATGGACGAGTATGTGTCCAAACCGTCCTTTCACTAGCCATTGGCATTAAATAACAAGGCATAAGGATTTGCTGGTAAAGGATGTTTGGAGGTTCAAGCTCCTGAAACAAATGCAAAACATCCACTGTTCCCAATCCAGACAGCCTTGGGAGCATACGTGGAACTTAGATGTGTGGCACAAAGCTTTAGAAACCTACGTCTCCGCCGGTTTTCAGCCATGGTGATCTGCAAAACCAGTGTTGGTCAGTTTCATTTTATACCTCCCAGTTCATTTAGCAGAAGCTTTTATCCAAAGCGACTTACAGAGACTAGGGGGTGAACTAGTATGCATCACAACTGCTGGTGTCACTTACAGAGTCACTTACAATAGGACCTCGGCTTTACGTCTCATCTGAAGGACGGGTTTATTTTCCTATTGTCAAACAGAGGTACATGTACCATTAATTATACATTATTTTTTTGCAAAACATTAATTATAGTTTATTTTTGCAAACTTATACTGGAAACAGACAATCAATTTCTCTAAAAAGAAAAAAAAAATTCACGATGAACAAAATGATAAGTTCACCACAAAGTTGCAGAAGTAAAAAAAATGTACAATAACCAATGTATTACATATGATAAATCTTTGCATACTATTTTCTTAATGTTGGAAAAATATGATAAATTCAATTAAAAAAAATTAAAAAGATCAAAAACAGCATAACGAATCAGATTTGAATAAGCAGAAGTGGTTTAGAAGTTGTTTAGGCATGTGTGAGCAAGTGCGGTGCACTGCGTAATGCATTCTGGCAGTATCAAAATGTGCTTCCATTGCCAGATTTTGATTCCCTTTGAATTTGAATATTTTAGCACAGTTTCATGCTGGTCCACATTGCTCCTGTTATGATTCACAAAATTCCTTTGATCGGAAAATATGAGAATATGAGACTATGAGAATGTGGTACTACTGTGTAAGTGAGTGAAATCTACTGTGGAAGCATAATCTATCAGGGAAATTTGTAATAAATTAAACTGCCAGAATTTGTTACCATAAACCAAATGTGAAGAGGAAGCAAAATCTGTCATTACCGAGGATTGTCCTTTGTTATGTTGGTTGTGCGCAATGTCTGTCTGATTCTGTTAGGTTTTTAGTGTTATTTATTTTTTATTTTTTATTTTATTTTATGTGAGATCTGGTATTGTTTTGATCACTATCTTCCTTGTCTATTTGTTCATTACTTTCTCAGTAAGTATTTTTAAAGAATACTAGTGATCTAAAGTTATCTGCAATACACACATATGCAGTTCAAAGACATTTAAAGCAAAACTTAAATTAAATTAAATTAAATACTAGCTGCAGAAAACTACCAATTTCATATTATTCACACACACCAACATTTGTCTCCCCCTAGTGAGAAAAAAAATTGTACCTGACCAGTAAACCCTTGTTTCTATCTGCCAGAGGGATCATGTTAAAAGCTTTTTAAAATTGTTCCCACTGGGGATGCATATCCCTGGCTATGGAAATACAGTATATAGGTATACAGGATTTTGATGAACATTGGTAAGGACATTCTTCAGCACAGGTCATCTGTCTGTTTGTCAAACGTAATGTAGGCTAGCTGTGTCTTTATAAGCGGCAGCTCCATCTATAGTGCCCAGCAGTGTTTTGACAACAAAACAAAAGAAAACATGACCCAAAGTGAGAGATCACTAGATGGCATTAGCACTTACTTTTATGCAATCATTTGGGCTGATCTAGGCTGTGTTACATACATTTACAGCAGAACTAGAACTGAGGCGGAGCTCTGAACTATCAAAATATATATATATATATATATATATATATATATATATATATATATATATATATATATATATATACAGTATTTGAGGAATTGTAATAAGAACCCCTCAGAATGATTGCAAACATTATACAAAGTTAACAGAACAGCATTACCTTTAACACAGCAAGGGCATTTATAAAGATGTGACAGGAACAGTGATTCAAAGTGAAATATGCAATCTAGGAAACAAAAACATCCACAGCAAAACAACATGGGACTTGGAGGAATTGTATTATTGCATTGGGACTTGGCTAGACTTTAAGATCTACTACACCCTTTAAAACATGATACAAAAAAGACAGAAGAAATCAATATGGTGCTGGATAGTGCCCTTGATCCCTTTCTGCCCTTTGCCATACCTATAAATTATAATCCCATGAAACCGCGTATTTCTCATAAAACCGAGATACAGGGAACTGCATAAGAAAAAAAACACCTGACAAGAAGCTAAAGCCTTTTTAAGCCTCTGCCAACAGCCTGCTTCTGGGAGATATCTTTGCAAGAAGCCCGGGTTTGATTTATGTATTGAAAGGTGTGTGCAGTATGACCTAGTTAAGATGCCACATCTGGTTTACAAAGGTGTCCTGACAGAATGCCTACCAGTCAATGTTCTGACATCAATTACATAGGCTCTAATACTTCCATCAAACCAATCACTAGATTGTATCAAACAGCAAATACTAGAACAGCAGCATACAGCTGGAAAGATCAGCCAGTATTGTTTCTCATGTCTATGCTGCTGCCACTTGCTATAGTTTTATGGGTAACACTTTAGTTTAAGATCCTGTGATAAACAACTAATAATGCATTTATAAACAACTAATAGTGCATTTATAAAGGATGTTATAAATAACAACAACAATAATAATAATAATAATAATAATAATAATAATAATAATAATAATAATAATAATAATAATAATAATAATAATAATAAAGTTGATGATGATGATTTTTCAAGACCTCAAAAGTGTAAGGTGGAAACCTTTCAATGTGTATGTGATCCAAATGTATGATCCTTCCCTAGTTGCTACATATCAATGACCCCTCTCCCGCCCCCTGGATTTCTAACCATACCATTTGGGGGTATAGATTAAAGGACATTCAACAGAGTGAGAATCAAGGTGAAGAGTGATCTGTTATTACTGGTCAATGGAAGAGTATAAGATCATGGGTTAGAATCACCCTCTCTTTATTCACCGCCTGTGCTGCCTTTGACACACTGGATTATTGACTATATGCTGATATAATGACAGATAGCATCCGTCATGAAAATCTGTCCCCAGGTGCTATATTGATAAATGCTGTCCCTCATGATGAATAGTGCTGTTGAAAAAAAACAGACTGTTGACTGCTGGATCCGCTGCTTGTGCTCAGCTGGTAGAGCTCTTATGTGTTGACTGGAGATTCACAGATCTGGATGATATGTTTTACAGGAGAACCTTGTTAATATGAACCGTGTCTTTTTTTAAAATTGTCCTGGGAGACAAATATAATGCTGACAGAAACACCAAAACAAATACAGTATTACATTACACTCACTTAGCATCATGAATTAAACACCAATGTTTTCAATTTCCCCAGGCTGCAGGTTATTTAATGTAATCAAGCCTTAGTAATAAATGTTTGTTTGCAAGAATGTTAGCTTACTGGACTTTTATTGCTTTACGACATGTGGAAGATGATAAAGGAAGCTGGAACTTGCTGAGCTTTGTTATGCAGATTAACCAATGGAATGGTCTCCTGCTGGTTGGTGCACATAAAGCAATGATGACATAGTTTGGAATTGGAACACATATTTACTGGTTACTACTGCATACCCAGTAGATATAAAAGGGTGTGCATGTTTACAGAAAATGGATTTATTTAGGAGTGGAGACAACAATGTATTGACTTATGTACAGTTAGTTGTGTTATGATTGAAAATATATTCTTGTGTTAGCAAATCACAAAAAGGAAATGTATTTAATATAGGCCTATCAATAATGCATGTCAGATTTTTGGGTATATTATATGGGTCTGTTCTTCCTATTGTTCTTCTTCCTATTAAAACAAAAATAATAATCTAAACCGCACCATTTGTATGAATGTGTCAGTATGTCGTAATAAATTAATACGAATCGGGTTTGTAAAACAGCCTACACTGTCTGAAGCGAAAGGTGATGCAATGTGTCTCACTCCAAGCCAGATGATGGCAGCACCAGCGAGACTTGGGCAGTGCGGGGATTGAAGCCTTTCTCTCCACAACTCCGTGGCATCGCCAGGGGCCTGAATCACCCAGCAAGCAGCGTGAGGATAGGCCACCGCATTCCTCCAACCAGGTTCCGCGATTCGTTCAGGGTTGCAGAAAATAAAGCCGAAGAGAAGAGTCCCCACTAACCCCCCTCCGTTGGTTTCTTTTTTTTTTTTACAAGCAAAAGGTTCGATATTCGTGTGAAAAGTCGAACCAAAGTGGAATAAAACAAACCTGTCAGATATCTGGAAACCCCGGAGTGGGATTCCGAGGACGTGTGTTGAGCTTTGAGGACCGTTGCTGGGATTTTTGTGTTTTTTTTCGGAGGTATAAAAACTTGTCTGGCAAAGGAGAGAGAGGGAGAGGGAGAGCTAGCGAGTGAGTGAGTGCAAGAAGAGTCAGACGAGAGTCTGAGGGGGGAGGCTGGAAAGGAGACCGTGGATCCTTCAAACTTCAAACCTGGTAGGAATATGTGCGAATATCTCGTTTCAAATAGGCTAGACAGGTTTTTAACAGAAACGCAAACTAAGTTGTGCTTATTTTGTCCGTGTTTGTGTTGTTATTAATGATTGTTGTATCAAGATTATAGCATAATAAGGCGGTCGTACGAACCGTAACGCAAATAACTAAGCAGCAGTTAATATATCCATTCTATAGCATTACGGATTACAAGCAACTTGGAGGGTATATTGGAGACATGTAATCACTTCTCAAATCCCCCTCAATCAAAACGTGAGACACATATTTACCCCCTTGACGGGAGGGTGGTGTGCTGTCTTTTTTTTTTTTTTTTTTTTTTACTTTCGGGGACATATGAATAAGTATGCGGATTGATCGAACAGTGCGAATTCCAATTTAAACATATGATTTTTTTTTTTTTTTTTACACATCTTAAACCGCAACTAACTCAAATTCCGACATTCTGAAAGACAATGGGCTTTTCCTAGCCCCTGTCAATACTTGTTTGTCTTGAGCAAATACAGAGTAGCATAGTCTCACAAGGACAAGGTTTCTGTCGTCTCTTCATAAATAAAAGATGCATCGCACGGTAGTACCCGTTTCAAATTATCGGATTAACAGTACAGTTGCTTGCAGTAAAGTAAAACCACTGGTGTCATTTCATCGTATTTTTGTTGCCTGTTGGAATGTCAGTAGCTGATGTGCTGGACTGAACTGTGAGTCATTTGTTTTAATCACAGGGTTTGTTTCATTTGCCCCATGTATGAGCACACCTCCACGGTTTTACTGTAGTTGCACCAATTCTTAACATTAAAAGCCTGACGTAGCGCTGTATTACATTGTTCCTTATGCAATGTGCAAAGACCCACCCTACAGGGATTTGAAATATGGTCCATGTCTTTATTACAACCTACTGTTTGAGTTTGCTTTGCCTACAGGGGTTGCTCAAACATTTGAAAAACATTTTGACTAAATGGGCTGTCCAACATGTGCCTAATTAATTTGTTATGCAATTATGTTACGTGTGTGTAATTGATAAAGTCACTATTTTAATAACTAGCGTCTGCCTTAGTAGAAGTAAGGCAGAAGCTGAAACATTGTAGCTAATCATCAAAATAGAAAATTTCAGTTAATCAATTGCTTTTCTTCCTTAAGTATTTCTAGTGATTGAGTATACTGTTGGATCCTGATTCTCCCTGGATATAAAGCTGTTTTTGAATTCTCTGTACTAATATATGTACTCCACAATTTTGTAAATCCACCCATCAGTGAATGTATAGATGTTTTTAAGTGCAGTAAACATCTCATGCTGTTGATTTTCCAGTGTTTTGCAAAATTCACTTATGGCAGATACATACAATTAGTCCAATCTGTGATGTGTTCAGTTTAAATCTTAAGTACACTTTCAAGTGTCACATTACAATTTTGTGATGGTTTACAATTGTATTACTAATAATGAAAAAAGTGTATCTGAATTGGTATCTTCCAATTATTGATATGAAATATCGGTAATAGGAATCAGCCCCGAATCACAGAATGGGAAGAAAGACGCATGATTTAATAAATACATTGATTCATACTTAATGTTTATTTATTTTTTTTTACTATTTTTACATTTGAGCCCTGCCACAGTCATTCAGAAAACGCCTTGTGCCCTCTCAAAATTATTTCGCCTTGGACAGTTTGCATGTGATTGGCTGTGTGCAGCTTTGCATGCAGTATTTAAACAGGGATGCAAAATCCAATTTCACTATTAACTTGAGCAAATAGTGGAGGGAGTGCTTCAGCAGTGTGCTTTGGAAGACTGTCTGGATTATTTTCCAGATGGTAGCCAAATAATTTGATTCTGTTGCTGCCTGGGTGGGCTTCATTTCTGCCTATAATTCTGTTAAGACAGTGGCGAGCCCAGCTTAGGAGTACTGAAAGACTGCAATATGTAAAACACTAAACAAGAGTTGCCATTCAGAATAGTTGTTACATGACTGAGCTCAAAACAGCTGTCCCCCCTATATCTGCTTTCAATTGGCATTTTGTTTAACATGAAATAATGAAAGAACCAAACCGTTTGTAGATTAAGCACTGTTGTAGTCATACTTTTATTTAGTAGTATTGTGCTTTTGTTATTTTCCTCACTAGTTTAACAGGGATGTCCTGACATGTTCTTTTTTTAAGCATAAAAAGGAATACTTGGTTCGAGTGTACACGATAGCAAGTCACTTGTCAATCTGAAGTCATTTTGCTAAGCAGTTAGCATCTTCAGGGGATTCTCATGAAGATCACACATTTCAGCCATCTACTTCTGACTGTACGCATGCTACAGTGACAGTAGTGATGCAGAAAAACTCAAAGAAAAAATAAATTCTTATAATTTTGAATGGGAGATGAAGTATCCGTGGCTTGTTTATCAAGGCGACAAGATGTACTGTATGTGTGAAAGAGCTTCTGGGCAAAAAAATAAATAACAAACATATACACGCGGATGTACAGATTTTCAAGAATCTTCGCTTAAGACACAGACACGGCAATACTGTTGAAATGCAGAAAAAATATGAAAGCACACATAGATGAAGGCAACAAGCGATAGTGCCCTCTCGAAGAGTGCTCTACCGTCTGATAATTGACCTTGACTTTTGTTAGCGCCTAAGCTGATTGGCTAACGGTACTGAATCATTTTCTAATCGTATAACAAAGAACAAAGAGATTGTTTATGGCATAGAGTTCAAGCATTCATAAAAATGTACCAAAATCACATCCCTGGAGTTTATTAGCCTTTGTTTTAACAATAGTTTAGTATTTTATAGATGGGAAGCAAAATTTAGGGCATGTGTGTTTCAGGAACGCATGAACAGAAAAGCTAGCATGACCTCTGAATTATGTAGGGAGCCATGAACATTTAGAATACTTTTTTGTTCTATTGTTTGACAATACACACTACCACCTAGTCTCATAAGGAATTAGAATGGGTCATCTTTTGTCAACCCATGTATCGTCAAAATATGCAAGGAATAATTTATTAAGATTTCAAACAAAGCCAGACTGAGCTTATGCATCATTCAATAGCAAAACATTGTACAAATGACCTTCATACTCGCAATGAAGAATTAAGCCCAAATATTTATTTTTTCCCCAGTTGTAGAATATTCTCTCACAAAATATGCTAAGTATTGCAGGAGTATCAAAGACACCACTACAAGCATGGTTTTAGTAGTGATTTCTTGTACTACTACTTGACAACACTACACTTTTTTTCCCCCCATATTACTGGATGTTTTCAACCATTATCAGAGTTTCCATTCGCCTTGCTCGAGAGTATGCCACCGGGATACAAATGCATGTTTGATAAGGGAGGTCGGTTTGTCAAGGTTGATTCCAGACTGTCCTCTATTCTGAAAAGATGCAGTATAATCTGTCTAATACAGTAGCTGTGTATTTGTTGGTGCTGATTTTGTTCACATGGTCTTTTGCTGTGTTCCAATCTAACTATAACCAACTTCAGTTTGTACGGCAGATTGATTGTGTACCTGCTGTGCAGATAGAGGGCTTTTTAATCCTCAATGCAGACAGCCTGTCATCTTTTAAAAGCACCAAACTCCTGACAATTTAAAAAAAAAAAAAAGAGTAAATAATAAAAACATATTTTTTTGTTGTTTTCTGAAATCAGCTGTCAGCTATTTGGGATGCATGCTGAAGTAGTAGTTGCTTCTCCTTTGTACTAAAAGAATGCAAGAAGACAGTTTTCATTGTTCCAGAAAGTTTTACATATTTTGTACCACATCCAAAACAGCATGCAGTTTCTTAAATCCTTCCTTAGACAGTACAGGCTTTGTGGGACAAGCACTGTTGGATGTTTTTAGTTATTTCTGTGGTCTCAGTACTTGAGACTCGCAAATTAAAACCAACTGCAGTATTTTACTGTCAGTGGTTCATGCACACTTTGTGCTTTTCAACCTACTCCATCTATTACCAGGTCAAAGAAAATCTTGAGTCACTTTGCATTCAATCAAAATATTTCTGCTATTCCGGAAGAGTAGTTTTTATAACTCTTCTCAAGGTCATAAGCAATTCCCTTGTTAAAGTGACATTTGTTCTTGACATCAGTAAGATCACAAAACTTGCTGCCATTTATTATTATTATTATTATTATTATTTATTTCTTAGCAGACACCCTTATCCAGGACGACTTACAATCGTTTACCCCATTCTTTTCCTAGATTTATATCTAAATGCCCTTCCTCCCATGGCAGACTTTATTATGCCACCAAATAGGATGTGCATCGCCAATCCAAGTTTGTTCATGCAGCCCATAGTACCATCACATTATAAGCACCATGTACTGTAATCCTGTATGTCTGAGAGGGTGCGGTAGGTCTAAACAAGGGTTGGGCGATATGTCGGTATTGTTGATTTTACTGGTACATTTTTAATGATAACAAGTCGCAAATAAATTATATTGTTCCATTGTGTATTTATTTATTTATTTATTTTTTGGTCAACCCTTATCTTGTGCGTGACGCAACCTGATTATTAAGCGTTGGACTTAGCCATTTGAACTTCATAGGGAGGTGAATAGGTAATGCAGATTCATATTTGTGTTACAGTATATTTCAATTTTTAATTCCAGAACTTATTTTTGAATGTCAAGCCAACCATTTAATCAATCAGGCCTCACGTTAAACTTTCAAAAAGGTTCATTTAAATTATCTTTGGAATAAATTCTAGGAGGATTTACTTGAGTAAGTAGTCTCATTGCAGCATGTGCTAATACAGTACATGCAGTGTGAAGGTAACATGTGCAGCATTGCTGTGTTAATGTAGAATGAGCACTACGAGGAGATAGCAGGAATGGTCTATGAAGGCAGAGTGTCGGCGGGCATTGAGAGGGGCGCTGTGGAGCACTGACACAACTGCTAGATCCTTGTACAGCACTTCTCATTAGAGTGTCACATGCAGAACAATGACTGTTGAGCTGGTAAAATTCCATATGGAACCCCTGTCAATGTCCTGTATATGGAAGCAATTGTCTTTTTTTAAATGAGCTGTAGGTTTTTGCAATGTCATCTTGTAAAATGACATGGAACAAGATACATGATTTATGTAGTGATCTTAAAATACAACTTCCTGGCTGATTTTTGACCTTCATCGTATTTAATTTTTATTTTTTAATTTACACTGGAGGACAATGAAATTCTCAGCCAAGTTGTCAGATGCGTGCACACTTAATGATCCCTTTTTAACCATTTACTTTTAAGGTCAAAAGACATGAAAGGGCAGCAACTACAACTGTCTGTCAGTTGCGCATTTTGAATTGAAGCAGTCAATATGCAGTTTTGTCACTTTAAAGTAATTACTGTGAGATTCTTCAAACTGGCTTTATTTTTAATAAGGCTGGGGCGATGCCTCATTTTTCACTATAGATATTCTCCAAAAAAGCAGATGCATCGATTAATCAACGTTATGAAAGGGTAAAAAAAAGAAAAACGCAGTAATGCATATGGAGCTGTGGATTACTGTGTAACATTGCAAGTGACGCTATAAAAACTTCAGTTTAGTAATTAAATATATTAAATGATTGTTTTTACCTTTTTTGTGTTGATTTGTACTAGTTGGGGGTCCAAAACAAAAAAAAAAAAAGTTTCAATCCATAACCAGTCAGAGTAAAAACCAATCAAGAGAAAAACTATGCAGGACACTTGAATAAAATGCAAAACAGTAACAGCAGTGCATTTCTGAAGTTGTATACTGCAATACAAAGTATATGCTGTGCTTCTCACAGTGCCTAACTTAGTTGGGTGTGCCACAGGTACTGTAACTTCATAGCAAGTCCACAAGTGCAGACTTGAGCAGGCAGACTTTTTGATCCCTGAGGGATTAACACATTAATGTGTTCATAAGTGACTCTGGTTACTGTAACAAGTAAATGTCCAAAGAAGACTAATCCAAGTCAAATTCTCTGTCTCTTGTTTGTACTGTGTGGTATTTGAAAGGAGTGCTTCCTTGATCTAAGTTTAACATCAATTCCATTTTCTACCGTATGCTGTGTTTTGCCACTTGTAAGTTTTAGAGGTGGATTCAGTTACAGGCATTGAATAATCCGGGATTTATTTTCTTCCCCACCAGCCTGGATGGTGAAATGGTGTGTTGTTGGCGGCTGGTCTGAAAAAAGAAGCCCTTGCAGGCGGAGGTGAGAGTGAAATTCTAGGTTCGTCTTTTATTCTGCTTTAGAACTGCTTAGGCTTTTGATGCTCAGACATGTAGGGTCTATCTCGCTAATGTCCAAAACTTGCATCAATTTTTTACTACATTTTAAAGGGCTGCTGTTATTGTTCTGGATTTGGTACCGTAGACCACTGCTTCCATTTATTGCAAGTTATATGTATCACTGTTGATATTTCTGTTGTTGTAGGTTCATAATTGAGTAAAATTGCGCCACAAAATGCATAAATTTCACTTTCCAAAATCTGCTAGACCACTTGACCTCATTATAGAAATGACCTGGATGTATGGCAATTGTGCAGCATTTAAAATTGTATAAATGACTTCCATGAAAAGCTGTCAACTCTCAAATGTCGGTTAAGTTTAATGATTACATAAATGTTGGCTTACCTACCAATTTTTCTTTTATAAAAACAAATAAATAAATGTACGTTTCCCAGAATCTGAAAGCTGAATGTAATGGCATACTTGGGAAGGAGGCAGCCATGAGGTGTTTTTTTTTTTTTTTTTTTTTTTAAACTCTGACTTCATCTTTTGAGAGAGGTTTGATTTTGTCTTTGCATTGTGTTGCATTTCCAGTTTTCTGTCAAGGTTTGGGTGGGGCTACAGTAACTCTTAGTCATGGAGTTGCTGCCTCTGATTTTCTCCCTTGAGACTGTGTGGCGTATTGGGAGCAGGACTGGTGTACAGTATTCTTGGAACAAGTGTGAGTTTTATAACATTGGTCAAGAAGTGAAATAGAAAAGCTAGTCTATAAAATAGTTGAATTGCAACCTAACACTCGTGCCTGCTCTGTTTCAGCCATCAGTCTTCATTTGTACAGCTTTCATCACTGTTCTAAAGTTCTATTACAGAACTGCATGTTGTAATTAAGAAGAACATTTATGTGGAGTGCTTTGGAACCCAAAGGGAATCTCAATCGGTTCCTGTGACGGTGTGAAGCGAAGCATAGTCAGTACCAGAAAAAAATTCAAATCAATGCTGTATTTTATTTGTCTCTTTATTCTTGCCTATTGCCGCCAGCTGTGTCATGCTGTTGTCACTTCTCATCTTCGAGAGGTTAATAGACTTTTTTGTGTCCATAAATGATTTAGATGAGGGTAACAGCCAGGTTGCAAGCTGCAGTACAATTTTCTTAAAATATTGTAAGCTGTCTGAAGAAGTTCTATCAGCAAACAGTTGTCAATGATTACCAGGGGCAATAATGCTACTGAATTGTTTAAACCTTTGAGATAATGATGCACAGAACAATGACTGGCTCAATTCCCATTGTGTCATCTGGTCTTTTAATTAATATGTTTCTACAGAGAATGTGAGAATTCATTTTCATAGATAGACCATGTTTGTGCTCACGACATGTCATAACAAAAAATAACATCTGTTGTAGCAGAAAATAACATTGGGCAGGTTTGTCATGAGAGGTACGTTTTGGTTCTGAGCTCAATCTAATTTGACTGCATTTCAGTTTAAGTGCTGCTGTCCAATGTGAAAAGTGAATTTATCATTCACTTCAAACATTTAAGCACAATTTGAGAGTCTTACAATACAAATAGAAGCAATCAAAACTAAAATAGGTAAGTAACTGAGCTGGTTACAGAATGACACCAAATCAGTGAACTATGAACAGGAACTGACAAATAGTGCAGCTCTGAAATTCAGCAGCACACATTCCAATCACAGTGACAAGTCCATTGATAAAACTGAGTTTTGAGAGTGCTTCAGAATCGAGGATCGAGAATAGCTACATTAGTACGGTCGACTTGTATTCCTCAGCCACAAAAAATCCTTTCCTACTGTTCTGAAATGCCTCAAACTCTTGAACAGCAGCCAATAAAACCTTTTTTTTTGAGATACAGATGCAATTTTTCTCAGTTTAATTCTATAGAGACTGAAAGCTAGTTCTTAATATTGCAAAGATTTTGATTGATTGTAACCAACTTAATAGCGTGTGTTGACAGGCTGTTCATTTCCAGAACCCCTGGGACTGTGGGTTGGGTGGTGCAAAGCTAATGGCAGCTGGGACTATTGATTACCGCTCACATCCATTCAGCACCAGAAAGTTGTGAATGTTAGCGACACAGTGGCTCTGCAGAATGTTTTGTGTAATTGCATGGGCTGCATTTGGAGATTCCGGGTTAAAACAGAGGTCATCTCTTAATTTAAAAATGTTTAATGGCAGCTCCAAAGCTATTCCTTGGGCAGCTGTTTATCCTGATAGACCAGGCATTAGCATATTGGATTATTTTATGAGGGTTGTTGCATTTGTGAACGCACAGTAACCAGCAACAAAACAGAGACCTTTTAACGTATTATAAAATAATACATTCAGCGAGAAATTCCAGCGGACAAGAATGAACCTGAAGGGGATTAACAATTGAACAATTCTGTGTACCGTTTTATATTTTGTTAAAGACCTGTCCCCTACAGTGTTTATGTAAATCCTGAAAGAGATATGCTAAGTTTGTTGGTCTTGCAGCTTAATGGTTGAATTTGAGTTTCCTTGGTTAAAAAATGGCCAGTTTGGATGAGAAGTCACCTCAGTAGTATGTTCTGTGTATGTAGATCGTGCCGTATGTTTTCATGGCATTGACATCAGCAGTATGGGGTTAATACAGCATGTCCTCTAAAAAGGAAATGTGGCAGACGAACCTTTCTTTTGTTTTTGTTTCCAGCTTGACTTGGTAAACACAGCACGCAAGCAGGACTGTGAAAAAGAGGGTGTGTGTATTTGACAAGTCCAGAAATAGGTCTCATCACTCATAGAGGGGAAGTTGGTACAGCATGCACAGTAATAGACACTGACAAAGCTACTGGCTTTAGAAACTAAACGGTTACAGTGATTCGCTTTTAAATAATTCTTCGTTAAGTGAGGGAAATTCCATATGAAGGCATGACAAAGACTTGTAGCCATAATCATGGCAGTCTAATTCTTATGTCTTTGTCTTTTTTAAGCAGTACAATCAGCTTATGGTAACATTAGACTGAATTAGAGAAGGGGGTCAAGTACAGGATGTTCCGAATTTAATGGATGAGGAGAGCAGATTTATTTTATTTATTTTTATTTATTTATTTATTTTTCTAAAAGTGCACCTTTTTAAATACGTTTTCAGACCTGTCATGTTTGGAACCACAGTAAAACAACCGGCCTTAAGAGTATATCGGTAGGTAAGAGTGCTTTTCAGGTTAAAACTTGAGCAGAACTGGTTTTCACTTTTGAAGAGGAGATTGGTGATGGTTTATGGAACTTAAGGAGCTGCTCTAACTATTTCAAATGTTTCATAACAATTTATAATTAAAAATATGAGATGCAGAAGCCTGTGGGTGACCTTTGTATCTAATCTCCTTGAATATACTTTAGATTTCCCCATTAGTGTGTCCTTGATGCCCACTGACCCACGCAAATGATTTTTGACCCACAATTACATGAAGTTATAGTTCATGCAGGCTGACTTTAAGCCCCTAAGAGGAGCGTAATCTTTGCTTTGTCCTGTTTTATTATCTCGCTTTGCATTTGAAGCACTATGCATTGTCTACGTGCAGGGTTATAAAAAAATAAATAAATAAATTACTCGGATGTAGCGTAAGCTGAGAAGCGCGTCTGGTGCTTTTTATTACATTATAAAACTTAACTAGGTTTTATGCTTGCACCAGCAAGTTTTTTTCTCTCGCTCATTGAGCATGAGAAAGACTGAGATGCTTTTCTTTTTGTATAACTGCAGCTTAATCTTCTCTTGTACCAGTCTTCTTTGCATTTTTATAAGTAGTACATCATTCTTCTATTAAAAGTTATCTTTGCCCCAGTGCAGGTACAGCTGTAACGTATGTTTTTTTCATAAATTAACACAAGCCCTAGGCTGTGGCAGAGGGGCGAAATGATTTATTTATTATTGGTGTGCTCTGAAATAACTGCTCCCGAGTCAGCGCAGGGGTGGTAGCAGTGAGCTGAGCCTAAAATACAATTGGATATTTCAAATTGGGAGATAAATGGGGTAAAATCAATTGCCGGCTACTAAATTAAAAAAATAAATAAATAAATTGCATGCCTGGATAAAGAGGTCCTTGATTTATTTCTTAGCAGATACCCTTATCCAGGGTGACCTACAGTTGTTACAAGATATCACATTATTTTTACATACAATTACATTATTTTTTACACATTATTTTTACATACAATTACCCATTTATACAGTTGGGTTTTTACTAGAGCAATCTAGGTAAAGTACCTTGCTCAAGGGTACAGCAGCAGTGGTCTTTTTTCTGAGATGGCATTATTATTATTATTATTATTATTATTATTATTATTATTATTATTATTATTACTACTACGCTTGGTAGAAATCCATGTGCTTGAAAGGGTCGTGTTCGTTGTTTTGATTTTTGTTATTGTTCCTGCTGATGTGATTTAACCACGTAAATTGCGTAATCATGTTCTTGTTTGGATCCAAACACTTATCCAGGCATCTCTAGTTGCTGTAGCTGAAAGGGCACTGCGGCCATAATGGCCATGAATAGACATACATTTTGAGGGGCATCACTGCAATTGAGAAGGGCACCCATGGCAATTACCGGTGTTTAATTTCGAGTCCTGCAGTTGTAGAGTTTTTTAAAGTCACAACAAGGTTCAATTTAACATGGAATTGATTTACCACAGAATTTTAAAACGAGACCAACTCAAGGGAATGCTCCAGTAACTGAAAAAAATGTCTGCAATGATCACAGGATAAATTAAATTAATTATCAAGTAGTAATGGAACTAATTTTATTACAACGGCCTTTAAATGGACACACATGGGACTCTCTCCACTCTACAGTATGACCCCCACTGTTGAGAGATTCTCTGCCATTTGCCTCTACTACACAGCTGACTGACTTTCATTGTGCTTTTACACTGGTGAACAGTAATGTATTTTCTCACATATCACTTAGGGTGCTGTGGCTTATAAAGCTGATGCAGAGTGCTAGATTTTGGCACAGAACAAGTCTATAATGAGAAGAAACATGCACATAAGCTGTAGGGGACACTATTGAAACCAATATCATATGGTTAATTAAGGTGTGTTAATCACTGAGTGATGCAATGCTAATACAGCAGTTAACTGTAATATTCATATGTGGTTTTTAACAGTTTCCCCTTATGGGCAATTTTCTTTATTGAACCTTTGTGTTCCAGTACCAAAATTCAGCACTCTAATATTAGCAAGCTATGTGTGGATATATAGATAAAGCTTTGTTGTCACCTTATTCCTCATAATAGCCTTTAAGATAAAGGGATCCATAGACAGTAAATGATTGATACACTTTGTGCGAAATGATGCGAATTCTCATTAATAATACATTTGTAAAATATTCTCATTTCATTTCTGTGCTTTAATTATATGTTTTGTTGTGTAAAGTTATCTGTCAGATATTTACTGTATAACTACCAGATTTCAATGAATAATTTAAATTGATACATTGCATTATTAATGCATAATAAGGTCTTGTTTAAATAAAATGTTATCCGAACAAACCTAAGTCATGGGGTCTCATTTCCAATTGTTAGATGTAATCCATCACTTTAATGCTGGTGTGGTTGTAGTTTTATTTATTTTCTGATTGGCGACTTTTGTTGCAAGTGCAGAGTTTGTGGTCCTGAATTTCCATGTAGTGCCATCCTCTCAATATGAATTTTGAGTACCATTCATGGCTGCTCTGGAAAGTTAAATGGAGAGCAGAGGTGTTCTGTTGCAGACAACAGCCTACAGGAAAGCTTTATTTTTCCAAAGGCTTGTCTTTGTTTTGAGCCCCAGCATTCCAGATTTTTCAGGCTTTACTGGGATGCTGTTGTCAGCCCGAGTCGCCGTTCCTGAATTTGATAAGCTTGTAATCTACATGTCTGCACAGTGCTATTGTAGTGTACTCCATTCTGAAATGCATTTGTTTGCTTTTCAATAAACAAGACCTATGTTTTTGGTGCATATACTTTCATTAAAACTGCTTACTCTTCATGGATGTGATTCTGTACAGTTTTGGTAATAATGAGTCAATTTATAAAAGCAATAACATTAAAGGTTTGTGGTTCTACTGAGTATTATTATTTAGAAATGTTGCTAATATGTATTGCAACTAGATCATAGCTAAAATCTTATTAGCTTGTTTTTTTTGTGCAAATCATTGAAGATTCCCTGACTCGCCTGAGCTCCCTCTAGAGACACACCAAGAGCCTCCGATCTAAATTAATGGAAGCATACTAGACTGCACCCTTTGCTGTTCTCTATAAGCAACGGGACACTTAACAGTCTGCTAGGAAGTGTGTCGTGCCCCCCCCCCCCTACCCCCAGACAGCAGTCTCCCTGTCCATCAGAGCCGTCTGAAGTTCTAAGGAAGTGTTCCAGGAAACTGCTATGGACCCAGCCGGGACAATCCGCTTTTAAGATATGGTCTTTGCTATATCCTGAATAACCCCATTCAGTAAGCCTATGTACACAGTTATGGTAGTGGGCTCTGAAAGTTCAATTGAATTACTGGTGCAGACAAACTCTATTGCTTTAAAAGGACTGAGCTGAAACAGAGAGAATAAAAATAGAATAGGCTCCAATAGCTCAGAAATACCACAGCAAAATAAGAATTTCAGTGTTTCATTTGCTATGCAAAAAAGTCATTTTTTATTTGTATAAAGGTTTCAACACTACAACACATCAACAAGCTGGAAATATTGTGTATTATGTTACTGAAGTATTTCATAGCATTTCAATACCATACAAACCAGATTTAACAACGACATCCAGTCTTAATGATTTCCTGAAATGGAATGGAAATCAGTTGGATGGATGATTATATCAAGGGCTTGGGTTTAACTCCATATTGTGAAATTTGATAAACAGCCTGGGCCTGGACTACTACAGTCTTTTATTAGATGTCCTTCTGTATTATCCTTAAACTAGTACATATTTTAATTACTCTATACAATATTAGGTAACTCAAATCAAATACCTTTGTATAGGGAAGATTGAATACCAATGTACTGCAGTCGTACCCTGAAATATGCAGTGCCAGTCTAAACTAATACAAGATTATGAAGAAAGATTATTACTTGTAGGATAGAAATAAAAACTAATATCAAAAGAGAAAAATGGTAATCGTAAGTTTAAAATCTCATCATCATGTACGCTAAATAGCTTTTTGTGAGTGATTTCAAACAAAGCATTTATTTGCCAAAGCATTTTAGTATTCGAAAACAGTAAATTATTTATGGTGGAGTAGAAAAAAAATAAATAAATAAGTCTTCTGCATAAACTGTTCCCTGAGTTTGACTTGCAGTTCTGACAAAGTCTTTTTAGTTCAAAGAAAGGGGTCTGAATGAATACTTATATAAGCCATCCGGCAATACATTTAATAGAGAAAAGTGTAAGGTACTGCACGCAGGCAATAAAAATATGCATTATAAATATCATATGGGAGCTACTGAAATTGAAGTTTATGTTGACTCAGAAATGTCTTCATCTAGACAATGTGGGGAAGCTCTAAAAAAGGCAAATAAGATGCTTGGGAACTGAATTTAAGGGAAGTAATGTTAAAACTTTACAATGCATTAGTAAGACCTCATCTAGAATATTGTGTTCAGTTCTGGTCACCTCGCTACAAAAAGGATATTGCTGCCTAGAAAGAGTGCAAAGAAGAGCGATCACAATTATTCCAGGTTTAAAAGGCGTGTCATATGCAGATAGGCTTAAAGAATTGAATCTGTTCAGTCTTGAACAAACAAGGCAACGCGGCAATCTGATTCAAGCATTCAAAATTTTAAAAGGTATTGACAATGTTGCCCCAAGGGACTTTCAACCTGAAAAAAGAAACAAGGACTCACAAGGAGTCACAAATAGAGATTAGATAAAGGGGCATTCAGAACAGAAAATTGGAGGCACTTTTTTACACAGATAATTGTGAGGGTCTGGAACCAACTCCCCAGTAATGTTGTTGAAGCTGACACCCTGGGATCCTTCAAGAAACTGCTTGATGAAATAAGCTACTAACAACCAAACAAGCACGATGGGCCGAATGGCCTCCTCTTGTTTGTAAACTTTCTTATGTTCTTTAAGTATTTTTATGTTTTCCTCTTTTCTTTTTTTTTTTTCTCTCTGCGAGAGGAAGAACTTGCATGGCTTTTTATTTTACGCTTTATTGTGCTTGTTCCGTACATAAATTAAAAATTGCATGGTTAGTAGGAAACCCATTGCTGATCAGGTAGCACTTAAACATTGCATGCTACAGAAGGAGCTCTGTGTATAGGTGTTGAAATCAAAACTGCATAAACATGAATGGAAGACCGCTCATTCTGTGCCCACGCCCCATTTTTCCATGTTGCCATCACAGAATCCATGGGCAGGGCCACATGAACTGCTTTTATTTTTATGTGGGGGGAGGGTCTTGTTGCAGGAATGTCGTGGAGCTGTGTTTAGGGTATTAGTCAGCGCACAGCTGCCTCAGTGGTGCAGTGAGCTGTCACCTCTCATTAGCGACACGTAATCCAGGCTGCCTCTGCGGTTGAGAATCTGTCACAGAGCACAGGCCATCAGATCAGTGCAAAGAGAACATGGGGAAACAAACAATTTAACAGTAGGGCCTTTATGGAGGGATTATTAAGTAGCAACTGTGTTTGTTTACAGGCCTGGGAAGAAGTTGTTGCAAAAAGGATCAATACATGTACATCATTTGAGGGCGGGGACGTTTGTGATTTATAAAGTATTCCTTGTAGAGTGTCTCCGTTAGGAACCACACTTGTTAAGCAGCTGCTGTGCTGAAACCCTGCTAAATAGTCATAAAGAGCCTCAAACTGAACTTCAGAGAATCCATGAAGTCTCTAGGCAAGTGTTCATTCCCTTCCAGTTTTGAGTGTGCCAACAAAGGTACCAAATAATATAGTTTCAATAAATGGGAACACCCAAAACAAAGATTACATTTACAAACTAGACAAGATTGAAATACAGTACTAAAGTAAGGACACGCTTGCCCTGTAGTGTACATTGAAAAACACAGAAATCCCCATGGTTCCCCCCCCCCCCCCCCAATGTGGTTTCTTCAGTTTAATGCTACAGAGTAAGCAGTTTTGCTGGACTTTCCCTCGTCCATGCCGCTGCAACATTAGACTAGCTCTTGGTGTGATTTGTGTAAAGGCCTGTTAACTGAGAAATCTCTTCAAATAGCATTGCCTCCAACCATCCATACAAGTCAGTGGTTTTGTGTTGAGCTTAGAAATACACAGTTAAAGATAAAATATCCTTTAAACAAAGGATTTTAACTTTGTCAGCTCCAATTTGTGATGGTGGTGTTTGGTTTTTTGGGGTTTTTTTTTGACAACCAAGTCAAAGAGAAATTGAAGCATATTGGACAATTGATAAACGAAGATCGCTTTTCATAGGAAGACAGGTTCGCGAAGCACAGTGCAGTGAGTACGTGATTACTCTGTGACTTACGTAAATTGTGTAAACCACGCTGAACTCTGGAGGGAGCCGAGTCCTCTGATTTCTCAGGCTGCTGTTGCAAAGAAAGTTGGCGTGTCGACATCGCAGTGCCTCGCCTTGTGATCAGATAGGATTCTTTATTTAATGTAGAAAAACTTTTATGTTTTGTTTAGGAATAGAAAAAAAACAATTGACTAGTATTTTAAATGATGTATTTAACATTTACTCATAATGTGACGTTATTTCATTCTTCAGGATATTTTTGCTTCTCCCGATGTGTCCCGATAAAGTGGCGCCGACTGTACTGTGTGTGCTTCCAGTCAATGTTCCAAATCCACTATTTTATTTGGCACTAATATTGAGAGACCATCAGACACCAAAGAGGTAGAGCCAAAGATTAAATTCACTTGAAAGCCAAGCTTTTCAATTTCCTCCCTCGAGGGGTTCGCCCAGGGCAAGGTTGATGCTTATTGGTGCAGGCATTGTGCAGGGAAGCTTAGTGCTGTGGTTTCCTTCACTTACCTGATCTGTGTCTAAATAGATGAGAATACATTCTCCGAGCTGGAATAGCACCTTGCATTACTTGCCATAACAAAATCCCCATCCCCCGTTTTTATAATGCTCTTTGGTTATAACGCTCGTATATAGCGAGGGAGCACTATTTATTTCAGGAATAAACAAAACAATGTTTAACTTGAACTGCTGTTGGCATCCTTTGTTTTGTACGTAATTCACTGGGGTAAATAAGTCCTACACAACTTATTCTTTACTCCTGGGATATTTTTCTATTTTAACGTGTTACATATTGTAAGGTCCTGCTGTAAAATAGACACACACGCAGGGTCCATGGCCATGCCCTCTGCTTTTGCTGCTATGCTGTCTCTGCATGCATTCAGGACAATATAATGGCTTTTATTACTTAAATAAATAAATAAATAAATAAATAAAAAATTAACAAATATTTAAACTATGAGCGAATATCCGAACATGAAAATCCCGTGTTCATCCCAGCACTAGATACCAGTAAAAGCATTTTTCGTTGTACCATATTCAGTCAATATCCTAGCACAAATGATGTTTTACACAGTCTTAGACCAACAAAGAAAGCTGTGCACAGCATGTCTAAACTAGACTTGTAAACAATTTTCTTCATTATGCGGCGTCACTTTCAAATTGCAAGTGTTACTGCAGCTGGAGATCAAGTAAGCCATGTTAATCAGTACTTAAAATATTCTGAAAAATGAAACGGAATAGAGACTGCACACAGCCTCTTCTCTGGAACTGTTTTCTCCATCACATGTAGTTTTTATATATACTGGAGGAAACCCCTCCCCAGAATATGGTTAATTTGAGCTGGAATTTTGTATCTCCTATGATCTCCTCCTGGTATATGTACCACAACCTATGGGATCAGTTCTGCTAAAGCAGAGGTGGGACTTGTGGCAGGGCTAAGTTTAATGTGTAGTGTTTTATTTCTCCTTTCGTGTTTTGTGTTATTGTTTTGTAAATTTTAGGTAGATGCTCCATCTGGGACATGATACCTACTGTGTTCGGTTTGCAGGGATAAGCAGCTGGGGATTGGTCAGCTGTGGCTCCCTAACCGGCAGATGGGCGTGTCCTGGCGGAGCATCTGACACCTCCCAGCTACGAGCCAAGGAGCAGGGCCACCCATGCTACCGGACAACAAACACGACTTTTGTGAAAAAGGATTAGTTTGGGATCTTTAACACAAAGTATGTGAGGTGTGTCGCTGCTCATCGTCTTCACGGCAGCCTTTTGTTTTCAGTGGGGGTTTTTTTTGCCTTGTTTTTTTTTTTTGCCATCTTGCACACTTGTTTGATCACCCATGATATACCATTGTTGGTAATCGGGTGATATTTCCTGCTCGTTGTGAATAAGTCCTGAGTGTCTGTGCTGTGTTACAACTACAACTTCTGTGTCCCTCCACTCTGTCACTGGATTACCCACAACCCCCTATTAAACACAGAAATGTCAATAATATAAATTGGCTGTACGTGCTGCAAGGGACTGGTGCTGGCTTGTGTTTGGCTGAACAGGCTATTGGAATTCAAAATAGTGTGTGGTTAGAGGTTATATGATTCACCAACAACCTCCAAGCCTGTGGACTGAAAACATTGCTAACTTCTAAACGATGTGTCCAACAGGCTGGACAAATAAATAGATAAATAAATTCAGTGGGTAAGTGCCACCCTGAAATGTTGAAAAATCAGTTTTAACATAAAATGTACTTTTATATTTTTTTTTGAGTTTTTGAAAAATGGCATTTCACCTAATTCACAGATGTGGGTTTGTGTACGATATTTGAAGTAGTCTATGCAAACCTCCTAATGGCTCGTGATTTTTAAGCGCCGTGGGGTTTTGAGGAAGGCTTTCACATGTTAATCTCGGTTTACATGTTAAGGGACAATTCAACAGCACTTTTCTTTGTCATGAACAGTGGGAGTTAAAAGCTTCCCACAGGCTTCAGTATCTTTAACAGAACCTCTCATTCCTATTCAGTTAGTGCGCACTGCCCTTTTACTGGCAGAGAGTCGAGTTGTCACTCATTTTGACTGACAGTCCTCAAATCTAGTAGCAAAATTAGTAAACCCTGTCAGTTTTGACTAAACCGCTGCCCTTGATGTGTGTTTTAATTCAAGCCTTGTCTGCAGACACAGTAGTAAAGCTCACTGTCCCTCTCAAGAGTAGTATGCGTTTGTGAGCCTATCATAGGAAAAACAAACGCATAATTCAGAAGTTGAATCTGCATAAATTTGTCATTCTTGCCAGCTTAAACTTTATGCTGTACCATGATGAACTAACTGTTCTCTGTGGCCCTAAAATAAAGGATTTATCAGTTAAGTGCAGTACATGAGCATGCTTAGTTTTGCTTGTAGCAACTTCATGGCAATATATAACAAACTGTGTTGTAGTTTGTGGGCAGTCTATAATGGATGCCCAGTTCAACAAAGTGCTGAACCTCCATAAGGTTTTTTTTTTTTTAGATGTATTTACAGCTAGTTACACCAAATCCAGTGAAAATACTGTTCCTAAATCAACCATCACAATTGGCCTCAATAAAACAGCAGCTTTTTAAAAATAGAAATCCTTTGAAAACCGTCAATAGAATGGGAAACAGAAAATAATTATTAAAAGTAATAGCTAGCTAATGCTTTTAAACCAATACCTCTTATGTTGATAGTGTTAACAGTATTTCAGTTCCCTGTTTTATTGTGCCGAGGATATTTTTGATTCTTTAAATGTTTTCCCTTTTTTTTTTAACCAGGATATGCAAACATTTCAAATACAACCCTGTAGATAAACTGCTGCATCCTGATTCCTGTCCACATGCAGTGATTAGGTACAAGGAACTAGCAGCATCTTTTTTGAAGGAAGTTTGAAATTGTAAATGTCATTTTATTGCACTTTATTCTTTTGAACACTTAATTGGATAAGTGTTGTGTGTTTTTTTTGTTTAATTCAATGGAGCATTCACATGGCCTATTGTGTAAAAAACACCCATCATGTTGTCTTAAATAATTAAATGTTTCTTCCCACTCTTTCAGGAATGGATGAAATGAATACAGTAGCAAGTCAAAAACAACACTGGGCAGAATGAAGGAGTGGACCCAGGAGCTGATGTGAAGAAAATGGGTGTTAATGCATCTAACTACCCTCACTCGTGCTCCCCTCGGATTGGGGGAAACTCACAGACACAGCAGACATTTATAGGTACAGTAAAGCCCTTTCATCCCTACCCCGCCCCTTTCCACCCTAATGTATTCACTTGTGTAAGAAAGCAATCAATTGATATTTGTATATGCCACTGTCTTATTTCCCCGGTGTAATTGTAAGTATAATTTTACCATGTTAAGAATCTTATCTAGGCTATACTTCATAATACATATTTTTTCTTGACAAGGCAACTTCTCATACCCCATAGAGTTCACAGAAACGGTTTTATCATTCTAAATTCAACAAATAGTTTGGGAGAAAATGGCTGATGCATGGAGATTTGATTTAGGTTCCAAGGTCCAGACGAGTCATGCAGCAGGAAAATAAGAATATTTAAACATTAAGGAGGGTGGGGGAGGGGGAGGGGGAGGGGGAGGGGGAGGGGAAAAAGGGCCAGCCTACTTAACTTTAATGGAATTGATGCACAGTTTAAACCAAATGAATTGCAAACAGAAATCCCAAATGTCAAAGCATACAGAAAAATAACTACCAAGAATTATAAAAAAAAAAAATAGAATGTATAGCTTTAAACCGTGGTAGATAGCTGGTGGAAATCCAAGCCGTTTTAATAGTCAGCCATTCATCCAGATCTGCTTGCTTATAATGATGGGTGCTTGTCATTTTCACTTGGCATATATTTCTCGCATTAGGAGAAATCTCTGCACATAAGTGTCCTGTAAGCAGGAATTCTACCTCTGTATTGGATAGTGCAAAATTCATAGTTTTGTGATTGCTATGTGAATACCATGCTGAAAATGCATTATCTGAGGCAAACTTGTTGGGACTTGAGCAGGAATCTCTCCTCTCCTCTCTCTCTCTCTCTCTCTCTCTCTCTCTCTCTCTCTCTCTCTCTCTCTCTCTCTCTCTCTCTCTCTCTCTCTCTCTCTCTCTCTCTCTCTCTCTCTCTCTCTCTCTCTCTCTCTCTCTCTCTCTCTCTCTCTCTCTCATGCACAAACTTTCACATTCAATTTAAGTTTGTTGTACAGTATTGTAGGATACAAAACTGGTTGAAAAAACTACAGATTGTAGTATAGTTGGAAAAAGTGCCTCCAAAATTAAATGCAGGAAATGACCAGTAAAAAGCTACTGTAGGGTATATAAAAAATGTGTTTTGAGTGCCCTCAGTTGTTTGAGAAGTCTACCACATAATGTACAAGAACCCAGTGTTTACATCTTTGGGAGCATTTAGGGACGTTTCTTCAAAGCTGTGTTTAATCAAAGTAAAACAAGTTAATTTGATCTCCTCATAGTGTAATGGTAATTAACCTTGGTGTCATTAAGCTGCACTTAAAAAAGAAATATCTAATTCGTGCTTCAAAAATGAAGTTCAATTACCTCTTCAAATGAAAATCTAAACCTTTGATTGAGACGTCCAGAAGTGCTATTAAGGGAATATAACTCAGTAATGTGTTTCTACTGTTTTAATAGTGTTGCAAAAGTAGAACTTTGTCCAGACACAGTGGTTGAAAGTCAGAGTCACTCCTCGTGTAGTTCTTTACTTAAGACTTGCAGTACATTGCCTCTTCATGCTGTTTACAAAGTGGTATACAATTAATTAACCAGAGTTAACACACTCTTTCGGATTTCAGGTCTGCTCATCTTAAGATGAAATCCACTAATAATGTTGTATAATGTTTGGCGCTGCAAAGATTGTGTCATTCAGGAAAGCTGTTGGATACCATTGATCCTATTTTTATAGGCATTATGCTATTTTTCTGTCATTCAGGTTTAGTTTAGGTGTATACTGTATTAGCAGTTAATTACTATCCAGTGTATCAAGGCAAATGTGCATTTATGGAGAGGGAGCTAATGGAGGGTCAATACTTGAATTTGACATCTAATGTAGCTCTGCATGTTCTGAGATTTTTTGCAATTTGCTCCTGAGAAAAAATGAAATTGCATTTTAAACTACTGATTTTAATAATTGTGTTATTATCAGATGTATTTTTTTGTTGTTTAGAAAGTAAGAGTACGAACCTGAGTGAAATGTTTGAGAATTGATTCTACAGAATTGTTTATAGTTGCACGTGTCGTCTTGTGAATTAACATTTAATATGAATTCATTTGAAGCAGTAGTTTACATTTTATACCCAAGAAGATTTTTTGAGTAGCAAAAAATATGCTGTTCTTTGCACAATAATCTCCATAGGGTATAGGTCTATAATTTAAATTCTATCCCCATCAATGTTTTAACATGCAGGATTTTACAGCCATCTGCCACCAATGTAACCACTTAAAAATTCAAGTCCCTAAAGATGTTCACAGACGCTTATTTTCTTTTGTCTCTCTCTTCAGGAACCTCATCCTACTCCCACCAGGGCTACGGCTGCGAGTCGAAGCTCTACAGCCTGGACCATGGGCACGAGAAACCACAGGACAAGAAGAAAAAGTCCTCTGGGCTGGCCACGCTCAAGAAAAAGTTCATCAAGAGGCGCAAGTCAAGCCGCTCGGCTGACCATGCCAAGCAGATGCGAGAGCTGCTCTCTGGCTGGGACGTGCGGGATGCTAATGCCTTGGTTGAGGAGTATGAGGGCACCACTGCCCTTAAGGAGCTTAACTTCCAAGCCAGCCTGGCCCGGCCAGAAAACCTTAGGCTGCAGAAAGATCTGTCTGATCTTTACGAGTACAAATACTGCACTGATGTTGACCTGTTATTCCAGGACACCTGCTTCCCCGTGCATCGGGCCATCCTGGCCGCGCGGTGTCCGTTTTTTAAGTCCTTGCTTTCCTCTTCTCCAGAGTACGGGGCAGAAATCGTGATGGACATCAACACAGCCGGGATTGACATGCCCATGTTCTCTGCGCTGCTGCACTATTTGTACACAGGGGAGTTTGGCATTGAGGATTCGCGCTTCCAGAACGTGGACATCCTGGTACAGCTGAGCGAGGAGTTTGGGACGCCCAACTCCCTGGATGTAGACATGCGGGGCCTTTTCGATTACATGTGCTACTATGACTCCGTCCTCAGCTTCTCGTCGGACTCTGAGCTTGTGGAAGCCTACGGGGGGAATCGGGGCTGCCTGGACGAGGAGCTGAGGGCCCACAAGGCAGTTCTTTCAGCTCGCTCTCCCTTTTTCCGTAACCTCCTCCAGAGGAGAATACGGACCGGAGAGGAGATTACAGACAGGACACTGCAGACTCCCACGAGGATTATCCTGGATGAGTCCATCATCCCCAAGAAGTACGCCAAGGTCATCCTGCACTGCATGTATACCGACATAGTGGACCTCTCCTATGTCCTGCACTGCAGCCCCTCGATAGGTAGCCTGAGTGAGGTTCAAGCCCTGGTGGCAGGGAAGGGGCATATGAGTCGGGCCGAGGAAGCTATGGAGCTGTACCACATAGCCCTCTTCTTGGAATTCAACATGCTGGCACAAGGTACAGTACCTTACCCCCCATCTCCAGCTTGGCTATGTTTACTGCTAAATTAATTTACAAGATGCTGGCTACTGTGACTGTTGATTTGCTATTCAGTAGTAGTTGGCCCGCTGTTTGAATAGTTCTGGGGTTGGAATTTTGGCCTATGACTTTTAGTCATACTGCTGAGTTGCAGTGTTCTTATGTGTTTGGTGTGCAGTTTCATCCCCCCCTCCCTCTGATCTTTTCATCATTACACAATAATGTTTTTTTTTTTTTATACGTGTAAGCCGATTCCCATTGTGCAGTGTTTCTTTTTTTTTTTTTCTAGCAAGACCGATGGGGAAAAGAGTGCATAGCTCTGGTCCACCAGCTAGTCTCTGCACATTCTGTCCCACCAGGGTACAGTATCTATGGACCCACAGCCTTCCAGTTTAAAAAACCGCTAATGGTAACCATTAGTTGATTTTGTTGGGATGCTACATAGCAATTTCCTGTGGTGGTGTTTTTTGTTGATTTTGAAACTGAGTAACTGGTTGACCATTATTGCTACTGCGGAAAATACAGATGTTTATTTTTAACTTAAATGCTAGGATATTGACTTCAACCAAAGACTCAGAATGCCTAACCATGGTTTCTTATGGGCAGGCATTCAGTCTTGTTATGAAGATATCTATAGGGAGCCCATTTTTAAGTTTAACTTAAGCTTTATCACTGTGTGGGGTATGACTAAATTGTGTTCTTCCATCATTACAGTCCAATGGTTTTTTGTTATGGCTAGGAGATGACAAGCCATTAATCATAATTTATGTTTATGAGAATCAACTGCAGGGTAAACGGGGCGGGTAGCGCTTCTGGATACGATAAAGAAGTCAGTTGATGGAAGAAATATAGAATCTAAAACTTAACAATCTTCCATAATTCCATCTGTAAAAAAACTAGGAAGTTGACCTAATTGCTAGCATAGTCACACCTAGAAGTTGCAACCAACTGGGCAACAGGAGTAAGCTAAGAGTCTGTGTACCACAAGCTAAATATTATACTGTAGAGCCACTTCCATGAAAGGAGAATTGTAATCTTAAGGTAGTTCGATTGGACTCTGTTTACAGCCCCGGTCTTCTCTGTGTCTCATTTTAAAGGCATCGATCCAGACTGTTTCAAAGCCATGGCTGTTAGCTGAGCTCTAAATGCAACCCCCCACCCTTGTACAATTCTGAGCCCGTAATTGAAAACAGATTTCTGGAACAAAGCAAAACTAAATCGAATGAGCATGCTTGCAGATTCCACAGAGAACAGTTATAAGCGAGTGGTGTACCATCTTGCTTGGCTTCCAGCAATACCACAGTTGTCTTTCCTGCAGCTTCAGTTCTGTGTTTATTAACCTCTCATTTCATGCAGTGTGTAGGGGAGGGTATTGGAGAAATCACCCCGGGGGAAAGACGTCCCAGAATTTCATAAATGAGCTCTCCAAGTTGCAGTAGTTAATGAATAAATAAATAGACCTACAGTAAATAGAATTTTTGATCATTCGCTTTTAGATCCTACTTACAGTACTGGCTTGACTTAAAATGTTTCTGGTTAATCCTGATCAGTACATTGTCCAGCTTTTTGTATGTTCTGTTCACAAAAGTGCGGAAAACATGAATTAGAGTGTGGGGCAATTTTATCTACTGCAGTGGCGTGGGAGCAATCAGAAATGAAATGAACTGTCAGGGAGACCAAAGCAGAGCTTCTCAACGGAAGACAAGGTAATTGAAGTAAAACTAAGTGGGGTGATTCATGGCGTTCCTGTTATTGCACAGTGATGTACTGTACCACTCCTATTGTATAGTTTGAGGAATCGCTCAGATAACTGAGACAGACAGCATGAAGGGATAGTTTTATAAGGTAAAAGAAAATTGGTACTGTTTTCATAAATGGCCTTTTTTATTTTCTCTTTCCCTTTTTAAAATATATATTTTAAAGAAATTATACAAATAGCATTACACTAAATGAACATCCATAATTGATTATCAGATCACTGGTACTGGGGTGGGAGGTTTTTCTGTGTTCAGGCTGGTGCAGAAGGGTGGCAAAACATATCAAAAAGTATTTTGGGATATTGGAGAAATACACAAAAAATGTAGTTCAGTATTACAGCGTCCACATTTCTGACAAACCGCACTACCTGATGCGATGTAATTTAGAACCGGACTCGATACTACCCCCTGAGGTGGTCTCGAGTATGGTATTAAACGCTGCGTAGTGTAGACACTAACCATATTTAGCACTCTACAGTTTTAAAGGCATAATGTGGACAGAGCCTTTGAAAGGATACCAAAAGCAAATGGTGCATCATTTTCAGTGAGTAGAGCTGTACAAAAGGGATTTCAATGTTATGTACAGTGTGGATAGTAATTGAATTTCAAAAATGGAATTTTCACAAATCAAAACTTTTTTTTTTTACAGAACAGGATTTAAAACACAATGTTTGTGGGCAACCACTTTCTTGCAGACCCAACTTATTACTGTGCCTACCCTACTGAAATGCAGAGTAGAAGAAGCTAAAAGCCAATCTGAAGAGTGTGGGTCACTAACCTATTTTCACAGAGTGAAAATGAGGGGGTCATTTTTTTTTGTACTAATGAATTTGTATGTATAAGTGTTATCTAGAATGTAGTGGAGAAACCATTTTTTAATTATTTTAATTATTTTATAGGAAATACCGTACTGTAACATCTAGGGATCTGTAACTCAGTAACTTAAATAAGCCAACAGGCAATAACAATTTCTCTGCTGTCACGATTACATTTCGCCCTTTTTATATAAGGTGTTTTCTGGTGGTTTTGGTTCTTGGCTAGTAAGTACTTTGCATCAAGTATCAGCAAAATTTGATTCACAGCACATGACTTGGATGACTTGATATAGCATGACTCTGTTGCAATTGGTGGCTATTTAAAACAAGTTTGCTGTCTGTTGCTGGGTCAGATGCCCAAGATGAAGCAAGTCCAGATGACTCGCTTATTTTCAGCAGAATGGATGGTCAGTTTATTCATGGTGCCCAGACATAAAAACTAGACAGCAATAACATATAAGTAAAAGAAAATTGCTTAATAGTCTCTGTAAACCATATAGCAAATGGCATATTTTTTGCCAGCTTTCAACTTTCAGTCCTTCGTGTAACCTCTATAGCTACGGGACTTCGCTTACCTCTCCACAACCTTTACTCCTTGAGGAACTCCAACATCTTGCCAGCAAACAGACTGTATAGGCCTGAGCAATCCCAGCATTCCCTCAAACCACTCCCAAAACACTCCTTATAATGCAGTCAAATATAATAGTACAACGCATTAACATGGTTTCTTTCAAACAATCCCTAAATATGTAGGCCATCATTTAAAAAAAAAAAAGACTGTAGTGCTTCATTGTAAATCATAACCTTACGCTTCTCATTTGACTGTAAAGCTAATAATCTCCTATTCAAGTTTAGATGCCCTATCCTAATTGTAGGCCTTTAAAAAAAAATAAAAGAATGCACAAAATAATTCTGGTAAGATGAGGTGGAAAAGACTACAAAGGAGAAATTAAGGGAATAGAAGGAAAAGTTTCAGAAAGAGAAGCTGCTGGCCAACATGAGAAATAGGAAAGCAAAGAAATGAGGTCCTTCCAGTCACCTGGGCGTAGGTAAGTATACTCCCATAGTTACAACAATCCAACATTAAGGCATTCTTTTAAATGTAACCTTTTTTATGTGCATTTGTTTTCTAGAATTTTACTTGCTTTCCTGAAATCAAGAGTGTAATTTCACGGTCACACTGTCCATTGGAAAACAAACCTATTTTTGGATGTGATTTTGCTTGATTTTTCATTTGTTTTTGTGTGAATGGACTACTGAGACATTTTACTGTTTTAGGTAGGAATGGTTTGAACAGTTTCAGAATAGATTTTATGATTTTTTTTTATTACTAATCTTCCTTTTGGGTTTATTCAGTAGTGCTTGGTATTGTCATACTGAAGTTACGAAGGGTAACCATAGAAGCAGTTTTTATTATAATTGTTTGCCTCTATACTATACAGAAGTTCCGTGCATCCTGTCCATAAACTGGTAGGAGGCTGGAAGTCAGCAGTACTGTAGACAGGTTTCTCTGGATCGGAGGCAGGTGTTGTGTAGGGGAATGAAAAGAATATTATAGCAAAAGAAACTTCACAATAAACCTGTCCTCTATATTGGCTGTTTTTGTAATGCAGCAGTGAGTTTCCCCCCAGTACTCCAAGATTAAACATTTTGCATTGTTGCCTGTTTAACTAAACACATGCATTATTGGTATTAATGGAGATGCAATTTTTTCAAGGTCACCGATTTGTAGTTGCCACACATCACACTGCAGCTCACTGGGTACCTCAGTCCGTGATGAACCAGTTGCAGGCATGGTGCCAGCTAGCACAAGTTGGCCTTGATACATGATACAGTAGAGCTATGATACAGGCCAAGAGCGATTCCTGGTGACAAATGCAGCTGCAGAGACAACATAGGGTAGCAGGTGCTGAGAGTGAGAAAGCACCTTTGACCACCTGAGGTCCAGATGACCCGTTGTTTTCTATCCTCTCACAGACTGAACCAAGCAAGCTGGTGTTGACTGGCACAGAAGTCACAGTTGTTCAGAGCACATCAGTTTCCAACTTGATTTCATATACTTGTGCTTATATTTTGTTACTGAATGTTAGAATAAGATGCATAAAAAAAGTGAGTAAGTGCATTTGTTCAATTTTTGGAGTTTGAATCCCATTTGTCCAAGTTTTAGATTATAAAATATCTATTGGTTTTAAAAGTGTGCATGTGTTTAGTCAATATTATTGACCAAAACCCAGTAAGAGCTGGTATTTATTACATGGAAATTTGCTCTTGGATTTTTCTGTATTTATATCCTCATCCTATCTCACTGCTGCAGTGGTCAATGAAGTTAATTAAAAAATAGAGACCTCATCCTGCCATGTGAGCAAATGTGCCCATGACCAAGGCTGTCAACTTATCAGTCTATTTTCTTCTTGTTTCCCAAAGTGTAAAATAAACAACTAAAGTGTCAATTTCTATAATATAATTTAGCGTTAAATCTGTTTTTTGATTTGTAGGACAATTTTATGGAAATAGTAGTACCAATTAATGTACTGGTACTGTAGCTACAATAATTTGAGATCATACCAGTGTGAAATGGTTGGTAAAAGTGGGGAATGGTGTATTGTCTAGAACTACCCGTTAACTCTATAATGCACCTTGCTGCTGTTTTCCCAAAGCCGCAACTTCAAATGTTACAATACAGTGGAAACTGGTCTTCAATAAAGTGCTGTTTAGATCGTTAAAACAGACCCCAGTATAACCAATTGTCTCGTCTTGAAACATTTTTTCAGAGGATACATTACATACTACACATGATACTGTAATTGTTATGGGCAGCAGTGTGGAGTAGTGGTTAGGGCTCTGGACTCTTGACCGGAGGGTTGTGGGTTCAATCCCCAGTGGGGGACACTGCTGTTGTACCCTTGAGCAAGGTACTTTACCTAGATTGCTCCAGTAAAAACCCAACTGTATAAATGGGTAATTGTATGTAAAAATAATGTGATATCTGTATAATGTGAAATAATGGATAATGTGATATCTTGTAACAATTGTAAGTCGCCCTGGATAAGGGCGTCTGCTAAGAAATAATAATAATAATAATAATAATAATAATAATAATAATAATAATAATAATTGTTGGTAACATTTGCTTTACTTTAGCCCCCCCTCCCCCCTCCCCCCCACATCATTAAACCCTTTAATAATAACAAGAAGTCAAGTTTGAATCCAAGTGCAATGGAATTCAATTGGGTTCTTCTTCCAGCCTCCTTTAATGCCCTCTATCCTGAATAAACTGCCAAGAAATGAGAGCATTTGTAGCCTTGCAATTATGAGATACTAGCCTGTAATTTAGCAGATGGGAAAGGTTTACAAATGCAGTCTTGAACCAAAGCGTCCCTATTCACCTTTTGTGAAACGCACTGTTTTCTGCGCTCCCTTTGTAGGTATTAAATTACCCTCTTGGCTGCTGGATTAAAAGCCGCGCAGTAATGACGGCTGTTCTACAGGAATAATCCTGGGCTTTGTGAGAACAGCCAGTTGGCAGGCGTTTGCTTGGGCTCATTAGTCTGTGTTTGATCTTCAAAAACACTGACACATCCCTTGGAAAACGCAGCTAAAATGTAATTAGGATACAGGGCGTAACAAAAAGCATTGCTGTAACATGGGAGGAAGCTCAAGGAATCAATAATTGTTAATCCAGCCCCTGTAGAACAGATTCCTGTAGTGACAGGGTGAAAGAGGCTTCAGACTGTACTGAAAGTGAGCATGCAGGCTGGAGGGCAGTGTGCTGCTTGTTTTCTTCATTACCGCAGTCATCCTCCATTGTTTCCCCCCTTCCCCCCTGTCTTTCATCTATGTATTGAGGTTAGTATAGTGGATTAAGGGGGTTGAATTATTCCACTGTTTTCAGAGCTCTGATACAGTTGTTAAATGAAGATGCTTGTACAGCAGCCTGATACTTTTATTTGTCAATGATTTCTGTAACATCATCATCACACATCAAAGCAGTAATTAAGGAAATATATTTGAAAGTTTAAATTGCTTGAACTATAGTATCGCATCGCCCCCTTCCCCGAAAAACATTATTAATTGTGTGTGTGTGTGTGTGTGTGTGTGTGTGTATATATAATATAATATATATATATATATATATATATATATATATATATATATATATATATATATATATATATATATATATATAATATATATATATTATATATATATATATAATATATATATATATATATATATATATATATATATATATATATATATATATATATATATATAATATATATATATATATATATATACACACCACAAGCACATTCGTAGATTTATACAGAAATGTGAGTAGTTGCCATAGCAACAAAAGCCTATATGTACTGTACCTCCACTGTTTGTTTTTGAAACACACTTTCCCTTGACAAATGTATGTTAAACATACCGAAACGTTGGTAAGTTGGCTTTGTTGAAGAGAAATGTATATATTTGTAATAGGTATATAAATGTTTAGTTGTATAGCTGGAAGGTAGAGCATTTACACAGCACTGCATGGGAGAGCATACAGTACTGTAGGGTGAGAGTCAATGACAAGCCTGTTAAAACGAAAGTCAAGATGGTTCTTGCTCAAGTAAGTGTTGTTTTAATGTAGTTTTAAAAAAAATGAACAATGCAAAATTCGTTGGATTGCAAATGGACAACAAAAAAAAAAAAGTAAATTAATCACTTATTATATAGATACTTTAGTCAGTAGATACTGTACAAAGACCGAATGAACCCCC
Organism: Acipenser ruthenus; assembly: GCF_902713425.1. Taxonomy (NCBI): domain Eukaryota; kingdom Metazoa; phylum Chordata; class Actinopteri; order Acipenseriformes; family Acipenseridae; genus Acipenser; species Acipenser ruthenus. The sequence goes on from NC_081203.1 coordinate 24,712,398, forward strand.
CTCTCTTTCCCTTAAGGATGGTTTATTTAGGTATGATTTGGAGAATCCTACAGCATAATGTGTTGGGCATTGTTTCTACAGTATATGGGAGAAGCTCAACTCTCTGTCCCATACCTGCTCTATAGCTAACGAGAGGATCTTCAGACTCCTGTGGTCTCAATCGGGGATCTTTTGCAAACACTTCATTTTATCATCCAATTCATAAACAAACAGGTAATTAACAAAATGCCACAGGGACCCCGTGCTGCGTTATTAACTGCAGATGCACCGGGCTTTATTCTGTTTCTGCTTCCTACACACATCATATTATGGGATAATGTAAATTGTACTGTATTCTTATAGATTTAGACACTGTGGAGAAGCTCTCTCTGTAGCTGCCCATGTTGTACATGCCCAGCTGATGCCTAATAGCACTTCAGTTCCCAGTGCTGGGAGCACATCACCTTTCAAGAGCATCGCTCCTCACCTATTTATGTGAAAAGGGAAGAAAAAAAATCTCCGAAGAGTTTTAATCATTCATTCAGTCAGTTATGCCTGTTGGTTTTATGCTTGGAGACTTCCTCCCTTCCCTTACTAGAGAAAACAAGTTGACAATATTTAAGTGCTCACCAGCTTTGGAAATGAGAGACAAGAGCTGCTCTATTATAAAAGAAACACAAGGAATCGGATCAATTGGTACTACCTCAGTGGGGAGTGAACTTCAGGGAAATCACAGGCAATACAATGGTGAAAACCAGAAAGCAATATAAAAACCAATTGTTCAGTTCCAGGATGCTCACGAGAGAGATGCGAAGTGACCAACATAGTTTGACAAAAATAAATAAAAGCAGACTGGCACATTATGCAGTTCCATACCTGCTTCTTTAACTTAATACAATCTCAACCTTTGTTATATGCAATTTGTTTGTATTTAGAAGTAACTTTTTTTTTTTTTGTTCGCTTAAATTGAATTCTATTTCCAGCTGTGTCTCCAGTGTCAAACCCTTCATGTGCTGTAACAATTAAGATGGCTATTGTTCACTGTCCTGCAACCCTGCTGAGGAAAGGGTTATAACACATTTTCATTTCTTTCTGAAAATGTCTGTTCCTTGCACTTTCACAGAGTACAAGCACTACAGTACAGTATAAAATCAACTTTTTGCATTGTCAATCCAAGATTTGATTTAAGATTCACGTGCAGTGCATCATGTTTTCAATCCAAATTCAATTAATTATTAGCCCAAGGTTGACATGCAATATCAGCACCTGCTTGTGAGACACTGTAATTACACCAAACAAAGATCTACTATGGCACTCTTGTTTTTAAAGCCACTAACATATACTGTAAGCGTGATGTCAATTGTAATTTGCTTTTTGGATTGTCCTTTTAACTTAATTTATTGATTGGCAATTCAATTACATGTTCTGTAACTAGTTGGGAAATGCGCATTTCAATCAGCAGTCAATTGTTATTTATTTTTTTTCTTTTTACTAATTTAAATGGATTGCAATTTACTTTGTCAAACTGGGAGCTTTGTTTACCTCAGACTTGGATCTGAGCTCCTTGTTGGTATACAACTGATATTTAAAAAAAAATTAGAGTTAATAATCCTTTACTTTGCAGGGATAGAAAAGCATAACTTACGAACCCTCTCCCTTGACCGTGCAGGAACCAAGTTAGCCACAAAGGCTCAGTTTTTACTGAGCCCATGCGATTGGAGTAAACAGACTTGACATTTAGAAACCGTGTATCACGTCTGGATTGTGAAGTTGATTTCAGACCTTATTGCTGTAGACTTGTGCTTTTGGTCTGAAATCCTCTCTTTAAAATGTCAGATTGCTGTTTGCGTCCAATCCAGCTAGTAGCTGGGTAATGCGACGGGACCTGATGCCCAAGTGGAAATGCTTCAGGCCCAGTAGTCCAAAGGTGGATTACTGCAGCAGAACACAGAGGTACAGAGGTGCAGGGTACATGGGTTATGGTTAAATGGTATCTTGTCTGTTGATTTGAATGTGGTTTATCTGTAACAGTTTGCAGCCAATTCAAATTCCATTGTTTTGAAATGCATTGGGGGGGGGGGGGGGGGGGTTCTAGCTTTATTTGCTTTCTTTTCCATTGGTTTGTTCTCCTTTGTTTTGCCATTGAATGAGGGAGAGCTGTACAGTGTGTGTGATCTCATATCAAAGGCATTCTTGTGGGGATGTTCTGGGCGGAACTGCTAGATGCCTGCTGCTTTGAAATGCTGACTGATTTTTATTTTTATTTTTTTACTGCATATGGAGGAGAAACAAAACTTGCTGAAATTTGGCTTGGCAAGACAACTACATATTATATATAGAACTACATTGTATATAAACCTTATTAAAGATCATTTGCTTATTTAAATGTTGCACCTTTGCCACTGACCCAGCTGCACTGTATCCTGGTAGAACCTACAACACGCTCAACGCTACAGTATTATAATGACCTGCCGATTTTCCATCGTTGCAGCACTTATTGACTGTCCCGTTTGTTTGGCTTTTTATGTTTCTGGATTACATAATGTTTTGCTGTGCAACACCACTAGCTAGCAGTGGGGGTGTGTTGGTTGCCAGTCTGTGCGGGTTCACCAATCCTGGACATGCATTTGTACCCCTGCAATGCTGGCGAGAGATTGGAGTCCGAATGGCATGCCAGGGATTGGTGAAGGTGGATGGAGGGTGTGGTTTAATGTGAAGAGATAAATAGGAGTGCATGCCTGAGTGCAGATGGAGAGCGAGTGAGTGACAGAGGCTGTCTGAGTGAGAGGTAGAATTTAGCACAGATTGGTTTTTATTATATTGTTTTGCTTTGGCTTGGTCCTTTTTAATTTGTTTATTTGTCCTGTGCTAATAAACTGCTGAATTTGAGCACAAAGCTACTTCCTGTGTGGAGCCTGCTTTCATTTCACATGTGACGTTACCATATGTAAATTTAGGAAAATCATACTTTTCTAAATATTGTACTGTTTACTAGAAGGGGGGCGCAGCACAAAAAGAAAAACATCTCTGAAGTGGGGGCGCAGCATGGGGGGAGAAACAGGAGAAACAGGACCTTCCACATTGATTTTGCCAATTTAATATCCTGTCCTGATCTGTAAGTTATCAAGAGTGTTTACAATGACAGCCCCTGTTAAGATTATGAGCAGTGGTACTGATTTAAATCTCCCGGCTTGATCCTGTTTGTTTCATTTAGGAACATCTTGCATCTCATTGAAAAGCTGAGCAAAGCCTCTGTTAACCAGAAGTTCAGACATGTCTTTATTATTAAAGCATGTGTTGAAAGACTGTTTATCACCTCTTTTATGATGTTTTCAGAATGGGTGGCACGGGTACCCACCCTTAAGTTCACAAACTTTTTTTTTTCCAGGACTTGTTCTCTCCTGTCTGGTTATCTGTTGTTGCTGTAATTATTACGGCTGTGCTTGAATGATTTAAATAGGGCTGCAACGAAGGGTACATTTTGACCTTGAAGGTTCGGAACACATTACCGAAGGAGGGTTCGAACCTTCAGTAGTATAATTTGCATATTTTTGTAGTGATAATTTAATGAGCCCCCAATTATGTGGAGGGATTGTAGTTGTAATTCATGAAGTAATCGTAACATAAATCCTTGCGTTATCTCGACAAGTAAGGTATGCAAATGCATGTTTCTCAAGACACGCCTTTAGCTATGTGTAAAAATACCTTACTGTAATCTAGGGTTTTGCCACAATATCCTTCTATATCAGCGATAGAAGTGAATAAACTCCAGTGATCAAATCAAACAAGTCTAGTTAAGTAGTGCATAGCCTATAAATGTACATATTTAAACAGCTTGTTAAAATCATGCGTTGCAAATATCAGCTGTGTAGAAACAACTTTTACAACTTGTACAACTTTTTGTTATTGGGGAGGGGGGAGGAACTGCAATCTCCTTTTATTTTTGTTGCTGATCTGTAGTGAACCTTGAATATGTCATTTTTAAACTCCACGTGATGCAAGAGGTACAGCAGCAGTGGCTTAATGTCAGGCAGGTTTCAAGGGGGAGGTGAAGCTACTTTTGGAGAATTCTGTTATAAGTGCTAAAGCGAATGATAGGCTTTTAAATTGGGAAGTATAATCATGTAAAATAAAGGAGATTGAATCTGTATTGCTTATCTGTAATTCGTATCAACACTTTATCTCTTCGTAATGTTTGTGCTTTGAAACTTTTCCTCCAGGCTGTGAAGATATCATCATGGAGAGCATCTCTCTTGATTCTTTGATCGTCATCCTGAGGTGGAGTTCTCAGCCCTACGGGTCGAAGTGGGTCTATCGACAGGCCCTTCATTTCCTCTGCGAGGAGTTTAGCCAGGTCATGACCTCCGACGTTCTTTATGAGCTCAATAAAGACGACTTGCTTACTGCGATCCAGTCTGACTATCTACAGGTAAGGTGCCAGTAAGGCAAATAGAATGCAGAACAGACACTTGAGAATTTGTCCAGACTGTTAATTGTTGGATTATTGCATCAAATTTTCAATGCCACTGTTCTGTGCTGCCTTAAATTGACCAGTGGTGGTAATGAAACATGAGGAAATATATTCCCTGTGCAAAAGATGCAGAGTAAAGTCCTGTTATCACATTACAGACACAGCCATTGCTTGTTGCTTGCAAAGGCAACTGGCAAATCTCGCTGCATTTGTTAAGATTTATGGTCCTTCTGTGTTCTCTGTTCAACTTATTCAAACTTGAAATTTTGCTCCTCAAGGGTATACCAAGTTAAAATAAATAAACAAACTGCCTAGCTTTGCAAAGCTGAACGACGAGCCATTTCCTGTTAACTGCAAGAGTAATCTCATTCATCTCTTAATCTCTGCTTTCCTTTATTTTCCATTTGCTTCCACTGGATAGTGCATGAAGCAGAAAGCTATGTATTTAAGTTCAGTAGAAACTTCAGTTTTGTCTTCTAGTGCCAAGTAGGCTTTACTGTAATGACGGTACAGTTTCCATTGCAGGCATCCGAGACAGCTGTACTTAGCTTTTGCTTACTGATGTTTTCAAAACTGCTTACCAGATGTTTTGGGCAAAATTAGGAACACGGCGGTGTCCAAGTAACTCTTAATTTGTTTTGTTTTGTGTTTTTTTTGGTTTTCTCATGCATCATTGTATTTTTTGGTTCCTGCCACTGTGGTATTTTAATGTAGAATGCTCTTGTTTCTTGGCAGCAGAATGCTGCAGAATTATATCTGCATATTTATTTTATTTGAGGTCTGTGGAAGCTCAATTTGTTTCTGAAGGATGTTAGTCAATAAGTACCAAATATAACCATCTCTTAATAGTAAGTCACTTTTTTTGTTAAATGCATTTAGAATATAAAGCTACAGTAGGTTGATGACAAATACATTATTTGTTCTGGTTTCATGCTCTGTTTTTAATGAAAAGCTGGGGACAAGACACATTTAGTGTTGAGGGCATTTTATTAGCAGTACGTGTTTGCTAAATACATGCTTAGAATTATGTTTAGAAAACAACAATAAAAATCAATTGGCAGCTGTTTGGTATTTTTCCAATAAATATGTCCTATATTTTGACAGGTAATGAGAAATCTTTGCCAGACTACCCATAATGATTTGATTATTATGTTACCTAGATTTTATACTGTAGAATAAATATAATTATTGTTACATTTGCAAAAGAAGTGCTCTGTGGTGCATCAAATCTTTTAAAATGACATACCCCATACTGCCATTGGATGAATGTACTGTACTTGGGTTCCACAGACCAGTTATTTTAACTGAAGGTGAATGATCTTTAGACTATGAAGAATGTGAGCATGCATGATGAAAAGGCTACAGAAGAGAGTCTTGTATGTACTGTGTATAATTTGGACCTGCTTTTAATAGTAGATCAGGACAGAAGGACCTGGTAAAGGGGTAATCAAGGCTTTAACACCACTGTTAACGGAGCGCTTTAGGGTTGAAAATTGAGAATCTCACCCACTTCTTGAATATCTGTTGGTGCTTTGATTTGTATTTTATTTGTTTGGAATATGCAGGTAACAAAGTAAAGAGCCACAAGTGTATCGCCACAATACATTGTAAATGCACTCTCTTCCAAAGATTCCATCTTGTCACTTAATACAACATATCTCAACAATAATGATACAAAAAAAAATTTAATAAATGAAAACAAAAATTTCTTTGCAGGCAAGTGAGCAAGATATCCTCAAATATGTCATCAAGTGGGGAGAGCACCAGCTTATAAAAAGAATGGCAGACAGAGGTGAGAAACACCATTTTCAGAGGTTAATTTATAAAGAAAAAAAAATTGCTGGGTTGATTTAAGGTGCATCTATTAAGAACTTTTTAAAAAAAAATTTAAATGAACCTTGAATGCGAAGTGTAATGAACTAGATGAGCATCGCCGGTACTGAGTGTGTGAATCCACTAGACAGAGAACAGTTGGTAATGGATTCTGTAGTCAGACTTTCCAAGTACTTTTCTCCCTGAAGCTGCGTAGCAGGATTCTGAGACATGCCTCCTTAAGACGGTGCCCTTGTGTTGCCTTCATTCTTCATCTTTTATTTATTTTTACTATTTTTTTTTGTTTTACTTTCCGGTCTGAGTAAAGGTCAGGGTTATTGCAACCTTTCCTCAACACAACAATTTTGAAAGATACAATTAACTGACATAACTCGAGACACTAAACAGTAGATTTTGGAACTTGCTTTACAGTATACAGTAATTTAATTGATCTGTACAGTATCTGTTTGGCGCAGACTTTCAATGGAAAGAACTACAGTGTGACTTCAATTGGCCAGCCGAGTATGAAAAAACTAGGTATAAACCTGGAGAATATATGTTTTAAGGGGGTGCCACTGTTCTTCATGTCTTCATAAGGGAAATATAAGTTCATTATGTGGATCCTGTGTAACCAGTAATCACATCCTGATCCACACCAGATGCAATTATTCGTTGCATTTAGGGCATCAGTTTCTTTAAATTCAATCATATGACTGAGTGGTTTCTCCACTGCAGGAGCCTTAGTAAAGGTTTTTGTCAGTATGCTCCAGGAGCATTTATCCATTCTTGTAGGACAGGTGTACAAAAGTTACTCTCTGCTAAATCTGTTGAATTTGACCACCTATGATGTGGATGTGAATCTGTATGCCTCCATGAATGTTTGTTTTCCCCAGGGTCTAATACTAAGCACTGGCAAAACGACTTTTATAATCGTGCTCTACATGGCTTGAGTGTTTTTGCCTAGTTGAGTCTGAAGTAAATGGACCCCAAGGGCTATTTTATTATTGGCATCATCTTAAAGTTTTTTTGTTTTGTTTTGTTTTTCTCTCCCCTGACACAGAACCCAACTTGCTGAGTGGCACAGCTCACAGTGTGAACAAGCGGGGAGTGAAGCGGCGAGATCTGGATATTGAGGAGCTGAAGGAGATTCTGTCGTCTCTGCTGCCCTTTGTTCGTATTGCGCACATACTGCCCACCAACAGTGAGGTCCTCTCAGACACCGTGAGTGCTTCACATACTGTCATTGCAACTGTAACTCTTACTAGTGCCCAGCTAAGAAATAGATGCACAGCTGTGCTCAGCCCTGTTGGCTGTAACATTTAATTAAGAGGAAGGCCATTTGAAATACAATCATCTTATACAAAGAACACTCCAAGCTGCAGTGGAGAGGTCAAGGATTCTCTTCATTTCCAGAGGCCTTGTCCACAAAGGAAAGGGTAATGATGTGTTTTTATAAGCTCATTTTCATGACCAAACATGACTTACCAAAATGATCAATCAAATAACTATATCTAACTATGTATTGTGCAAAATAAATTATGATAACTGGAAGTCCAAAAGATGTTTACAACTTGAAAGTTCCTTTCTTTTAAAAATAATGACTTTAAAGACTAATGTCATACTTTCAAGGTAGTCGATTTATCCTAATCGGGGTCTGTGAAACCAATGCAAAGCTCTTGGAGATGAGAAATGCTTGTAACTGGTCATTCGCAGGTAGGTAGTTACAGTTTTAGGTTACTATTGCAAGTGGATTCAATTAATTAAAAAGAAAAAATAATCTTCCTGTTCCAAGTCCTTTCTAAGAGCCAACCAATTTAGTTCTGTGAAATAAAGCACTAAAAGACCATGGGGTAAAAACAGCAAGCTAAAACACAGATGAAGAAAATGAATAGCTGTATTCCAAATAACCTTTACTTGTACTTTACCTGTTCTGAAGTACTTGCATAGTGCCACACCATACAGGATCCCATTGTGTAATGTATCTTTTCTCTAGATGAAGAGAGGATTGATCAGCACTCCTCCATCAGACATGCTGCCCACGGCTGAGGGGGGGAAAGCCAATGCCTGGCTACGGCAGAAGAACGCTGGCATCTACGTCCGTCCTCGGCTGTTCTCACCATACGTAGAAGAGGCCAAGGTATGTGTTTTGTTTAACAAAATAGTGAAACGCAGCAGCACAGAGCTGGTGCAGTGATGACCTGCTGCACACACACATGCTCTGTTCTAAAATGTGTATATTGATTTATACCCACATACAAGTTAAAATAGGGATTAATATAGCTTTTATATAGCATGTTTTATGATAACACATTACAAGGTGATTTATAATTGGTAGTTTAAATAGCCAGGACCTGAATATTTACTCTTGGAGAAAAGATTAGAAATAGCGACACCCAGTGGCTAGACATAGATAGATATTAGCATGGTGTCATTTTTTGTACGTCTTCCAGGCTTCTTTGATTTACAAGAATCTTAGTTGTGGTGTGTGTTTGTTTTAGGCTGTTTTAGATGAGATTATGGTGGAGCAGACTGACCTGGTTCGATTGCGGATGGTGCGAATGTCTAACGTGCCTGACACTTTATACATGGTGAACAATGCAGTGCCCCAATGTTGCCACATGATCAACCACCAGCAAATCAGCAGCAGCCAGTGCAGCCCTCCCACTGTAGTAGCCAATGAAATACCTGGTGAGTTTGATTAAGATGTGAAGATGTGTATTGCCCTACTGGTGAAAGGCCCTAAAGCGCTCTTGATTCTCTATAGCAGTAGTTCTCAAACTGTTCACAATTAAAAATAAAAAAATACAAAATTAGGCAGCAGTTACGTTAATTTATTATTGTTGTTTGCACTTTTTACTTAATTTTACTCCCAATGGGTCCCTCGCCCTACCTGCCTTTGTCTGAACGTTCTGAACTGGTTACCTAGCAACCAGCTTTCCATGTCAGCCAATCAGCGGAATGCACTTCTGTAGTGTTTAGTCCAGCCTCTATGATTTTTGTTGTGAAGCGAGTTCAAAAAGTTGCTTTATAAATATTTAGAAAGTAACAGAAAACTGGAAGAAAACTGGAATCGAGTGGCACCGCAGCAAAGAGTGCTGACAACAAGGACCCGATCAGCAGTAATAAAATAAAATGGCTGGCTTTGCTTGCTTACCTGGCAGATATTTTTGATCACTTAAACACTAACACGTCACTCCAAGGACGAGATACATCTGTCCTTCCTCTCACTGACTAAATCAAAAGCTGGATCAAGAAACTGGCCTTGTGGTATGATCGTGTAACCCGTGGCAGCTTGGAAGCATTTTTTTTTATTTTTTTTTTTTATGATTGGCTGTAAAAAATCTTGCGATTTTGTATTGTTAATTTAAAATAACAAATGGCTATATATTAGTTTTGATCTTGCCTTGCAATGCATGTTTTACTTCTCAAAACCCACTACTGTATTCTGCAATAACACAGGGCAGTGGGGTCGCATAGTCATTTTTATTGCTAGAAGAGGGTTGCAGTGCAGCAAAGTTTGAGAACCGCTGCTCTATAACAAGTGCTATCGTGATACACTGAAATTGCTGTCTTATCAAAGGATAAACAAAATGTGGTTATTCCCTGGTGATACCTTCCCCACACATACCAATAAAGAACAAATATTGTACATTCATTTTCTTAAATAACTATCCAGTTTGAAATGGTCAGACATGTTTCCTCCTTTTGGTTCCTTTAGTCCCCAAGCTGCAAGTTGTGAAAGACATGATCCGAAGGCTACAGGAGCTACGGCACACAGACCAGGTTCAGAGAGCTTACGCGCTGAACTGTGGAGAGGGAGCCACGGTGAGCTACGAGCTCCAGATCAGAGTCCTGCGGGAGTTTGGGCTACCTGACGCTGCAGCAGAGCTCCTGCAGGTAAGGGAGGGACAGACAACAAAGCATGTGAAGCTGTACTATCTCTGCTCCTCTGCACATGGTTTTGTGTCCTGGCCCCTTGCAGGTTACATCACTATCACTTTGGGCCAGAATGTTTTATAACATTGGCTCTGTCAACCTTCAAAATTACACTGAAAGCCTTAGTGAAAGTCTTTTATAACAGCCCCTGTTGCTACATCGTATATATTACATATTGTTGCACATTTCCTTTTGAACTGTCTTTAGAGGACACTGTGTAAATAAAAGCCCCTCAGATTTGTGCTACTTGTAAAGGAGATATTGCGCATTCATTTTCCTTGGTCCTTTTTTGGCCCCCTCTATTTTCCGCTTACACAAGTGCTGTGCTGTGCCTGATTTGCCCCTGATGACAGGATCAGACTTCAGTGGTACTGTGACAGCTGACTGAAGGCCACAGGAACCCACACTGAACATTTAACACACCCTGTAGCTGTATCAGTTTAGGTACTGATAGAGCGCAATCAGCTTTGACAGAAAAAAATAAGTCAATGTGCAATATTTAGAAACTCTGAATTTTTTTGACATGATAGGGAAAATAAGATTGCCTTTTTATTGCAAAGCTGCATTATGCAAGTACCCTGCCTAAATAGTTTACAGTTGGTACAAATTGCAGCCACTAATGTTCTTACAGAAAACAGGAAATCAGATTTGATTTCCCCAGTTTGTACAGCGGTTTTCTACTGCTGACGATTATGGCTGTCAGTGGTTATACTTTCACCTGATAAAAGCAGAAACTTAATTTCATTTCTCTTGTTATCTTTACAGAACCCACATAAATTCTTCCCGGAGGAGCGTTTTGGCGATGAGAGCCCAGTTCTCACAGTACGCCAGCACGGCCGCTGTCGGATTAACAGCACTCCAACAGTGGAGAGCATGTTTACTGACCTGGAGTCCTTCGCTGCCTTCCACCCACCACTGCCTCCTCCTCCCCCTCCCTACCACCCCCCTGCTACTCCCAGCCATGGACAGCTGAAGGCTGGGTGGAGACCTCGAATCCCCAGCCAGCCCCCCTCACGCTCCTTCTCTTACCCCTGTAACCACTCCCTGCTGCACCTGCGGCCCTCGTCCAAGCATGGAGTCCCCACCTACCCTTCAGGGGCCAAAGCCATCCCGCCTGACTGCACCAACACAGCAGGAGTGGGAAGGACCCTTCATCCAGAGAAACAGGGCGTAAGTACAGATTAAAACATTTTCTAATGTAAAGAGTCTGCTATTGATATTTTTATATTTCTCATCAAACAAAATATATTTACAATAGCCAGTACTACTACCGTACATCATATGTTACTTACCTGCTTTGTTAGGCAAGTCAAGTATAGTAAGTGGTATGTAAGATTAGTCTGTTTTCTAACAACCGTCTTCCTCCAACAGAACATGGAGCCAGTGATCAATGAGTTCATGCCGGACATTGCCATGGGAGTGTCAGCCATGAACCTGAAAGAGAGGAGAATGCCGGAGTTGACTGTGGACGCTGAAGGACACGTTGGGGTAGCCGAGCAGCAGCACCAACAGACCTCCTCCTCAGCAGCCGCCTCACATTATCAACCTTCTGCAATCTGCCACCCCAGCAGGCACGGTCACAACTCCCGAAAAAAACATGCCGCCGAGCAAAAAGCTGAGAGCCGCCAGGAGTACCCGGACCTTTACGACTTCACCTGTCGGCCAACCACTCCGACCTCCAGCCGCCATATACCTTCCCCTTCACAGGGAACGTACGCCGGGCCTGACCTCTACAGTCACAGCCGGCCCTCCCCGGGCTCCCTGCCGCCCTCTTATCTCCCTGATATGCACTCCCAAAGGCCTGGCCCTGACCCGCTGCACCTGGACGTGCTGGAGCAGCCCCCACAGCGGCTTGACTTGGCCCTGGCGGCACAGAACTGCTCTGCCGCTGGGGCCCACGGGGTGGTCAGGGTCAGGTCCAAAAACGAGACTGACCTGACATCTGGTCTGGGTTCTGGGCGGGCCACAGAGACTTATGAGGAGCGGCCCCCTGGCCGGAGGTCAGCCCCTGACGGTACAGGGGGGCCACTGGAGCCTACAGGAGCCTTGCATCCACATAGGAACAGTGCTAGTGAGGAGGCAATAGCCAGCAGAGAGCGCAGGTCACCAAACAAGCCTGATTACCAGTACAAGAAATCTGCACTTTAAAAATCCTTATATATATATTTATATATATATATATATATATATATATATATATATATATATATATATATATATATATGAGAACAAAAATAGGAAATCTGTAAGGCTTTTGACCCTTTCCTCTTTGGATGCTTTTTGTCATTTAAGAGTTGTAATGCTTGAATATTCTGAATAGTAACTATTTTTACTGACACTTAAGGGCCACCCAATCTTAATTGTTGTTTTGTTTTTTTTTGTCAGTCAATTTGACTGCTCTTCTCACATGGCACTATGCATAATTTCTGACACAGTGCATGATATGCAGTCCTTTTATTGTGTGGTTGGTTTGGTAAAGATTTAGATTTAAACAGCCCAGTGTGCTATATGTTGCTGCAGAATCATTCTGACAGCACCTACAGTGTTCACAGAAGTATCCTTAGATGGCATTGCTTGTTTATTTGTACACTCTACCATACTTAATGCATCTGACAGAGTAAATTACCCAAAAGATGCAAGTGTATTGTGGAGCAGCTGGCATAAAAACATTTCACGTTTCTGTTATCTTGCTGTTTTTCATGAGTTTTATAAAAGTTTTTAGTTTTTCAATTAAAAAAAATACAAAAAAATTAAATTAACAAAAAAACTATCTCGGCTAAACCAATCAAAGCTAAATGCTTTTATTTTTTCATCTTCTAAAACAAGCTGTATCTATGCTCAAAAAGTAATATCCACAACGATAACAGAGTTGTACAACATGGTTTTCAATGCTTGTCCTCAAACTGCCCCTGATGGTAGAGGTTTTTGTTTCAACCTGTTCTCTTTTCATTTGGAGTTCAGTCTGGTGATTTGTTATGGACTAGAAATATTACAGATTTTACTTACAAATGTAAGTGTTGTCTTCTGTGCACTGGAGAACCGTTCATGTTTAAAATGAATATTCAGTCTGTGGTTATAAAAATATATATACTTTAGAGGGTACTTGAAGACCAGGTTTGAAAACCTCTGCTTTGACACACGGGTACAGTGTAATCACAGTCTTTAGTGCCGTGTGAAAAGAAAACGTTTTAGTTCTTGCAGGTTGTTTCAGTCAACAAGGAGTAAAGGGTCAAACCTGCCAAGAACTTCAGAAAACATACTCTCCAATCATTCCCAATTGAGAATGTAGTGGGGAAACCAGCTCGTTGAGGTTCACAGAACACGCCAGCATAAAAGCCTTTACTTTATTATATTATTATTTTATCATTCTTTAACTATTTCTCTTTTTTTTTCCTTCCTCCATGCTATTTGACACTTTTTTTGTTTGTTTTGTGTTTTACTTTGCATTGTGAGTATTTGCTTTGTGTTTCACATCCAACCATTTTTTTGTTACTCCCATTAGTGTTTCTTTTACTGGCACTGGTCTCATCCCTTGTATTGTATTCAGCAGAAGCCGTGACTTCAGTGGTTTCTGTAAATATTGCTGTGCTTTTAAGAATGGACAGCAGTGTTGAGGTTAAGGATGGAGGGGCTTGGCTAAAACAGAGACGTTTTGGTAGGATTGTAACACAAAGGTCTAGAATGCCATTCTCTGCTGTTCATATCAGCTGTCATGTAGCATATGGTCCACACAGTCAGCAGGTATTTTGTTAGTGTGGGAGTAAAGTAGCAAAAACAAATAACTTTTACACTGTGAGATGAGAAACGTTTGCTGTCAAAAGACTGTACAGTCACATTCAAGTGCCTGTTAATAATGATACATTTGGGATTATGGAGACTTTGAAGTGTGGATTGAATCATGAATTAATGTATTGCTTAATGGGAGTTATAATCCTATATTGGGTTTTACAGCTTTACATTTGTATTTGTATACAGTATTTTAAAGCCTTACCAAATACAGTGTATTGTTTAAATAATATTTTAACGGGGAGCAGAAGTTCTCTTTAGAAAACCTTGTTTTTCTACTGAAATCTGCTTGCTCACCTTCTCATGCTGCTGCCTGAAAGCAGGCAGAGGAGTGTCATTTTAATTTTGTGGCACTTGATGAAATCTTTTGAAACACACACACTGTCCTCTGCCTGTACTCTAGGTTGTCTGGAAAAGCATTGACAAATAGAGTAATAAATGCCATGCAGTTATTGGCCTATTGAAATGTTAATGTTGGTCTATAGGAGAGGACAAGGCTTGTATGAGTTCTCAATGCTTAAACAGCTTGATAATTGGCACCAGTGCTCATCTTAACCATTATCCCAATGTATTTTTTGTTCTGCATAGACAACTTTCTCAAATCGACATTTCACTATGGATAATTGTTCACCGTAGATAACTTTTGAAAAACATATAATTGAACAAGATTACATCTTAATGATTTAAACCAGGGTCAGCGAGACCCCAGTATCTTCTGGTTTTCGTTCCAGCTGAGCTCTGTTACTTAACTAAACCCATCATTGGACTAAATTTTGTTTTAATTAGGCTTTTTGTATTTGTTCTCAGCATATCCGAGTTATTTGTTTTTAATATCATAGTTAACTCAGCAGCCCACAGTGCGGAGTACTGCTGAAAACACTGCATGTTGATTCATTTCATTGCATATATTACAGGTTGTTAATCCTCATTCTAGGAAGAGGAGGAGGCAGAAATCTACTATAATTGTGTTTCCAGGGGGAGGGGGATTCATGAATTTATATAGAATCATGCTTCTGTCCACACCCAATAGGCTCTCTAACACCATCTAGAGGACTTACTTCACCCTGCAAAGTCTAGTCTAGTCTTTTTTTTTTTTTTTTTTTTTTTTCTCAAGCCAGCTCTTTCTGAAACTGTATACCTCAAACAAAATTGAACCTCTCTATCCAAAATCCTCTATGCCAACAAACCCAGCTGACCGGTCTCGTCTGCACTCCTTCAGTATTTGCTAAATGAACTGTGCACCTGCAGAGTTTAAATATATTTCTCGTAATTCTGTAATTACTGTTGGCAGTAGGGCTTTATAATAGAACCACATTTTTTGTTCATGAATATAATTTGATCAACAGTGTCTCAACTGAAATGCAGCCTCCCATTTTAGTTGTTTCCTGCTGTAATTCTGTTCAGCACAGCTGCTTGGGCTCGGATGCATTTGTTAAGTCAGTCATCTCCCACATGAGTGACCAGGATAATCTTCAGACCTCATAGCTCTAAGCACTGTACTAAACTGCCTTTGCATAACGAAACATCATGGTCATAATGAATGAATTAGTCATTTCTGTTACTTCCTTGGGGCATCGCTTCCATAAGTACATGTTTTGCTTTTAAAATGGAATTGTGCTTGGATATATTTGTGTTGAGGTTGTTGCTTGGATACTGGGCTGTGGTGATGTTTAGATCTAGTTGCTTATCTGTTGCCTGCTTTGGATACAGGAGACCTTTCGGATACCTGAACACATTGATGTCCCCAAAACAAATCCTGACCAGATAAGATATATTAGGACCTGTACTCAGTATTGCTGCAAAACCTCAATCTTAAAGCATGCTAAAACATACAGCACAAGAAAGAACCCTTTTTAATAGTGGTCTGTTAATCTTACAGTGTAAACTTGAGTGCTGTCTCAAATCTGGAATTCAGGCAACTGTCTCCTGGGGCAAAAGTGTATTGTGTGTCAAGCTTCTATTACCTTTGCTTTGATAAGGCACATCACCTTGTTCAGTATTTTTTTTTTTAAATTGTAAGACAGAGAATTGTAATGCCCAGGTGACACATTTGTATTTGTATTTTTTGTTATTATTTTTTTCATTTAAGACAATCTTAATGCTTTTACAGTCTACACTTGCCCAAGGATATATACAATTATGTGCAACACAGAACAGAAAACATCAAGTAACCATTGGTGGTTCTAAGACTTCACACAAAACAAAACATTGTAGGTTTTAATGCAATTACTATAATATAACAAAGTGAGACTGCAACATAAGATGAACAGATAAATTACACTGTTTATGCAATATGGTATGATCTTTCAATGGATTTTTTTTTTCTTTGCTGCACACATCAGCAATAGGGGTTTTCTTAAACAATAAACAGGGATAGAAGAACATGCATATAATCAAACATAAACTCACCAAAAACAGAATATTACTAGTTGGATGTGAACTTGGATTTCGAAATGAACTTTGGAATAATCGGAGTAAGAAAATGGTCTAGCCGAAGACCAGTGTGGGTTTTAGTTTTGAGCAGGAGACTCCCTTTTGATTTTTTGTCAATACTCATTTCATTCCAACATGTAGAAGTTTACATGATCAAGCTATTGCCTGGCAATTTCAAACTTGGAAGTAAAATATCTCTCCTGAGTGACTGAAAAGGGTACTGTGTCTGTTTATGTAGAGGCAGAGGAAAGTTTGGGGTGGGAAGTAGGTGTTGTTTTCAGACAAAGCCTAACCTTTTCCCACCAATATAACTTAAATCCTCCAGTTTCCTCCCATTTTGTTTACATAGATGGGTTCAACCTGATGAAATGCGTCCCCACTGTGTGTTCTTTTTTTGCAGGAGGGTTTTGTACCCTTGTGAGTTGTGGTTGGGTGTGCTCCAGAGCAGGCAAACCGCAGAGAGCGTCATCTGACTGACTTCCTAGTATATGTGGTGGTCTGGCTTAAGTGTTACATTGTGTTACTTGTAAAGTTGCATCTATCATGCATGCTTCTTTGTTTCTCATGGTAGCACAAGGCATGTCTGTTAGTCACCTACAGTACTCTTCACCACTCCCTTTTATCGTTTAAAATGTTCACTTTCTGTTCAAATAAACACAATTGGCATAGCACCTCACTGTATTTCCAGACAGTACTACAAGGCTTTAGAGGAAAAGAAAATTGCATTTGGAAATTAGGATCTTATACAAAACACTTTATGTAACTTCTGTTGTGCTTCATGGTTACTTTCCCATATAAATTACTAAATGTAATTGTCTTATTCCTATATGCCATTTTTACATTTCACTTTGTCAAGTTGTTCATTGCAAAACAGAATTTTACTTTAGGTTGCTTTATCTTTAAGCACATTTCGAGCATTAACAAGTATCCTTTTTTAGTTTAGACTACAAGAATGAGTTTATTTTGCTAGTAGCTAGTGTTACTTCAATGACGTGGCAGCTGGATAAAACTTTTTTTTATCCATTGTGCATGCTTATTAAAAATGTGCAACTTGGTTATTTTGTTAAGATTTTTGGATGTTTTGTTTTCAGAATTATTTTTTTTTGTCATTTCTTTTTTAATTTGCTTTGCTTTGTTATAGTCCAAGTGCCTTCAATATAAAAGGCTCAGAAATTTCTTGAAGTGATCTTATGTCCTATGCAAGTGTTTTCTACAAACTTGCATAACCAGTTATTTGTAAACTCTAGTATGCTTCAGTGTATATAGTGTTTTTGAGAGATAGTATTTTTTAATTTTTAGGTACTCCTGATCAGAACCTCCAGACTTTGTGGTTACATATATAAATATGTACATATATATAAAACATTTCTTGTAGATTACCATCACAGGTTGTTGTACAAAGTTTAACTGGTTCTATTTTTCTACTGTTTACCCAGAAAAGGCACGTAACAGTGATAAAAATAAATCTGCAACTAGTTGGCATTTTGAAAATAAACTGCTTCTATAGAAAGCTCCTTGTGCTGGTGTCAATTCTTCTGTATGTTTCTACCCCATTACATCTGAGCAGAGTGTTGTCATACAGTTAATCACTTTGGTGCTACAGCGAAATGCACTGCAACATGGGATTTTAGCTACACCTGTTCACGCTTTAGGAACAAAAAAATGTAGTATTAAAACTTCACACACAAAAAAAGTTGTTTCTTCACTTTTGCAGGGGAGGGGGATAATAAAGTAAAAAGCTTCATGGCAACCCAAGAGAGAAAAAATGTACTCTTTATTTCATAACTACTTACGCCTTATAATGGTTATGAACAACATAAGTGATGTACTTAAACCAAATTAGAATCTTGCTGTTTTACACAAATAGTACAAGAAGATTCAGTTGAGAGGGAATGAAACATCAATTTAACAAATATGTCTAAACTGAAAGTACTGAAATATGAAAATACGAAAATTCTTAAATCAAACAATACAGGATAGCACAAAGATGCATTTTATAAGGCTAAGTTACATTTTGTTGATATTATTTGCTTGTGCAATTTCAGACATTCTGTTTTGTGTCACAGTATATTTCACCCCTTCTAATTTCTTGTAGATCACACTTTGTGGAAAGACAAAAACAGCTTGTTAGATAAAGAGGTCTCAATCCTTCAAAATACAACCAGGAACCAAAGATCTATCTAGCATTACATGTTCTTCCTACAACAAAAAGATTTAAAAAGTTTAAAAGAACAAAAGCAGATAAAAAAAGAATGACTCAATGTTTAAAAACAAAAGACAGTACCACATATAGTATGTGCTACTCGCACATTAACCAGGTACACATTAAACTCATATGCCCACCTATAAAGCCTGGCTATCAAGTTCTATTTTGTACTGTGGTACAGAGGTTCTGCAGTGCTGTGCGGTATCACACTGGGTTTCACATACCAGCCCATACACTCATGGTACAAATCAGCTTACCAAGCAGAAAGGAGATTCTAATAAATCGATGCATTCTATGTCTTCTGTTGAGATACCCTACACCAAGTCATTAAACTGAAGAGTCTTTAAAAACCACAGTGCTGGCTCAAAATATTAAACAGGAAACCTGAAGGACCATTCGATTTCCTATTGCAACATCTTTATTTAGAAGTAGAGTAGAAAAAAGAAAGTGCCTGAAAAGAATCTGAAATGTTTGAAAGTGTTGCTTGAATGCCAGAGAGAGAAAGAAATTGTTCAAGTGGAGTAATGGTGGTTGTTATCAACCCTTCTTCTCTTCCTAGACCGTAGCTGTTCAAAAAAGTCCTGGATGTCCTCACTGGTTACCACCTGAAGAGAATAGAATACAAATCTTTAATCTGAGCTGGCTTTTGCCTGCGTGTTTCAAAGTTATTATACATTTCACTTATCCAGGGAGTGCCATGGAGATTAAATCCACAGTATTAAAAAGGGGAGACCAGGCCAAAAGGGCCTCTGTTCAAGATAAAACTAGAAAAGCAATGAAAACAACAAATTCAAACTTTTCCTTGGAATAACAATCTCATCTTCTGCCTCATTATTGAATGTTACTTAGTCCTTAAATATAGTAATGAGTACATTTGTAGTTTGAGAAGCTATACAGACTGTAACCATATGAAGTGCATCTGGTTTCATATTTTAATCTGACTTTATATTAATGGTGCATAGTTACTGGGACTGTGTTGTGCAGTGACATGACACCTCTCAAGTCAGGGTTCTATGCCATTTGCTGTATACCATCTACAGGTATGTGCAATTACTGCATTCGCCACTTACCTTGCCTTCATCGGCAAACCTCTTCAAATAATCCTTCAGCTCAGTCTTCAGGTCGTTGTACTCTGGAAAGGGAGCAACAGGTGGATCAAAAAGAAGAAACTTGCACAGAATCTAGACATATTATGCACACGACTCTTCGTAATATAATATTTATTGTTTTTTGAGTGCAAGTCTGTTCTATAAAGGCCTATACACACTCTCATACATAGCTTTAACATCTGTATAAGCAAGAAGACAAATATTCCTTGGCATAAATAAAGGCCAGTACTACCTAGGTACTCAAGCCTGCTACTTTGCACATGGTAGCCCAGTGCTATAAATCACCCAGCACAGACAGTCATTTTCTCACCATATATCATCTCCAGTTGCTGGACCCTGTCCATGCCGCTCAAAGCTGCCATAAGAGGATCTCTGCTTTCTGTGTCACTCTCCTGACTGGACTGTCCTCTCTTCTCATAGGCTAGTACTGTGTCCGACTCATCAAGCAGAAAGGGCACTTCAGATTCTGCATAGGTTTTCTGAAAACAGTAAATTAAGAAAACCATACTCAATATACTTCTCCACCTTCCTTCTGAAAGCTTCCTCGATGTCACTACCAGAAAACAGTCAAAATGATCACCCAAATTGTAATTTCACTATATACAATAGGAATACCTTGCACCTCTGGCAGGTACACAGCTTGCTGCGCCAGTTGTATGGCAAGTAGATGGCAGTGTTTTTCTGTACAAACGCCTTTGCTTTCAGTTTCTCTAGCTTACAAGTCTCTGTCTCGGCTTCATCCAATTTCCTTTTACAGGCAGTCTCTCCATTGACGACCGGCTAGAGGTGGGAGGAGAGTAAAACAAAACTAGTCAAGTATGTATATTCCCTGTAAATGAAATACAGAGCACTTTACAATCAGATTCATAGTACATCACCATAACCTACAAAAAAACAATGAACAAACAGAGCTATTGCCTTTAGTAGCACAGGACTCAGATTCCAGGGTACATGAGTCCCATATCAGCCGATCTTGGCTGGGGGCCCAAAGAGAGAGATTGCTCCCCTGGATTAGGTAGGAAATATCTGATGGTTATGGTGAGGCAACATTCAAACTGTTTAAGATGTGCTGAGATACAATTGGTCTTTATAGATATTACCTTCTGGTCAGAAGCAGTGCTGGTGGAAGGCTGCTGTCCTTCACTCTTGCAGGTGGGAGTTTCCTCTGCACTTGGCTCGGGGGCCTTGTTCTCAGTCTCCTCCTTGACCCCCTTCTTTCCCTCAGTCTCCTCCATACTCATGTCCACGTCAGCCTCGATGGGGCTCACTACAGTCACAGAAGGAGCTGGCGGTTCACCACCAAAAATACAATTTAGCCTTTTGTATTTTTTTCTAATTTTGTATGCAAAATGTTGCTTTCCAGCAACATACCATTTAGTTTAAATTTTACAGAAACACTTGGTTTCTGCCTTCCCTGAAAAGGTGCAGCTTTTGTAGGTGTTGAGAACCAGCATTTGGGGGGTATGTTACACTTACAATAAAAAAAGAAATTAAGAAGTAGAGAAGCAGTATTTTGCAGACCAATTTCAGGATGAGCTCAATTACAACTGGACTAGGGGGAATAACCAAGGCTTTAAATTCCATCAGCTCATCTTATTAGCAACAGCTACAGTCTGTTTTTGGGGGTCTTCATTTTTTTTAAACGGGAAGCAACAGCAACCTTCAATATATCAAACCATGTATAGTTGTTCAGAAAAAGAACATGCTGTGAAGGTGTTAGAATACCTGCTAGCTGTGCTGCGTAGGCCCAGAGGAAGGGGGTTCTGTTTGTGCAGGACACGCAGATCATCTCCTGGAGCTCCACACTCTCTGTAGAGATGGCACCAAGATGCTGCAAAGAGGAACAAGGCAAGTGAGCAACATCATCCAGTACTTTAAACACTAGGGATGCGTGGGGTTATATATATATATTTTTTTTTTTATCACAGTAGCTTTTAAAAGTAGTACCAAACACCACTGCACAAGAAATCAACTGTAAAAGACCATTTGTTACAGTACTTCCTTAAAAGACACTAACGATCAATCAAAAGATCTTCGATAACTTACATAACGCATTACAGGCATCACTGAGTAATCTATATGTACTGTAGTATGATGATGCAATTTCATTATACATCTGTAGCAGCAAATATGTTTATAGAAATAGGAGGTTAGAAAACCTTAAACATTCTATTTTTATTTATTTGTTTTACATTGGAAACTGTTGTGTAAATCTTTGAGGGTGAGCGTTAAGAGTATAAAGTGATAGTTTCCAAGGTTGGCAGTTGATCCAAAATATCTTTGTGTTTGCATAACCTGCCCTTTAGTATAGAA
Organism: Acipenser ruthenus; assembly: GCF_902713425.1. Classification (NCBI taxonomy): domain Eukaryota; kingdom Metazoa; phylum Chordata; class Actinopteri; order Acipenseriformes; family Acipenseridae; genus Acipenser; species Acipenser ruthenus. Next base: position 24,734,443 of record NC_081203.1, read on the forward strand.
ACCTTAAGTGCAGCAACATCAAAACAACGATTTAACTGTATCCATGGAATTAGGGGAACGAAGCATCAGTTTCATCGTAACTGGATGAACAGGATCCTCCATTATAACCCCCTTGAAAGGTAATCCTGCTTACCCTGCCATGGAACCAGTCTTCACACACAATACACTGGATCATCTCATCTGAAATCTAACAAGAGAAATGCACTTCAATGTCGACACCACATCAAGCTGAGTTACATCAAAAAACATCTAGCTAAGCAGATGCAGCACACAGCTGTTAAATCTAGGGTTATACATACTTTCTTTCATACATAATACTTGTGCTAAAACAGAATATAGTGTGATGTGCTGTAGTTCCAGTATTTTATGAGAATATACATATGCATATACGATGGCGGCTAGTGGGTTATTAGGCTCATTGTTTGTGGAATAATTACAGTTTGCTATGATCGTTCATGGTGTACCCGCTATATCTTATTGCACCCCATTTGTATTGTATATAAAAATAGTAAATATAGCTAACCTAATGTGACAATTTCCATCCTATACAAAAAATATATCAGGGTCTACTACTGTATATATAAAATCTTGTGTTCAGTTGACTCTTGCTACAGTACCATAAGAAACAAATCCATACCTCGTCTTCAGGATCAGGATAAGGCCTTTTGCAGGTGCAGTATAAACCAACAAAGTTTTGATTGTATTTGTTATTGGTATTCAATGTGTCTTTTCCCTACAAAAACAATAAACAGAAGGTAATCCAAGTTAATCTATGTATTTACATTTGATATATGTAGTTGGAGATATTTTAACTGTATTTATATGGATAACAGTAGCATATAAAATCTAAACATAATAAAGCCTGGCGTATGCATTCATTGTCACCAGCAGCATGGGGGAAATTAAAGTACTCACAGAATAGAGCTTGCACTCAAAGCCTTTAAACTTGCTGTTGCCACAATCACAACGAAAGTTCCTGTAAAGAAAATAAATAAATCCCCAATCATTGGTCCAAGATCACTATATTCACTGGACAAGTACCAAGCTAAGAAGTACTGTTCAATCCAATTACAGTGATCACAAGGTTAGCTCGATTACTGTAATTTCTGCAGATAAACAAGAGGGGTTGTGTTTATACCAAACATTTATTTTCCTACTGTACTTTCAACATAGTGCTATAAATGTACACAGTTTACACTAGGGAAAGATAAACCATACTTGGCTTTTGCAGATTGAGTATTTAACCTGTAAACCACCACAATAAACAGTTTAATTTAATGCCTGCACTGCAGGGGCCATTCACAAGACCTTGGCAGTCTTCCATCAGTTCTTAACTTTCAAAATTAACTACTGAGCAGATACCCCAAAATTATATTCAGAATACCGAAGAAACAGTGAGCCTTGGTGCACAGACTGTATAATTAGATCATGGGCCATTCCATGGAAAAGCGTGTCACTGGATAAGTACATTATACATTTTGGACTACTGGCAAGCTCAAGACTTTTTTGTTGGGTCATATATCCGTATTGCATTAGGATAGACCCATCACCACATAAAATTGAGCTTGCCATTAATCCAATAAGTGTAACAAATGTGACATTTTTTTTTTTTTTTTTACAGTGGTCCTTGTGTAGTTACAGAAGGTATACTATAGTTTAAAAGATAAATAATTGTAATTTAGCATTCAAATATCTACTAGTCTTGTTTTGCTTTACACAGTAAATATTTGAACATATGCTGATACAAAAAGGCTACTCTTAAGAGTTCATATAATAATTACTGTTTCCACTGACATTGTGCATAACAGTCATGATACCTCACCCTACAGTGCAGAAGTAAAGCTTACCTTTTGGTGTAAAGCTCATAGAGGTCATGCCCCTCGTGACACTTGTAGGAGCAGGCCAGGCATATCCCCGCTGGATCCTCATCTTTTGGGGTGCAGGTACTGCAAGCATAGAGGGCCTGTCTCTTAACGTAACCCTTAAGAAAAGATAGGCAGAAAGTAAGGGATCCAATAACACAGGGAACCCCCAATAGAAAACGTGCTGGGAAAAGGCGCATACCACACACCGTTAAAAACACTTCGTTACCTATCATTAGCAAAAGACTAGTCAGGAGTTCTTGAAACTTTATTTCCCATTTGACTATGGTGAAGTACCCTGCCAAAACACTAAAGTCCAAGTTTGCTTCCTGTGCAACACGTATAAGGATCAGACTTGGGCCTCATGCTCACGCTTACTGTACAAAAAAACTGTGCGAGGTGCTTTCGCCAAAAATAGGTGCCAAACTGTTTTAATTTGTTGTCCTAGCTGTGTGCTATTGCTACAAAACGTATTCCGAATTAAGGAATTGCTTACACAGAAAAGGAATGGGTTTTTCTTTTTTTTAATATTCAGAATATAAAACGTTAGGCTTATTGTCATTTCCCAAATGACATTGATTGTGTGTATTTATTATTATAAAATAAAAATAATAAAATTTAAACAAATAAAAAGTCATCAAGTAGGAAATTATTTGTTTACAAACAGCCGAGAGGGGGCTCTTAGTTAAGATGAAAAAAATACTATTTATCTACTGCAACTTGTGCCAACTTCTTAAATACAGTACCTTAGGATATGAACATTTCTCAGGATCACTGCCCCCCAACACAGCAGAGGCTTCATTCTCTAACTCTTCATTTTCTTCTAGGACATCCACCATAGAAAGAACAACCTCATCTCCTTCCTTTACCGCCATCCTTAAAAAAACAGTGAAAGAAAAAAAACTGCTAGTACTTCCAGGTCAAGCCTGCTGCGGGAGAACATCAAAGGTTTTCTATTTGCAAAAATACCTCCCCCCCGACCCCCCCTTTTACTTCCGTGACGCTGCACGCAAAGGGTTGTGGGATATAGAGTGAGCTTGGAGCCGTGTCAATTTTAGCAGGTTTTTGCTATGTTAAAAAAATGCATCAGACTTTTGAAGTAAATTTCACTTATGACACGGTCTCTTGAACAAAACGGAAACATTGGCAAATTATGACAGTTCGTAATTAATATGTAAATTGCTGTTTTCTGAGCACAGGCACGTATTGTGGCGCATGCGCAGAAATAACAGCGCGCACCAAAAAAAATAGGAAGGGTTAAGCTGAAGAGACTTTGCGCTCAACTTTTTGGAAATTAATGTTTCCAGGTCAGAAGTAAAAGATTACAGCTGTTATTTCACTTTATTTTTGTTAAACGACTGTACTTTCATGGTTTGCGCATGCGTGTTTTGTAACTAAGGATTTTCTTTTTTAGACATATTTGCATTTTTAAATATAAGCATTATTTCCTTATGGTTTGCAAAACTGAACATTGAACATTGACCCCCCCCCCCCCCCCCCCCCCCCCCGTCGTGCATACTGTTTGCAAATAAATAAATACACCAATACATTTAAAATATTAATACAAAACACGACTGTTTATTTTGGAGCTAAGGTTCAGAGTTGAGAGGTCATGATACAATCATGGCAGGCTGTGAGCTGCGAGGGGAGCTGAAATACAGAAACGGGGACACCAAACAGTTCATTGTAAAAGCTGAAACCAACATAAAGTCGATTCTAAGTGGGGTACAACAGTTAAAAGACGAGGTGTCGGTGGTGCTCAGTGACTTGGTGAATCAAGAAAAAAGCGAGAACCCACATTCTCGGAATGGCAATGACGTTTCAGAAGGTAAGTGCATGCGGTAGTACTCCTAAAAGCATTTTAAAAACATACAGGTTTGGATTGCATCATATTTTCATTTCTTTTCAACAGGATGCATGTAAACGTTGAGATACGAAATGAATTAGTATAAAATACGTGCCGTTTTTTACGGCTCTTATATTCCCATATTGAAACGACTCGTTTTATTTTATTTTATTTTATTCAATACTCTTTACACATTCTTAGCAATTTCATGAACGTCTCATCCAAGTATTGTATTTGAAATACCAAGGGTTATCTTCACCTGGCAAATAAATAAATAAATAATGCGTTTTTAATAAAAGATAACAAAATCTGTATCAAATCATTGCTCTAAATGATTTGTATGGCACAATACCCTGGGTTTAAAAGGTACCTCAAGCTGCTAACCCTAGTCCACTGCTGTGCAACACGCTGTACTTCCCCAATAAAGTATGAACATTAACGTTCTTTTCCTTTTTTACAAACAAAAAATAAAACTGACCCTATTGAATATTAAATGTGTCGATGTATCATCGGTTCCATTGCCGTTGAAGACTGTGATCATCAAGGTGAATTATGGCACGTACTGTAAAAACGCATAGGGTTAGAACTAGTGCTACCTGGGAAGACGCCTGAAGTCCTCGAAATGTTCCTTCCACCTTCCGAGCTGAGGGTACTCAATCGGAATACCTACCGATTTAAAATTTAAGCAGTGAAAATGAACAGTTTAATTATTATGCAACATCTGGTAAGAAACTTTCCCAACACTGTCTATAAATATGATGTAATACACCCGTTCAGATGTCACAGTGATGTAATACATCCTATAGGCTATGTCACAGTGTTCATACTGTTCATACTCCAAGTAGCAGTCATTTAGTTCCCCATGACAACAGTATTTATTTGTCTTTTTTTCTTTAGCTTACTTTAAATATGTATTTCAGTTCTACTTGGAGCCACATTTGCGATGGGAAGTCCATTGTTTCATTGCACACTGCCCTGTCATGTATGATTATAGATGCTAATATTTTATTATTTATGTAATGCAGTATCAGGCCTGCTTCAAACAAACCTCTACATTGTTATATAATAAGCATTAGTTACTGTTATGCTATCTGCATTTGTATAAAACAGGGATTTAAATATAAGTGCATAATTAACCTAAGAATGAATGAATACATAAGGTGATCAAGCTGTGCTCCAGAAAAAAGAGCAAATACAGGCAGATCCAATGTAAAACTGAGCATTACTTAATGCTAACATCAGTTTTATCCTAATCCATTACAGATGAAAATGAGGGTGACAGTGAAGAGGATGAAGAGGAAATCAAACCCAAGACCAAAGCATCTAGTCTGGAGCCACCTGCAAAACGAACCAAAAATCTGCAGGTGTAAAACCGTGGCCACATACAGGAGACTGCCTTAGGAGACTTGTTTCTTTTACTGCTGTATTGAATATTTGCTGGACTCAGCACTGGAGACTGATGCCCCCACTTTATTCACTGTGCATGCTGTTTCAAAGTGCAGTACACAGTCAGTTTGCTTTAATTGTCCTTGAGGAGTGTCTCTGTTAGGTTGGATAAAGAAGGCAGTTCAACTCCACCTTCAGCCCTATGCCAGCAAAGGTGGGTAATAATAGCTGCTCCTGTTTTGGACACCTTTCTGTTTGGAAGTGAGACCTCCAGAACTCATTTCATGAAGACATTTCCTGAATAGAGATATAAATTGTTACACGACTGACTAGCAAGTCATCAACTTAATTAAGAAGCATTGCGGTGTAGACTGGACTCAAAAATAGGATAGTTAAGAGCTCAGATTCTGTAATGAGAAGCTTCTGTAGATCATTCCTGCAGTTAGTTAATGACACTCCAATTAAACTAGTCACCATGGTAACTGTGCCATATTACCCTGTAAATTTACATTTGGCCTAACGTTGCACAGTGCTGAAACATTTTTCATGAATAATGTAGAACATTTTATCCATGAATCCAAATCTACACATATTTGATGTTCTTGTTTATTTAAAAGAAACTATTGAGTTGGACAACATATTGGAAACTACCTTAACATGGTCAATGTGATCTTGCTCGGCCCACTATGTAAAGTGCCTCTAGACTAATATTCTACTAATATTTGCACTTCTTTACGCAAACTCTGCTCCAGTAATTTCCAACAAATACAGTAGTTTCAGTGTCCTGAAAACAAAGTTGAAGAGATAGCAGTTACTAGTATTGAATTACATACATTCATTGTTTCAAGTTGAAAATTTAAAGCAGTGTCAATGTAGCAACTTTTCCAAACAGTGCATTGTATCTTTTTACTTTGATTAATACCAATATTCTATACTTTACATGTGTACTTGATATCAAATAACTTTTCAATATTTGCCCCACAATTTCTTGAACTTTGCTTGTTTACATGGAAACTACATGTTGTGATCACCCAGTCCACACTCACATTGAATCTGGAATGGCAAATGTAACACCTCATGTGATGAACATGTGTTTACTCATTTTTGAATAGGGTAATAAAGTAGCTTATCGATGCCATTTTGAGAAAATAAGACCTGTTGTCTTTTTTACCAAGCTGTGATTGAAGTGTTAGGCATTTTACTTTTTGTCCAAACTGCAGAAGGAAAGAGTACTACTGGGCTGACCTGTATTCTATTGAATTTCCAGGATGTGTTTCTTTGCTTTAAAAGAAAAGGAAAAAAATAAACTTCTGAAACTTTTATTATTATTATTATAAAAAGAAATCCAAGCAGTTTTATTTGATCACAGTGCAATTATTTTTAAAGGGCAGAAAACAAAGTTCCCCAAAATTAATATTTTTATCATCATGAACACTGATGGTAACCCTTTTTCTAAAAGTCTTAAGAGAAGTTTGATTTCAATTGGACATTCCATAATAAACTGCATCAAAACGGTAAAGTGTTTTCCTTTAAAACCCACAGTAAACCTCCACCCCCAACCAAACAAGGGCAATATCTCCAAAGGCAAATAGCAGGTTGTATGTGGTACTATAAGATGAAACACATTATCTTTGGAATACAGCCTTGATCACGTGCTCAGGGAACTATACATCCTTGGTTAACAGTCAGTAGCTTGCTTGGTAGTGCATGTGCCTTAAATCACAAGAATTGGATACAATCATTATCTAAGTCTGAATCAGGGGACTGAAAAAATCAGCCACTATACCAATTATTATAGCAGGAACAGTATCACCTAAGAATACTAGACATAAAAAAGCTAATTCAGAATTTCATGCATATGTCTAAGAAACCTTACCCAATGAGCAACAACAACAACTATCATAGCTCTGCTTTACTGGTAATACATTTTAATACATTCATGCTTTTAGTATTGTAAAATAGGAGGAGAAAAGAGAATGTAGATTTTTTCAAACATGACTGTAAATTTAAAAAGTAAATACACATTGATGCTTTCACATGAACACTACTGAGGGTTTAAACCTGGCTTTTGCCTTTAATGATACCACAAGTTGTCCCTGTGTTTGAATGCAGTTGTGAAAACAAGCATGTAGAATGCCCATACCCTACTATTCAACAGATAAAACACCCTTTTACAAAATGTGTCACCATTCTCTGCCAATGCAATGCAATCAGAAAAGAGAGGCTAACAATATGAAACTTACTTAATTTGAAAAAGAAACATGGTTATGTTTTTTTTTTGTTTTTTTTTACCATATTATACACTACCGTCTGGATAAAATCTAAATTGTTGAGCGGTGAGTTAACACTGACAGTGATAGAAATATTCATAATCCTTTAATGACAAATGTTATCCACTTTTCATATTAACAATGTAAGCACAGTTTCAAGAGGTCATAATGAATAAATAGTTCAGTGTATAATTTTTTCTAAAAAAAAAATGAACTGCTTTATCAATTTTAAATCTCAAATTCTATTCTTGAACTAAAATACAGTAGCAACGTAAATTGCCTTTCAAAATGAATTGCTACTAGGCTAATTTGCCTTTATGAAGTAGAATAAAATGATGCTGTGGGAAATCATTTAAATGTTTCATTAAAAAGCATTTTTTTGCTGAAAACTATTTAACCTGAAAGAGCATGATGCACAAAAAGCTTAGTAAATGTAGCACAAAATAAACATAAGGCTTAATAAAAGCAGAGATCCTGGGGAGTCTGTGCTTAGTGGTTATGGCACTGTACACTGCAGTGTGGCTAGTAGACTGCTCAAGCTTTGTGATCAGATTCCTCACTTTAAATTTGCTTTACATTGTATCAATAACACTGGTGGGTTAGACAGTGTCTCCTTTATCTTGGATCATCCAAAAAAAACCTTTTTTTTAGTTTTTAAAGGCTCCGAAAAATTTGAATCATAAAAAAGGGAAAGAAGTAAGGTGATGCTTGGAGTGTGCAGGTAATTTAACATAAGACAAGTTAACAATGATTTCCACTGTTGCTGTAACATACAATACAAAAGTACCTTCAATTGGTGGATAGTAAGTAGTTATCTCAGGCTCAATATGCTTTTAAATTCTGGACCTGTTATAACTGTGTTCCATTTCCTGTCATGTTTCAGTGTGGGTACTACAGAGAACAAGATGTAACCCCTTCCCCCTTACATATATATATATATATATATATTTAAATCCCCTTCCCTCTCCCAAGCAGTTTCACTAGTTGGCTCATTGGCCTTCAAAAGTCAACACTGGTCTTCCAGAAGTTAGAGCACACCATAATCCAAGAATGTAACTGCAATAGACCTTTAAGCATGGTGTTGATTTTCTCAAGTGCCAGAATCCTTCACTGGTCGTCGTTTTTTTTTTTTTAATGATTTATTTCACGTATCAATCAGCTGAAACCTGCTGATCTGATTTGAGGCCTTGGCAAATGTCTGATGTCGGTTGCAGATGACGGCTAAACAGATGGGGAGGATGCAGTAGCCTATTGTTTTGGGGTCAGCTCGAGTGCAGGAGTACAGGAACAGAAAGACCTGGAGGTAGGGGATTAGGAAAATGGTGGCCCATAACCAGAAGGGGAAGGAGAGCAGACGGCTCTTCAGGCTGTGAGCCCACGAGGATTCCCCAGGCTGGGGCTCCTCAGGAGTCTGCTTGATGTGCTCTAGGGTGAGCCGGTTATACGTCTGGTTAATCTCGAAGACGTAGTAAACTGCAGCAACGCTAGCCAGCAGGTACAGCCCCACACCGATCCATCCCATCCGCTGACGAAAGTTCATCATTCTCCATACTCCTTTCTGAAATGGAAGACAGTGCAGTGTTGAGAAAATATATATCTGCCTGTACTATTCTGTGAAACATGCTGAATACAGAATACTTTGGAGAACAGAACGGTCTTCTCATTGGCATAATACCTCTGATTTCAAATTGGAAGACAAAAGTGCAAAAACATCATCACTGTTTCATAATCTGTTATAATGTGAGCTATACAAAACAAAGCTCCGGATCACCAAAATAGGTATATAACAGGTACAGAAAGAAGATACTATTTTTTGTTGTTGTTTTTTTTACAAATGTGTAAGAATCCCTACAAAAAAGATTACTGTTGTTACACTTTACAAAGGGTTAAATAACAAAAGGTGCGTGACTTTAATAAAGACACGCTGCATTGCACTACATTGGAATACTGAAATAAATGCGCCCTCTACGTCTCTACTGGACTAGATTAACGTATTTTCAAGAATCATTTGAGGGTTTGGTTTACTAAACAATGTGGTCTGTCACAAGCTTTATTCAACGTCACTTTGACCCGTGATTCAGAATAGCTCCCATTCATAGCCTACTAGCCCAGCAATGTTACATTTGATATCAAAATGTTTAAAATCCGTTTTAATATAGTCGTATAAAAAAGACAAAATAGCAATAAAAAAAAATAATCTATGCAGTATTACCAAGTTACCTAACTTTGTTATAGGGACATACTTTTTTTTTAATCTACTGTGCCGTGTGTTTATAATTAACATCCGATACTATTTTAACAACCCATGCAACTTAGATAATACCGGTCATCTGTGAACGTGGTTCACAGCATAAAATAACTACCGTGTATCCAACCTGGCAACAACAAGACAGTATCGCTGTATTGTAAAATAATGCAAATCCAACGGGCACTGTAAAACCATCCGAGAGAAACAGAAAACCCCAACCAATATGCATATAGCAATATTTGTATTTACGACGGGTAGAAATGTGCTTACTTTATCAGCCATGTGCAAACAGCCTCAGCTCAGGGATATATTACTCGACACAGTACAAAAACTAAATGTAAAATTGAAAAGGAAACAAAAAAAGTCAGCGAGTCATTTATCTAGGTTTTGTTCTCACCTTCTCCATCTTAAATTTATTTTTTTAATTGAATTCATTCTGGTGGTGGCGGCAAGCAATGTAAAAAAATAATAATAATAATAAAATAAATAAAAAGTTGTTTTTTAACATCGCACGAAAAAAATATATACAGCCAACTTCCGTAAATTTGAAACCCTAAAAATAATATGGAACAGCTGTTTACAATATGTTTGCTACGGTACCAAATACACAGTAAATAAACTAGATGTGCCTTCTTACCTTTCTTAATTTATAACAATTAAATCTTCAGCAGACACTGTTCACGATATGCAACAATACATTTCCATACATTTCAAACAGCTGCCATAGAATACACTGCTGCACATCCCTATCGAGGTATGAAGAGGCCCGGTTATTGACCGCATAACAATCTCGCGTTTTGATTGGTCTTTGTCTGTCACAGGAATAAAACGTCACCACGAGGGGCCGGGGAGCTTGGAGGCATTGTGATCTATATGAACGAGCTGGCCACAGTGTTGGAGCAGTCTGCAGTCCCCTGCTTCACTCTTCATGACACTGAAATAAAATCCCTGCTCTACCCAGATGACCTGGTCCTGCTGTCCCCAACAGAGCAGGGTCTGCAGCAGAGTACTGTCAGTACTGTCAGACCTGGGCCCTGGCAGTAAACATGAACACGACCAGTCATGATATTTCAAAAGAAAGCCAGATCTCAGGGAAATAAGTACCACTTCACTCTAGGCAACGCCACCCTAGAGCACACCAGCAGCTACACATACCTAGGTCTGACCATCAGTGCCTGAGGGAGCATTAACCTGGCAGTGAATGCATTAAAGGATAAGGCACGCAGGGGTTTTTATGCCATAAAGAGAAGGCTCTATAATATAAATCCCCACGTCAAAATTTGTCTCAACATTTTTTAAAGTGTGATTCAGCCAATTGCCCTATGAAGTGTGGGGTCCAATCACCAACTAGGACTACACAAAATGGGACAAACACCCCACAGAAACCCTGCATGCAGAGTTCTTCAAGAGAGAGAGAGAGAGAGAGAGAGAGAGAGAGAGAGAGAGAGAGAGAGAGAGAGACTTTTTTTACCTTTTAAAGCTCTTTATTAAATCAATAAATCATATAAACAAAAACAGAATTTAATAAATATCAAAGATACAGAAAAAAAAAACTTTTAAAAATGAATATATAATTCATTTTCTTCACTGAGTTCACAAAGGGCATTTAATGCACCATTGAATTTTAAAACTTTCTAAGTCACCAGTAATTTTATAAAATGCATATTCAATTTTTAATCTAGTGACGACCAGTACCCTTAAAATACACAATGCATTGTGAATGTCCAGCCCCCCTCTCTTTGCCTTGTGGGATTTTAAAATAGCAAGTTCGGTTTTGCCCACAATAAAATTAGCCAAACAACATACAGCTCTTTTTTTGGCCTAGTATTTAATTACAAAAATAAAATCCTCTTTTGTAAAAACAAAACCCAAAGCAGTGAGTATGCTCCCTAATAAATAAAAAAAATGGGAATAAGCCTTGAACAGTCACAAAATACATGGTAAACAGTGGCTCTTTCAATACAAAAAGGGCACTGCTCTACTATTTTAGGATATATTTTGCTCACAGATTTATTTGTAGCAATAATCCCATGCAGGATCCTCCACTGCAGAGGGAGACAGAGGGAGTCACACCAGAGAAGGGAACATTGTTTGACCCTCAGGCAATTGCTCAAATTCTATGATATACATTACATGTTGAGACATGTTAGGAAAATGTCCTTGTTTGAAGATAATGGTTCACAGAGCACTCTCTCTCTCAGGTCCCGAGCCTTGATGGAAAATCAATAGGTAATTGCTTTGTGAGTCAGTATCCTCAAGCCCTGCTGAATGGAGAGTACCACATCAGATCCAGGGTGTGTCCCAGGGATATGTGCTAGATCTAGTATTCACTTACCTCAGGCGTCCCATCTGAGGAGATCTCAAAAGACATTTTAAAAACACTGATGGCAGCGTGCAAATGTACGTGCTTGAATATAAAACAAGACAAAGCAGCCTTCATCAGTGTTAAGAAGTTAGGAAGAGTATTTGGTCTTCCACCACAGAAACAGCTCATTAATGATGATTGGCCAGTGCATTTGTCTTATAATTTTGCAGTGTTTTTAGTCTTATAGTCTCTTTTTTCACTGCATGTTTTTCTGCATTGAAATAAATAAATACATATTAATAATATCTATGAAAAATAAAAAATAAAATATTGGTGACTGCTTTCACAGATCTAATTAGCACTAATCTTACCAACATTAGGTAGTCGACCTGTTAAATTGAAATCACATTGCATAATATTGATAAACCACTAGTGTTTCAGCAAATGTATAGCTTCAGCTTCAGTGTAGTTACTGGATAAAAGTGAATCACTATGGCCAACCATCCCCTTTAGCATCTGCAAGTACAGTTTTAAATATGTCCTCAATATCCTATTAACACATGCAGTTCTATTAAGATCTGATACTGAGTCCTACACCTGAAGAATTGTGACGGCTGTCATTTTCAGTGACAGCTGATAAGACTTTGGTAAGGAGCTGATAGTAGGTGCTCGATTGGCAGGTGCTTCCTTGATTGCTTGTCACATGGAATAGTATGAAAAGTGATGATGACACGCTGGGTGGCAGGAAAAATGACTTCACTTGAATCAAATCATTTTTTTAAACATAATTTGAATCAATTTTTTGCTATAGTCCACAAAGTTGTCATGAAACTGTGATTTAATGTGGGTTATTAAAAACCATGTAAGTTGCCTTGGATAGAGCTGTCTGCCAAATAACTATAACAATGTGTTCTATTTCCTATGCATCTTACTCATGATCTTTCTCGTCTATTAAAATATGCTATACTTTAAAATGATGCTTTTTTTGTTTGTTTTTTGTTTTACATTTCTTTCTCTATTCCCTTAACCTCTAACATGGGGAAATTAAAAAAGTGATGTTACTTATAACTTATGAGTAAGGTAATGAAACATATTACTTTTTGGAAACACTATATTTGTATTCATCTATAGAATAATAGCCTGTATTAACAGTTATACTTACAAATTATTGGTGTTCGTGCCTCCAAATAAACGTCAATCGTGAGGGCAGCGTTGAAATAATCAGTAGGCTATACACAAGCAACATTATCAAAAGCGATTTATGTCTGACAAGGTAAAATAATAATAGTCATAATGATGATGACAAGTACGACAACTAGCATATTTTCACTTAATATAGTAAGTGGAAAATCAAAATGAACACTGCTTAATCGGATACTGATACAGTACTGTAATTTCAGTTGACAGAGTGGGCTTGTATTTAACGATCAAAAATCACATACGTTTTGTTAATCAATATTTTCATGTACTATTGGTCATTTTAATGTATTACTGGTATAAATCAAAGTTTAAACAGCAACGAAACACCTCTTATCTATCTTATCTTCTAGCTGTTGCCTTATAGGAAATGTACTTCCTTACCTAGGCAATATGGCCGCTCAATTTGCATACTGCTGCAAGGATAGGCGTGTCCTATCTAAGCCTGCTAATATCTGTGCACGCAGTATATTGCAACAGGAAAAGCGAGGCGCTGTTTCTTTAACGTTGAGAGTCCACTTGGCGCCACCTAGGGGTGCTGTGTTGAACTGAGAAGGTTTTGTTTTCTCATTCCAGCGAGAGGAGAGCGCATATCTCTCTGAGCTGCTGTGTGCAAATTCAGACACACAGTATACTATGGCTGATCCGGCTGCACATTGCCTTCACTAATAAATGAACACAATTGAAACCGGGAGGGTGTGTCAGGGGGCATATTTGCAATAAATCTGGTTGAAAACACGAGAGCACAAACAGTCTTAAGGAGTGCGGAGAACGTTCTGGATATTTCGATCAAGGCAGAGCGAATGGAGATCTGAGCAAAGAATGCAAAACCGGGTACGTTGTTTTTTAGTTATTTTTGTAAGCCTCACTTTTGTGCACAGGGAGAGTCTGATTTAGATTTGCACTAAATGCAGTTATGTTATTGAATTTCTGCTCTGCAGATCCCTTGCTTAACCATCCCCCCCCCCCCCCCCCCCCCCCCTCGTTTCGAAAGAGAGAGGGTTGATTTAAAAAAAAAAAAAAAAAAAAAAAAAAAAACGGGACGAGGGACTTACTGGTTTTCTACTGTATAAGTTAAGAGCCACTAGTAAAATGTGGAAATAAACCGCTTCCACTTCCAGAAGCAAGGTGAGAATACGAACGCCTACATTAATTACAGTCAGTTTGTATATATTGCTGAATGCAGAGTACTAAATCGTATTGTGTTGCTGCATTTCAATAGTTTTGTCAGGTGTCTGTACACCATGACACAGTTTCACTTTACATACATATCCGCTTTTTGATATTAACCCGTTTTCTGCTCTCCCTAGGTTTAACAAGGGAGTCGGATTCCTGTTTATCTCGAGTCCCATTTAAATTATTTATCACATCTGGATTTAAATTCTACAATAACTCAAGATGCAGACGTTCCTTAAAGGCAGAAGAGTCGGATACTGGCTGAGTGAGAAGAAGATCAAGAAACTACATTTTCAGGCCTTTGCAGAGATGTGCAGGTAACGTTCATGCATTCCTCAATTATTTGTATTTAAATTTTTGTGGCGGTTGAAGCAACTTACAATATGCAAAGCTACAAAACATTTAGCTGTTCTGTTGTTGTTGTTGATGAAGTAAAGAAACACTTCGCTAGTCGTGGTGGTGCATTCATCGATAGATTATTTTAATAATGTTACAATTCGCTAATTTGTAATTGTAAAGAAAAGAACGATACATTTGTGAGAACGGTCCACATCGGTGTCATCAGTCATATTTCTTGTGGTAATAATGCAAATTTCTAGTAAAATACTACAGAAAGACTGCAGTATTTTGGGTGCTAAAACTTTTTACTGCAATACAGGAGCATATCATTCACTTAGTTTCTGTTTCCATAATATTGTGTTAAACTATAACTTATATTTCAGTGTATTATTCTGTAAGAGCAAGGGGAAAAGTTACAGTACAACCACATTGTTTAATGTTTCCCATTTCATAACAACTTGGGCATGTCTGTTTTGAACTAGGAATTTCTGTTTTCTAGTCTGACCAAAGGAAAGAGGAAGTTAACCATCACTTTACAGTAAATATATTAAGAGGTATACACTCAATATAACATACTGCACAACATAATATTAAAACCTAAACACAAACACTACTGGGGTTGAGAAAAAAAACAAAAAAAAACTTGTGTCATCTGCATTACACATTTTGTGTACAGCTGTTGCTATAGTTAACTGCTTCCTTATAATTTGTTATGCAAATAACGTGAGTGACATCAGGTATACTGTATGCTGTAAAAAAAATAACTGTCTCTCGTTGCAAGTCAATTTCACTGACAGCAGAACCGACAGACTTTGATTAGAGCCGTTAGTAGGTGCTTCCCTGAAGTAATTGGATGAGATAATCATAGAGGAATGGTCAGTTCAAGTTGAATGTGTGGTTCTGGCTTCCCATGGCTATGGCAGGTGTCACCCACAAATGATTTTAATCTGCTTTTGTTTTTAGTCTTTTTACCCTTTAGTTTAATGCCAGTTAATGATTAAACAGGTGCTTATAATACATTGCCATCCTCTGTACAGTAGACATGTATTGTGTTTACAGACCAGCCTCAAAAGCTAACATTTGCATACTGGGATAACACACAAAAAGCTGTTAGACAGTTATTTTTTTCTCCATGTAAAGTAATAGGGTATTTCAGAGTTAAGAACAATATGTCAAATTCACATCTCCATTTTCCATTTGAGGTGAAATTCTAAACCTTATGACTGAACTTTTGGTTTCACTTTAGGTGCAACTTTCTCTCAAATATACTGAAATGGTAATAGAACAAACTGTAACATGCAGATCTCTAGGTCATTTTTAATTATAACCTTTGTAATTGCCTTAAAATATGGGATAGACACTGGATTTGGCATAGAACTTCCTTGTGTTCTAGTAGTGCTCACTCCTGGGTAGTACAAAATAAAATGCTTCAATTCCATAACAGTAAATGAACAGCATTTAAACTGTCTTGGGCAAGATATCCATAATGTGGGAT
This sequence comes from Acipenser ruthenus, assembly GCF_902713425.1. Taxonomy (NCBI): domain Eukaryota; kingdom Metazoa; phylum Chordata; class Actinopteri; order Acipenseriformes; family Acipenseridae; genus Acipenser; species Acipenser ruthenus. The sequence goes on from NC_081203.1 coordinate 24,750,567, forward strand.
AGTGTTTTAATTTCTCCATTGATGTATGCAAAACAACTGTGTTTCAATCAAAGAAATCTGATTCTCCATAAAGCAAACAAAGTTCCAACACTATTTTGTGTGTTTAGCATGCAGTATTTAATTGTACTTTTTAAATGTTGTAAACCAGAAGAGCTTTTAGCACATTGAGGTTTATCCCTTGATAGCAAGTCCCAAAACAATCTAATAATGCTCTTATGCCTGGTTTCACAGACCTATATTAGCACTAAGCTTGGACAACCTAATGTTACTTTAGGGAAGGTAATCCAAGATTAGGCTAATCAGGTTCTGTAAAACTAGCCACTAGTATTTTATTTGTTCCTTCAGCAAGTAATCATATCCTACCTTCTGCTACCTGCTTGTGTTTGTCTTCTAATTGTGTAGTCTAATATTACTGTCTGTGTTAAGTTTGAAATAGTGACTTTGGATTACTTTAACTGTCTGATAAGTTATTCGTGTTAGCGTATATTTTGTATGTTTCAAACATATTCTACCATAGCACTTCTCTTACACTGTCTTGTACACTAGATACTCACTACATATTTTACTGAAGCATTACAACCTCTATAGGGTCCCCCCCTCCCCAGTGCTTTGGCATAATACCCTGCTTCATACATGACAGCGGCGTCATATAGAGTTGCTACATGTAACGATTTGATAGTGGATTTTAATACAACTTTTGTTTAAGTAATATGCATTATACAAATAAAAAGATCAAATTTTGCATGTGAGTGACATTTAATGTGTGATTTATAGTATTCAAACGATTTCTGTTAACGGGAAAAAAACAAAAAAACATACAGTGCGTGAATGGTGTCTGACGAACCTTCAAACATTTAAAACAATCTTCGAATTCCTGGCTAGTGAACAAACCTTTGAACCTTCTAATACAGCTCTAAAGATATTGAATGAAAAGCTCTGTACCAAATCAACGCAAGTAACCAAATTGTCTGCCACCAACTCCCTGTATTTCTAGAACGCCCCAACTCTTGTTTGTACAGTACAGTACAGTTGCATTTTCCTCTGTAACTGGATCCTTTTTATATTCAGTGTAAAATGAATAATGTATAATAGTTGTACTATTAAAAGCCTGAGCGTGACTAAAGTACAGTACTAGATTAAGTGATTTCTATGTTAGACTTCTTTGATTACCAAAATAGTGAACAGTTGTTTTTCAGAGAAAGAGACCGAGACACCCTTTACATAGCAGTTTGAGCCAAGAAAGTCCACATTTTAATGTAGGCGTTATTTATCCCTAAGTTAGTCAGACGTAATATACTGTAGAGGTCATAAGTTCAGTTGTCTATAGCTCAGTAGAGTAGTAAATCTGAAGTGGCTCATACTGGTCCACATTTGGAGTTTTGCAGTGTATTCCCACCCCTGCACTAGTTCCTCTAATAGGTTTCCCATGTATAGTATTGGAACTTTATAGAAGGAACACACACTGTGTGAATGATTAACCCTGATGAAGTGCAGCATGCTGTCCACACATATTTTTAACCTCTGCTGTGACAGTGACATGTGGATGGCTTAAGGAAAGTTGATGCTTTTAAGGAAGTGTCTGTTTCCTTCTAGTTTATCAGGCCTCTTATCTTTCTTAAACACCTTCTTTCTTCAACTTTGTGGCACTTCTGTTAGAACCCTTTTTTGTTTTTCTCTCAAATTAGCTATTTTTGTGTTTTATTTGTTAATTACAGTTGCTGGGTTAAACCCATTTGGGCAGCATATGTTGACCACAAGAGCCTCCTGTGCAGTAAGCTACTGTATTTATTTAAAACAACACTCAAAATACTTATAAACATTGGGTTCAAAACTAATGCACACACAGTGTGCGTGAGTGATTTAACATCAGTCAGAAGTATATTACAAGGTGAAAAAGCCCTACAGGCAAAAATCATTTAATAGAATTCAATTTATTACAACTGAGATCTTTACAGCTTTGTGGCGAGTGGACTATCTTAACTCTTGCAACACTGAAAACTGATATATACAGTAGAAGTCCAGGAAGGACAACTCCATTCAAAGTGGCAGACAGTGATTACAGCCTGGGAAAGGTTACTGGCCTTTCTGGATCTTTATGCCACTTTCAGTGTACGACATTGGGACAATAGCATACAGTACGTTTTTCTTAATCTTTATGTATACAGTAGTTGCTTATTTTTGAAAGAGTTAATGTGCATCCACAGTATGCTGCTAAAGTAGGCAGAGGGTATTGGGGAGTTTTGTCTTACAAAGATATTTGTAGGCAAATGGACATTTGTGTGTGCGTCGGGGCATTTCATACTGTATATGTGTAGTTGAAAACCATTTTGAAGTAGAATACATTAGGAACAGGGATAATGGAAGTAGCATTAAATACACAAATTGGAATTCTTTTACAACACTCAAGGTCCTTTCAGCCAATTTGATCACAGTCATTCATTTGTTATGTAGCAACAGCACAAATACAACCCAAACAATGTAAACATCCTAAACCAGTTCTATTGGTAAACCTCCATGCATCTACTGTATACTACAACCCCCAGATGAAACCTGCATCACATTTGAAATTGATGCAACCTTTGTGCCATGGTTCAGTTCAAAATGTGCTACTTTATTAATTTGGAAATGTACAGGTCTCATATGTACAAACATGTATTTTCATTTTCACAGTTGACATCTGCTACTACACTAGGTAAAAGAGAGTTCTCAGTTTGTTGTCTTCCAGGAAATGTGTACCGCTTGCACTTCCTAGGTTATTTCACCTCAGCAGTGTCTTCAGGGTCAAGCGTCATACCGGCTGCCAAGCAGGGGAAGCAACTGGTGGGTTACTGACAGAAAAGAATACCCTGAAAGGGTGGGAAATTGCCATGAAACTGCAAGTGTAGTACCAGATATCTTTTTAAAATGAAAATTCATGTTTGCTTAAACATAGATTTAATTGAAATCTGTAGAACACCTCCGAGTCATATTATTATTATTATTTATTTCTTAGCAGACGCCCTTATCCAGGGCGACTTACAATTGTTACAAGATATCACATTATACATTATTTCACATTATACAGATATCACATTATTTTACATACAATTACCCATTTATACAGTTGGGTTTTTACTGGAGCAATCTAGGTAAAGTACCTTGCTCAAGGGTACAACAGCAGTGTCTCCCACTGGGGATTGAACCCACAACCCTCCGGTCAAGAGTCCAGAGCCCTAACCATTACTCCACACTGCTGCCCCGTATAACACGAATGGACATGCTTGAGCTGAAAAATGTATGGCATTGTTTTGTTAGCTACAATTACTTTAATCATTTTGTGGTTGGAGTGTACTGTATGTGTTTTATAGAGCTGTTCTTTGGATTTGAATCTGTATTTTGATATTGTGTTTCCCTGATTAGGGAATGAGAAATGCTTGTTTATGTGTTAATCATGACTCTAAGTGATGGGAGATCTGTTTGTTATCTCTGATGGACACAGTTTGACTGTAGAAACGTTAGGTTGTTTTTCAGCTTTTTCTTTTTAATTACTTTTATGTCCGGGAACCAAATTAAAATATAAAAAAGATATATGAAGTTCAGCCTTTGTTTGTGGTTGATGAAAGTGCTGTTCTTTTTTTGCTAGATATCTGCTGTAGTGATATCAAGATACCTCCAAATGTACTTTCCTTCCTCTTTTTTTCTTTATCTTTTGAAATTATTTCCCTGCTTACGCCACAGGCCAGGCCTTGTGAAGGCTGTGCAGTCAGCCTGAGGTGCTTTTAAGAAAACAAATGTAGCCCCCACTAAAATCCCCCAGTGAATCTGAACAATTCGATTCCCTCTTGCACTATTAAACCGCACTAATCAGTAAAGATGCCTACAGCCCATATATATAAAAAAAAAAAAAAAACATTTCGACATTTTTTAATTCTGAACGCCTCTGCCAAACTTCAGTCCATGCAGCAAAACACGTCTTCTCTCAATGTCTTTGTTAACTGTGTTATTTCAGAATATTACTGATATTTTAAATACTTTTGTAGAAAATTAAGCTCCTGTATAACTTTTTTTTATCTGTGTTTTTATTCAAAACCCAACGAAAGCCTTGTCTTTTAACTTCTGCTATGGACAGTGGAGTACTTTTTTATTTATTTATTTTTCTTAAAGGAACTTGGTTAGAAGTTGCTTATTACAGGGTTAAGTGAAATACCAGCAGTAGCTACAGTAAATACATAAGTGTGTGTTACATATTTCAGGTATTTTACTTGGCTAATTTAGTTTGTTTTGCAAATACCTGACATGTATTCTATAGTGCAGTAAATAGCATTTTTTCCTTTGTAGCCAGTCAGTTTATCAAGATGGGCAAGTCAGTATATCTGACTTTGATAGTGTGCTGATAGTAAGCACTCTGTTTGCAGGTGTTTCCACGACTGCACCATGCTGTTTCACTGGTGATGACTGCAGTGGGACAGATTTCCAGCCCAGCTTCTCTAAAGGGTTAAGAAGTGATTTCTGTATCACTGAGGAAAGGTCACTTGTCCCTTGAACACAGTGAATCAGTGGGACCCCACAGTTGCCCTACACTCCATTGCTTGGCAGGTTTTTATGTTTTGTCCCTGAATTGACAACTTTTTTTTTTTTTTTTTTTTTGGTTGGCGGCATTTAGAGTTGGCAAAAAGTGAAATAATAATGTGTGTTACTATAGAAGTACTTCCGTCCAGCTTCTAATGACCGTAACAGTTTTTCAAGTGCCTCTACATCTATAGTATATACAAAAATGAAAAGATTCATTCTTGTACTGTCATCATTGCCACTACTTCCTCTGTCTTGACGTGAAAGTCATGAGGCCTGCAGTATGTAATATATCCAGTTGGGAACTGTCGGCCTTTGTCTCCTTGCGGTCATATTACTTAACTAATAAAGTGTGTATGATTTGAGAATCATCCAGAGCATGCTCAAGAAAGAATGCTTCTGCTTATATGTAATTGCAGGATAACAAGCAGATCCCCTCTGTGATTGCATTAAGGCAGCGCTGCATTGTCTTCATGAATTAGCTGTTTGATAATTTGCTATTGAACAGCATAGGGCCTCAAGTATGTCTCATGCCAAGTTTCATGGGTGATTATGCTGATTACAACCTCCCACTTTTAATATCTGTTGTATGCAGCCAGCCTGCCACAGATATTGAGTCTTTGTGTGGAGACTGTAATGTGTGAAGTGCATTGCTGTTCTCCTTGATTCTCAGCTGTCTTTACTGATCTATAATGCGTCACGGGAGCATCTTTCAAATGTGAAACAGGCAGGTTGTAGCCTGTGTTGTCCTGTTTTGATGATGAGCTTGCTCTGCTTTCTTCAAATATTGATGGCTAGATTTCCATGTTGACCACATTGCTTTAAGTATCTAGTATAGCCGACTTCTTTAGAAAGTAGAATTGTTTTGAAAGAGACTGCTGTCTGTAATGCTTTTAAATAGTGGTGGATCTTAATACCACCGTCAAAATGTATGCATTTTTTTTTTTTTGGTGGGCATCCTTTGTATTTGTATTGTTAATAAGGGTGTATATCAGGTGGCGTTTAAGAGTGTCGGTATTGAGTGAAAGAATGTGGAGTTACTCTACATCAGTGTGCATTTGAAGCTGCTTTTTGGCCACAGGCCAAAAGGCGTGATCATTTTTGACAGTTAACCAAATACTTATTACAAAATGTAAAGTGAAATACAGAGTTGTTTTGTTTTTTTTTCTGTTGTCAAATTGAAAACCAAAGCAGCGATTTTAGAATAGAGTACATTTTAATGACATAGCAGAAAATTATACATCTGTATTTTATTGCTGTATTCTACAGCTATGGCCAAATGTTTTGCATCACCCTATAGAATTAACACATTTTGCTTCATAAAGTCAAATGAAACCTGCTAAATAATGTTATGTTAACATACTGAATTACATAACGCTTTGTAGTTTACCATATACTTCATAAAAAAGCTGACAAGAATTGAAAAATGTGACATTTAAAAATGTAACTTGAAGTACTGTACTATTATCATGGGTTCTGGTCATCTTTTGCAATAATATTTTGTAGTTTCTTTGATTACATGATGTTAAATAAAAGATCTAAATTATGTTAATATATTATTATAATATAATAATATATTATTATTATTATTATTATTATATTATTATTAGTATTAGTGGTCTCAGTCCTAAACCTCTGTAGCTGTAGATTGTAGATTGTTTGTTTTCCTATAGGCATAGCTTTGAAGACCAGTGCTGTATAGCTACAGGTATGGCCTTTTTGTAGAGTGTAGAGTGCAGAATGTATTTGTGGGTATTGACAGTAATTTCATGTAACTGGGTGTCATCTCAGAGTTTTTTTCAGTAATGTTTGACGCTTGTTGTATTTTTCGTTCCTACCCCACACATTCCTGTTTTTCCCAACAATGATTAAGTAAATACCTGGTAATAGTGGGAGATAATTGAACACAGCGGGAAGAAAGAAAGTGTTGCTACAGGCCAAGGGTGCTTAATGATTAACATGGGAAATTATGCAGGATTCATAATACTGACAAAATTGGTTTGCAGTTCTCTCAATGTCTCAGTGTCAGTAATTGCTTAATTAAAATGTACATATACTTCAGTTAAATACATTCTCTCTGTGGTGCAAAAAAATCCTAGTAAGCTCAAGGTGTAGGTGCCTGCCCAGATTTTAGTGTGATGGGCAGTGCTGAGTGATTCACTGCTGTTTCGGATTCTGCCCCCAGTCGGTGAGATGAGGTTAAAAGCTCTAAAGATTACGAGTGCATTGTGGTTAAGACGCTCGCTCCTCCTTGTGACACTGGCACATCACACTATGGCTGTGAAATATCCTACATGATTTACAAGGTGTACTGTAAATAAAAATAAAAAAAATTGTATGACGTGTAATAAGATCAATTGATAATTAATGATGGATAAGTTTGTTGACAGGTACAACTCAAATGAGAAGGGGGGGGGCATGCATTCATACCAACTGTAAATCACATTTATTCTTCATTCAAAAACTGTTTGGTGGACCACATTAAATGGAAAGTGGTGAAGAAGAGAGAGCAAGGAAAATGAAAATATTGGCATGATTTCAGTTCTGCTACAGATGGTAAGTGTACACATTTTGAGGCTTAAAAAAATAAAGATTAGGGGCCCAGTTCAGCAACAAGTGCAATAAGACAATTGCACATTTTCTGAATTTTAATAGAACAAATGTAATGGTATCAAATTATTCTGGGCATATTTCTTTGCTAGTTTTGTTGTTAAAACATGCCTTGTTGTTTTGTAAATCCTCAAGGAAATATCTGCACTGAAGTTTTAGGCTGTGTGTTCCAAACACTGTGTAGGGTTTACTTTAGAGCAAACACAAATGTATTCTGTACATATAATATCTATTATTATTATTATTATTATTATTATCATTATTATTATTATTATTTATTTCTTAGCAGACGCCCTTATCCAGGGCGACTTACAATTGTTACAAGATATCACATTATTTTTACATACAATTACATTATTTATTTATGTTACATTACATTATTTATTTATTTTTTTTTACACATTATTTTGACATACAATTACCCAGTTGGGTTTTTACTGAAGCAATCTAAGTAAAGTACCTTGCTCAAGGGTACAACAGCAGTGTCCCCCCACCAGGGATTGAACCCATGACCCTCAGGTCAGGGGTCCAGAGCCCTAACCACTACTCCACACTGCTGCCCTACAAAGGTCTATTCCCCCTTTAGTGTATTCAAATGAAAGCTCTTACCTCAAACCTGTGGAAACTGGTTCGGAACATGTCTGTATGAAACCCAGCAACATTGTATAGTAAAAGGTCAGCTTTTTGGATGGCGCAATAAATTGTTTCACTGAAAAGCTAATACCTTAAGTTTAGATTTCCAGAAAGCTTTTGACAAAGTCCTGCATAAAAGATTAATTCTCAAAATGAATGCAGTAAGGATTCAAGGAAATGCATGCACATGGATTAGGGAGTGGTTAACATGTAGAAAACAGTAAGTACTGATTAGAGGAGAAACCTCAAAATGGAGTGAGGTAACCAGTGGTGTACCACAGGGATCAGTATTAGGTCTTCTGCTATTCCTAATCTACATTAATGACTATGATTCTGGTATAGTAAGCAAACTTGTTAGATTTGCAGACGATACAAAAATAGGAGGAGTGGCGAACACTGTTGCAGCAGCAAAGGTCATTCAAAATGATCTAGACAGCATTCAGAACTGGGCAGACGCATGGCAAATGACATTTAATAAGGAACAGTGTAAGATACTGTATGCAGGCAATAAATATGTGCATTATAAATATCATATGGGAGATCCTGAAATTGAAGAAGGAATCTATGAAAAAGACCTAGGAGTTTATCTTGACTCAGAAATGTTGTCATCTAGACAATGTGGGGAAGCTATAAAAAAGGCCAACAAGATGCTCAGATATATAGTGAAAAGTGTTGAATTTAAATTAAGGGAAGTAATGTTAAAACTTTACAATGCATTAGTAAGACCTCATCTAGAATATTGTGTTCAGTTCTGGTCACCTCGCTACAAAAAGGATACTGCTTCTCTAGAAAGAGTGCAAAGAAGAGTGACCAGAATTATTCTGGATTTAAAAGGCGTGTCCTATGCAGACAGGCTTAAAGAATTGAATCTATTCAGTCTATTCAGAACAAAGCAGACTACGCAATCTGATTCAAGCATTCAAAATTCTGAAAGGTATTGACAATGTCGACCCAAGGGACTTTTTCGACCTGAAAAAAGAAACAAGGACCAGGGGTCACAAATGGAGATTAGATAAATCTCTAAATCAATATGAGACACCCTACACACAAGTATGAACATCGCTTAAATAACTCAGGAATCAAAGCTTTTTGTACGGCAGGAACAACATGTAGTTCACTAGACTGCACACACACTGGGTGAGAATTGTGATGCTGCACTCCACAACCTTATACTCTAACTGCTCGCTTTAGGTCTGAGAATCCTAGAGGGACAGGATGCAGATTACATTAAAATAATGTAGGAAATCCAAAACGTTTAGAGGTAAATATTCAATTTAACAATTCAGTGTCAAAACTTCTGTACATATGCTATACAATGTGTGTCTAGGTTTCAAATACATATACTGTATGAAAATATCTACAGTACTGTGCTAGCTTAAATGTTTATTTTCAAACCAAATTAACTTTAACCCTTTTAAAAGCAGACTTGGTACATATGTGTCCTAGAAATAAATGGAGGGGTCTGTCTGTGTCACATTTAAGAAAGTAAGTGAATCAGACAAACGTGTGCATCATTAAGAAAACAATTAAACATTGTAAATCTCAGGATAATAAGAACACTATGCTCTCCCCCCAACACTCTCTTACATTCCATTTGGATACAACTGGTTTCTCTGCAGGCTATTCTCAGCACTGACCGTACTTCTCACGACGCACATGGCAGTAATTGGGAAGTGTGCATGTCAGCCTGAGCGAGTCTTGGCAGGCTTACAGTACCACAGCTTTCTCCAAGTAAATGGCAAATAGATGGAACATTTATAGGGGAATATATAAAGCACTTTTATGCTTGTGAGTGGTCGCTTTGTAGATTTTGTAATAGATATTTTCTCTGATCAACTCTATACAGTGTGTTTCTTTATATTGGACACTGGACACTGGACTGGTCCATTAACCCACTGTATTACCAGGCACCACAGTAATCTGCTACCAAAAAATGTGAGAAGAAGAAAAAAACATCAAGTCAGAATCAACACATGCAGCTTTTGATGCAATTGTGGTTATTGAAATTCAATAGCTGCACTATACGGTACGGTAAATGTTTTTTCTTTAGCAATATTTTTAAAAGCAATATTAAAAAATAAAAAATACTTTTTTTTTTTACTAGATTTGAACAGAAGCAGTGATATTAGTTATTTATTGGACAATAAATCCACAATCCATCAATTTGTGAAACTATTAAAACATGAAGATTGTCAAAAAAAAAAAAGAAAAAGCCATCGGGGTATGAAACCAGGATCACCCTCCTGCAGCAGTGTTCCAGTTAGCCTTTATGGGACAAGATGTTAGAGGAGGATAAAAAGCTGTAAAATGTTCTAAAAAATAAAAAATAAATTATATAATAGAAATAAACAAAATAAAAAACATATTTTATCTTTGCAGAATTTGATGGAGCCTGCTGTAAATATCGCGTGCATTTTGGTAGAAAAACAGTACAAAATGCAGAGAAGCTTGACGGATTATACACACGTCCTTTAAAAATCTGGGGTTCAGCAGTTACAAAACAGCAACACCAAGAAAAATCCCAAAGCAGCAGTAATAGTTGGCAGTGATTTTGTATCTGTGATGCAACAAACTAAAACACCTGTACATCAGGAGTTGGATTCAGCTGATAGAGAAAGAGTGGGAAAAACATACAGAAGCTATTTTTATATTTGAATAGTAACTCCCAAATATTGCTTATTGTAGCTGTACTCTTGGCATGTTGCTTACATTTACTAACAAATGTGTTCCAAACTGCACTGAAAGGAACATTTCCTTAGTGTTATACATTTGGTGAGGTGGGGTTATCTGAAGAATTCAGTGAACCTGTCAAGCCTCAAGGCTAGACCCGCCCCTGTTAATCACTAATTGATTGATTTATTGTGTTCACTGTTAAATAAAACCAAAGTCCTACAAGTTATATTCTACTTTTTTTTGTGTGTGTTTTGTGCGACGGGGAGGGGGCAAGTAGATTTTTCTAGCGTTTTGTCCCTTGGACAAGAAGTTTTTTGTTTTTTTTCAAAAATTGCACACCCCTGGTCCTTAAAGAGTACATTCCTTTAAAATAGTTTTGTGAATAGGGCCTAATGTGTTGTTTATTAATGTGTTTATTTATTTAATAAAAAATAAATAAAAGCAGATAGACCTAAGGCAAATGTGTGAATACACCTAATGAAGATTTTTTTTAAATGTAAAAAGTTTATTTAAAATCCTACGTGCTTGTAGCTATGTGTCCGTGCAGTGGTGTTGTGCTTTACAGTAACAACAATGAAGTATGCCTGTAACTGTTGGCATTTTGTAAGTCCTGCATGAATGGACACAGAACAATGCCCTGTTGTAGCAACTGTTCGATTACAGTGTTGTGTAACCAAGGAAACAGATTTAAAAAAAAAAAAAAAAAAAAACAATGTTGCTTTTACAGTACCATTGTGTCATCCAGCCATGGTAGGCTGGTTTTGTCTACACTGAAAGCACTGTTGTGAAAAGAACTGCAAATGTAACCAGTGACAGTGCTACAGACATAACTGGCTCATTTCCCCAAGCCTTCAAATATATTTCTGCTCGTGTGTCTGTGTGTGGACTTCTAATATACAAGTGCAGGTATTAAAGGTGGTGCTTTTGATATAGAATTTATAAACACTTTACAAACAAAAGTTTCTCCTGTTTTTAACCCATTGTGCAATTAACATTTAGTTTTCTTAAGACTATATCTTTGTGTCACCCATAACCTAAATCTTAAGGCCTTTAGTACACACAAATAAGGTAAGTTTATAAAAAAAAAAGGGGGGGGGGGGGGGTTATAGTTTTAATACAGGAGTTAGTACTGTAGTGGTATTTACTGATGAGGTGGTGTGTGTAACATTAACCAGGAGTTTTCTCTTTACTTTTGAAGACAACAAACTGAGACAAGAGAAATTTTCATGTCTCCAGCTAAATCAACATTTCTGACCTATAGTTGAGTCTGTTTGTTTTGTAGGACTGGTCACAGAATAATTACAGTAATACTTTCTGCTATTAACTGCTCTTCCTTACTGTAAGATACAAGAGCTTTTCATTCCACTGATGTTTTAAGTTGCTTAGCAACCAGTTGTGTGTCAGACCAGTTTAAATCTAAAGAATAGGCACTTGGAATTGCTAAATTGAGTCAGAGTGGGGGGGGAGTTCTTTTATCTGGTCACAACCGATTAGGAGCAGGCAGAGTCAAATCGTATGTATAGTCTGCAATCTGAAAACAGGATTTGGCAGGTTAAGAATGCAGTTTTTAAAGATAAGGTAGTAATAGCAAGAGCATGCACGCAGGGTGGAGGGGGCATGGTGGCACAGCAGAGGCCTGGGTTTAAAGCTTGTTGAGAACAGAGTGATCTTGTTATTGTGTTTTTTTTTTTTTGTTTTTTTTTTGCAATGGCAGAGCTCCGAGGGGAAAGCTTGAAAACGAACCATCTTTACCAAGTCAGATTGTAGCTAGTGCTGTGAGCCATTATCTTCTCTACAGTATATTCACAAGCGCTGGATTAATACATTAACAGAAGGATTTTGGATGCTTGCACAATTTTTTGGACATTTGGCATGCTAGTACTAGAATCTGGGGGTGGCGTGTTGAATTTCCTGAAACGTATTAGCACTGTCTTGTCTTTTGAGTTTGTTTTTAGTCATTCTAGCAGCAAAAGCAGATGATGTACAAGATAATATTGTAGTGAACCAATGTGGCACCGTGAACCTTCCACCCAAGCCAGACACTAATTACATACTCTGGAGGTTTGAGGCTGGTGTATTACTGCTGAATTACCTAGCCCTACCAAAGACACCATTCATTTCTTTCAATTATAATGTGTCCTGTCCAGTATTGTACTGCAGTAAATCATATGGTAGAGGCTGTTGAAGACATCCCAATAATAAGGAAAGCAGCAGTTATCCCAAGGTACTGGACTGTAAAATCCTGGTAGAGCCAGGAACAACACAGTCTTTATTTCCTGACATCTCCTGCACCCGGGAGAATGCTGCACGCTTTCATAGTGGCTTATTAGATTCCTCTTGCACATGATACAAATCCAGCTGCTGGCATGATATTCAATGACATCACTTACATTTATATTATTTAATAGGCTGTTATATAATAATGGAAACTAAGTTAGAAGCATGCTGTTGCACCAACTTAACCCACTTCTCGAGCACCTTAGGGTTGGGTTGGTCTCTAGGATGTTCCTACTTCAAAGAACCTTTTCAAATATGTCTTCCATTGAGTGTATTCTCACAGAATAACTAAAGGGTTTGTGGTAGAACTTTAAGAAACTAAAAAGTCAGGAAGACTAATTTTTTGGCTAATTTCTTAAACGTTGTTTTAGGTTTAGCACTTTCAGGGTGGGCTTTTACATGGGGTAGGGTGTTTGGCCCCTCCCTATGAAATAAGTGTGGTTTAACAGACACTATTTTTAGAATGTCCTATCTGTCACTTGTTTTTTTGGGGGGTTTGATGAGATTTTAATTATTTCCTTTGTTTTTTTCACAGGAAAAGGGGAATAGAAGTGGTGCAGGTGAGTCTTTTATAATTCATTTATTATGAATCACATGGAAAAACTCACCCTAAGGTATCAGTAAAAAAAAAAAAAAAAAAAAAAAAATATATATATATATATATCCAACTGGTTCAGCTTTACCTTTACAATTCACTTATCTCTAGACACCCACAGAGCTGTTTGTAACATAGTGTGTACCCCAAATTCTGTGTTGTAATTTCTTACTCTCATCTTTGATCACTGAAACATTTCTCTGGTGTTGGTGAATGAATAGTTAACTTTACTGTGTATGCGTGAGTCATTTTAAGTTTTAATCTTTAAGTGAGTTTATTATATCAGTGTGTGCATTCTCACCCACGTACTGCAGTCTTACTGTGGGAGAGCTGTGATTCATGAGCACACCTGAATATCTTTCTTATTAGTCCTGCATTTACTTCACTTTACCAAGGCTGTGTCCAGGTTAGCCATGTAAATACCCTATGTACAGATGTATAGCCTTTCAAAAGGCAAATCATAAAGTACTAATTAATATCTTTGTTGCGTTTGCATTGCTAGTTTGAAATTAATATTAGGCACTTGAAGGGCACCTGTAGAGTAATCTGAAGGGTTCTGGATATTGGATTAAATATCCTTTTTAATTTCAGCATTGGCTAGCTCTATAGGCTCGATTTACACAATTGTCATTAGCACAATGAATAGCCCCCCCCCCCCAATACATTTACCAAACCATACGTTTTAGAATTGTAATTGGTGTATTTTGCTTTCAGTCCAAAGCATTCAGAATTTCATACATATAGTATACAGCATGTTGAAAGAGAGCCCTATTCTAAAAGACAGCTAAGGGTAACTGGTACAACATACTAGGTATGTACTGGTGTGCTGTGGTGAAAGTGATACGACAAACTGGGATGCTTGTTGTGAAAGAGGACTTTTAGTATCCTTGTTCAAACCAGTCAAGATCAAGGTTTGTAGAGATCTGTCAATGATGCTTGCCCTACCTAAAGTTCCTAACCTTTGGGTTGGACCTTTTGAAGTGCCCTAGCAAGGCTACGTCAACGAGCTTTGATGGGAGAAAAGGAAACTGCAGGGCAGCTGATCGAAGCCATCCTTTGATAGTTATGAGTGGGTCTGCGTCACACTCTCAGATTTAATCTTATCTAATTAAATGCAGTCAACCTCAGTTAACTCGACTGGTGGATAACTCGACACCTTCGCTTAATAGGTCCTGAATGGCAATACCCTAGAATACATTTCATATCTGTCGTACAAACATGTTGGCTGCTTCTGAGACTGTGTATCCTTGGGCCATTTCACTTTCGAGCAAGCCTTTAATATGTTCCTGCAGAGTTTCTGAGGTTTAAGCACACCCCTGTGCTTTGTGCTTTAAGAGTGGGCACAGATCACCCAGGCGGACTGCAGTGTATTTTAATTCACAGTCCGTGACCCCATTAACACTAACATTCTCCAGGGTATTAAAACAGAAGCAAGAGACATTTCAGGACAATCCGTCAATTAGTTTGATAGATCGTTATTTAAACCACAGATTAAGGATTTGCTATAAAACAGTACTGTTTCAGATGAAATGTCATTTCTTGTGGAGGGATTATATATTTTCTATTTGTTTCACTCCTCACTTGAAATGGCCTTTCATACGGTAGGAATGCATATTCAGTATTATAGACCTATTTTTTTGCATGAAGGCATGGTGGAATGGTAAGCCTTCATCTTGTTCAGTATTGCTCACTGAAACCAACTCTACTTGGTTCCCCAGTTTCGTTATGTAAAGTGTCCCTGTCTCTTCTATAAAATAATGTTTTCTTTTAAGGTGTGTTGGATGAAAATGTCCAGATGCACAATACCATACTTGCAAACAACAACATCTGGAATCCAGACAGTGTATCCTTACACAATATAAGCACATAAATGGCTTTATGAACAGTATGGAATGTCTGCCTAGAATAAGCACATATGCTTGTATGCAGATCTACTTTAGTTCAGTTAAAGGAATTGCAAATCTATTAGAAATTGACCTATGTGTCTTTAAATATCTTAATGCGATTTTACTATAAGTGCCGTGGTCTTTTGCAGTTTTATAAATCTTGGGCAGCATGTCTGGCATCATCAGGCATGTGAGTGCTTGCATGTAGACATAAGCACAAAGGCTAATACATGAAAACAGTGCATACCCAAGTGTATAACATTCTCAAGTTGGTTTCAGCTAATTGGGGCACAGCTAGCCATTCAAATAATATGCAGCAACACCACAAATCCTAGCCAAACTATGCTATACTGCTACAGTAAATGTGTAATTGTAGCCAGGAGGTTATATGTAAGCCCAAGATGAAACTTGCAGCACAATTGAATTAGACAGAACTTCTGTACCATGGTTCATTTCAAGCACAGCACATCTTGGTTTTGGTACTAAAGTTTCATACTCCCCATGACGCCACCTCCTTTGGCTTGAGTACCAGCGGCTGATGAACTCTAAACTCTAAACGTCTGTCCTTTCTGTAACCTGCATGAACTGTAAACTGTATGCTGTGGACCCCTCTGAGCCTACTTGCGTCATTGTACATTACATGGAATCTTTTGCGTCACAGGATCTCCCATTCTGAACACTAGAAATAGAATACTGTCTGCATAGGGATTACTTTGGGTTAAGGAAAAGGACCTTCACGATGGTTTTCTCACTGGGAATATACGAGAACCAGAGCTTGTCATGAGAACCGTGTACACTGTGTTGACCGAGCAGCGGTGTGTGAACTTGGTTTGGGGCTTCTAACTGTAGGCGTGTCCATTGCGTTTTGGTATCCTTTAATGGTTGAAGCAGTATACATGGAGTCTATTTTTTACAGCAAGGAATAATATGAGGGAAGGTCCTTGGATCCATTTTTGCTTTTCAGCTAATGTCTTTCTGTATGCGACTGTGGAGAGGAATTCACATAACCTCTTTGTTTCCTCATTCCAACTCAACATACCCAAACCCTGCATTTTAATGTTACTCTAGTCAACTAATCTGTACCAAGTGCTGAGATCAGTGGTATGATTTATGTTGTAGTACTAGGTATTTCATTGTAAGTTAATAGTTATGTTCTAAGTCTTGTCTTGCCAGACATCTGTGTTATGATCATGGTTCGGTTGTAGTCAAGGGGGATAAGGTTCTCCCAGTGAGCACAAAAACAGGCTTTTGTAATTTTAGTACAGAATGAAAAGTTTACAGAGGAAAGTGACTCCATCATTTACATCCTCATAAATTCCATCTCTCTACATTAGGCAAGGCCTGCATACGTTCTGACTGAATTGGTTCTGTTGCTAATTGAGTTTAGACCTGAGCTGGGAAAAAAAATAAAAACTGTGTTAAATAAAGTAATGGTTGGGATAAAAAGATGAAAGCACATCTAACCAGTGGGCACTCAAAAGATAGATAGGTACATATGGTAGTGTTCATACAGTATTAACATGCTTGTAAATGCATGTGTAAGCAACACATTTCCATCCATCTTTATACATTTAGTACTGTATGCTCACATACAGTACATAAGCAGCCTGACTTGCAGTTAACTTGAACATGTGTTTTGTTGCACTGAGAATTTTGCTTTTTTAATTGTCCTCCATTCCATGGTAGTTGGCGGTCATGGTCATTGGAGCAATAGGTGCCAACTTCCTGCAGATGCACCTGCATAAAAGACTGCTGGTGTGCCAGCTGTCATACAAGCCAATACATTGCTTGTTAATGATTATTATACAGCAAGTTTACTCAGGAACCTTTGGATCATAACTTGTAGTGAACACTGTGTTTGCCAATGTGCCTTACCACAGTACAACAGTGTTTTTACTGCTGGATACACTCCTTCCTTTATGGCATCTTTAAAATTGCCTCCTGCTTTTCATTCGGGGTGGGGGGGACAGTTGCAGTTGGGAAGCGTTTTATTTAACCAACTTTACATATTGTATAATAATAGCAAAATAAATATGGGTGGGTTAACTTACTACTACATAAAAAATGAACAACTCCAGGTGCCGGCCAACACCTTAGCAGGGATTGAAATAAGACTCCCATTGTACAGCAGTTTGATCCATTCCTGGTTTTTAAAATTAAGAATTTAATAAGACTCATTGTGGCTAATCAAGCTTGCACCAAAACCTGGAATGCGTGACACTGCTATGCAATAGGAGTCTTACTTCCATCCCTGTCTTAGTATACACTCCTAATGCACGATCTTCAGGAAACAGTATGCAAATCATGTTTTGAAATGCATTGTATTTTAAACAAAGCAATTAAAGTTGTTGGATCCACGTTTTCTATAAAAAAATATATATATTCTGAAATACTTATTGGCATCAAATAAGAACTTTTTAAATATCAATATAGAGCTACCGAGTCCTCCTGCTTGACGGGATCCATGCGGTTGATACTGTGAGGCCCAATGTCGCACAACCCCACAGAGTTGGTGGCTGAGCTGAGATACAAAGCTATCTGTGGTTATTGGTTCCAACAGACTAAAATAGCAAGCAGAGACAGATTGTTAAAGACCTTACATTTTCCATTTTTGGGCTGGGAAAGTTTAGTGTGTCTCTTTAAAATGGTCCTGTATGCCAAGAAAATAAAAGTAGATACATGACAGGTCTTTCCTAGCCTTTTTATTTATTAATAACTGTTTCCATAGTAAATCTCAGTAAAAAATTGCCCCAGCAACTGTTCATGGTGATTTATCAATTGTTCCCACTAACTGATCTTGTTATGGGGTTTCCATGGAAACGTCTAAGTACATAGATGAGACTATTTACAACACTGGAGGGCAGAGAAAAGCAAAGGTATTTCCTAATATTTCTTTAGCAGATGCCCATATTATTGCCCTTGGCCATTTTCAGTTAATTTTAATGAAAAATGTGACCTCCCAGCTCTTGTTTATAAAATGGATTAGAATACTATGACTTACTTTAGATGTTTTGCTACTACAGTACAGTATATCCAGTACAGGGAATATAGTACGGTATGTATTTCAGATCAAAAGGTGCGGCATTCTGGTCTTTTACAAAGTTTTTAGATTTAAAAAAACAACACATACTGCATAACGTTGGAGTTTGACAACAACAAAGCACATTCCAGGTATCTATTGGTGGATTGTGAAGCTCTTTATTGTAGGTCATTGGTTCACTTCAAATTAGGGAGTGATTTGAAGCCATTTCTATCCTATTTTTGTTATGTTTGTGTCCTTTGTTTCTTTTGTCTGTATCTTAACCCAGATGCCTCCCATTACTGTTCTGGGAATGTTTAAAAATGTCTTGGGAGGACAATATTAATATTTTATCAGCTATGAAAATGTGTTTACCCATAATCTGTTCCCTATTGTTATTAGGTGATACTGCAGATCTCTCTTCTGGTGAAACTTCCTCCTAAATGATTTTCACTTCCATATAACTAGCATTGAAAAAGTACTGTTCCTGTTACGGAAATCTCAAAAATACTGATGCCTTCCTAAAAATCCTGGCTAAAAGGGTTAGTGTGTGGACATCATTCAAGAAACACCGAGGTTGAACTGTACCAATCTGCTTTCATTTAATATTTCATGAGACGGCTCAGGCTTTGTTAATATTTCATGAGGCAAGATACCTATTGCAAATATTTAATGAGGATTTCCTGTATGATGTCACTGTAAGAAGGATATTCCTGAGTACCTAAGCAAAGTCAGCAAAATCCTAAGCAAAATCTCTATCATGTGACTGAACACGAGGCAACAGATTGTACTGGATGATAATGTTATTTGATTAAAAGTAATAACATGCCTCTGTGCTCGTTGACTTGTAAAAGGTTTCTGTTGTCCCTCCTGGAGTTCATTCATAAAGTTTCACAGGTTGAACAAAACCTTACGAACAACATATCTGAGGCTGTGTTTTCCTGTAATCGTGACAATGACATTGACATTGTGTTTATTTTTTAAATGTTTTTTTTTTAAATCCTGTCCTTGCCCTTTTGCGATGTTAACAATAGGCCAGGGTGGATGGTGTTTACTTGTCATACCGAAGCTATCTTGACCCTCCCAACATTTGGTACGCTGACATCTTCCACGATCGTGTTGAAGAGGTTTTTATATGATTTATTGTCTAATTAAAATTAACTATTTATTTTATCTGTTAATGTTATATATATATATATATATATATATATATATATATATATATATATATATATATATATATATATATATATATATATATATATGTGTGTGTGTGTAATATATATATTTATTTATTATTAATTAGTGCTGGGACGAGGACGAACACAGGATTTGGGTCTCGTTTATTACATTCCACATAACATAATGTCGCAACAAAAATATATAATAATATAAAAATCACTACACAACATTTCCAGCAAGTTGGGCACTGTTTAAGTGAGGCATTTCAGAATGACGTGCTTGCCTTTTTTCTGTCGCAAGGTATTTTTGTAATTTCTAGCGAATACGAATACTGGTTTTTGTATTGGAATACATGAAAAAAAATATTTTGGGGATATTTGTCCAAGCACTAATTTTTATATAATTTGTGTACATTAATTTTCACAAAGTATAGTATCTAATATAGATGCTATAAATGTTCGTTGTTGGGGGAAAAATCCTCAGCAAACACTACATTTGTGACAAATTCACATTTTATAGCCTTAAAAATTGATCTCCTCGTGCCCCAGAACCTCTCTGAATACTACCAGTGTAAGGCAACAGAAGTGTTTGCTGGAAAGAAGGTGTTCATTCTATCTGGGTTCAGATGGTAAAAGTTTAAGTTATTGATGGAGTGTCTCCAGTTATCTGTTGTAAACTGTATTGTTGTTTAGTAGTAGTTGAATGACTCAGAAGAACAGCACCTTGCAATCAAGATACTTTTACCCTGCAGACACCTGGCTCAATGGCACTTTACAAAGTAGTCAGTGGAGCATGCTTCAGTGGGAAATTAGAGTGGAACATTCTAAGTGTACAATATGTTGTAATAGATACATATATATATATATATATACACATATACATGCATGCATGCAGCAAAGAGACTGTTAGTGAAATGACTAGTGCTGCTCTCAGTTCACTACATGTAGTGCATCAACTACAGTACAGTACAGTGTCTTTAAACTCTGTCTTACTACTTTGTACATTTGACAGTGGCTTGTATGTGCCACTTTCATTAAGTTAAAACTTTGAAAAATAAATAAAAGCGAGTTATCTGATAGACCAACAACAGCAGGGCTGGATGGAATTTGTCATTGCGTAGGCTTGTATGACACATTAACCCCCAGGACAACTTCACAAACACTTTCCAGACAGGCAAGATATTTGCTACAAAACATTTCCCCCCTCCCAAGATTAAAAAGACGTCAAACTCCCTATTTATTTTTGTACAGTGGTTATACCAGTTTATTTTAAACCTGACTGTAGAGTAGATGACAGTAGTTGATGGGAAAGCAGCCAACTTGATTAAAATTTCACAGGGCTGTATCCTGGTGTATTGTTTCTGTTATAATAGCTCAGTGGAATCTCCTTTAAAGTTTCAGTGTAAACCGGCTAGTATCTGAAAGAACATTACAGAAATAGCATTGCGATGTAGCAATACATTATAACAGCAGTTGCCCACATCCTAGAAAATGGAAGGGAATGTACAGTACTACTGTGGTGTGTGTGTGTTTAAATTTGATCTTCAGGTAAATAGTATTTGCAGTGAAGATTCTTTGAGTGTTCTTTTTCAAAGAAGAGTTAAACAATTACTTGGTGGTTACATGTTGTAACCAATAAAAAATTGCAACAATTAGTCATTCTAGAAAATTATGGAGCGGTAACATTTTACTAAACAAAACCACAAAAAACGGAACCGGCTGATTCCAAGACCTCTTACTTACAAAATCAAGATCCACAGTACATTGCCCTAAATTATAGTTAAGTTTTAACCAGGTGATAATTTACCTTGCATAACAGGAAAGGTCATTTAACAGTAATTTAGCCTCCAGAAATATGCTTACTGTGGTTGATTTTTGGTCATGCCTCAGGCTAAATAAAGAGCATTGTGTTTTGGTTACTGACTGTCCCACATCTGTGTTTCCTAAAATCATTTTACTTTGACTGATGATTGGAGAGAAAATATTTGTCAAAGAGCAAATATATATCTTACCAGATCTAACTGAGCCTTTTAATACCAAACATAATGCAGACCAGCTCTAAAAATGTACTGCTGAGGCGTATCTCTCTCGTATTTTTCTCCTTTAACTTAAAGGAAACCTTGTTTTTAAACTAACAAAAGACATCGACAAAGACTTCTTTGTTGAACATCTGTCTCCAGCTACAGTTCCGGCAAACACTTGTCATCTTGTGTTTAATGTTAAATTTAAAATGTTTATGGGGAAAAAAACAGCTTTAATTCAGACAATGTCCATAAACCTTGCTTGTCGTTGCTGTTTAC
The DNA here is from genome assembly GCF_902713425.1 of Acipenser ruthenus. NCBI lineage: Eukaryota > Metazoa > Chordata > Actinopteri > Acipenseriformes > Acipenseridae > Acipenser > Acipenser ruthenus. Next base: position 24,772,289 of record NC_081203.1, read on the forward strand.
AAAGCTGAGATCAGGGGCAGTGAGGCTAGTGGAATATGATGATTAGGAAAGCTTTAATACTAAAGAGACTTGGCATTTATTTAATGTTGGTTGGTGCTTTTGATGGAAAAGTCAAATATTCCTGACCTCTATATTCGATCTAACACTTGTCAAGACTAACTTGATATCCAAGAATGTAAAATGATCTGTAAACACTCCATAGACATTTAAAGCGGTAATAGAAAACGAGTTGCTAACCGGACTCTGCATAACAATGTGAGATGTACCGTAAAAAGGTACCACAGACATTGTTTTTTTTTTTTTTATTTATTCTTTTACTTTCCAATTTTGTATTTTTTTGTGTTGCTTTGTTTCTTCTTTCACTTACCTTGTATGTGATGAACAGTAATCTGATAAAAGCATTATGAACTGTAATCTTCACATGAGGTTCATCTGGAGGTCATGGCTGTTACACACACACACACACACACACACTGGTGATGTCCCTGGTGCTGGCATGGAGGGTGTGCCAGCCTGCTCCACAGTACTCGTTCTCACCTGCCATAACAATGCTTACCATGCTTGTCACTAGAAATGTGTTTTTGGTTGGTCAAAGAAGACACGTTTCCATCTCGCTTGGATTGATTTTGAAAGCGATTTCAAATCAGACTTGTTCATTTCCTTCAGCAGGAGATTGAGATAGAGTGGATGTCAATTGGGACTCAGTTGGCCCAGTTCAGATATAGGCCTTGCAGAACATGATCACTCATGATCGTTGATGGCAGAAGTTGCCTACTGAGCATTCATTGCGAAGAGGAAAATTTAAGTTTCTGACTCCAGAAAAAATATGTAGGGAAATACTGTAGGTTTGGGAATTCATACTGTAAATAGTAATGATATAAAAACATGATACATACAGGTGATCTTTGACTTTTGTACAATGTCCGGTTGCAGATTTAGATTCTAGATTTGTAGACTGCAGGTGGGAGATGAGATTGAGTTTTAAAGATGTCATGGTGCAAGTGGAACCAGCCGCAGCCCCAGTTTGATTTTGGAAGGAGATTAGATTGAGTTTTAAAGATTTCATGGTGCAGGTGGCTTGTGGCATGGGTGTTTTTCCTTGTTTCAGAGAATACTGGATAGCAATGAATTTCAGGGAACAGACCAGAGTGCTTCTTCCTTGAGCAGAGTTGGAAATACTTGGCAACAAAAAAGATCAATTGCATGCTGCTACCTTGTTGTGGATAATATCAAAATATTTTCATTTGACAGGACAACCATTTGTCCCAGCAGCTGTTGCTGTGCATTCTGTTAAAATATCTCTACAAGCATAACTCATTTAGACTGTTATTTAATAAATCTAAGTTCTAACCCTTTGAAAGACAAAAACATCTGTATTGGTGAACCTGGGGTTCAGTGGATTGTCAGTGATATAGGCTATTTCCGGTAAGTGGTCCCTGCACTCTCTGAGTGTGGGTGTGATTTGAATACCTGTTTCGTGACCTGTGAAAGAGCTGTTCCAAGTGAATTCATTATTAAACTGACAAAGCTCTTTTCATTTTGATGCAAAGGATATTGCTGCCACTAGGCTCTAAACAATATACAGTACAGTGGGATAACACTGTTGATGGCTTGAAATCATTAAGATACAGTAGTGGATGCAATGCGACTCACGAATGTGTAGTACGACACACCGCACCACAACAAAAAATATAAAACACAGGTCTCTCTGGCTATACACCCTTGTTGAGTATGTAATTACAATATGTATGTGTTTTTTTATGTATTTATTTTGTATTCATCTTAAACAACATTGAGGAAATTTAAAAGCAGTTGGTAAAGCAACTGTATGTTGATGCATTTACTTATTTATTTTGGAGGATGGCAACATACTAAAAATGCTCCCCCTGTTGATTATTTGTCATTTGTTTTGTAGCCACAACCATGGCGATAGAATCTGAGGAAAAGGAACTTCCTGTGATGACAGTTTTTTTTATTTTTTTATTTTTATTTCTGCACTGTGCAATGCAGTGGTTTACCACAGAAGAAAATGTACTTGCAATGAGATCCATGTGTGCAGATGAGTAAAGAATTTAGCAGAACATGGTAACAGCCTTGCTAACTTGGGCCTGTCCAGTACTTGAGTCCAGTAATTGATGGGAGTTCTCTGGAGACTGCTGTAGATATAAACCTCTACCAGTGACCTCTCCAATGACACTTCCTGTATTTAATAACAGTAGACAAAATCAAATATTATTCTTGAACAACTTAACCTCTGAACTTTACAGCTTCCCAGCATGCAGTACTTCCCTGTGTTAATCTGTGTGTGCTTGGAAAGCAAACACTATATATGATGGTACAAAGACAGGCTGGAAAATAGAGCCTGCTAGTGTGTCTGTCACCTGTGCAAAATTCAAAGTAATACAATGCTGATGTCAGATTTTACAGTAAATACTGTAATGCAACACCCAGTAAAGAATAACGAGACATTTCCACTTATTTGTGTTTTTGTTTCTGTAAAGTACAAAGTCTGTTTCTGTATTTCTCTTACTGTGTACTATCAATTTAGGTCCATTCCACCCAGCAGTTCTTCTCTGAGTTTTATTCTTAGAAACAAGAAATGCTAATCGGACAATGAACTAGAAGGACACATTGTGATGTAACATTAGCAAAAAATCGCTGAGCGGGGATAACTGTGAGAGTGACCTTTTCATTTACAGTACATTGTACCTACTGTATATAAAACAAAAAAACAACACACTGGTTTGAACAAGCCGGTTGTTCTTTTATTTTTTTGCATTATCACTTCTGACTCTCTGTATTTTATACATTTACAATGATGTAATTATGACATCTACAGTACAGTACAATATGTACTTTAGGTCTTGAAGAACTCCTTCCAAGATAATGAAAAAGCCAGCAGGGCTGCAGAGGGAGAGAAAGAGTTCTTTGGAGAAGGATGTAGGGGATAATAAACTCTGTTGCCACGCAGAAAGGCAGAAGAAATGACTGTTGCTATGCAGCATTACTTCATTAAGACTGGGCCCTATTTTGAAACAGAGGTAAATCATTTTAACTGTTTGAAATCATACTGTTTTGTACGGTTACACTGTATATACACTCGCGTCATTACAGTGCACCAGTGCTAGTGGATGTAAAAGGTACCACATTTGTTTTTTGGTGGTATTCTCACTAATGTATTTCTTACATGCCCCAGGGACAGATGTACTGTTACAGGGGGACAGGTTAAAGGTTGCACTCTGATGTACCAGCTATACAATACTGTACATGTTTGATAGCTCTACCACTGGAGTGCTTTAACCCTCAGTTTTATAATGTCAACAAGACAGAAAAATGACATAACAAGTACAAAGTTGCTCTTTAAGCAAATAAGATCTGTTCTGTAGTCAGTTGTGTAGTAGAAAGGGCCACCTTATAATGAGATAAATCTGTAATAGACATCACACACAAAAAGAAGCGTTTGTGCAAGATAACTTCTAAATATATCATTACTGAATACAATACTGTGTGCATGTTATTGTGTTCATTACAGTTACACAACAGTCCAATCTAATTTTACCGTGTTTTTTATTGGATCATCATTGTCTAAAGTTTGTTTAGCACTAAGCAGTCCACTTTACAATGCAGTTATAGTTTTGCCAAGCAAATATGTGTTGTTATCTTCTGCTTACTTCACCCCTGTTATGCAGTTTGGCTAACTTGGTGTGTTCTTAAATATACAGATGTTGTAGTTTTGCTGAACTTCCTTTAGCCCCAGTGCTTTGATACCAGGGTTTAAAATGCAAAACTGCTTGACAACCTTATGAAGTACAATATTTAATATAAATATCAATCACGATTGTACAAACAGTCCAGTGAAATGATTTAATAAACCCTTTGAGCGATAAGCAAGACAGAAGAAGTCTCTTTATGGGTTCCTGCTTGGGTTCCTGCTTGGAATAATAATGTTGGCATGCCACCAGGTAAATAAGCAAGCAGACACTATAACATCTTAACATTTTGTTCACAACATTGTGTTTGCATCTCTCTGGTACACAATCCACTTTTGGCTTTTTATTTACACTTGATTATTTTCAGTCATCCTGTTAATTGTAGACAACAAGGGTCTCCAGTACCTTTTATAAAAGCAGCATAAAAATAAAAAATAAATACATCTCGTTTCTTTAGCTGGTTTGCTGTTTTTTGCTTTATTATGGACTTGCACAAAAGAACACATTTATCAGAAGAAAATGATGTAATGTCTTTAGTACAATGCTGTGTAAGCAGGGTAGGATTGCATGCCAGTCATAGCGTAAAGGACGTTCAGTGAATCGGTTCATGAGTTTGACTGGATTTGTTGAGTTGCATGGCTGAAGGCTATGCCGAGCCATTGTCTTCCTTATTTTGTGACTGTTATGAGCTGGCAGGGAATTGTGTTGTGAAGTGAAAGGCAGGGTTTAGTCTAGCTCCTGGAGGGCATATAACCAAGAGATTATTAAAAGTATTACAATTCACATGTGTCTGTGTGTGATGATTTTATTTGTGGTTTGTTTGGGCCCTGATTTTGAAATCCATATTACATTTACAGTACACGTCACTGAGGACTGAAGTATTTTCTTGCTCATCTACTGAGCAGGTTCAGAATCACCTATCCCTCGGCATCTATCCCTATACATTCCCAGTTGTGTTACAGATTTTGTAATTTATTATTGAAGTTCGAGGAATTGCATTGGACTGTACATGACTTGATTGTACATTTGATATTTATTTTTAATACTTTTATTTTATTCTCTTCCTTGAACTCTTTCAACACTACCAGTTGCAGTATAGGCTTTAACACCGCAGACCGGTAAACTAGTTTTCGGTATGCCCATGCAGTATTTATTTATGACTTCTTCTTTCATAACTTTGTATTGCCTGCTTGTTTGCTCAGGCAGTGAATCTTGGGAGAAGAGGCGTATTTTAATAGCTTGCCAGCAGCGACAATTTCCCTTCTGAAAAGCAGGCTTGAGAGCAGTGGGGATTTCAAACTGTGTGGGAGGCAGTCTGTTGTGAACACACAGTTCCAAAGGTTCCCTGAGCTGCCTAGCTCTGCACTAAACCGGACTCGCTTCACACTTTACAATTCAGGAGGCCCCAAGAAATATCCAGTTTGATGAAAACTGCAATATTTATGTACAGATAGCATATCTAGAGAAAATAAATATTCAAACACTAAAATACTGTATGCTGACACATGTATATATTTAATTGGCCAATATTCATAATGCACAAATACCTGCACATTCTATGTGGCTCTCTGTGCGTGAATGAAAGTATTCCCACACACAGTCATGTGTGTTTATCTCTGTACTGTACATGATGGTCCCTTAAATTGGGTTTGCTGTATCAATTAATATGTCTCTCCTTTAGAGTTCCACCTGTTCAGAAAACAGCACAGCTGTCTTTATGAATTTCTGGTCCACCTACTGTATGAAATCGGTCCGTTTTCAGAGGCCTGGCTTCATGACCATATTGCTGTATGTTCTTTTGCAAAAATAGTTTTGAATGTTATAATACAATTAAAAAAAAAAAGAATGTTACAGTTCCCTTATTGATATTTTTCAGTGCTCACATGCACAGCCCACATTGACCAAACATTTGGAAAACTTGCCATATTATATTCTATTGACATTAAAATGGCCTTGCAACCTGTCACATTTATATTGTCAAACTGGTTTTAGTGAGCTGGCTTTGAATAATGTGGCACATTGCTTGCCTGTAGCCATACTGTACTGCCTTCTGTTCTCTGAGGTTAAGCTTCTGTAGATCGTGCCTGGCCTTCAATAAACACCAGCTTCTGCAATATAATATAAGGAGTCTTGGTGGCTCTATAGAGGGGGCACTCTTCCCTAACCAATGCCCCTTCATGGTGTTAGATGCAACCCCAGGTTTTTTCATGTGTACATTGTGGACAATAAAGATCCTGTTTCAGATATTGGTGTTATTCCATGGTGTGGTCCTGACTGAAATCCAAAAAAGGTCTGTGCAGTTTGTATACAACAGATAAGAAATGGAACATTCAATTGCTAAAAGATTCACTTTTAATAAGGAAGGGCCACCCGCATGTTAGAATGTGTTCTTGCTATAGCTTGTTAAGGTGTCAGATTGTGTTGAGATTTCAGTGGGTGAAGATGATTTTATTTGTTTTTCTGGCACTGGGGTCTGCATGTTCTTCTTGTTCAGGCTTGTCAGTGGTGGGGGTTGAATAGGCCGATTTTATTTATTTATTTTTTTTCCTGCTGCTTTTTCTTTGCTCTTGGTGAGCTTTTCAACTTGATGTCACAGTTCTTGGCCTACTTTGTTTATTACTTCACCAGAGCAGAACTTGTATACCTGTCACAAAGTATGTCTTGTAAATTCCACTTTCTCCGTGAGTGCCCTCTGGCAGGCTACTGGCAGCAGTAACAGCTTTTTCTGTTAAATAACCAAAGGGTTTTGCAACACCAGGCGGTGCTGCTATTGAACACTAACATAGAGTAATATGAATTGTGGTGTGAAAGGTTATGAGTTTGAGTTTAAAATGGGTATTCACTGGTCCTAAGTGTCAACTGAGATGTTAATAGACCTATGTGTCTGTATTGCATTCTCACTGTGTACTGTTTTGGGAAGCAGTGTTTCACCTTGTTCCCAAACACAGGGATATACTGTAGTTCTAATAAATGTGTCTTCATAAATACATTTTCTTCCGTACCCCTTGCCAAAGTTGAAGCATAGGCATTTGTTGCAATTTATTCCATGTGTTTTTATATTCTTCTGGGCTGTCTGTTGGCATAACTTGTAGGTTTAATTGCCCAATAATTTCATGTGAAGACAGACAAAGGAAAAGGTCTGTGAGCATGAAAGGACTACTATACTAAGTCGCAATTAATGGTAGTGAAAACATGACTTTAGAAATTGTGGTTTATAACCTAAAATGTCCATTGCAGGTGGTGCCCAGCAAAAATTAACCTTTTAGCTCCCACATTATTTTTAACCTTTTTTTACATTTCCATATTGCAGGGTTTGCCATTCAATCCGATGTGACATAGCCTAAGATTAAGCTACCAGGGATGCTTTGATTTTGTTAACAAAAACTTTTGTTTCTAGTTTGCTTGTGTTTAAGATTGAAGTGACATGTATTGAAACGACTGAGTTGTTTGATTTCTAGTTTTATGGAATTGACAATAGAGCGTTAGATAAAGTTGCTTAAACAAGTAATGTTAGTTGGTTCGTTTTTATTTAAATCCAAACATGGTTGCATTAACACTGTTTCACTGACCCTGTTTGTCGTTGCCTCCTCAGCTTGACTTGACGAAACCCATTGAGGAGCAGGGCCCACTGGACGTGATCATCCACAAGCTGACAGATCTCATTCTCGAGGCAGACCAAAACGACACTCAGTCCCTGCTGCTTGTCCAGCGTTTCCAGGTGAGACAGTCAACATGGCTGCCGCTGTCTCAAAAGTTTGACACTAAAATAAAATTCCTTTGTGTGTTTACTACAGTGGGCCTCAAAACTGGGAACGGGGTCTGTAGTTAACCCTCCCATGCAAAACAGTCACCTCAAATAGATTATAGAGAAACACCAGCTATAGACCCTTGGTAAGCAGGAGTGATCAGGTCTCAACAAGATAGGGGCTGCTCGGTGTAAGCACCCTTGGCCTAATTTCCCATTCTTGCGATGCTCCCAACCTTCGCTAGAATAGAAAGCTCTCTGTCAGCCCTATGCTGGCAAATAGTTACATTTCAGATCATTTTCATCAATTGATTGATCTTTCATAACTATTGTATTATAAATGGTTCTGTTATGTGCTGCTTTAAAAAAAAAAAAAAAGTTTACCAGGATCTGTTGAGTTTGGCTGAACTCAGGTTTGGATCGCAGCTAGGTAAAGGATTCCAAATAAAGGAAACTTTGAAAAACAGGAAACCTGACTACTTGTGAAACTGCCCAATTCCATTCCCTAGTCATGTTGAAACACTTTTCTTACATTTATTATTATTATTATTATTATTATTATTATTATTATTATTATTATTATTATTAGTTTATCTCATTCTGCTGCAATATTCCCACTGTAATAATCTTTTATGGCAGTGTAATTATCCTAGTAATAATGTTATAAGTTTGTGGTGGGAAAAAAAGAGAGTTGCAGGTTTTAGACATTCAGGAAAGAGAGTGCTGTGCTGTAATATTATTAAGATATTAATGGTGATTGTGCTCCTTTACAGTGAGCCTGTGGAAATGGAGTGGAGCTGACACTGCAATTTTGTTTGGATGATGCTTTGGTCAGAATGATTTAATTGTTTTTGCAGGAGCTCTTGCAGTGTTTGAACAGTATAGTAGGACTGAATGGATTCATTATGTGCTTCATTATCTTTTGTTAAGGTGCAAGACCGCGTTGTGAAAGATGGATGCAGCGTGATACACTGTTTTATTGCTAGGCCTGGGTTCGATTCAGCTTTGAGATTAGTTTGGTTTGGTTTACATTTTCAGAAGCCACTGCATGCACTGGACACCTTAAAAAGAAAGGCTAAGGATAGGAGGGGCATGCAAAACAACACTGTTCTCCTATCCGCTCAGAATAGGATTTATATAAATGTTTGTTCATTCATTCATTCATTCATTCATTCATTCATTCATTCATTCATCCATTCACAGGGAGTAGTTTTGGGGACAGGAGAAGTGGCATACTCTCATGTGTATTCATTGTAGTCTACGATAAGGAATGAATTGAAGAATCGCAGTGTTTTATAATTTAGTTTTACTTCTATTCTTTGTTTGCAGTTTTAATGAGATGCACAGGTTTTATAATAACATTCATCTCCTCCTAAAGGTCTTAGCAATATGTTTTGAATGATTTCAGGACTACATTGAAGCCCATCCAGAGACCATTGTCCTTGACCCTCTTCCAGCTATCCGGACCCTGTTGGACCGGTGCAAGTCTTACGAGCTGATCCACAGGATAGAAGACCGCATGCAAGGTTTGAGGCCTCTCTGTTTATTTACCTGTTGGGTTTCATGACTTGAAGAGCATACACTTCAAGTAAACCTGCTGTAGGCAAGGTAGTGCTTAAGTAAAAATCATAGGTGCATTTGTAGTTGAGGTTCTTAGTGTTAATATGAGAACAATTACTATTATTCCCACTGGGGATGCATATCAATAAATAGAGTGGAGGCAGGCTTACATAAGTATGCTGTGATGAAGATCATTTATTTATTTTTTTAGCACAAGTTGTTACAAGTTATTGAGTATAACAGAATCATAACCACAGGGGTAAAAGGAGAATGTTTGTCCGAACGTGTCTGTATGAGAACCACTTGGTCAGTTAGGATGAAACTTGAAAAACCTTTTTTAGCACGACTATCAGAATGGTGTGGGGAGGGTGAAATCGGATTCTGTGGTTTGGACGTTGTTTGGCACAGGTAATTGTGTCCAGCTGAGCTCAGGTGTGTCTGATTTTAAACTAACTAAAAGCTGGAATGACTCAAACTGATAAACAATGTGAGTCTTAAATTATGCCCTGTCTTGTAAAACTGGCAGCCACAGGTCCTCAATGCACCAGTGTAGCCAGCAAGTTTATTCTTTCCAGTTTTCAGCCAAGACAAACGGCAACCTGAGCCTCGTTTCGAATTGTTATGTTCTGTCTTCTATCAAGAGCAGGGCTAGCCTCTAATTTCTACTATAATGGCAAAAAGACCATTTTTGGATATGTTTAACCCCCCCCCACCCCCCAGTTTCTTTTTTTTTCAAAACAGAATTCTATGCAAAAGGTAAATCAAAGTAGACTGTGACTAGCCATATAACATGACTCCATTAACCAAAGTCTGCTTGACTCGGGTTTGGCCACAGTATTGTTTAATGATTCATTAACTTTTCCTCTGCTGGACATTTCCCCAAAAATGTCACGAGGAATGATGTCACAAGCATGTGTGTTCACTCATTCTGAGGTATTCTGAGCGGATTTATATTGAACACTTTTTACCTGAGCGAAGCTTTTGAGCTACAAAGTGCACTGCTAGCTGTAAACTGTTACTGCAAGTCACTTCCTCATTGTAAAATGTCATGTGATTCTGTGACCGTTGAACTCTGGTGGTTTGAAATATTCTGATCACAGAACAAATAGGAACACATCTCTTCTCTGTGCAGGAAGGATCAAACATACTGTTCCGTCTGCTGTGTGAAGCACACCAAACTAGAAACCGCATCGACCTTTCCATAAAATACCTGAAACTACAACAATGAGGCAACACACACACACACACACACACACACACCTCCACGTAATCCCATTGCTTATTAAAACATAAGAGAAGCCCTGACCTTCAGTCTTGTTTAGTTAAATTCCCTTTATCGGACCATTCCAAACTGTTTCCAGACAGTTAATGATGCTGTTCCAGTTTCGCTGCAGCCCTGCGACCAGGCATTCCACACAGATCTGTTGAGATCTAAAGTAAATTACTGCCCTTGAATGCCGCATCAATTACGGCTGCTGTTGTAACAGAAATGCTTTGTTTAAAATGCCGCTGCTCTGAGTGTTCTTGCTGGTTGTCACATCAGGACTGTGGCGTCACAGATTAGCCAGGCAAATTAGCTGATGAAGAACAAGAGAACATTAAGCTCTAAACCTCCTGTTTACACTGTGTTCTAGGAGTATGTTCTTTGACTTTGAAGCCCATTTAGAGATAAATTCAGGGAGATTATATCAATCATTTCCTTGTCAAGGGTTATCATTATTTTCTAGCACTTAGATAATTTCCTGACAAGGAATAGGACTCCCAGGGACTTGTACCTTTTTTTAATTAAAAAAAAAAAAAACACTTTTGATTCTTGTGTATAGTATCTATATTAATGTTCTCATTGGTCACTGTTCTTCTACTCCACAACCCCATAAAATATATGAAATATTACTGACCAATAGTAACACCTCCACAGCTGCTGTAGCCAATTCAAGCTACAGGTCAAGTGCATGTGCTGCCTTACTAATGTGGGAATCCCCGGTTTTCTATTCCATATCAAGTATGTAAATCAAAATGTACATATGCTCAATGGAACACAAAAATAGGTACATGTACAGTATACAGGACTTTCATGATACAAACTAAACAAGAGTAACAGCTCCTAGATTCACTGTGCAGTTGTGAGGCACTTCCATTTAGCAAGCTGTCTTGAAATAGAGTGACCGTGCTAGAAACTAGGACTGACATATCACTGGAAGTAACCTATGTACAGTTATTCATTGGCTTGTTCAGTAACACAGATCAGAAACATTTAGCAGGTTCATGTGACATGGCTGCCCTCATGATACAGTAGTGCTGCATTTTGAGTAGAACCCAAGTGGTTTGCTGAGTATCATGGATTTTTCCCTCCGTGTTACCCAGAATGTGCAATCTTTTGTGATGTGTCTAGTGATGGTTTCCACATTCTGTAGTAGTTTTACAGCCCCCTGTAATACTGCAGCAGCTTCTTAGATGTTTAAAAACATTGTTTAACTTTCTAGCTTGGTTTTATTCTTACAATTTCTCTGTACTTGAATAAAACTCTGAACCAGGCACTGAGCCAGGTGGGTAATCCTTACAAATGGCCAAGGATTTATTAAAGTATAATTTCCATTGCCATAAGTAGTCGGACACTTCTTGTTATGGCTACCATTAGCTGAGCTACAAATCGATGAACAAGTGTGTTGCCAGTGTTGTCTGCAGTGATTTTAGCACACAATACCCTATGATGCTGTATTTTGGAGACCACATACCTTAAATTCAAAGGAAAAGGGGCGCTTCAGTGAATGAGGATGTTGTAAATTAAGCTTCTTCTTGTGAATAAGACCCTGGGCTGTGTTCATTTTGTGGAGACATTAGTGAGCCGATAGCTGATGCTTTGATGGGTGTGACACTCAAAATAGTGGGCAAGAATGCACAGAGAATAAACTTAAAATAAAATCAGTAAGGAGTGGAGAGAACCGCACAACAAGAATCCCGGTTGCACATGTGTTTTAACTCCTGTTTTACGTTGCTAAGCGACCTGTTGTGCGGTTTAGGTGAGTTTTAGAAGCATGTTAGAAAATGAGTTCTGCAAGGGAATGAGTAGGATTTACTGCAATCAGAGCTGACTTGGGCAACATTATTTTAACGGGTCTCTTATCTTCAAAACTAATTACACTGAGCTTCTAAACAGTTTTTCAAGCATGTGTAGTTGTAACGAGACAAGCCTATAATAGCTGGTTTCCGATGAAGCACAGTGCACTCCACAGCTTTAAGAGTTACAGTAATCATGGTTTTACTTGCAGTCAGAGATTAGTCACAGGAAGACTCTTCAATTCTATTGGTCGATTTAGGGGCTGGCCTGACTTCTTAAGTTCTATTGGTCAATTTTTATGATTGCTGATCTTTTGGAGGCCTCTTGAACCTATAAGGGTTGTGCTTTGAAAATAATTTGGTGATGTATTTTGAACACTAGCAGCCATTAAAACAGCTGATTTCCTTAGTACCTAGGTTGTCATAAACTAAGCTTTCAAGCAAGCAACACATGGTGAACACTGGCTTTCTTTACTTCCCCGAGATTTGTTTTGAGATGGTCCTGATGAGCTGTGTTTACAGTAGAAAAAAAGAAAAAAAAAACAATAGGAAGGCTTGTTAACATTGGGCAACAAGTATTTAAGACATGTAACACTCCTTGCTAATAGTGGGAGCAGTCTGCAATGCTGGAAGACTGGTTTGAAGATGATTATCCAGTACTGTACAGATCCCTCTCAGGATTGTTCAAGACGCCAAGCAAATTTTACAAGTGACAAAATATTGACTGGTAAGAGCAGGTGACCAAAAAGACATGTTTTATTATACTATACATATAGAGTGATTAAAATACAGCACAAACAAACTGCCCTGCATTGTTTCAAGCATACAACATAGTGTAAGGTGGTTGATTTACTACCTTGCCATTAAGAAAACGAGACTGAATGCTTGTGAAAGGTGGATTAGCAGGTTTGTTAGCAAGCCTGGTTTGAAGCGGAATATCCAGTACTGTTCAGGTTCACACGTGCCAAAGATCAATCCATTGAAAACAAATTGACCTTAGTCTGAGATTACATTTTGTTTTGGAAACCAACACCCTTAATCCCATTCTCTAACACTGTTCTCTTATGCTAACAAAAAGGTAACTAATTTAAGAAATGTGTGTGTTTGTGTGTGTGCCATGCCAATTCAGTTCTGTGATAGTATGAGTTCCTAAGGATACATGTAATAACTACAGTTGTGTTCAGATTATGTGAGGTGACATCACCACTGTTTTTGTTGTAACTGCTTGACTGGCCAAAACTGGATCAAACTGGCCCAGTGGGAATTGTCACATTGCTTTGTGTTCTTATGCCAACAGTATTTGCTTTTGAGGTGAAGTGATTATAGTCTGAATGGGTCAAAATGTCACCTGTTTTCCAATACTGTACAGAGACTAACTATATGCATGACTTATCACTTGAAAACTCAGCTGATCTTTCTCAGGATTGTGCAAGATGACACCAAGGAAAATTACAACTAATAAAATATGGACTGATAAGAGCCGGTGACCATAAAGACATATTTTATATAAACTCAATTACAGGGGAATATACAGCACAAAAAAACTGACCTGCGTTATTTCAAGCATTAAACATACTGTATGTCCCCTTAGCAATTCTGAATGGAGATTGGCTTACCCTAAAGGGTTAATATAACTAATAATAAGCTTATGTACAGCATACAGTAATAACAATACACATTGCTTTTTTTAATGCGTTGCAATGGTGGTTACCTGAAGATATAATATCTGCAAACAGATGATGCAGTGAATGCTATTCATCAGTAATGAATAATGGTGAATAGAGCAGCTGCTCATGATAATGATAGGGTCCTGATATAATGACCAACTACTGTGCTATTGACTAATGACAATTGGTACATAAATAAAATGCATCCATCTGTTGTACAGGAACCAAACCTCATGGTGTGACTAATACAGCCACATGTAATACAAACTTAGTATGTTTAATAAAATAGTACTTCTGCTTCCTGTTAATAAAGGCAGTTAATGTCAAACATTACTTCTGAGGTAAACGTTAACATGGGCTTCGACTTGCACACATTCTGCTTCATCATACATATCAAAACTTAATCAGAAACCACAACTGCTACGCATCATATTCCACTGGTAAAGTGTGTATACTAAGAATTTTATTTCCCGATATTTTACCGATGTTTCTACGGATTTTATCACTATTTTAATATTTGTAAAATAAACTCCAAAAAATTCCATGGTGTTAAGATAAAAAACGAAAATGCGGAACGGTAAGTGTACCTCATATAGTCTGTGTACTCAAGCTCATGAAATAAAATGCTCCTTTTTGTTTAAAGCCTAAAAAAAACTACCAAATGACCATTTACAACAAATACCACTTTAATTGCTGCCGTGGAGTGCTGTCTTTTATATTGGTCCATTTTAAAGCTGCGAAAAAACTGCAATAACACTTCACTGTAAGTGCCCATAGTAACCATACAGCACAGTGTATTGTGCTTCCATTATAACTGAGTTATGAAGAGGCAAACCTAGACATAGTAAATTATAGTGTAATGTACTGCACTGGCGACTTTATTAAAGGTCACTGGTAGACCAGGAGAGATACTCTGATAAATATCGGCTGTAATGTTTGCGATCAAGAGCAATGGTATGTTTTAAAAGAGCCTTCTGACTGCACTTCTGGCACGCTAGATTCCCCTTTAACAATTAGCAGAGCCGGGGCAACGTCAAGCAAACACTGCTCTCGGGTAGATTCTGAAAAGAGATACTCTACGAGCATTAATAAATGCGCTTTGCTTTATTGGGAATGGCAGGCCGGTGGAAGAGTTTCATTTCATTTGAGGATCTGTTTATGAAACCACTTAACCCATTCCAATCCCAGTGTTTTAAAATGGTCATGAATAGTGTGCTAGTCCTCTTGGTATCCTCCTCTTGTAGTTTTGTAGGTATTACAAAAAAAGCGTAAGAAGGTGTCATCATTCTGGTAATGTGGGGTTTTCTCCTTTCGAAAAATGTTTAATTCTAGTTTCATTGAAGACCGGAATAAACAAACATCTTAAACAATATACCCACTTGTCCTAAGCTGAATTGGTTTTGTTTCTGTAATGTGACTGGTGTACAGTATTATATCTGGCCACATGCACTTACTAGCAGAACAGAGTTGGTTGTTTTCAGTACAAGTGAGTTCCCTTGAATTAGCAAGTTCATACATTGTAGCATATATAGTCTGTGTACTCAGACTAAAATAAAATGCTTTAAAGCCTATATAAAATTACCAAAGCATGATCATTTACAATAAATACCACACTTACTCCCTACAGTGAATTCCCCCAAGCTTGAAGTCTGATTCGCTTTAAAGCTGCAAGAAACACAACTTTAATTCCTATTGGATCAAAGTCCTGTTAAGCAAGGCCTGTACAGATAAATACACAGTTTAGGATTATTTAATACCAAGCTAAATTAACAGAGCCAATCGGCGGTCTGCCCCGCACTGTCGCAACCAATTGGATTCCATCTTGTTTCCAGGCACATAGGTTGGACCACATTCATCTATCTACAACCAACCATATCACAACTATGCCACAAGCTAACCAGAGTCGAGAGGTGTGTTGTAAAAGCTGAAACTGCTGCAAGGAAGGTCTATGAGAGTGTAATTTTAAATTAGCAATAACACCCTGATTAGAGAGAATCACCTTCAGGTAGTTGACCACATCAGGAAGGTGTGGCAGGGATAATCATTTTAAATAATTGCATTTTAAATCTTTTATTTTCATTATGTTGCATTTTATTTTCTATTGGAATGTTCTAGTTGTTGACTGTAGTTCCTAATTGAAGTTTCACTTTTTTAATATGGTGTTCTTGTATTTTAATAATAAAAATAATAATGATGATAATAATAATAATAATAATGTGTTCTTCGATGAGGCTGGTATGGGTAGCAGAAGCCCACACTGTATTTTGTTGTGTATTTTAGGTTATTCCAAGTTTAAACCAGTTGTAAAGGTGATCTTTCAGGAAATGTGTAAAGTTAAAGCAGACTCCAATGTGTCTAGCAATTCAGAAACCGTTTTATAAAAGGCTGGTATCGTAGTTAACAAGATATATTTCAAATATTTTTTAAAACATACAAATACCTACCTTTTTACCTTCTTTTTTACAAAATGATTTTATAAACACATACAGTATGTGAAGGATAATTAGTGAGGCGTGGGCGGTTAGGCAGTAGCTAGCACTGGTTAAGTAAATTTGTACATCAGTCTAGAATTGTTGTCTTTGAAACAGGATACTGCACTTTGCTGCTCAGCCTGCCTTTAGCAACAGCAGTTCTTTTTCAATTGTCCTGAAAATTTATGATATGAATAAAAACAGAAAAAGGGGCCTTGCATTTTATTTGGATTTCACTGCCAGTGACACTAGCCTGCTGTAGCTTGTAAAAAATAACAACATTTGAGATATAAGCTGGGGTTGGATGTGTGTTGAAGGGTAGAATTGAGCAGAAATTTAACAACACTAAAGACCCTAGTTTAAAGTAAGGTCAAATGGATTTAAATAGAGGAATAAAACAATTCCAATAGTATAATAGTCTAATAGTATTGTTAGTTTTATACCGGACATATTTGCTTCAAATTTGGTGACTATATGTCAATAGGGGGTTCAGTTACATGTACTGTATATCATGTAAATTGTTTTCTTTTAAAGGTAACTCTCTGTGTTGTGCAGCATATGTTTCTAACCTATATAAGATTATTTTGCATAGTTATTTGATGCACTCTTTAGTATGGGCAGCCAGTGGGTACCTATTTGTCTCTGTATAAAATGCCTTAAGATGTCATTGCACCTTCTGTGTCTGCTTTGCATGCAAACCACAACAGTATCTCATATTGGAGAGATTCTTTTGGTTTCTGTAGGATAATTGGTTAATTCAAAAGTAGTCATTTTTTTTCTGTATAGTGTAGATCATTATGTACTTTTCAGTATAATATTGAAAATTAAAATTAAAACAACCTAACCAGGCCACGTTTCTTTGCACTCTAGGGAAGGAGCCAACTGTGATCACCCTGTAATAGTTCTATAGTGAAAGTCTGTATACTACCAACATGCCACAGTATGTATATGTATACTATACTTGTAGTATACTGTGTTCCTATGATAAGGGTGGTTGTTTATTTCTTAGCTGTTTTGTGTAGAGAACATGCCTGGAGCTCTGTTGTTGTTACAAATACTGTGAGCAAATTGTGACCTTCGCAGGGTCATTTCCCAGTCTTGACAGTCTGCTCCATGGGCCTTCCATTCTTCCAACCAAATCCCATTGTCCATGTAATCGCATTGGAAAGGCAGAATGGATGAGAACCAGCAGGCGCATTGGCTCAGTCCTTTTTCCACTCATACAGTATCACACAGTTAGTGATGGGAACCTTTGCTGACAGCATCACATTGAGGTCAAGCAAGCTTGCTGTGGGGACAGTCCCCTCCACCTTCTTGCATCTGCTTGCACAGTGTCTGTAAGGCGTGCTGCAGGGTATTTTTTTGTTATAACATTTTTTAATGCTGAATGCCAAAAAAATTGTAGTGTGTAAGGCAAAATTGGAAAAGCCCCTAGTTTGCATTGTATATGGTTACAACTGTTCCAAAAGACCTGTGTAAAACATGTTAGAGTTGTGTGCAACTATTCATAAACAATAATGAGAAAGCTGAAGGATCCCTGAGAATTCACAAGGACTGACAGTGACTGCCAGCGCAACCGACCCAACTGCATTGACATCAATTAATGGCAATGTTTGCAGAAGAAACACCACCGGAAAGCACAACTCTACTCATTGTGGTAGAGTAAGGACACTGGGTTCATTTTTCCACTCAAACAATGCACTGGGAGCAACACACTGGGGCCAGTGTAAATATGTAAAAACTATTATTAGTAGCACCATTGGTGCTTTGTCAACCAAAAACAAAGCTGTTGGTATTTCTAGTAAATAGAAAGGATAGGCATGTGTGAAATCACATGTGAAGTACACACAGTAACTAACCGGTTTCAAACAAGTTATATTCCAGTTTCCATGGGTTTCATAACTCACCAGATTACCTTACCTAGGAATGTTTGAATTAAGTATGGTTTTTTGTACTTCTGTAAAGACACTTGAAAAGACAGGTTAGCAGAATATCTGTATTTATATGAACTGTATTTTTGTACTTAACGGAATGCATAAATCTGTCAACTTTTTTTGTATTTTTTTAATTGCCCTGGTGCAACCATGCTAGACATTGCGTAACCATGCATATTTACTTTGAACTGTGATGTCCCACATACTTTTGCTGTGCTGTTTCACAGCCTTTCGTGCGCAAGTACGTGTCTTATTCTATTAACACTGCAATAATGAAAAAAGAGATAGATAGTATCAACAGTTTTATGATTTTTTTTTTTTTTTTTCCAGATAAGTCTGGGCCCTTTTTGTTGACAAAACAGAAAGCAGACTGGAGCTGAATTTCTCACGTAACTCAATTTCACCTCTCAGGCCCTGTCTCATTAAACCATACTGGGCTTTGTTTTCTTTAAGCAGCTAGCAGTATCGAAAGCAGCTGAATTCTTTTGTGCTTTATAAAATGTCTAATCGCGGCAGCGGTAGTCCACTTAACAAAGCTACAGCTGTGATACACAATTCAGTACAATTGCAAGAGAGCAGCCCAGACTGGATGGCAGTGGGTGCCCAGGTCAGCGTTCAGTGCTTTCTCAGAGTTGTGAGGGGAAGCTCCTATGATGCCTTACTGGTTTTGGTAAGGGAGAATCCAGGGTCATTGACCCTGACGGTAGACCATCACTAAATTCACAAAACATGTTAAGCAATTTCTTTATAAACTGTATCCAGCAGGGGTGTGTCCTGTATTACGTTTGAAGCTGGAATATGAAATGTCTCAAAATGCTGTGACTTTGAATACTGCCAGTGTGAAGAAATGGCTGAAATTTGCTGCAGGTAAAACAAAAATAAGGCTATGGGTCTTCCAGAAAAGGGACTACAGTAGATGTCTTGACAAGGAAACCGGAGCAATCAGAACAGGGTCACGTCAGCTTAACAAATATTAGATGTAAAATTGAAAATATGAAAAATTGAGCTTAGTCTTGGCAGCAGACTTGACAGCAGAATGGTAATCGGAAGGTTTGTTTGAAAAAGAGCTTCTGATTTAAGAGAAACTCCTCTTGAGCTTTCATAGGGATTGCTTCACTGCTGTGGAATTACTTCAGCTGTTGAGTTTCGTTTCCAACTAATGCATTGGAAGCATTTAAGAGCAGGTAAACCTAAATTGCTGTTTTATTTTAAAGGGGACACTTGTAAAGTCATTCAGCATTTTAAATGAGAAACGATTTATTGTACAATGTTGTAGGGTGAGCATGCCAGTAAATGCAGGTGTGCAAAAATGTAAACACGTAAAGAACTGTATGTAGCATACATACAGTGCATGTATGGAAAGTAGCCATCTCCCTCAGGGTACAAGTACAAGTCCATCAAGACTCCTGGAGTGGCAGTGTTAACAGAAAAACACCACAACAGTTCTGTTCATTGTGGGTGGTAAGGACACAACAAGCTCACATTTGTGTGTTACTGTATGACTAAGAGCTTATAGTTAACCTATTTTTTTGTCATTTGAAACCCTGTACAGTATATCAATTAACCAGACATAACGCAAATCAAGGTTTTACATTGTTTTCTCACTAACAATGGGGAAAATAACTGAAAATCGGGCCACCATTGGCATCTCTGATTGTACATGATGACAAGCCTCCAAGGTGTTGAAACTGTCCTGGAAGGGGATACCTGGCCTCCTTGATGATTACAGCCTGATGTAGTCAGAGAGCAAAGTCTGTTCTGCACAATGGCCCGCGTTGTCATCATTTTAAATGCTGTTCCAAAACACCCATTCAACTTGAAGTGAACCCAGTATAAAATGGGGGTTATGAGAACTGTCTCAGTGTGTTGACAATGTTGTTGAAAACATGGGCTTCTCTTGTTTCATAGGGATCAAAGAACTATATCAAAACACTATTCTGAGAATATTCTGCAACTAAGAATAAGTCTGGACCTTTACAGACTTAAACAGAGTAATTTCAAAGAGTGTCACGGATAGTTAAACAGCAGTCTGGGCTGACTGCATGTCAAGAAATTGAGAAAAACATTTACTAGCAGCAAAAAAAAGTTCCCAGTGGGCCTTTTTTAGTTTCTTTTGTCTCACCCCCAGTCTGGCTGAAAATAAAGAAATCAGACTAATGGCGGTATCTAGTGTTTTCAGTGAGTGAACAGAAGCCAATCTCAACAGCCAGGAGCCCGTGGGAGATTTATAGTTCTAATCCCTAAGGGATGATAAGAATCAGTTTTGAACTTGGTACAGTAGTATTTGGAGCCAAGGTTATAGTGTGATTTGCCTTTCTTACCCAGTAAAATATCAAACTCTGTAGACGGCATTTTAGCTGCACTTCAAATTTTATTGGAAACACAAGTAAAATTCCAATGCACAGGGTGTCAGTAGAGGTTCATATTGAATCTTGGATGTTTTAAGAAGAGATTTGGGGTTAAGAGAATTTTCTGGCTCCCCAGATCACCACTAGTTTAAACAACTACTTTACAATATGTCAGAAACATACATTCCCATCCATGGCTGTAAATTCAAAATTGGAGCTAACAGTATGATGGGAAAAGTTGCAGACTGCCAGATCAACAGAATGTGAAGAAAAGTACTGGTATACACTATTAATTACTGTAGCAATGAAATGTTTAATCATAATTTGATACACGATTCTCCAGATATAAGCAAGCATATGTGACATACAGACTGATGAACAGACAGACAGACAGACATCTCCTGTATGTCCCCTACAATCTGATACTGTGCTAAATAAAGTTATTACTAATGTTCATGATGGATGGCTGTATGAACAGATATACACCCTCCTCTGGTGTTGTAACTTAAGCTACATTATGTTAATACCAAGTTTCCTGACAATTGGATAAGTGGTTCTCCAGATAAATGTGAAAGAATGAAGTGTAGCGACCGTTTTGACAATATACCCTTCGCACGGGATTGCAAGAACCTGCCCCCAGCTGCATTCACAGCCTCCTCTCTTTTGCTTTGCAGATGGCAGGATCTGCTCTCCTCCCTTCATGGTGCTTACCAGCGAGTGTGGACCAGATACCCTGGAGCAGATAGAGAAGCACAGACTCACATTCCCCTTCAGTATGTACCCTTGTCACATCGTTTTACAGGTGTACCAGACAATGGCTTAGTATTGTACTCAAAAACTCCAGTATTAAAATATTAGTGGTACTGGGTAAAAGTGAGTTCCAGCCCTTCTAGCACTGACTGATACAACACAAGATGGCAATTCTGGCAAACAGTACTGTACAGAATACGTTGAAACAAATAATTTTCATTAACTTTTAATACTAACATGCCGTCAGTAAATGGAACTGAACTGGAACACAAAACAGACATTTGAAGCTGGAGAAACATGACCTGTAGATAACTTCTAAGTGTAGGAGCCTTTGTTCATAAACCAGACAGAAGTTTTTGTCTCTTTATGTAAACTGTACCCAGTGTGGTAAAACATTAATGATCTTCATCCTTTCTTTTTTTTTTGTACTGTAGTATGCAAAACCAGAGTAGCACATGGCACAAATTCTCATGAGGTAAGTAAAATTTAGCCTCTTAGTATATAAATACCTCTCATGTTTTTTAAGAAAAACAACCACATTGTGGTGGATCGCAGATTCTTCAATCACAATGACCAAACTAGTGCTATTGCCACAAACCTGCCAACAGTCACTCTAGCAGTAAAGTGTCAAAGAACTATTGCCCTGCGACATTACGAAGCAGGCAATAGTGAAAACACTCTTCCTTACAGATTTATTAAAACCAGCATTGACTTGCAGTTTTCACATAGAGAAAAACTCTTTGCTTTGCGTTGAGCATGTGACATTGGGTAATGTTGCCCACAGTCACCCACTTGTTTTGTAATAGTTTATCTTTGCATGTGTATCGATCTTTAGTTATCACCTTCAGTCTTTCTATACTACCTGTTTACCATATCAGTAACAGCATTTAAAAAAAAAGTCGACAAATTAAACCAATTTGTCCATTTTTTAGGTTTTAAAATGTTTTCACAGAACTGTATACACACTCGTCCATAAAGCAGATATTATTTATTTTTGAACGAGAATATTATATTCTATAGTGTTGTATAATAATATATTGTACTGCTGCTTTTATTATAGGGAAAACATTAGGTACCATAAACAAGCTATAATAAAATTGCCACCACATGACACAGATGTCGATAGAGGCTTGTACTGCTATTTCTTCTATTTAACTTACGACATTTGTACTTTTACCCATGTACATTTCCACACCTGATAGTCATGGTAAAAAATCATAGTTTTTATATACAGTACTTGTTTGTCCTGTAGATGGCAATCATTTTCAACGAGGAGGGTCTGAAGGACATCAAGCCCCCCTGTGTGATCCAGAGCTTCATCAACCACAATGCCGTACTGTACAAGGTGTTCGTGGTGGGAGAGTCCTACACAGTGGTGGAGAGGCCATCCCTCAAGAACTTTCCAGCTGGACCTGCAGGTGAGAGTAGGGGCCAGTCACCAGGACACAGAGAAACATGCTTTTATCTTCAATCTGTGTTCCGTTAAAAAAAAAAATTTAAAAAAATTCCCTCAACCTGTTACGAGCAGTTTCCATTTCTGATAAACCCTCTTCACTTCAACACTTCAGACTTCTAAAGAGGTTTAGAAGAAGAAAAACAAACTCCTCAAGTGGAAAAAACACTCCACTTAACACAGTGGCTGTGAAGTCTTTATTTCTGTATAAGCCACTGGTATCACTTGTTTAAGTTGTAGTACAGTTTTATTTTTGTAACTAACAGTGGTAATCTGAGATACCAGCTAGAGTAAAATGTTCTGAAAATATGCTACAGAATAAGGTGTAAAGGCTGGTTTGTACTGGTTTTCATTCCAAAAAATATTAAGAATCTGATTTGGGTCGCTGTTAGAATGCAATACAGATAGGACCATTTCGTCTTATTCCAAATGCTTACATAAGATAGACAAAATATGCTAGTATCTTGTAGCCCTAAATAGTTCACTAATATCCACCCACACACCTGCACAGATTACCCTCATTGTATTGCATGAAAAGAACTTGCGCAGCAAATATATCTTTTGTCATCTGTATGGCGTCAGTGCCTGGCAGTGACTGCTTTTAAAGCACACGACTGCAATATACAACTAAAAGACAACAGCAATGATTAAAAAAATACAGGCAAATGACATTGATAAGCAATGTAGTTTGTAACAATAGCTTTACATGCCTTTTAGACTGCCATGCTGCCCCCTACTGCTGGACCAGATAACCCTTTGAGATCCCTTTGACCTAACCATCCAGAAATGTTAAGTTACACTACTTCTACACATTTGATTAATGTCTGTGTGGGACTGCTATGTAGGTGCAGCTTGGCTTTCCTTTGGCTCCTCCCTGCCATGTCTTTTTGAAACAACACTTTTTACTTCTGTTTTCAGACAGAAAAACAATATTCTTCAATAGTCACAACGTTTCAAAGCCAGAGTCGTCCTCAGACCTGACATCTGTAAGTAACAACATTGGGTTTTTTGTTTGTTTTTTTTAATATGTGTAAGTTAATTGATCTTTTATTTTAAAAAGCTGCTAATGATATAAAAAGAAAGTGATGCAAGAATTGGGATGTGGTGTTTTTTTTGTTTTTTTTTTAATCCGATTGTTAATACATATCCCATACAGACGCAGTTTTATGTATATATCTTGTAATATCAGAATATGTGGATACAAGTTTTTTTTATAAAAAGGGTCTTTTAAATACTCTATCCTGATTGGTCAAAACAGGTCACAAGCATATTACAGCATATTCCTTTGGGTTGAAACACTTGTAGATATCCGTACGCCACTAGAATTTTGAAAAATTAACGGTAGCTATGTTTAAATTTATATAAATAAACATGACTAACCACACTTAATATATCATTTAAAAAAAAAAAAAAAACGGTAGCCATATTTAAATTTGCAATAAAGATGACTGACGAGGTATATCAATTTAGATCTTTCGGAAAACCAAACTCTAGCTGAATCAGGCACCAACACTTATGAAGTAGTGAAAAAAAATGCTGCTAGGCATTGAACTTACCGAAGCACAGCTTGAAAATACAAACATCTTTGTTGCCACTGAGAAATGGTACTGATCTGGCATGGATACCTCCTGTCACTACTCCCGTATCACAAAAGACGATTTAAAAATAATAATAATAATAATAATATATTTTTTTAATTAATGCATTTTTTTAAGTTAAGGGACTATTTTTTTAAGTCAGGTGGAAAGATATTTAATAAATTACTTTTTTGATAATTAAAACATGTTCTTATGTTTTTTTAATTTTTTTTTTTTAATACTGTACTGTTCATGAAGGCCATTGGATTTTTCATGAAAGTTTCGTTTTGTATATTCAACCGTAGGGGTTGTATTTAAGTGTATTTATTTAACAGGGTCAGGATAACATCCTTGAAATATGCATCACAATCATCAAGGAGTCTCCTGGCAAAATACAGGCAAAAGTAACAGATTCAAAATGTAGTTAAAGTCAGAACATAGTGTTCAAATTCCAACAAACAATGCAAGCCATGGTAGATGGGATGCTGTATACATACTATATTATAGACTAAGAACAGCTGTAAGGTATGTTATGGTTATGGTAACAGACTGGACCTTTACTCCAGGGTGTGTGGGTAGAACCCATTGCTTTGATTCCCATCGTTACAGAGGGACAATGTGGAAGGGGTGTCGCAGCTGCCCAACGATGATGTCATCAGGGAGATGTCGAGGTCTCTGTGCCGGGCGCTCGGGGTGTCCCTGTTTGGAATCGATGTGATCATCAACAACCAAACCGGCCAGCACGCTGTCATTGACATTAATGCATTCCCAGGTAAGTTGTTGAGCCTGCTCTTTGACATACCCTTCTCTATTATTGATGTACTGAGTACGGGATACAGTAGGGCTGTGCAGGTACGCGCATTCCCCCTGTTAATTCCCTTTAGCGTGTTTTAAGTTGTTAGTTATTAATTAAACGAGGGGGACATTCTTAAATGTGTTACTTACACAAAACAAAATGTTCCCTCGTTTCCCTCGTCTACACAATTGAGTACGACTCAGTCATTTTAATATTAAAACCACTCCTGTTTTAACTGTGATTATTATCTTTTATTAATTTAATATAAAATCATTATGTCCTTAACTAGCAGGCCTTAACAGCTTAACACCACTAGGTGTCTCCCTTGTGAATTTAAATAAAGTAAACAGTAGCCTTACAGTGAGTTTGTCAGAAGTGCATTTTACTGGATTGAAATCTGTTTTAAATAAGTGTATTACAGCACAAGGGATGCATTTAACAACAAGATTTTACTCTGGCATTTTACAGAGTGGCTGTTATGCTTTGTTTATATGCAGTGTGCTCCCCAAAACAGAATTCCTTGAACATATGGGGCAAGTTTGCGTTTGTTTTTTTAATTAAGGTAGTTTGCCGGGAGATCCTCTGTGACAAATATGGAATTTGTGTCCTGAGGGCACAACAGACAGAACCTCCGCGTTTACTTTGTTTATTTAATTTAGACATTGGTTCCCACACAGGCACTCCATATTGGGCTTTCCAACAATACAGTGCGGCCTTAAGGCGACTTTTAATTTACTGTTATAAACATAAATGGGAGCTCTGTTTTCAAACTGAGATGCCATAGTTTAAGTACAAATTTGGACTTTAAAACGTCTTCATAAACGTGTTTCAAATGAAGCAATTGGCTAAGTACAGTTTTATATTGAATTTCATTATATTCCACACTTGCTCGCAATTAACCATAATGTCATGAACAAGCACTCTTTTTTTTTTTTTTTTAATGTGTGGTTAGTCTTTTTACTGGCATTTAAAAAAAAAAAAAAAGTTTTATGACTACATTTCTACTAAATCAGCAAGTTGTGAACTCCATCTGTTTAAGTTCATAATACACATTCTTCCTCATTGTAATTACAGGAGAAAAAAAATCTGCCCATCACTTGAAGGTTGTTTCTTTATGCCTGGTTGCTGTTACATGCTACCATGGGATTGTCTTCTTCAGCGCTTTGCAGCGACACAAAGCACCCTGGGAATCTGCTGTTTCTATAGAAACCAGCATTGCTCGGCTATGAAAGGGTGTTCTTCAGCACCCTGAGGCTTTTAGTGGGCATGCTCAGTTGTGCATAACCAGCTGACTTTGAGGTTCATGTAACCCTCCCCTCTTGATTATTTTGGTGCAAAACCAATTTACGTTTGTTGGTTTTACTTCTACAATGTAAATACAGTACATTGAGGATTGATCTGAGGTTGAAACACAGAGTAGACACACCATCTTATGCTTCTGCACTTAAGTTTATACATTTAGCATGGTGTGTGTTGATTCAAGCGACCCTATGGATTCTGTTAAATTTCCTAAGCATTTAAACTAATATTAAACATGTTTATGTATATATATTTTGAATGTTGGTAAGCACACACATAACCCCCATTGCTAATGACGGGTTGAGCATTTTCAAAATGTAAAGCTCTTTTTTAAAACAGGTGACTAATAGCAGTAAGCACTCCAGCAGAGTTTTAATTACCGGTAAATGACGGCATAGCAGTTTGATCCATTCCTTGTTTTACTGTGAGCTTCATTGTTTGTTTATTTATTTAGCAGACGCCTTTATCCAAGGCGACTTACAAAGGCTAGGGTGTGTGAACTGCGCATCAGCTGCAGAGTCACTTACAACTACGTCTCACCCGAAAGATGGAGCACAAGGAGGTTAAGTGACTTGCTCAGGGTCACAGAATGAGTCAGTGGCTGAGGTGGGATTTGAACCGGGGACCTCCTGGTTACAAGCCCGTTTCTTTAGCCACTGGACCACACAGCCTCCATAAGACACAACTGAGCTTCTTGCCTATACACTGTGGCTAATCAAGTTTGTAGTAAAATATGGAATGGGTGAAACTGCTATGCAATAGGAGTCTTATTTCCATCCCTGATTTAATAAAAAAATGGATGCGATAAAAAATACCTTGCACTGAATAGTTACTATTTTTTTATAATTAAAGCCAACATCTATAAACTTTTTGATAACCTTTAAACTCGAAACTATTAATGTCGCTAGGGTATACCTTTCCTCTGTAGATTTATAACATTACCAGTAAAACAATGTTTATTCAATTATATTTGAACTTAATTAGAAGTTTCTTTAGCATGAGTATTGCGTATCATAATGTGGGTGGATGTGGATCATGGTGAATTAGTTTTTCATGCTACTGATGGCGCTAGTCATATACAGAACATCACATACAGTAAGTCTGGTGTCATAGGAATAGCCGTTAATATTGGTTGGCTCTTTATTGGTCAATAAATTGTCAATAAATTGACTATCAAAATGATGAGTTGTTCCTCTTTGCTTAACTGGCATAATCTATAATATTGCGTGGCCTATGGGACACCCTCTTTGTTGGTCAATAACATGTCTCCCTTTTCTTGTTTAGGTTATGAAGGTGTACCAGAATTCTTCAGCGACCTACTGAACCACATAACTGCTGTGCTTCAGGGGCAAACTTCAGAGGTTTCAGCCGCTCCACACAACGGCAGCGCAGCAGAGCAGGTGGCCAGTGTTGTGGTGAACACAGCAGACCGAAGCAGTGGCACTCCCACAGGCTGCTGCAGCATGCTGGGAAAAGACGCCAATCCCTGGATTTTGGAGGGAGACAGTGGCGGCAAGAAGGCCTCGCACCAGAGACTAGGCTGCAACTCGGCCATGTCGCCCAATTTCCAGCAGCACTGTGTGGCCACGCTGGCTACAAAAGCTTCTTCCCAATGACCAGTTTTCCAAGAGATATATAGAAAGAAACGAAAAAAAACAGACCACCTGATGCTGATTTTAGGAGTTTTTTTTTTTTTTTTTATACAGTTAAGACAACCTCTCTTCCCCATCAGTTTTACAAATCATTGTGACTCACTTCATTGCCCAAAGGATAAGCGACTAATTTATCGTGTCAGTCCAGTGCACTTTTTTGTGGAAAAGGTTGAGTAATGGTACTGGGGTGTGGGGTGGGCAGAAAATTGACATTGCCTTTTGAAAAGTAAACATAGAGTGCATTATGTATGTACACATCTATGACAAAATGATGCGTACATGTATTTTTTGTTTTGTTTTATTTTTAGGTATAGAGTATATTTACAATTTTTAAAGAAATTGACATTGTATGGTGGAAAATGTTGGGTATTTGCTACCCAAGACACATGTAAAAATAACATAACAAAAGGGGAAACCGAGACTTTGAAATGGAGGCAGCAGAGTAAGAGTCATTTAAAAAACTAAAATAGTAAAGTAAGGAGAGCGCTCATAATTCACCAAAACCCTTGAATTTGAGATCAAATTCTTTGCCGTTTTGATAATAGATTTGCAGTTGCCTTTTCCTGTTCTTTTAGATTAATCTTTTGACTAGGTACCTTGATGTTGCTATGACAACATAGAACGTGTCACTGTTTTAGCCCTTATATCGGTCAGATCGTGTATCTGGTACATTATACCAGACAAAATACATTTTAGTTCTTCAGGCAAAGATACAAACATAAAAAATGGCAAGAAAAGCTAGGAGTTTTTAATTGAGGTTGTTTTCAGGGTTAGTTTGGAGATTTTCAAGGAATTATGAAAGTGTTCACTTATTTAAAAAATCTATTAATGCTTTGTTGTGCAATTTGATTTACTGTACAACAGAACTCCTAGTGTTTCTTACCCACAAGAGAGGAAAATATAATTCCTTTTTTGAACTGATAATTCCAACAGCATTTAAATATTGTCTTAATGGCCTGTATTTCAGATAAGGGGCATTTTTTTTAATATTCCATGAGGTGTGTTTGTTTTGCGTTAAAAGAAAAACTCACTCTATTTTGCTTTGCATTAAATTAAGACAATAGCTAGTTTGAATCAATTAATATATACTGTATATGAAGAAATTAAGTTGATTATTATAAAAAAAAAATTAGATTTGGGTGCAGAATAAAGGCTTATCAGCAATCCTGATGGGAACAGAACATTAGTTTGTGTCTGCGTGTGTTATTGGCTTGATACAGGTCGAAGTGCGGCTACTCTCAACAGAGAAAAAACAAGGATAATGAAATGATTATTCCATGTGTGTACTGTATGCTGACTGAAATAATTTGATTATTGAAATGAGAGGAACATTCTGTTCTAGATCTAATTTAGTATTTCACATATTTTTTAAATAATTATTTAGTTGGAATAGGTACGTGTATATGGGTGATATAAATGCTAGTATTTTAAACAATGAGTTGATAGGCCTGAAGAACAAACAATGTATGTTGTCTTGTTGGGATTTAAAGCTGATGGTCGGGGGGGGGGGGGGGGGGGACGACAAATACAATACAATAAAGGTTTGTAGGCAGAAGATCTACTCTCTTCTTGAATGGGAGAAAACAATGCAAGTTACAGCAAATGTTGAAATTGTGCATCGCTCTGTTCAGTTGAACCCACCAATTAAAGATGTTAAGTTTTTACAGTACGAACAAACCACCACCAAACAATAGAAAAATAAATGTGAACAAAAGTGAAAGAAATCGAGCATCATGTTTCCTGTTATTTGCTGTTATCCCAATTCAAACTAAGCTGCTCCCATAACCTGTAACCTTCTGTGCAATGCTCTTCCACCTTTTTGTCATATATATATATATATATAAAATTCCATCTCTGGTATTTATAGTACATTATTGTACATATTTCAAGTTATCAGTGGCATTCTAATTATTTCTGTAGATTTCTTGATTGGGAATGTTCTGTTAACAATGTCAGAGTTGCCATGCCATTATCTGAACGTCTTTACAAACACCCTTGGTCTCCATTGCTGTATATTATGGATGTATTAATGTATGTCCATTGTATATTAAGTAGATTTTCATTATGATTTTCAAAAGTGCAATTTTTTTTTTTTTTTTTTTTTTAATTGGGGTCAGATTGCAGTTTCACTGTGTGTGTGTTTTTCTTTTATTTTTAACCCTTCCCATACAAATGTATTTTGAAAACGTAATTTGTTATAGGAAAACTAGCCATCTAAATGACGCCTTTTTTAATCGGGCTTATTTGTTTTGACAGTTAACTGGTTTTACTATTTGTTTTAATTGGTCGGGTGGGTTCTTGCTTGTTTCTTGCAGGATTTCAGCAGATGCATTTGCCTAGCACATGTACAGCAAACACAAATCTTTGTAATGTAATATTCATTACAAATATTTTAAACAAGGTGTAAGTAAAATATCTTTTGTAAAAGTATGCAAAAGGCTAAATTAACATATAGAGAAGTAGAGAGTACTAGCATTATTTTATTGCAATTTAGCAAAAATAAATAAAAAAAAATTCAACATTTAAGACAAGTTTGACAAAAATAACATCTTTCATTTTTGGGTCCATCTCAGGATATTGTGCACATGTGTCATCCTCTTCCTCCTCTTCCCTTTTGAAAATACTACTAGTATTTTAAAAGATTGTGAATCAAATAAAATGTGGATTTTATAAATAAATAATAAATACAGTACATATATATATATATATATATATATATATATATATATATATATATATATATATATATATATATATATATATATATATTCCATCCAGTAATTCACTCTCAGTTATGCTGTAAAACAGAGATCAATGCGTTACAATACAAATAGCTTGTCTATGCCTGGCTACGTAAGAAATAAAACACCAGGCAGTACATTTCCACCTGTGTAAGAACAGTTCTCATGTATGCATTCTGGGCCCAAAAATACTTCCTATTGTTCTCTTGCACAGTTTTCGTTCTGTATGACTAATAACAGGTGTTGAGTACGGGGAACACTATCTCGCGTAACGGACTGTGTTATGCTGTACGGTATGACGTATGCAAAATTAAGCTTGCAGGATCAAAAGGGCACATAAATGGAATATATTTATATATTGTATTTTATTTATTTTATATTTAACTAACCACACATTTATACAGGGTTATTTAAATTAAATAATAGGATCTGATAACACATAAGCCATGCAGAGACATTCCACTCGCATATTATCCTCCCAGTCCTCGGGTCCCTTGTGCCTTGTGGTTTGTCAGGATATTTCCTGGGGAATGCCTCTTATTACAATGAAACTGTGACAGATACCACAATAAATTTGGAAGAAATACGGCACGCTGGTGCTGACATGGTACCATGGTAATGTAATTGATTTTATACCATTGTGATACCATTAGTAGGCTCTAAATATGAAATCATGACTAATGTGGTACCATTCTACCAATGGTGCATACCCTTGTAGCTGCCCTTGTGATACCATTGCCACCGTTTCCGTTGTTACATTCGGGGCTCATTTTGGCACTTGATAACTCAATATATTTAAGTGTCATTTGGGTACAATGAATGGGATCAGAATAAGTAAGTACATTAACCCTTTTGTTAAAAACAAAAAGCTCTGTGCCACTCATCGGTCCTCACATTATGATTTGTTCTGATGATGTGTTTTTCTTTTTGTATTTTATGTTTCAAGATTATGTTCTCAAATAAATGTTTTAGCCGTCTCCCTGGCTAGAAGAAGATTGATGCAGTTGTTTTATTGTGTACATTTTAATCTGTGTATTTTTTGTTATTTAGTATAGTTTTTTATTATTATTATTATTATTATTATTATTATTATTATTATTATTATTATTGGATAAAAAGCAGGACCCTTGCTATTCAGTCCTGAGTCTTTCAAGCTGCAAATTGTTTGGTGCCTTGTGTTGTAGGCTAAGTTGGGACTCAGTGATCTGAGCTGTCATTTATTAATGAGCAATTCTGGCTTTTGGAATATTTAGGACAGACACTCCTAAGCAATGTTTTCCTCATTTCATTTAGCACAGGATTTTTGTAATGTGATGTATTTTGGTGCTCATGAACAGTGCTGGTGACTGAATCTGCTGAATGTCTAGCACAAGCAGGGACTGTGGAAGGCTCTTCTCTAGCACTATGAGCATGCCTCAGGAGAGGGAGTGGTTCAGTCTCTGTGCTCATCCAGTCCTCGTCCAGTTCTGGTTGTATTGATTTTTTTTTTTTTTTTTTTGATGATTACACTCCATTGAGGGTCAGTTTGAGACCACAAAACAGTACAGTAATATATTGCTGTCTCTGGTCCTGCATTCAGGTAGAGTAGTTTACATAGGTTATCCACTGTGTGTGTGTGTGTGTGTGTGTGTGTGTGCTCTCCAATTTCTGCATACTCCAAGTTTGAATTTCTTTCAGCCTTCACAATGCCAAACATTCTTTTTATTAATAACCCCTCTTAGTGGCTGACTTAGCATGCATGTAGGGTTGGTCCAACTAGAGTGGTAGATTGGTTTCATTTTGTTTTTTATCAGGCAGTGTTTGGAAGACTGGCACCCAATTGAAATGGTGAGATAGAGGGGAGCTGCAGCTGGGCTCTGATAAGATCACCTAAAGGCTCTGTTGTATTT
Source organism: Acipenser ruthenus (assembly GCF_902713425.1). Lineage (NCBI taxonomy): Eukaryota > Metazoa > Chordata > Actinopteri > Acipenseriformes > Acipenseridae > Acipenser > Acipenser ruthenus. The sequence continues at coordinate 24,804,938 of NC_081203.1, forward strand.
CCTGTGCTTTACAGCATGATTTAGATATTCCTTCTTGTTCATACTCGTGTCATTTATTGTTTACTGTATTCTCCTATTTAAAGCCACGTTACGATGCAAATGTTTTTTTGTAATCTCTAATTTTTATATAAAAAAAGTTTACCTAATTGACTTGTCTTTGTCATGCAGTTATTCCGTTGCTTGTGTTTGTCATTTAAGCAGCCGAGTCCTGACGATAAAAACAATTGTGGACACAAGGATATCCAGGCTGGATCTAATAGTAACACTAGGAAGGGACAGTGATACTGGCTACAGGCAAATACAGTACTGGGTGATACTGTCTGCAGGCAAATACAGTACTGGGAAGCATCAAGCTTTCTTTCAAGCTTGATCTTGGTTCTTCAACACAGTTATTTAATAGAAATGCATGAACAACCCTCAAAAAGACAATTAGATATCACCAACCACTTTATTTTTTTTTCTTAGATAAATGCCATACAGTATATATTACAGTAAAATCAGTCACCTTTTAAAAATTATTACATTTATTGCATTTTTCTGTCTTTAAGAACATAAGTATAGAGTAAGTTTATAGGTACAATATTCTAGAAAGTATTTTGTAAAGTAATACACCAAGAATACATCACCCGATTTATTATTATTATTATTATTATTAGTAGTAGTAGTAGTAGTAGTAGTAGTAGTAGTATTAGTAGTAGTATCATTATAATCATTATTTGTATTATTCTACAGTGCCAAACAATTTCATAAGGGGGCAAATAGCAAAGCCCCAAATAAGGGGGAAGAGATGGGGTGTCAGATAAATGGGAATTCAAAGTTATTTTGGATGAGATGTGCTTGGCGGTTACCCTCTCTGGATCTCATGAAGTTTCTGGGCCACATCCTCCAGCTCGGTCTCAATCGCAGCCAGGCTTTCAATCTCCTCCTGAAAATATATAAACAAGGATCTGCTACTGAAGTTTATGTTTCAGGTACTGTCCCATTCAGAATAAAACATATATATATATATATATATATATATATATATATATATATATATATATATACACATATATCAGAAATATATCAAGTCAATTCCCTATTTTGCTGTTTGTCTTAAAGAGCAACTTGTTATGGGTGTGAAGAGTTTTCTTCACTATATTTTTCTTGTTTAGCTTCACTTTGTATCATTTTCTGTTAGTCAGCACATTGTGGTGAAGTTTAAAGTGCCCATGTGTCCTCAACAGAGCTCTAAGAATCATGTCAAACTGCAAAGCACAGCATATCCGATACACAGAGTGTTGTCATTAACCTGCAACACTCTGCACTAAGTGGACTAGTCTGAACGCTAAATCCTGACTTACAGGGATTGGGAATTCAAAATAAGAATTCCTAAAGTAAAGATTGTTTGATACTGGCTCCTTACCTCTACATATCTAGAACCATCCCAAACGCCATGGGTTGTACAGGACTGTTAGTGATTGTAGATTGTAATGACGCTGACCAGTACTACTGCTATTAACCCAGCAGGGTGTCTGAAAAGGCAACCACTACTGGCTAATAAAACTCTTTACGAGTCTCCCTGTGGCTGTAAACAGAATTCAAGTGGGGCCGTTGTAGGCTCTGATGAGAGTACTTTTAATTAAGACTTTGCCCTTGGGCGTAACAAGACATTTCAGTAGAAACCAGAAAGGTCATACCCATAAAAAAAGAAATTAGCACAAAAAGCCACTTACTGAGGTGTAATCTCATGCTACTACTGTAGAGGGTATTGTAGAAACCATTTGTCAACGAGGATAAGAGTTTTCGTTTGGTTTCCCTTAACAGTATTTGGTGTTCGAATTATTGTAACTATGGAGATTGCTTTTTTTTTTCTTTTTTTTTACTATTTTAAAAGACAGAGAGCATTTCTTAATTCTTCTTAATGTACATTCCCCCTTTTTGAGAGGGAAGTCAAATGTTTAACAATATACTATTTTGAAAGCCATGGTAGGTGCATTTTTAGTTCCCTTTTAATAAAGCACCATTTTAGTATACTACAGATTAGTTTGATTGATATACACACTTCTTATAATTGAAAAGGAAAGGTCCTCATAGATTTTGCTGGTGTTTTCAACACACAGGGCTCTGCAATCAGCAATAGTGTTAATAAACAGGATAGTTTCAGCAGTTTTTTTATCAAGTCAGTACTGGTAAGAAATACCCACCTCAGGTTTCCTGTTAGCGCTGCCTTCTTCTTCCCTTTTCTCCTCCACGTCTGGATGGCGCATCATCTGGAGCTCTGCAGACTCGAGGGATCTGGAGCTGTCTTCTTCCACACTGGCCTCCTTTGAATGGTGCTTCTCAGCTGTGAGGTGTCTCTGCAGGGCTCCATCGAGGAGTGGGCTTTTGGGAAGGGGGTCCTGCAAGCTTTCAGTGGAGTTCTCTTCCTCCCTAGAGCGTTTCTTTGAGGACAGTTGCTCAGCCAACTCATCCATTTTGTTCAACCATTTGGACTGTCCTTCAACCTCTGCCTTGCTGCTCTTCTCCTCTCGTTCGGCCACGTTGCCATGGAGACTCTCTTCCCCTGCTTTGCGACTTTCCACTTTGTCCTCTGCGAATTTCTTCTCATCTTCTTCTGAATCTTCTTTCTTGGAGATCTTCTCGTCTTTGTCTTCTTCAGAAATGTTCTTGGAAGAGTCACTCTCAGAACCTTTAGACAGAATCAAACAAAGCTTATTAGTGTTCCTTTTATCTTATCTGCACCCTGAGTTACAAAGATCCACAGAGATATCATGAGGTCAACCAAGAAAACTTAAGCAATATGTTCATTATCCAGCACTTGGCATGGACCAATATATATTAGAGGTGTAATGCATCTGTTGGATTTTACCAGTGTTACCTGTGGTTCATCATCCAAAATCAATACATGCAGTGAATAACAATGATATGACTATTCAATAAAGATAATTTAGCGATAATCAAGTCTATCAATGCCATAGAGAATCCCTTACTGTCTTTATGTAATCTTTGCTCCTCTTTGGTCTCATTCTCTCTCTCTTCTTCCTCTTGGGAAGAGTGTGCCCTTTCTGGCTCCTCTTTTCCCAGTTTGGATTGCGCTTCCCTGGTGTCCTCAGGCTCTTCGTGTGTGCTGTGCTTCTCCTCAGAAACCGGGACCTCCTTGCTCAGAAAGTCTGTGATGTGGTTGTCAGGGGTATCCTCTCTCTTCTGCTCCTCTTCGCTCTCCTCAATCGCATTGTCCTGCAGAGACTCGGTACTGTCTTCAGTGAGGTCCTCGCCTAGCTGTGTGTCTTTCTTCTCTTCTTCCCACGAGTCGTCCGCTGATGACTTGGGCAGCCCCAGCACAGCCAGCATGGATTGATCTGCCAGGGAAATCAATAAAGGAAATGTAAGCTTTGGTAACAAAAGGGCTACTCTGATTAATGTGCTCTCTTGGTTGTAAATTCTGATACAGAGAAGAGTGAATACAATTTTAAGGGCAATATATTACAAAATAATGTCTGCTGTTGCTGACCATGTTTTTTTTCTGCGTTTTTTTTTTAATTTTATTTTTGTCAAGATATGTACTTAAAAAAAAAAAAAAAATTGCCCCCCACCTGCAGCAAGAATAATGTAAGACTCTCTAAAATTCCAGGTTTTCATGTAAGCCTTAATTGTAACAGTCTTCAATTAAAACTTGTGCTGTACAAAAAGATCTAATATGTACTTCCCTGGGCTCTCACTAGATGGCAGCATCAAGCATTATGGCTTCCTCATGCATGCTCATCACAAGTTTGAAATGGAGTTCCTGGTACTGACTAATGTAACATTGTTATTTTCTCAACCATGGACTGTATTCAAACAAGTATTATAAAACACATACAATAAAATTCAACAGTGCAAATCATTAAAAAGAAATTACGGCATACAGTCTAGTTTTAAAATAGGATTGTTAGCATGCAGTGAAAGTCACTCCGGCACTAAAAGTCATGCTGTCGGTGCTAGAGATGGACAGGAACACAATAATCCTTCTCAATTTGATAAGAACAACATGAGGAAGCCAGGGCCATTCTTTTGATGTTAAACGGAATTGTATTGTAGGTGCAATAGAAAATGTAGCCACAGTTGTTTATTCATTCTGCTAAAAACCACTTAGAAACATCTGAAACACAATACAAGCCTCAAGGCTGCTGAGGCGGTGTTCAGTGTTCTGAAGAGTGTAATACGATACACATGGTCACCCTGACACCTACCTGCTTCAGCATCCTTGTCATTGTGAAGGACGCCAGAAATGTGATCCGCCAAGTTGCTGCTTTTCTTCTGTTTCTGGGCTCTTTCGCTAGTACCTGTAAATATATCAAGCCCATAGCAAATGAGAGAAAGATGATTTCTGCACAACAAGCATGCAATTGGGTACAACAAAATACACATCTAAAGAGTGGCTATTTGATACAACTATGTAGCCATGCCACTCATTACAGCATGGTTTTTGGCTCATGGTCCTATGTTATTGTGTGTCTTTAATATGAAATATGTTTAAGTAAAAAGTGCTACAATATAGATATTTAAATAGTAAGAAAAGTCTACTTTACCTTCAGCAGCAAGCTCCTGGAGTTCTTTTAGAAGATTTTGGTGGCGAAGTATTGAAATTATTCTATCGTCTGAAACAAACAGAATTTTTTTTTTTTAATATTCCTCAGAAAAGGTCTTCGGATCTTTCTAATGATTTGGGCTCAGGCTGCTGTGTGAAGCACATCTTGGATTTCAGTTGATTCAGCTGTTTTCCTTTTTTTCCCTTTCAGAGCTAATTGCCCTAGATTGTATTGTGGAACCTGTCCCGGTCTAATGCAGACTGACAATTAATCAGGGAATACGAATGAAGTTTCTATAAATTTATGGCAAAAGTAAGCATTTTTTTTCTGCTGACCCAGAAATAGGTGAACATACATTTTATATAAATGTGTAAGAGTATATTAGAGAAAAGGCAGTTTGCTCTTAATGTATTCAAGAAATGTCTTCCATGATAGCAAGCCCAACTGAAGGAATTGAAACCAGCTTTTCATCTCTGGAGGCCTTAAGTCTTAACTTGTTGTGGAGTAGCCAACATCACAAAGTAATACTAAAGAAATTAGAAATGATTTTCTTCCAGGCTAGTGCTAATATCATGGTTCTGTTCCAGGGAACAATTGCCAGTTTCCATGTGTTTGTTAGACTCCTAGGGCTGATTCCAGTGACATTGGTGTCTCCCACCTTTCATTAGGTTATTTTACTTGTGAAACTAGAAGATTCATTCCTTATATAGGACCGTGTTAAATGTGTGTTTGGTATACACATTTTGTTTGTATATCAGATGTCCTATAAAAGTAAAATAGCTCCATAAAATGGATAAATGAATCCCTCTAAACAATCCCATAACTCAAGGGTAAATGAAAGATTCTGTGCAAACCAAGCTGTATTGGATTACTTATGATACAATAGGTTGCATGTTTCCAGTAGGATCAGGTATCTCAGTTAAATAAACACACATCTTAAAATATACTTTACCTCCTCTGAGAGCATCCAGACACTCCTGACTGACTGGTAAAGGGCTGGGCTTGGACAGTGTGTCTGCAATGACCTCCACAATGCACTTCATCACCTGCATGATAAGAACACAAGGCTATATGAGAGCCTGCAGTAGCAGGGAGAAGAACAGGGGTTGGCAGACAAGTGCAAGACAGGGAACTGTCACTTCCACCATCATCATCATCAGGGATTCTTTTCTGCTTGGTCAGTGGGATATTTTTAATTAAAATTTAAATTAACAGCTACATCTATTGCATGCTGGAGACAGGATATGAAATATGATTGATTCCTATAACTGTTTGAGCCATTCTCAATTTCTGCATAAACTCTGGTTTCAGGAGACATGCTGTATAAAAGATGCTGGTGTGTCCCATTAAGGTCAGGGGATCACAGGGAACAGGACATAGAAAATAATCACACACCCTATATTTACAATATTAATTAAACCTATATTGAAACCACTGAACCATTTCAAATTTGAAACAAAAAAATGGAAACCCGACCCAAATGACTGTGTGCAGTAATAGTGGTATCTCATTCAAAGCAGAATGGAGATGGTGCCAATTTGCCTTTTACGGTTCATTGCCAAAAAAGCATTAGTGTACTTTTTAAAATGCTGCATTTCTCATGCCTAATTCTGATTGAGATGGTGATGTCTCATTTAAATACCAGTCCTAAAAACACCAAGAAACAACAGCAACATTTAATTCTATTGAGATGTATTGAAAATCAAGAAAAAAAATTAACAAAAGAAAAGGGGAGCCAGTGATAATGTTGTTAGAGCTAATGAGAAAATATATTTCAAAATCCTGGCTAGCATTCCTTTAAGAAATATGAAGACTCATTACTTAAGGAGCTTTTTGATACTCTGCTTCATCAAAACCCATACCAATATACAGGAGGTGGTACCTGCTGTCAGGCTATGAATTCTACAGTGTATTTCCTCTTGCCAAACACAGACTGAGAAGTAGGAGTTGAAATGTTTTCAGTATCTTGACTCTGTTATCAGTATCTTGACTTTTCAGAACCTGATATTTCCATGTCCAATCCAGCTCAGGTCAAACAGTAAGTGAGTTTGGGAGTCTCAGTCTATCCCATTTGGACACTGTTACATTGTGACTCAAAAGGGACAATTTCTCATTGTTTTCAAGGCTGAAAGAACACAACTTCCAATTGCTGTGTCTCCTCTTAATTACTTATGTGATTTTACAATTCTTACATGATTCCAGCAACCAGGAAATTAACGTCCAAAAAAACATGGGCCTACCCTCTATTGCAGCTGTTGATGTAAGAACGTTCTGTTCATTTAAAATGCTACTTTCAAGAAGTGTGGTCTTTCATAACCAAGAAATTGATACAAATGGTTTAACAAAAAACACTTGGCTATACTAAATTGAATTGTGTGTCAACCTACAATTCAATTTGAATCGAGTTTGTAACAGCTAGTGTATCACATATGCTTTCTCTATTAGATTAATGGGAGCTCAAGAAGCAGTGAATGAAGCCGTGGTATAACAGAATGGTGGGTCAGGGGTATATAAAAGATAATGAAAGCTATAAAACTGATTTGCTGTGTATGTTTCAATTTTCTTAAGCTATTCTTCAGGCAAAAGGTTAAAAGGCTTTCTTTTGCTAATTTATGCGCATTGGGATTGGCATAGTGGAACGTATAAATATTATCTCCCTCCATTGCCTTACCACACCTCCTAACATTGAGTTCCTTACTCTTTAAAATAGTACCCTCTTAGTCAAGAGAGTGTGGAGGCTTATCTTATAGCGCACATGGTATGGATATTTGCAATGTCCGCAGAAGTGCTAAATAAGATGTGTAACCACCTAGAAAATAAGAAAATAAAACGTGTAACCACCTAAAAATAAGTGAATGCATAAATCACACCATCTTGTAGACCATCTGAAAAAAAGCCAATGAGATACTGTACAGATGCTATTAAGCCAGAAACTGAGCCACAAGCACTCATAATAAATGTGATTACTGCAGCAATATTGATGCACTGGGATATTAAGCACAATCACCTACTGATAGATGCTATTTTCTCAAAGACGGAATTGAATTTAACATCTGCTTCCTTTCGCCAATAACAGATGACCTTAAGTAACAACCAGAGCAACATCACAATTAAATGAAGACCACAGTTTTAAAAGGAAGTGTAGCAGCACTTGATAGAAAGTTAGTTTACTATTTCTTGTATCATGTACTGTTTCACCTTTTCAGCGTTTCCAAAAAGCCGTGGAACACGTGTTAAAATTACGTTTTGGCGTGATACATGTTCTTTAGTTTCAGTTTGATCTGAGTAAAATAAGAAACATTGCCAAATAGTCACTATACTGCAGTGAGTAAAATAAACGTAAATGGTCATTTTAGAACAATAAATACATAGATTAACATTTGTAGTTTATATCTTCAAAATAAACCCTTTTTAAAAGTATTTTAATTTCGTTCGATTCTATATTCAACCCTGTACAGCGACCAATGCTTATTCTCTTCGTGTTTATTTCCCTTGGCACATCACCGGAATGTAAAGAACACTACTGTATTGTACCTATAAAAAAACATTTTGCCGGTCTCTTTGTTTTTTTTTTCTGTGTTAAAGTAACATGGCGACAACATAGAACCTCGTTAAACTGGATAATGATTAGTGAACCATATAGATGACAATTATGCCCCTAAATGTTTTAATCTGATCAGTCCACTACACTCGATTAATGTGTTTTTTAACGTTGTTATTTTTCAATCGAAAATACACTATAACTTTAATATTTTTAAGATGTGGATGCAATAGCAATATTTAAAAAATGACAAAGCTTACCTTGGCATTCTCTTTATTCATATGATCGGAGGATACTGGTAGCGAAAGTGCTGTAAGTGAAAAAATATATGCATGCATCAAATTATACTCATCAACTTATCACGTATTTCCTGGACATTTATACGTACACTGTATATTGACTTCAGAGGCTTTGCTTTGTCAAGGACTCCAATCAACACTTCAAGTAGAAACCCCTTAAAAATAACTAGAATTGCTTTTCAGTGATGACCTTGAATAGGACTATGCTGATTTAGTGAGAATTGTATTGCGAGTAATTTGATTCGTGGAAGGATTTGATTTGCATTACTGCATTAAAGGCATGTTCAGAAGACTATGTATTATCTTAATAAGAATCAGTATAACTTAACGTTACCCGTGCATTGCCTATGTATACACATTAAATACAGTAATTGATTTTATCTCCCATCAATATTTTCGCATTAGGATGAGCTCTGCTGTCCTTGGTGCTGAAAGGACGGTTGGCAAGCACTCCTCTATGCACGGCGATTGAAATCGTGAATCATTTTCTTCTGTTTAAATCACATACATTCTTTAATCCCACATGCTAACAACAGATAAAACAAATTATATTGCCTTACCGTGGTAGACAAAGAAGGTCAAGATCAAACAGCCTCTTGTTAACATTTTGCAACGGAATATGCTTTACAAAGTCTGGTGCGAGTCTGGTTCTATGTCGCTTATAATGTTTAAAAATGTTCAGTAAATCTGGTGAGATAATATGATGTTTTTGTATTTTCTGTTATTGCAAGGAGATCGCGGTTTCTTTTAACCAGATATGCAGCAGTACGTTTCCCTGTGCCTCTTGTGAAGGTCTCGCTGAGCTTCAATGCAGCAACACCTGCTTTATATGGCAGCTGAGAGGAGGATGTGACATCAGGCATTGGCTGGAGCAAACATTGCAATGAAATGAAACGGTATTAGTGTCAATAACTATTTTGCGTTTAAAGGTGGCTCGTGGTGGACATACAGGTACCTGATAGGGTGGCGTACGTTAACCCTAGTCTTTTGTATGACGTTGCGGGCAATTCCATGTTTTCCCCTTTATAAGAGTACATAATGTACTTAGATTTTTTCCCATGACAATTGTCACCCGCTTTTCATTATATAGCTGTTTTTTCCACTACATATTGCTATTATAAAAGTCCATCATCTAAAAAACAGTTGCCACTTAGGCATAGCATTAATGTCTGGATAACATGCCAGGCATGTGGCCAAACAGATGGTGCTGTATCTTTAATTGTTACGTTTTGGGTCATTGTCCTGAGCAGTGTATGTGGCTTTTTAATTTGCAAGCTGGAAGTCAAAAGATGTAACTTCGGAATACGTGCTTTTGGATTGCCAGTTATCATAGCAAGAGGGGGTCGCTGTGTTAAGGCTAGCTGTCTTTTGGACAATAACTAGATTGCATACACTGTATTTGTTTTATATTGGATTGTACGGAATTGAAAGTGCTGTGGCAAAATCAAAGTCATGTATCTGATGATTCTGTCCAGTGTGTTTTTATTTTATAAGAATGCAGATTTAGACAAAACGAATGTAATGTAGTAACAATACATTATTACAATGACTTATTAATAAATCATTAAACACATGAACACTACTACTACTACTACTACTACTACTACTACTACTACTACTACTACTACTACTACTACTACTACTACTACTACTAATAATAATAATAATAATAATAATAATAATAATAATAATAATAATAAATACTGATTAGACAGGCTAGTATAGTTTTGCATGGTCGTATTCAAAGTAATTTCAAAGGAAACTGGGACATTCAGCATGTTCTGTCGGTACAGTAATTAAAATGTTATAAGTAGAGACGGTTTTGTATAATATTATAGCATGAATATACCCTTATAAAATGTTACCACAGAATTGTAAAGCCTAGTGAAGCATGGTAAAGCATACACTAGGCAAAATCATAGAGAAAGCATATTAAAAAAAACAAAAAAAATATGGCCAATCATAGTAAACGACTGTAAAAACACAGTCTAACCATGAGAGAAGCCTGTGAAAACTGCAAAACTGTTGTGCAGATTCACAGTTGTAAACTTTTCTAAGGGCAGTAGTACAGTTAAACCATAACAACAGAGAACATCAGTGTGCGAGGAAATAGGTCTTTGGGGTGGATACAATCCAAGATATCCCAGCGCATACACTAGGTAGGGAGATGGTTGTGACTTATTTACTGTGTAACCTGCTACTGGTATAAACAGGACACTGATCATAGGTTTGAAGTGGATGGATGATCTTGAAGTCCCATGTTCTTTAAAAATCCAATCACTTCAATTTTAATTATATAAACTGCTCATTTAGAACTGACCACTGTGGTCATCCAATGAAGAAAACTAAAGGAAGCAATCGGGTTAGCTGCATGTTCTTTCACTGTACCCACCATCTGCCTTCTTAACATTTACATTTTAATTCACAAATCAGCTACTCTTACCTGCCCAGACCTTTTCTAATTAATATGTGTCTAGCTTTTCTCTGTGTCTACACTATTTTACTGTTCTTAGTTCTTAACTTTACTAAGAGATTCTAACAAAAAACAAAAAATGACATTGTTTCCTAGTTTTGATGGCACCAGTCCAGCCAGTATGTAAGTGTATTACAGTGTGGAATATACAGTGTATGTGAAATGTCTTTGTATCAGATGGAAATGGCTTCACATTAAGATGAACTATTCTATTTAATTACAGTATTCTTTTTTAACTACACAGTATAACAATATAGTATTTGGTGCTTTGTAAGATACAAGCTGATTTTCAAGGTCAGAGCAGTCATAGCCAGCCACGCTGTGGTAGGTATCAACTTGTTTTGTGCAGCACCCTAAATAATATAATACAATCTAAAATAGTACAATACATTTCAGCAATATCATTTTTTTATGAGCTAAATAATCACAGTGCCAAAGGATAAATAAATACATGTATTATTGCACTGAACGTGACATGAAAATAAATTGTATATTCTCATTCTCCAATTCAAAATGTTGCATTAAGAAGTAATTCTGCCTTTTACTGAACATGCAGTAAAAGATCCTCTCTCCCCATGGTCAGAGCGCAGGACTGAAGTCATTCTGTTTATCCCATAGGCTATGTAGTTCCTGTTTTATATTATTTCTGAATCAAATTTACTTTAATCTGAAGTCTCTGAAGCCTCTGGAAACAATGCAGGGTGGTTAATTAAGTAGTATAATTAATTAATAGTGCATGCATACACAATTGATACATATTGAATTCATACAAATGTAACATTAATTAATTATGAACATGGATAATGTTATCACATACAGACAAAATGCATATGAAAATATGTTGAATTTATCAAATTACATTTATCTGAACATGTTTCCCAATATGGATTATAAAGCACTGTTTTTTGTGATTGAATCTACCACTAAGATGCAATATTCTGAAATCAGCCGCTATACCCATCATGGAGGAGTGTGGAGTAGTGGTTAGGGCTCTGGACTCTTAACCGGAGGGTTGTCGGTTCAATCCCTGGTGGGTGACACTGCTGCTGTACCCTTGAGCAAGGTGCTTTACCTAGATTGCTCCAGTAAAAACCCAACTGTACAAATGGGTAATTGTATGTAAAAATAATGTGATATCTTGTAACAATTGTAAGTCGCCCTGGATAAGGGTGTCTGCTAAGAAATAAATAATAATAATAATAATAATAATAATAATAATCTCAATAATATAAACCAATACATACTCATAATGCATTGCAGGCCTATGGCACCACATCAGTACCAGTGTGCAATATGTATTCCATTGTCTTGCCACTGCTGATAATGTTGTGGTCTACCAGTTCTGCTGGGGTGTTTTCAGGTTAACACATCAGTACAGCATTAGAATTGTATCCCAATAGTATATGTTCAGTATGGGAAATCAAAAATGTTACTTACAGAAAGCCTGCAGGCATCAATCTCAGATTAGAGAACATGTCCCAGTTTTCCTGTCACGTTAATCTTCAGCATGCAAAAAAAAAAAAAAAGAAAATCTCTCTAGCTGACATTGTGTGCTGTGAAAAAGATCTGATGTAGGTTCTGTATTTGGGATTGGATCTAAATAGGCCAGTTTTTCCATGTAATATGTTTGTGAGGTTATGGCGTCCAAATTCCCAAGTATTTTTTATGCCTACATATTAGTGTTGTGTTGTTAGCTGAAGCCTAAGTAACTCCAACATTTGCTGGAGCAGTTTAAAGAAAATCATGATCAGTTTGATACTGTTTAAATCCTTAAAATAGCACCCTCCCTGTTTTTTATTTTATTTTACTGATGAAATACACTAAAGACTCAAATGCTCTGTTGATTTTCCTGTTGCTGGTACACAAAAGACTGATTTAATTAAATATAGTGTGGAATTATACAGATCAGCTTTGTAGAACAGTTGAATAGGACCTGGTTGGTTTATGACTGAGTCTAATCCTCAGTCATATCTTCCTAGCAGTTCTTCACAATATTGTCCCTGTGTGCTATTTTCCCTTTTTAGCATAGGCCTTTCAAAAACATAATTTTTATTGTTAGGCTTCCATTGTGTTTTGTCAGGTTAAGGAAAGGCACAGACAGAGCCACACATACACACACCTTAAATACCTTTCCTATCTGATAGGCCTGCTTGAAATACAATCTGTGGAGAAAGCACCAGATGGATTGCCTGCAAGCACAGCTAATACATACTGTATGTATGAATGGCCTTTACTCTCAGAAGATTACACAACAAACGTGGGGGGAGGGGGATTATATAACTGAAAAAATAGGACACATCTCTTTTGTAAAGGAAAATTAAATTAATTATTCACCAGAGAAAAAAGCAGAAAATCTATAACGCGTAGCTTTTTGCTTTTCTCAATAAATGCATAAATAGGCGAATTGAATAGAGAGGTATGCCTTGGCAGCCTTGCTGAGCTACAAGGTGTATTCTGTCGGATTTATATTTTACCCTTTACAGAATTAAAGGGTCTGAGACTACACCTAGAATAAACCAGCTTTCCGGGTCTAGGACTATGGGGTGAACAGAACATTTAGAATTCTTCATAAGCTCTGTGCATATCACAACTTTAGCCAAGTTGAGGGTTAGCACTTTTTTACCACAAGCCCTTTAACATTTTACTAAATATACAGCTTGCATATCAATATCAGTGTATAATCCCAAAGAAACATCAGCAGACCACAGCATTACCATCAATGGCAACACAATGGACACCATTGACAATCACTGATAAGTAGGACTGCTCTATGCAGTAGGTTCAATTATTTACCGGAGACAAACTAAACCAGCTGCCAGGATGCTAAATGCAGTGTAACAGGTAGTGCGTCAATAAGGCAAACATGTGCTGTATTTATTTTTAATTGATAAAAAATTTGCATATTTACACTATACTTTCAGAAATGGGAATTTTCACGGTGAACTACATATTACATGGCAATGGGTAAATTTCATGTGAAATCTGCCTTCCTGATAAGGGTACTTGATTTTACATTTGGGGTGCTGAAAATCCAACAACTTTGCCCATAGGTAAGAAAGCAAGTCAGTGGCTAAGTTGCAATTAGCGAGACACTTTCACTTTAAAAAAGGCCTGAACAGGCCAAGAAAGCATAGCTGTCAAAAGTGGTTTGGGAGATGAATGAACAGCCACAGAAAATGCTGCTGCCTCTCTTTTGCTAAGCTCACATTTGTTTTCAATGGCTGCTCCCTCGGCATTTCTAGTTCTTGGAAAATCTGTCAGCCATTAAAATGAATGTGAGCCTCACATTGCGATACAAAGCTACCAGAAAGCATTGACAGGCCTCTTAAAACATGTTTACTTTGTGGACTCCAGGAGTCATGCATTGTTTGAAGGACATTTGGTTGTGAAAGGAAAGATACAGTATTATAGAGGTTTGCGATGCTATTTCCTTAAGGAAACAATTGGAAAATCTATAACATGAAGCACTTTGCTTTTCTCAATAAACACGTAGATAGAGCCTACGAGAGGTTTGTTGGCATGCCTATTAATGCAATATAAGTTCATAACATTGTTTATTCAAATACACTTATTAGACAGAGATAGCTGTTACCACAAGTATTTTTTTAACAAGCTAGAAGTTGCAGCAAGTAAGTCATGAAAACTATTTGGATAACTGGCAGATTTGGGTCAACCAGTTTTGGGGTTCTTGTGTTCCAAAAGCAAAAACTACCTATGGGGTGAATGCTAACATAGAAACTGTAAACTAACAGGTCCTAATGATAGTAAACAGACACAGGTGGTGCAAAACTGAACATTGTGGGACACTTTAGGACTATTTACAAACCAGGTTTAATTTTGTTTTTACTGTAGAGTGCTTGGAGGTCATGTCTGTTAAGGGTGCTGAATAAATCAATATTGTATTGTACAATGAGATACACACATTCATCTCCATTTAACAAGCTATGTTCTTTAGGTAAAACATGACAACTTAAGTTTTTAAAGCAAAGGTATGATTATTTTTAATTGACCTAAATTCATTCATTGTGGATAGTAATAAAAAACATGTTCCTTGTCCAGACTAACAGCCCTGTCATAGTTACCTCAAGCACTAAGCTGGAACCTCAAAGAAACAGAACGTGATCACAGACAGGAGATAAAAGCACCATTTACATAATGAAAATAAATGAAAAAGCTCACAATGATCTAGAAACTTGCTCCAGTCTCAATAGGATAATATAAATGTAATACCTATACAGGAAACACTCTAGCAATCATTGAAAAAAATAGAGAAAAACAAACCCTAGGCAGCAATAATGCAGAAAACAATGGAGCATGAAATATCCAGAATTGCATAATGAAGAGCTGTATGTGACTGACTGTATGTGACAAGCCTAACAAAAAAAGGGTCTGGGTCAGAAACAGACATTTGGATCAAGACAATACAGCTTCAGTACTGAATTATAAAATACCACAGCATGGAGGAGGCAGTACCCCAATAAACTGTTGCAGGCCTGGGCTTGATGGAAAACTTACTATTCCTGTAGGAATACTGTCAATTGAAACAAAGACTTCTAGTCTAAACGTTTGTCATTGAATTTTACTTTCTTTTAGTATTTCTAAATCCATTACTATTGAGTGTTTAAGGTTCATGGATAATACTGTAACCCCCCTTTAGTGGCTGTGACATGCCATTAGATTTAGCTAGTTGCTATTTTTTGGCTTATTTTCTGCTAATTGAACCATGTACTGTATACTATGCAATACAACCGTGGAACTGTTTGACCTTCATAACTAAATTCATTGATTCCTTTTCATTTTTGATCCCCAAAAAACATGTATTAAGGGTCTCATCATAAATATATTTTTAAAAATAAAGGCTGCTTGTAACAATGGGCAGCCTATGAAGAAAAATGTGAGGTCTCATTAAAAATTACACTGAACCTGCCCCGGTGGGGGTTTAATTTGATCTCGTTGGAAAATTGTACCAATTTTACCCAGTGTCCTAAGTGAAGCTATTGTGCTGAAAATGTGTGGTGGTTTAGATATTGTCTATACTGGGTTGCACTTCACTTGTGAACTGAGCAAGCTTTGAACCCAGGCCTCCAGAGGTGAAAAGCTGGCTCCTACAACTATAATAATATTTATGTCAAAGATCTTGACAGCTGTTGCTATATCAAGTCATTGTTTTGGCTTTGATTTACAAAGAACAGAGGTTGAGGTTTTTTTTTTTTTTTTTTCTTTTTTTTAAAGGAGTAGAACCATCATTTGGTAAATGGAAAACAGCCTCCTGTTTCTCACATACTGTCATTTAAATGTGATGTAGAGCTACACAATGCTGTGTTAATCTCATTTTGTAGTGGTTCATGGTCCACAGCAATTCAATTGTTTCTCTCTGCAGTTCTATGGATGGCAACGATGTAGTTGATCTACACTCTTACAACATAATTTGACAGCTGTTGCTGTGAAAACAAAAAAACAACAGCAATAATAAAACTGTATATAAATATCTACTGCTATGCATGTTTATATGAAGTAATTCACTGATGTTGATAATTCTATTCATTTGGTTACCAAGATATTCCTTTTTTACCACCTTGTGTAAAATGTATTGTCTGACAATAGAAAATCATTTTTTTTCTTTTTCAATTATTCCACATTCCTAGCATCCCTGCATATCTACACCATTACTTTGTGCTATACAGTGAGGAATTGTCTAGAAAACTTGGCTCAGGAGAGTTTTCACATGATCTGGCTGGACAAGCACTGGCAGCAGACTTGCTCAGTGTGAATTCCCACACGGACAGAAACACAGAAATAGCTTTAGGACTAAAGAACGGAAAGAGCTCCTCTTGAAACTGGAACGACACAGTGGAGATGGAGCAAAACAAATAACAAAAGCCACTTATATTTCACTGCCTGAGAGAAAGAAAACAAAATCATAGTTTTTAATATCAAAACATAAATCATTTGTCAGATGTTTCTGTTTTTTACAATGCTTCTTCGCTTTGTTGCACTCTGTATATACACAGGATGATCCATAAACAATGTGGCATAGCTACAGCCATAGCTGGTCATAACAAGTAACTCGTAAGACAACTTGTAAATACTTAATGCTGGTACCTTAAAGCTAGTAACTAAAATGTAATTCCTAGTTAATAATCAAATCGATTTGTTAGAGATGTTTGTGACCGGGTGTCTAACCCTGAGAAACTGTGTTCTGTATTTCGACTCCTCTTAAAGAAGAAAAATATTCTCCTGTTTGCTAAAAGGTGAGCTGTACAGGTGAATACAAAACACTTTTTTCCTGATAAAACCTCCTCACTCCTCGTTCTATATCCTACAATGTTTTCTGAATGGATCCTTATAGTTGCACCTGTTTCTCTTTTCTCCTATTTTTTGTCTCTTTTTTTGTTCCTCTTTCTCATACCCTTTTGCATGTAATTTGATCGACAAACGAGAATCGCTCTCCAACAGTACAGAATGTCAAGCCGTTCCCTTTGGAATAATAGGATTCATGTTTGGGTAACAGGTTGCACAGCTCAGACAGATATGATCAAATTAGACTGTCAAATTTCAAGGCCCGGCTTTTACTATCTATAATGTATTATGATTAGAAATAGCAGTTTTCTCCGGTGCCATACACTACATTGAATACATTTGATATCTATATCTTTGACAGTCTAATATCTACTGTTTAACATTTTTGTTACCTATAATGCACGTTTATAAATCCCTGACCTTCTTATTGGAGATACACTGTCAGGCTCTTTTATTAGGACCTGTAACCAATATCTAGTTGGGCCACTGTTTGACCTGATCACAGCCTTGACATAACATGGCACAAGGTGAGGAAGGTTTTGAAGGATGTTAATCCATGCTGTATTTCATATTTATAACAGCAATCTCTCATCAGAGAAATACCCCATCCAGTACCTCGCTGACTGCCTCCAAATGGCTTTCACTGCCAGGTGAGGACACATCATGGGGTCAATATGCAGTACACACAGGAGGCAACTGGCTAACTGTTCTGGCATATGTACCACAGACTGGCTACTGAGGAGGGTCATATGAAGCCTTTAAATGAAGCCTTTATAGTGATATTTGCAAGGTTTAAAAATACATTCATTAAATACATTTGTCCTGATGTTTCCTTCATTCATATGTAGAAATGGAAGACTGAACACACAACATTTGCTGGGTAGAGGTAAGAAGTTTTTAAATGTGTTAGATAGTAATAAATACTTGGAATGTGGTCAACAGATTTCTTGAGTGATGTGGGTAAAAAAAATGGGGATGCTTTGCCAGATTACATGTCAGAAACTCTTACCATGCTGTTTTGGCCCAATGTCTGGTCCCTCCGTTTTGCCAGTGTTCTACTAGTTAATTACCTGGTCACATCTGCCTCTTACCGCTTGTGTCGTCCTGCCCTTCTCATGCATGTCATAATAAAAATGGTCTTAAATTTCCCAAACCTGTCAACTGGAAAGGATATGCTACAGCTCAGTAGATCTGTGCAATACTAGCAAAAAAAATATACTAATAAAATGGAAAACTACACCCTTAAAATGACTGTAATTAACATTACAATTCCAAGCACTTTTTCTTACCTGTTTTGCAAATGTGCACATGTAATTTTACAATATCTGGTACTACAGTCGTTTAAAGAAAGTTCTCATGTTTAAAATAAAACACACATGTTTACAAGAACATGTGCTTCTTTAAATACAACACATTTTATTATTATTATTATTTGTTTATTTAGCAGACACCTTTATCCAAGGCAACTTACAAAGACTAGGGTGTGTGAACTATGCATCAGCTGCAGAATCACTTACAACAAAGGCTCACCCGAAAGCAAAAGGAGGTTAAGTGACTTGCTCAAGGTCACACAGTGAGTCAGTGAGTGAGCTGGGATTTGAACCAGGGACCTCCTGGTTACAAGCCCTTTTCTTTAACCACCATACATTTGAGACCTATATCATGAATCGAAGTTTGTTTGCTTTAATCTCTTTAAATATAAAGCAGACAACTTTCTACCCAATGTGTCATTTTTTTTTTTTTTTTTTTTTTTTTTTACTGTTGCTAGAATGTATTAGGTTTTTATACTCATAATGGAAATTGTTTGAAAGCACAGAGAGTGTTTGCATTCATAATAAATTAGATTTATGGGAAATCTAATTGTTTGCTCAGGTGAGTGATATTGTTGGAGTCACTGCTCTTGTTTTCATGCAGTTGGTGACTAACCCTTTGTAACGTTTATTTGATCCTTGATGTTCTTACACAGTCAATGGCTTCAGTTGCCTCATTTTTAGAAATGTTTAACAGAACAAAGGCTGATCAATTTTATTTTGTGACACAGCTTTGTTAACTTAAAGATTAACTCTTATATTAACAGGAAACATCGCTTGGAAACCACTAATTAAACTCAAGTTATTACTTTTCCATGTTTGCTTTGACGTGCTTTGTCCAGTTTTGCCTTTAAGTCTACAGATGCAATTACTTGTGAGTATAAAACAGAAAGATGTTCCTGTTGAAATTATTTGTATTGAGAAACAGTTATTTGAGTTGATTCAGTGGGATGTTCTATAGGGTGCTAGAAATTCCAGAAACTGCTGTGTTTTTTGTAACCAGCAGTGGTTGAGGAAATCAACAATCCTGGTTGTGGGATTGCAGCCCATTCCTGGCACAGTCTGTATTAGGGAGACCTGGGAAGTGAGTCTAGAGATGCCTCACAGGTATTGGTTGAGGATAACCAACATGCTCAATGGGGTTCATGTCTGGTGATTGATCAGGCCATGGCAGAGTTGTAATGCTCTTTGTGTTGCACGTAAGAACATCCTAGTTAGAATTTTGTTGAAGTAACTGTAATGGATTACTTTTTAAACTTCCCCAGCATTGTTACTAATTGATTTTAATAGTGATCAGAAACATTACATTCAACACGCTTTGTGACAGGGTTGGAAAGGTAACTGCAGTTGTGTATTAAAGGCACTGGTTTACAGACAGCCAATGGAAGACCTTTCCACAGATCAGAACACAGACAGCGCAAATTCTAGTATTTACTAAGGTTACTTGTAATGAATCTTTCTAATGCTACCATAGAGAACAGGTCAAGCTAATTTCCTCCGTGTTTCACATAAAAGCACCTGCTAGCATGCAAATATTATAGGTAGATGACAGAAATTATAAATTGGAATTATACCAAAAACGTAATTAAAATATAGACACTCTTTTATGTTTGTAGTAGACTGTGGACTGAATCGGTAGCGTTGATACTGATATTTGACATTGATATTGATTTTGGAAGGAGATGAGATCAGCATTTGGTTTCATGGTCCAGATTGAAACTTGCCATCCCTCCTAGAAAAAATAAAATAAAATTAAATTAAATTGCCCAGCAACCACATCAAACAACAATCTGGAGTGAGTTTTATCAAATTAAATTACCTCAGACCTGACGGGAACAGACTGGGATATTAAACAATTATAGTGAGTATCTTTGATAAACAATTATCCAGATTGAATTTACTGTATATTTGTATATAAAGTTTTTTCCTCCTGGAAGCTTCATTGGCAAGGTCATGGATACAGGCGACAATGAACCCTGTTTTTATTATAGCACTGATATCCTTATAGCGACTGTACAACTTTGGCACTTTGTATTTCTATAGTATAAAGCTATATTATATATATATAATTGTAATTCAGCAGATGCAGGGATGCAGATTCAGTAAATACAATATCAAAGTGAACAAACCGGATTAATTGTCATGGTGCCAGGAAAGCATTGGAAGGGTTTGTTTAAGTAACAGCCATAGCAATCGAATACCAGTATGGTTCAATACAATTAAAGACAGCCCAGCTCATGATGGTTTAGTTTAATCCACTTACATTATAGGAATCAAAGTGTTATTGACCTGCAAAGGATGGCTTTGTCCAAGTGAATTCTGCTGGCTAAGGTTTGCTCTTAAAAAAACAGGGCAGCCGCTAACCAAAGTGTGTATATTATTATTAAATGTCAAGATTGAATGTTTAATTTCATAGCATGGCATTACATGCTCCCTATCAATGGCAATATAGACAACAGCTTCATATAACTATGATAGTGCAAAGTTATACCCAATGGACAACATTTCTTGGATGTCCCCACAGTTATGTATAATGAACTGAGCTTTCCCTCAAAAACTGCAACTTTCAAGGCCATTTATGTTTTCATCATTGGAAAATATTACATTTATGTGGAACTGCTTACTAGTATACTATGGTACAGAGTCCATTTTTTATAGTTATACTCTATAAACCATACTATATATATATATATATATATATATATATATATATATAATAGTCAGCACTCGTAAATACAACATTCAGATACACGTCAGTGCGTTTTACCATCCTTGTATTAAGAAACAAATCAATTCCCATTATATATTGTATATGTAACAAATTAATGTGCTTACCCGTCACAAGTGATTTCCGATTCCATCACCAGTTTTCTGATACAAAGCCCATCTCTGTGTTACAATGTATTTGTTTATCCGTCACAGCCCGCGATTTCTTTTTAGCATGCCAAATCAGTCTTTATTGTGCTGTTACACAGCGCTTCCTCCAATTCCACATGACAAAAATACAGCAAAAACAAAGCAAAAGAGACAAGCTACGGTAATGTAACAATTAACCATTAAACAGTTTTAGAGACTGTGATGAATGTTTTAAAATCTGTGCATTTGTGCATTTTCATTTGCAAGTGAACTGTCCACAGAACCACAGATACTGTGTATATGAATGTATACTGTATGTTTGGCAAGGTCGTTTCATTGTTATACTGGTTCATGTTACAAATATAGATACCTCATGTGACTTCATATTATACTACAGAAAGCACATAATCTCTCTTTCTTAGGGCTGATAAATTACATCTTACATGACACTCGTGAATATGCTGAAAAACAATTTTACACTGTAAGGCACGTGCAGCATGGAGCAGCTGTCTGGGTCAGGTAAACAAAGAGATATGGCAAACGTCCAAGATTTCCCACTGAGAGGAAACATGTTCAAGAAATATCCAATAGCTTCAGCATATTATTACATTGCAGGAAGAAACTGGACTGCACAAAGCTCACTCTTCTGTAATATAACCTAAAGCTAGTAGCTGATTTTTACAGACTTCGACAATTTCATAGCAAAGCTGCTGCTTATTTGTAGGTAATAAAACAAAGCCAAGGTTATGCGCTTTCCCTTACTAATATTTCAAGTGTATCTTGAAAAAAAAATAAAAAAATTGCATTCCCAATTCATTTGACCTCCTTTTTATCCATTTTGTTAAATTTTTAGAATGTCCAATTATGCCCACAATGGCTCAGGATAACTAAAGGTCAGTTGGTGTCATCAAATCCATTGACCAAGCCAACTGACTTTTTACACCCAGAGCTACTGCCCCCAGCAGGACAAAGGCCAGCTCTGCAGGTGTATGGTTTGAGAATCCCTGCCTTAGAGTATGCTACCAGGGATGCTTTGTTTTTGTTCACAAAGAAATCTACTTCTTCTTTTTTTTGTATTGTACTGTATGTGCAGAGCCCATGCTTGCACAAACAAGACAACTATAACACATAATAACCGTTTTGAGTGCACAGCAGGCATTTGAGCAGACAGTGAAGGAGAGTACGGTATTAAAATCAAAGAACAAAATAATTCTCTATTGATCGTGGCACAGTGGCTACAAGGTTTCAAGAAAGTGCTTTTGTTTGACATAAAAGCCCTCCTAAAGAGGCACACAGTCCTCATTGGTCCTGCACAGAATGCAGAATACCCAAGACAAAGTTACATCCTACACAAATAACATCTTGATCTATACAACTGTTATTAGTCTAGTGTTTTCACCATGATTCACAATGAAATCCCTCTTCCTGTGCTTTCATTTACTAGCCTACAATGCTGAGAGAGAGAGAGAGAGAGAGAGAGATCAAAACAAACTGCATGATTTGTATTGCTTGTGCTCTGTTTTCAATAAAAATACATGACAAAATATAGTTTTGCCCCAACAATATAAGGGCAATCAATGTTTTTTTTTGTTTGGTCCCTACTAAAAACACCACTTGTTTCTCATACAGTATTATTCTGTATAATTACATGCACAACATCTTTGTTGCCCATAGTTCCCCATATCCTCCCTTAAGCCTAGAATGTAGTTTTTATTGTAATTCAAGATGATAGTACAAAATAACAATCACAGTAAGCAAATATGGGTACAGGAGATAGAGATTAAATTGTTATCTTGAAATGTAAATAATTTTATAAAACAGCAGGTGAAATTTTGATGACAGATGGTTTCAGCTAAATGTAGCCTAGGATATCCGCTATTTTCTGGCGATACAGCCTACTGGGCCATGTATTTAGCCTTATCTAATACACTTTTATTAAGCAGTAAGGACTAATACAAAGGGCATTACCAGGCATTACAAACTGTCTTGGTTGGTAATAAGTCCCAAAACAAAACATAGTGTTTCTGTTACAGTAAGTAACTCAAAATCTAAGTACTGTAATTCAGAAACACAGAAAACATTCTGGAAATAATTTACTTGCCATGCCACAAGTGATGCTAAAGTACTAAAAGTGACTGTTGCTTTAAGAAAATAGTTCCTGTTTCTTTAAAAAAAAAAGTGCCCTGTTTCAAAACAGGCTTCAGTATTACCATAATATGGGATGTGGAAAATAGGGTTTTGATTAGGAAAATAGGGTTTACATGGTTTAAAAAAGATGTTATTTGAATAAAGTAGAGGTTTCATTATTTCAATGCTGTGATATTGTACTAAATGAGCTGAATGTTACAATAAACGTCAGCTGTGGGGGAGCCTGTAGCTGCACTGTCCTACTTTCACCAGAAACATTTTATCCTTCTGTTCACATACTGTATAAGAAAATCCTTTAAAAAACATTATATTCAGATCTGGAGGAAGCCTATGGACCAAGTTAAAACATTTAATCAAAATCAATAGTTATTGTAGGTTACTCAGTAGAATAACATTTTCTAAAAAAAAAAAAATCTGAAACCTTAATAAAAAGCAGGTTAACCCAACCTGGGCATTTAATTAAACAGATGAAAGAGAATGGAATTAATAAAACCCAGAGACATGGTTCATTAATGTCTGTGAGCTACAATTTCCTTTCCACGCTGCAACACAGATAGATATCTGTGTACGCTTCCTGAAATAATATTTTTAACAAAGATTTACGTCAACTGCTTGTTTATTTGTACTAAATTAAATATGCTCAAGGGGCTGGGTTCCTGTTTGTTTTAGAAATCTGATTTCAAGGTTGTATGGACACTAGCTCTTCTTTTATGAAAGGGAAAAAAATAAGCAGAATAAATAAGGAACACTGTACAACTATGAATGCTCAGACCAGTTTTAAATAAAGGCTTGGTAAGGGCCCTTAAGGAAATGAAATATATTGGAGTATATATTGGGAAAATATATTGAGATATGTTTCAGTATATTGGAAAATATATGCAGTGTTTTCCATAGTATGGTAATTGGAATTCTTTGAACGTGTAACCCAGTTAGCAGGTGTCCTTTTGCTACTGCAGTCCTCCCAGACTCCATTGAATAGTAAATGAAATGTGACTCTCAAGGGTCTGAAACTGAATTGTATTGCACTGGCGGAGTCATTCTCATCTTACCATCTATATTATACTGTACCTAGCCACTAGTCACCTGTGATATTTCATACCCAATGAGGACAAATGAGGCTTCTTAAAATGGTGTCATCATGCCACATGCTATAAACAGGTCTACAAAATTCAATCTGTTCAATGTTCAGAGATGGGATTGTGTCGTAGTAGATAAAATGCCCTACTGGGAGATTTATTGGTGTTTCAATTCATGTGAAGTTAGGTTGGAGGGCCTGTATTTCAGCTACACTTTTACTGCACATTACCTGTCTGCACTAGAAGTTAATTTCAGGCAGCAATAGTTCATTAATCTCCTAAATTTCCCTAAATTAAAGGTTTGGGGTAAAATTGTGATCCAAGGTTAGGATTAAGGGTAACACTTCAATTAGCTCAGATGAGTTCTCTGCTTGCCTCTCCAGTGGTGTCAGCGGTGATGTGGATGGCGGCCCTCCTCCTGTTCCTGCTACATGCCTGTGCTGGGTTGTGAGTTTCGCTTTTGTTTGCCGCTGCAGGTCCAGCCACCTTTTCATCACCTGGTTGACTGTCCTCCTGGTAACACAGACAGCATTGACTTTCTCCACTATGTGTTGAGTAATTTGCATTGCTCTTAAGCTTACATAGGCCGCAGTGCAAAATAATTCCTTGGTCGCTAGGCAATTTGGATTTTGCAGCCACAATTGTTTGCACTGTACCTATCCTTACATCAGCCCCATAGTCTGCCTGTCTTTTCAGGTCTGTCTTACCAATTGTATGGGGCTGCTTTTGCAGTATAGTCATTATATACTTTTGTCATTGTTTTTATTTTTTTTTTGGATCTATTGTTTATAATCACTTATAACGGATACCGAAACTACCGGATTAAGTTTATGTGCAGTTGCTTCTGGAGGTGCGGATGTTCCTGGTGCATTTTGCTCTGGACTGATCTACAATATGCTACCCAGGGATAGCAATACAATTAGTAATCATGGGGTCTGTACTGCATTGCTCTCAATAATTGTTAGAGGGCTGTGCACCAATGCATAAACAGGCACTCTCTGCCCTCTAGTGGAAGTTGAGAAGTGCATCCAACTCTGTAAGAAGAAACAGCAAACAGGATGATTCAGTCTGACATTGTGAAATATCACACCTGTTACAGAGTTTGATTTTATTTCAAATTACAATTAAATATTACAGATACAAATGTATTAGTATTATTGCTGGTATTTGAATTAGTGTAATTATTGAACCAGTTCAGAAAAGGTAAACAGACAATATGAGAATCAGATATATTGTATAAAATATATAGGATTATATAAGACTGCTGAACATTGATGTTTTTTTAAAACCATAAACAATAAAATGTAAAAAAATTAAATAAAATAGGATCATACAATATTTATACCTGGAGACAGCCACAGTCTTCTACACATGAATAAATCTTTAATTTGTGAAAATGTCACTGTGCACGAAAATGTTTTTAGGGTGTGCACTAGTTTGATTGGTTTATTGTAGGATCTCTTCCGTTTGTCAGATATTTCTCAGGAAAGCTCTCCAAAGCCTTATTCATCTTGTTACTTAAGCAACACTGTGGCTTTCAGATGTAATCATTTATTCACAAACAAATCTGAATATATTTTGGATATTTCTTCATCTCCTGTCAGTGAGGACAAATCCAAAGAAATAGCCCAGCACAAGCAGGAAGGGGAAAAGTACACGGGGTTGGAGTTGTGTTGCAGAACCTCTTAGGCGGGTGTATATGTAAGGATGGTCCTAAAAATAAAAACAAAAGGACATCTGTCAATAACTGTGACAATATTACAGATCCGTACTTGTTTTGTACCATTTTGTTATGTAAAATAGAAATACACCTTTCTCTGCGGTTCTAAGAATTTCGACATAAGCATAATACTGTCAGCTTTCATTGCAAAATTACAAACAAGGTTCTTACCACTGGTGGACAATTAGCCTTTATATTTGTAAAGGTATCGAGTATGTCCTTTTTCCCTTCTGGCTGAAACTGAAATGAAAAAAAAAATAATAATAATAATAATAATTTTAGCTGTATCTCTTACTTGTATAAAATGTGTACCACATTACCAGCAGGTTTCCCACATCTCGCATGCTTATCAGGAGTTCACCAGTCCATGTCTTACCATATTGTTCCACAGCCCCTTTGCCATCTCTTCATGCCCCTTTATGGTGAAGTGGAAGCAGTCCGGAGTGAAATATGAAAAGTCAACTTTTCCGTCCTAAAGTTGAGATTACAAATTACATTTTAATAACCTCAAACCGGGAGCCTGTCCTTCCCAAATGATCTGCAATTTCTGGCACTACAATGGCATAGGTGCGGTTCTGTAAACAACAGATACAGTGTTAAAGGAGATAATAGCTGTGTGGATAAAATCTGAGGAGTTGTCATGGGTGTTGAAAAGTCGATACAGAAATAATTCATTCTGAAATCTCATTCATTTGTATTTATGCCTTGCAGCACCTCCTTGTCCAACTGCAAATCTGATAGCGTCACAAGCGAGACATTGTATTGCACATTAGAGAACCCTACAAACTAGCACTCCTTTGAAGGTAGAGATTAGGCTTTACCGGAAGCCGTGGAGGCACTGCATTCTTTGCGTAAGGCTGGAGAATGTCAGCAAAATCATCCCGTTTGTCATATCTGCCGGATGCTATCAGTTCCTCCATTTTCTTCTGTGGAAAAAACACAACATGCACATGTTTTTTCTCTAATTTGTAAAATGCCATATATTATAAGAGAGCTATACATTTTAGCTTGCCATTTGCATTAGTTTAGAAATGTCCATATTCATTAAATACCTGTAGTAAATAACCACTAACAAAAATGAACAACATACTAGTCATTAACAGTTATTAAACTAAAAATAATGTCCCTAAAATAATGCAGGACTGCCACAGCAATTCCAACTATTGTAATTCAGTTTTTTTACATTTTAGTTTCTGAGATAGACGAGGTCGAAAACATGCTGTGAGGCCCTGGAGACTACCTTGGTCCTTTTTTTTATAGTACATCTTTATAAGACAGGTCCCTGTAGACCAGACTGTTTTTGTGAAACCTTTTAGTCAGATACACCAGTTTAATAAAAAAAAAAACACCCTGTCATTTTACTCTGTCAAAATAGATGAAGATTGTTCTTTCCTTTCATGGTTTGCAATCATGTACAACAGTTTTTTGTGTGTGTGTGTGTGTGTGTCCCTATCACTCATAACTGACAACTTCAGATAGTCTCTCCCCCAGCCCCAGCCCCAACTCACACAGCCTTGATAAAATCAAACCGCACTGCAGACTGTACCATCCAGTCAGCAAGCGTTCCAAACACACTAACCTGGAAGACTGAATTCATCTCAATAAGCTCCTTCAGTTCTGTGGAATTGTCCGGTGGCAAAATCAAACACGAGCAGAATGACCTGAGGAAATAATATATTTGACAAAACAAAGATTAGGGATGGCTAGGCATGGAATACAGGGCAGCAAGCACATTCACACTTCCATACACTGCAACCATGAAAGTTTCACACAGAGTAGTTCTGCTCCAGGTAATATAATTGATAGAATATCACCATGGTAATAAATAAATTTCAAACTACTTAGAGTACTTTTATTGTCTAACTAGGCCCATAAGCAAACCAGGGCTCCACATTCAAGGTTTATTTGGGAATAAATAAATACAATAAATTATAGAAAAATCTTTTAAAAATAAAAGCTACGTTTTACACACACACATATATTTTTATTTTTAATTTCTACTTAAAAGTTGCGACTGCATTTTTTTCATGTTCTAATTCCATCATTCTCAGTGGTTCTCAAATATTCTCAAATATTGTGCCATAGACATATGTAATGAAAACTACAATCAGCCATGGTGTCAAAAGAGCAACTCCAGAACTCAGGTGAAAGAAAGTTGAGACAGTAAAAAACACAGTATTTCCGTAAACCCAATCAGAACCACTCAGAATATTTGTAAAGGTACAGTAAAGAAAAAAAAAAAGCTAAGAATGAAATTTCAAACTACTTAGAGTACTTTTATTGTCTAACTAGGCCCATCCTAAAATCTCTGGCCAACTTTAACAGGAACCTACCTTTGAAGCAAACAGCCTAAGGTTTCTTTTTTGAGGTCCCGAAGACCCTCAAGAGGCAGGATCTCGACGAGATTCACCAACATCCTCGGCATCTGTGAGAAAAGAGTTGAGGGGCTGTGAATAATGAACTCCAGATGTTTCATTCAGAAAACAGACTTCATTATAATGCGCGTTCTAGAACAAAAGGTAAAAACAACTTGCAGCAGTATAAATATTAGTCCGCCTAAGTGGATTAGCTCTTTCCCATCCATGAACAGTATGTAGGCTTAAAGGCGTCAAAAACAGTTTTGGTCTGTTTTGGTTGCAACACGGTCTCATTGTGTGCTGGTGTCAGCTCAGATTGGCCCCCTTTAAATCTGGCCTATCCTGACCAATTTTCAGTTTCCTAGACAATGTGCCCCCCTGTAATTATATACATTAAAATCAGCCCATCTATGACCCCCCCCCCCCCCCCCCCACACACACACACCCCTTAGATTATTTGTTGAAAATGTGCTCCCCCTGTGTCCCCTGTATTTAACTATTCAAGTGAAAGAAAAAAAGAATAATAATAATTGCATTTTCTTTTAATTCAATATTTTTACCTAGTACCCTTTGTACCAGTGTTCTTGTTTATTGTGTTTCATAGATAAAAGTTCTATAAAGAGGTATTTAGTTTATATAAGAATTATACAGATTAAGCAGTAATTTCTGACTCATGCACGCTTAACTTAAAACATTTATATTACATAACACAGGATGATAAAAAATAATGCTTTGATGGCTGTTTTATGATTAGTTACAAGTTTGTTTGGGAACACTACTATAAAACATTTGTTTTATTGACATGTAAAAACGAACTACTGTAGATCATTAATGCATTTTTGAGAAGTTTACTTTCTTTCATTGGAAAAGCACAAAGAGCCATCTCTCACTGAAGGGTAAGACTTGGTCCTGCTATTGGAACTTACAGCCACTAAAGCCAGTTGTCAAAGCCAAAGGTTTAGCAGTACCAAGTTCATTCATTTGTATGGCATGTCTAAGTGCTAATGCATTTAACACCTTGTGTTATCTACCTGTCTCAAATCAAACACAGTAAAATATCTGATTAAATTATAAACTTGTGATTAAGAAAGTGGACAATTTAATTGTAAAGAGCAGATTATCACACTGTACTGTACTAAACATGCTTCCAAACAATACTAAAATAAGCTAATATTGCCCATTTAGCTTCTAAGCACCTAACAAATCAGAGGCTTAAGCAACACCTGAATCCCTATTAAAATGTAATACAATTATCTTGCCTATGTTGCTGTTACCCATTTAGCTTTCAAAATACTGGGGTGTGGAGATACAAACTGTAACAAAATGAGCTCAGAGAAATATGACAGGCAAAGCTTTATAAGCAGGCTATGAAGCCAAGCTTTTTCATCTAGGTTAAGACACAAGATTGATTTCCTGGTTGTCATATGCATTCAAACACAAAAGTATGTATAATAATAATAATAATAATAATAATAATAATAATAATAATAATAATAATAATAATATTAATATCACCATACTTCTTCATAGAGCATGTCCAGGGCAACAGTCAAATTATGAATGAAACTCTCCACTGAAAAAAGAGTCTGTGGAAAAAGAAAGATCCATTCTTGTAAATGAAATGAAATGCTTTGTTATTAAAAAAAGTTTTAGAATCAGGAGAATAAAGTTGCAGATAACACATTCTTTATTCAGACAAATTAAGATTTTTGAATATGAAACAAACCGGTTTGACTATAAAAAGCAAATGAATGCTCATTCAGAAAGCATACAAGAAAAAAAAGAAAAGGGATTTTTTTCTCTAAATGGAAAACCTATAGTACCTTGTTTTTACAGTAGTCACACAAGTCATTGTTTCCAATAAGAATGGTCAACAGTTTCCAATCCTCATTATAGTTCATCCCCTAAAACGAAACGAAATAAACAATAGTTATGATTTACTGTCTCTGGCATCCCCAGTACAGAATTGCGGAAGCAACTCTATCTACTGTGTGCTGTTATAAGGAAAGCAGGGGTTTAGCAGCACAGGAGGGAAACGGACTACATCCATTTGTGTACCTGCTCAACTAATAATCACAAGAGTGGGGTACTTACTGAGAAGTTTTTGAAAGTGTCAATCAGGTGTCTGGTCTGGTCTGGAAACTCACTGTAAAAATATGAATCTGTAGTAGTATTGTTATAGGAACTCTATTACTGAAGTACTGTACATGTTTAATAGTCTATTATCATTCTGTACCTACGTCAGACTGTAGTTAATAAGCTTTTTAAAATTAGAGAAGGTCAGTGAAGTAATGAAGTTACTGGTACACTGAAGAAAGTTCCCTGACACCTGTTCTGTCCCTCTCATATAAGCAGCTCATACACAGTTATCTCCATAGGAGGCTATGTGGTCCAGTGGTTAAAGAAAAGGGCTTGTAACCAGGAGGGCCCCGGTTCAAATCCCACCTCAGCCACTGACTCATTGTGTGACCCTGAGCAAGTCACTTAACCTCCTTGTGCTCCGTCTTTCGGGTGAGACATAGTTGTAAGTGACTCTGCAGCTGATGCATAGTTCACACACCCTAGTCTCTGTAAGTCGCCTTGGACAAAGGTGTCTGCTGAATAAACAAATAATAATAATAATAATAATAATAATAATAATAATAATAATTAGTCCCCTACTGTACATGCCCCTTACAAGATACCATCAACCAGAAATAGGTCTGAAAAATACTAATAAGGCAGTTGCTGAAAACAATTAAAAAAACTGGTAAGATAATGTAAATCATTATAGAGAATGGCAATGCACTAGAGTTAAGATTAATACAGTAGAGATATTTTATCACAGTACAGTGTATGCCCTTTAACAGTAATAAGCAACCATCATACAAGTACTGACACTGCACATTTGACCTTTACATTTTATCAGTTATACAACACTATAATTCACTTCCATATGCAGCAAACATTTATAGACTATACAGTTTAATGAAATAGACTAATAACTGAAACAAATCCTTGATTCATATTGCATTACCTTATCATTAGCTGGATAGCTTCATTATTACAATAGTCATAGCCTTGTGAAGCCACACATCTGAGAGTGTGGACAAGAATAAATGCATTACTTTAAGAATTACAAAAATGAAATACTTCTTTTAAATGAACCCATGTGTTTGATATTGACAGACGTGTATTATCTGTACATGCTTATTTGAGTCACCGCTTAATAAATCAGACACTTACTATGTATTGGCTCCAGTGACTGCAAGGTTAAAGCCAGTTTCGTTCAGCAAAGCTGGTTTTGAATTTAATGTAATCTTAGGAGCGGGGCCAATAACGTCAGGGTTAAAGACTTTTATAATGTCTAGACAATGAAAAGGCAAATAATAAAATAATAAAATAAATAAATAAATAATAAAAATTTACATATATATATTAAAAGTTACATTAAAACCCACTAAGATAAGAAAGCTGTTTTCAATTAAAAGTATGTTTTCAGTCTTGACTTACAAACTGTAACAGTCCCAGCTTCCCTGATGAAAGAAGGGAGGGCATGCCATAGTTTAGGGGCTCTGTAAGTATTAGTTGTCGTACCAGTGACTTACTTGCAAGGGTAATAACATCTTCATATGTCCCGTAGCCTCCAATGCTAAAAGGAAAAAAAAAACTGTTGTTATACGTAATTATTATATAAGGAATAAAAAAGACACCCAACTGTGCAGTCCAATAACCCATAATGCATTCCATATGAAAATGTTGGCTTTTAAGGCTGGATTGTAGCCACAACATGCACCAGAGTGTGCTAATTACAGTGTAACTTGTGAACAGACAGATCTCATCCCCATTGAGGTATTGTGGCACACTCTGCATTACCTCCATGAAAGTTGCCGGTACTCAAACGGAACTCCTAACACATTTGAAGCATTCTCAGCAATCGCAGTCTGCAATGAAACACACAAAAAAAAAGGATTTAGCAGCGGAGTTCAACAGAATACAATAATTATCTCTTTTGTAGTCCATTGAAGCTTTTATTGCTAAATATTACTGAATTTTATTTTTTTCAAGTCAGACTTTTTTTGAAAGCAAGGACAATGTTTTTAAATCGATATTTTTGTTATCTTAAAATACCCCCAGGAGCTTGGTACCTTGACACATGAAAACTCAATTCAATGCTTATAGTGCTAGCCACTTACAGCAGTTTATGACATGTATATGCTATAACAGCTTCAATTGCAAAGAAAGAAAAAATATATTTACATACTATTACATGTATAAGTAAAGGATATTTTACCTTGAACATGGTAAATATTCAGAGCAAAGACAGCCAGAAGAATTAGGAAGCACCCCATGGTCAGTTATATGAGAGGTGCAATCTTATCAGCGGTGGGTCTGCACTTTCTGGAGCTGTGGGAAATGTTAGCTCTTATACCTGTAGGATGGACGAATGCAGATCGTCTTCTATTGGCTACTGTTATCTTTCACCCTTGACAAGTATGTGACAAAGTTCACATGTGATTAGATTAATAGGGTTCATACACAATTCAAAGGAAAAAAAGACAAATTTGGAGTCAATAGACCATGGGTGAATTCATAAAAATCATGAAAAAGTAAATACTCATGACCTACATACACAGAATAGGACATATATTATTTTTCCAAACATCTTAGTATCAGATTCGTAGATACTTAAAAATGCCTGACCTGAACCCTGTGAATGGAGCTGGATCTCTATAGTCCCTTCCTGATGCTTTGACATTTTTTTTTTTTCCCCCAATGAGAAAATGCTTCTATACCGAACAGACATTGCGCACAGTATTTGGCACCCAGACATAGTGGGATTAAAATCTACATTTATGGGCCAACAGATTTTCTGACAGATGAGTTGTAATGGTTCATAACAAGGCAAAGGACGCCACCAAGAAGTAGCCAGAGAAACAAAGGACTAACCAAAGATACGAATTGATGTGTGAATAAATTGCTTAGTCAATGGCACAAAGAACAGAGATCAAAAGCTGGAACCATGTGAAACGTCTTCAGTGTTCAGAATTTGTAGTTGCGATTTGTTTTCAAACACACCAACCCCTTGCTCTGCAGTGTAACAGAAAGTATTGTACACTGATGAAAGGTGCAACTAACATGCAAATATAAAGAAAAACATTGTTTCTTACAACTGCAGAAGACAATTTTGAAAGTGAGTGTTTGAGCTGTATATAACAGTTAATCTAATATTAAGTATCAACTCTTCAATAAAAATATCATATATACCTAGAATAACACAGTAAAAAAAAAAAAACCCTTGCACAATTTCTGATAACGTTTTTGATTTCAATTTCCTGATACAGTTACACTAAATACAAAATCATTGCAAAATGTAATGTGTATTTTTAGTTTCATACCAGCTACTGGAGAATTTCAGGACTGGTCTGTCTCTCACTGCCTTCCGCTGCCTTCTCAAGACCCACCTGTTCAGAATGCACTTGTAGTTCCCCTGATCTACCCCTACAGTGCACTGGGCTTGCCTGACCTAAGCACCATGTTACTGGATTCTCAGCTAAAGCACTATCCTTCACTTCATTACTATTCTGTCATTGTACATACAATTTGTTTTAATCATAAACTTGCTACTTCTTAGCTCATATTGTATTCTAGTAGCATTTGCACTTACTGTAAAATACACCATTTAAATATTGTTTTGGCCCTGTAATACCTGTAAGTCACCTTGGATAAAGGCATCTGACAAAATAATAATACAAACGGAAGGAAAAAAAGAAAACGACAGTTTAATTACATTTAAGTCTGTATTTTGGTAATACAGCGTTTTCTCAAATTGCCATTCTGATATATTTAACTCCAGTCTGTACTCTACACCTTATTAACAACATTTGTACACAATGTTACACTGCAACAGCTGTTCTATTGATTTTACACATACAGATTTTATATTTACAAAATAGATTTTCTTTTTGTGTAACTAAACCCCTTAAAAACCAAACTCAAGATGTTAGTCTATTTGTAGGCTGTCATGGATTTGCTATAGACATGTTGTGGGTAAAATTAAAAAAAAAAAAAAGAAAGAAAGATGTCAAAGGGTTAAGTACTCCCAATGGACATAATTGGAGATGCAATTCTTCCAAGACCAATACTGTTCAATGCATGGAACATTTAACTACATTTAAATACGCTCAAGTCTTAAGCACAAGCTTTACATTTAATTGCTGTAAAAAAAAAAAATAATAATAATATGCAAACATCCCCATGTCCATTACTAGTTAAACTCACTGAGAGGTCGGGAAAGGGGCGGTGATGACATTTCTTCAGGAAATGTCTCTACACACCCACACACCCACACACACACACACACACACAAACACACACACACAGAGCTGATTATTGTATGAAACAATGGGCTCAATTCACAAAGAAAAACATGTGATGTTGCAAAACAAGAAAGAAACAACTTTACCTTATATTAAACTTTCCTTCCTGGTTGTTTATTATCAGTAAATTGGGATTTTTTTGATTACCAAATGGTATTTTTTGTTTTATTTTTTTATTTTTTTTACATTTTAACTAACTCAATCCTCTTATCTTAAGACAGATTGTATCCCTTCTTTAATTACAGCAAGCTTTTCTTTAGTTAAGACATCTAATAGTTTGTTAAACTGCAAACTGCTACTTAATTAAACAAAAATCAAACCAGCATATATTTTAATCTAGAAATAAAACATCATAGGATTTTGCTGGGTACTAGAACTGCAACACTATGACTTGCACCAGCTTTCAAAAAAATGCTCCCTGGGATTAAATTACAAATTCACTCAAAATGATAGATCAGTCATAACATCACACACATAGCATTCAAGATATGTCTGCAACACATACCAGATAGCTAGTTTCAGAAACCTGCTAATGTGGCCGAGTACAAATCCTACACATGGATTGGATGGTAAAGTCACACATCTGAAAGGCTGAACACATTTTCAGACAGTTTGGTTTTAGATTTTATTTAATAGTTTTATGAGGAAAAGGGTGGAGAGCAAACACCTTTCATTTAGTGTTACTTGGCACAGTCGTGACTTCTTGAAGTTTAGGTTTCCTTATAAACTATTATTTGAGACTTATCTTTTCAGTAAACGTGGGTTACCAGTAGATGAAAGAATATGGAACACTATTTTCCGATAAAGTGATTTAATGTTAAGCAAACCATGATGTATTAAACGAATTTGCACTGTTCATTTAACTTTTAACAATTTAGTGGTGGAAGCATTATAAAAAAAATTATAAATTCACCTAATGCGAGTATAATCTTGCAACCATGTTGATTATAGTGGTAACATTTCCATTAAAACACCTCTAAGGGGAATGTTCACAAGCCAGGTTACACAGGCAGCACTCTAGAAGGAATAGATTACTGAAAAAAAAATCTCTAATAAATTATGAGTTCCAATTGGCTACTCCAGTGACCTATCACTGATAAATGTGCCTGGTTGAAGAATTAACACATCCAATGTCTATCTCACATTTCAAAGACATGTTAAACCACCCCGAACTTAAGACTTCAATGCAAAGTTTCCACAGGTCAGCAAAAAGGATCAACTGGGGTGACACAAATGAAAAGTCCTGTACACAAGATGCACTAACTGTATGTGAACTGTGTTTCTGAATACAAGGTTGAGCCTGCTAATGTATTGGAGAGACACCCCTCCCACCCAATTTAAAAAAAAACCTGTTGCAAATGAAGAAGCAATCCAACCCGCTCCACATTTATAGAAACATTTAACAGCTGTGTAACAGCATTATACAATCAGAAGCAGGATATCTGTCATAAGTGGAGGGGGCAGGTGTGTTCAGAACCCTATGTGCACAATTTCTGCAAAATGAGGGTTCAAGTCATGTTGGGATCCTTTTTATGCTGCTCCAAAAAGAGCCAGGACAGCCTCTGGATTTCTGTGCAATACAGGCTTTAGGAGAAGTCTGTTAGCCAGAAAGCCATTATAATGGAGGGTCAGTGAGGAGGGAGGGCAGTCCGCTTATTGCTCCGGCTCTCGCTGCTCTCCTTGGGGCCGCTGTGGGGCTGCAGGTCTAGGAACTCCCTGGTGCTGTCTCTGCCTGTAAGCAATGACGGTCCCCAGGAGTAAGGCAATGATTGTCATGAGGTACAGGTCCCACTCTGGCCCCAGTAACTGGTCCAGGTCAATCTGTGACATAAGCTCCTGAGCCTGAAATAAACCCAAAGTAAAATTCAATTAAAGGAAGCAAGAAGAAATGGGGAGAAAAAAGCACAGTAACTAATTAACCCAAGAACTTCTGATACTGCTATTATGTATTTTATGGCTTCCAACATTTAAAAAGGTTTTCACTGGTATACATAAGTAACAAGAAGAGCAATTAAAACAACCTTGAAATACAACACTAATAGCATTGCTGCTTCTTGTTCTTTAATAATAAGCTTCCAAGAATACAAATTCTGAAAATGATTGAAGTGAAAGAAAAGCAGTGGGCACTTACATTCCTGACACTTACGTTCATTTCTTGTAGATACTGGAGGGAGTAGACCAGTCCAAGCTTGCAGAGTGCTAAAAACACAGGGACCTGCGCATCCGGACTAGCCTCAGCTGCCATGTCATAGAAGCGCTTTGCAAGGTGGATATCCTGAAACAGAAGGAAATATGGTTTCAATCAAGACTACGTCAAATAAAGAAGATTTAACACAGCCTAAGAGGGTGCTGCAGTCCTCCCTGCCTCACCTGCTTTATTCCCAGCCCTTTCTCATGCATGTAGCCCAGGTTGAACATGGCTTGAGCGTTATGTTGCTGCTCTGAAGCCAGTCTATAATGAATAACTGCTGTCTCATAGTCCACATCTGTACCATAGCCATAGAAATGGTAATCTCCCAGCTTGATTCTTGCCACTGTGTATCCTGTTTAGAGTATACAGAAAAATAAAATGTTTGGGGTTATGATCTCGACCGCGATCTTCAAACTCACCACAGCAGTTCAATGTTGAAAGCATGTCTAGTGCACTTTTCAAGGCTGCCAGATATCTAACAGGTTCATAGCTTAATGTTATGACGGATTGCTTGGATCACTGAAATGCACTCTCATTAATTTAAATGAGTCTGTATATATACACAATCCATGACCACAGCTCCACATCTTTCACCATTAAAATAGAAAAGCCCAAGTCCTCACCCTGGGCAGCGGCTCGGTTCCAGTGCAGGAGGGCTCTGGGGAACGTCTCATTTTCACTGAACAGTTTTGCTTCTCCTGCTTAAAACAGCAGACAAGGGAAAAAGACAAAGTTTACTGCCTGTAAATCACATGCATGTGAAATTAAATAAAGATCATTTAATGTGATATGATTTATTTATATATATCAACCTTGATACATGGCAAACCGTTAGCAGGAAGGTGAATATCTAAAATGTATGACTAAAGAAACTAAATGAGGCGTCCGAAGGCTCCACAAGTGTGTTGTTTCTTTGGGTTTTGGCTTACCTTGATCCAGTATGAAGGCCACATTGCTCTGTGCCACTTCATATCCTTGTTCAGCCAACAGAAGGTACTGCACCACAGCCAAGTCAGCTTCCCCTTCTTTGTAATGGCTGTAGGCTGTCATCATCCGTTCAGACCAGTGGCCCCGCTCACACACGTTCTTAAACAGCTTTAAAAAAAAAAAAAAAAAAAAAAAAAAAAAATACAACTTGAAATTGTATTAAAGTAAAAGAATGCTGGTTAAATTTATATCTAAAAAAAGATAAAAAGGTGGTTCAACAATGTTTTTTAATTCTTCCATTCCACAGAGAAGACAAAGGGCTCTCTCTAGTGTTTAACTAAATTATAGCAACTTATGATTTCTTAATTGTCATGAAAAATATCAAGCTAAATTCTTTTTTTTTCAAAAACTGAAATTGACATGTTCATTTATTATTATTATTATTATTATCATTAAATGGGAGGGTGCAACTATTTAACCATCTTATCACCAGGTCACGCATGTCATTAAAATATAGAACCACAAAACTGCAAATAAAGCCTTGCTCTGCTGCTCACCTCTACGGCAGTATGGCAGGACCTCATCACACCCGTGCCAGTGGCATGCATCTGAGCCAGGTTGTAGAAGGCTAGGATATGCCCAGCCTGAGAAGCCAGGTTAAAGTACTTCAGCGCCTGCTTGTAGTCCCGCTTTACACCTATACCATCTGAAGGAACAAAAGAATTCAAGACATTTTAAAACGGCAAATAAAATCTGAAAGGTATTCACAAACCTATATTACATTTCTTACAGGGTACTGTTAAATCTATTCTTGTTAACCTCCCCAAAGCCCCACAGAACGTTTCTTACTGTAGTACATGGTTCCCAGTTGGAGCTGCCCATCCACCCAGCCCTGCTCGGCTGCTTTCTGAAAATACTTCAGTGCCATGTCATAATTCTGCAATAGAACATACAGCAGTGTGTGAACAAAACACAAATTTGAACATTGCATTCCAGATCAAATGGGCCAAGGGGAGCTTTTGTTAGTGAATTGTTTAGGACTTTAAGAATCAAACGCATTACTACTTTAATGAATTTTAATGTATGCAATACGCACCACTGGAACTCCCCTGCCATATAAATAAGCCATTCCCAGTCCACTCTGTCCAACCGGGTTACCCTGAGAACAAACACAAGGAAGGTTATTATATGCACGGAGTTTGGAAAATGTGATAAGTGAGACTATAGGTTTAGTGATTTACAGTCAATTAAAATAAATCGGGAGGTGTCTTTTGTCAGCCTAATAATGGTAGCTTCAAGTCATGTTATGTGGAATATATAATGTAAATCATAGGTTATTTTTTTGAAGACGTCTTTTCGCAAGTTTTAAAACAATACTATAAGTTCCCTTTCAACATTTTCGAAAAATTATACAATGCAGGTTACAAAGGGAACTGGGTGTCAATATTATATACCGTTTAACTCGGATGGGAGAGTCCTCATCTTTGTGAAGTGAATGAACACAATAGAGAACATGTTTTTTTCCCATTACTCACTAAGTCTGCTGCCTTCTTGAAGTACTGCATTGCAGTTTCATTGTTTTGAGGTAAAGAATCGCTACCCTCAGAGTACATCTGAAAAAAAGTCAGAAGTATACATACTGAACAGGAAAAGTAACAACAGATATATTAGGAATTTAGGTGAAGCACAGCAGTGCTCATTAAATCCAACTGTTTTTGAACAAACTATTCCAGCTTTTTATTCATGCAAGTATAAAAACAGAAAGAAAAGACAATTAGCTTGAAAAAACAGAACAAAAAGAATATGGTACCTTTCCCAAAAATGCCATAGCATGTGTATTTCCGGCATTAGCTGCTTGATTGAAGTACTCAAAGGCCCTCTAAAAAATAAAAATAAAAAAATAAAAAGAAATTACATAATAGAAGAAAAAAGGTGGTCAAAGGCATTTTGTGTGTTTCCTTTCATTATGAAACAGAAAAATGATTTCCTTTTTAATGTGCACCATTATTTTAACAAGTTTTCACACACTGTAAAAGAATGTATACATGTTATATATGAGCTGAGCAGGATACACTCTCTAGTTTATTTTCATGCATCTCAGGCCCTGTCTGCAAGAAAGGAACAACACTTGTGTGCACAGATATATCTTTCCAAATTGAAAAGTTAAGCAGAGAGTTTTGCTATGTATCTCATAGAAAATGTTACATCATACCTCATGGTTTTGTTCCACACCACGACCTCCATGCAGATGCAACTGTCCAAGACCAACCTGCACAAAATGGATAACAACTCACATGAAATCTCAAGGCCCAGTTTTAAAAAGCATATACATGAATAATGCTTCAAACACAAAGCCAGTACACTGGCAGTGTGGCAGCAGCAGCACTGTAAAATTACTGCCACAGATGTGCAAAATGTTATGATCACCACGACTGAACTCCTAACTCCCTCCCCAGAAACAAAGGGTTTAGCTCTTCCTTTATACAGATGGCCACTACCCAATTAGCACTCAATTACCTAATTGGGGAACGGCCACACTTGTGATTGATGGCAGGGACAGAACTAACCCCATCCCTGCCAACCTTACATTCCCACACACATTTATACAAGCAAGGCTTTTGCCCCGCCACAGGGATCTTAAATAGTATAAGCAATGGTAGCAGTTGAAACTGTGGTTAGAATTTAAGAAATAAAGCAAATGACACTGTGACCAAATACAATACTCCTTTTTTTAAACTTAAAACTTAGCAGATGTCTTGTTACTTACTGTGCCTTTGAAATATAAAAAGTATACAAAGAGGACATTTTCTGTTGTACTAGCTGCCTGCTTACCTGAGCCTGCACATCCCCCTTTTCAGCCAGAAACTGGTAGTATTGGATCAGATCCTCTTCCAGCATTCCACTGGCCACGCCAGGGTTCTCCACTTCATCCAGCAGGCGGATCCGCTGAACCACACTGCCTCCTGTCAGGGAGATGTCACTCGCCACTGTGGGAAGCACACACAAAGCAAAACCTTTTTAGAAGGATTCACTTTAGCAGAACCAGTTAGCTCCTGAGCAAGTGGCAAACCACGTTTGTGGATGTGATAAGAACTCTTAATTCAAATCTATTCTCACCCCCATCCCCTCCAACAACAAGGCTAAAGAGACACAGTTACTTAAGTAATATGCTGCTTACCATGGTTCGCTACAAGTCGATAGTGTGTCAAAGCAGATTCACAGCTCTGAGGGACTCCTATTCCACCCCAGTACCTGTATCCCTGAAGAAGTGGCAGAATTAATAATCTTCAACACTGAATTGAATTGCAGGTAGGCAAGCCAACAGTTCCAAACGATAACTTGATACTAAAATCAGGGACATCTAAAACCTGGTGTTTTAACTTACCAGGATCATGTGGGCTATCAAGTTCCCTCCAAGTGCTCCAAAGGTGTAATAGACCAATGCCTGCCAAAAAGCAAAGACAGATCAAGCATGTGCTATAAAATGGTTTATATTTACATTTATAAAGAAGTATTCAATGCACATATACCTTAGCTTGACTTGAGTTAACTCCTAGACCAACAGCATGGAGGAATCCAAGCCCCTAATGAAACAAGACAATTAAAAAGCCACTCTTGGTGATTTGGCCAGCATAACAAATCTCAGTCACATTTCAGTCTTTCAGAACATCTCCATCATCTCATCAAATGTTTAATGTTGTTGAAGCTGACACCCTGGGATCCTTCAAGAAGCTGCTTGATGAGATTCTGGGATCAATAAGCTACTAACAACCAAATGAGCAAGATGGGCCGACTGGCCTCCTCTCGTTTGTAAACTTTCTTATATTATGTTACAAAATAAAATGAGCACTGACATTTCAAGTCCTGTACAGGAAGTGTGCTATCATTTTTAAACATCTACACTAAGTCCACTTTAATCTTATGTCAATGAAAAAGGACTTTTAAGGATTTGAAAGCTTGGTTCCTATTCAAATAGGAGGGAAAGGGCACATTTTCTGAACGGAATAAATCAATTAGAACAGCATAATCCATCAAGAAACTGCTTTGTACAATAATTAACCTGCTTTCCATTTTTTCTCTTTACTTTCATAAAATTTGCCCTCTCACACATAGGTATATACGCCCCATTGTGTTTTCTACTTGTATTACTTAAATAATGTAAGGCTTCATTTCCTTTTTTTTCCTGTAAAGCGTTGTTTATTCTCTGGGCCAATATGACGAACAGAATTAACATTTCCTTTTATGAACAAATTATTTACATTAAAAATGAATGATCTGACTAAAGATGTTCAAATGAGTTGAATAGTATGGAGTAATCCAGCAAGGCTTACCATTACTAACACATTCAGTTTAAGTTAAAGTTAGCTGTACATACCGTTTGAGCTTTGGGAGACCCCTCAATCAGCAGCTTCTCAAAGAGTTCCCTGGCCTGATGGGTATTCTGTGTCATATAATCTCCAAACAGCATTGCGTATGCCACTTTCTCCATTGCCTTGGTGTGACCCATCTCTGCAGCTTTCATCAGAATACTGTATCCCCTGCAGAAAAAAAAAAGACACAAAATACATACTCATACAGAAGCAAGCTAAACTATTGGTAAATGTTGCAAACGTAATTCCATTTGGTGTCAAATTTAACATGTGTGTATGAATGTATTTCAATTGGAAAGCGTAGGACTAAACAGTGAGAAGATGCTTACTCTTTCTTTTGGCTGGTCTTGCTTGTTCCATTAATGATCTTTATCGCTGTCTGGTAAAGGTCCTCGGCCTCTTGAGCCTGGCGTCTCTGCTTAGCCTGGTCTTCAGCTGATAGGAAAAGAAAGCCCATGAAACGGGAAGACTTTCCACCAGGATTTGAAAACAGAACATGGTGGAAGCACTGTATTTAAAGTATTATTCCTGGTATTCAATTCTAGCCATACCGTCTGGCAATGGCACCTCAAATTGCACTCAGCTGAGTGCAATACATACAGGTGTGACATACTTTTAGTCTTTTTTTCTGTTATAAAATGTACTGTACCCAGACTGCCTGCACTGTACCACATTTTTCCCCCCACTGTCTGACCGGTTATCCTTTTTTGAACAACTTGTAAACTTGTTAAAGGAATTATGCAACAAGCAATGGTTATGTGAAAAAGATCTATACCTGTGGTTAAATCAATGTGGCAATAAAATGGTTAATTTTATACAGATGTAATTCTACAGAGGAAATCAGATTTGTATTTATTGATGCATTTATACAATACACTTTTACGTCGCAGTATATTTCACAGTGTTTTGTTCACTGTCTTCAAGGCTCAGGCACAGAGATTTGTCAATCTGTTTAGTATAAACTTGGCATAGCTTGTCGCCACCACTAAAAAACATTTTACTTTCACAGAATCCCCATTTCTTGTCTCTGTCGTAGTCGTAGGTAGTTGAACACCAGAGCCTGCCATCTCCTCGTCCCTCTGTGGTACACACTGTGAACTCTTTACCCAGGAACAAATAGGGAAAGAAGCAGGGCTCGCCATCAGCTGTGCCCCCAACCACTCTCTGCACTGAAAGGACAGAGATAAGAGGTAAAGACAGTGTCCCTGCTTTGGGGATGAAGTGCAGTAACAAGGGGAGGGGAATGGAATGCCAAGCTCATACACAGAAGCCTGACCAGCTTGGCTAAGGGAAATGCCTTTTAAGCTCCTCTTGTTGCGCACTAGCTTAGTAGCCAGAAGGTTGCGAGTTCAAATCCCAAGATCCTCAATAATGTTGGGATATTTATTTCAGCACATCTTCAAGGACCAGCAACCATTCCAAAAGCAGTAGTTGGCAGCACAGCACCTGGAAAGCTGGCAAAACCATGCATAAGGCAACAGACAACAATGTTTCCCAGCCACTCGGTCAGAAAACAGTAGTTTTCCCAAGATAGCAAACAGTAGAGGCCCAGTTCTTGTTTGCTTGCATTATCAATGTAAATTATTTCAGCTAAATATTCAAGGGCACATAGTTTAAATAATATTAAAATATATATTTCCCTTTTTGTGCTACTTGAGTGCT
The DNA here is from genome assembly GCF_902713425.1 of Acipenser ruthenus. Taxonomy (NCBI): domain Eukaryota; kingdom Metazoa; phylum Chordata; class Actinopteri; order Acipenseriformes; family Acipenseridae; genus Acipenser; species Acipenser ruthenus. The sequence continues at coordinate 24,849,077 of NC_081203.1, forward strand.
GTTGTTCAAATAAAACAGCACTCAATGATTGCAAATATCACACAAAGGCAAGGGTGAGTTACTTGATTTAAAATATAAAAAGGGCATCATATAATCCTCCTAAATTGCACTATGTTCATTATTCCTTTTAATACTGTATATTACAGACAGAGCCTATGTACCACAACTGAGAGAAATGCAGCCTTACACTGGCACTCTCATCACAACAAAAACATTTAATTTTGTTTCTAGGAACATTCTTTTTTTTTTTTTTTTAACTGAAACCTTGAAACACTACAGTCACTCAGCAGGCAACAGGTGTGCAGAAAATAACAGAAATTTGCATTCTGCAATCCCTGAACCTATCTGAAAGTAGAAACAGGAGTTTTGTGCTGCAATAGCAAAATACACCATAATGCCGACAGCTGCTCTTACAAAGACAGGCATATAAAAGGACATGTTTTAAAAGCAGTCTATAATCATAGTAGATTTATTTTTAAAGCTAATAAGAGTTGAGTTTGGTTTGTTTACAGATGGCCCATCTAGCTAACGTTAAAACAGATTTTTAAGACATTAGGCTTTCATGTTGAAATTTAATGTGTAAAGTATACTCTATCCAAAAACTGAACCAAATATACTGTTAATACTTCAGGTTTGGGAATCCTGTTAAAAGACTGATCCTTTTGGCAAATTAAGGTACTGCACACCCACTAAACACTGTTTGGAGAAACTAAAGTTAAAGAAGTCTTAGGTATTTACATGCTTTCTGTTTTTCTTCAGCATCCACAGGCTCAGTGGGCAGGTCTTCAGTACCAGTCACATCTAATAGACTTGGTTCCACAGAGCTGCCCTCACCACCCCCTTCCGAATCCTGAGACACTTCTTCTCTGGGAAAATGCGCCTGCTCCACAACCATCCGGGTTCCAATGGGAACCTCTTCCTCTTCAGTGTTTGGACTGTGGAACGACGTCTAAGATCAATCATTTCATATAAAAAAAGAAAAAAAAAAGAAATGTTAGCATGCCAACTGTTCACAGCTTTACAAAGAGCAATTGTCCAGTTCGAATAACTAATTAAGGGCCCAGTTTGATTAACTTTTACCTTGGAAAAAAGATATGAAAATAAATTTTGCTGAAATTATGGAGAATATTTTCTTCTCCACAAAGAGGATCTCTCTGCTCTCTGTCCAAGTCTGTGTGATTCCTATTGGGATAATGGGATTTAAGGTGGCAACTGATATTTCTAACTTGCTGCAGAAAGTGTCTATATTTTTGATCTGCCAGCCTATTATTCCTTGGTAATGTATATATGTGGTTTTGACTTACCTTGCCTTCAGGAGAGTCATTTATCTCTTCCAAATCTGCACAAGAAAACAGATACATAAATAAACTGCCACTCAATAGTAAGCTACACAAATTAATTATAAGGCCACCAATCAAACAAAATCAGATTAAACATTTCAACCATAAGATGCAAGAAACGCCTCAATCACAATAGGAAAACTGGCATTCAAACTGTTCATAACAAAACTACAGATAGCCCCTTCCTGTTATACTTTCTGCAAGCAGAGTAAACCAATGAGTGACATGACCATCTAGGCCCCAGGGCCTGAAGGGGATAAGCATTCAAGATATGACGTTGATTATAGTCTGCAAACGTGTGTAATTATCGATTGCAGTGTATATTTGAAAAAATACAGTTTTTAATTATGTATAGGGTAGGATTTCTATTTATTTTATATGTTAGAAAATAAAACTCGCATTGCAGTTACCTTTATTGTTATTATTTTAGTAAGAGAAGCCCACTGTTATCACCTCGTTTATTAAGCTTAAACTAGTGCTAGTGCCAACAATGTATTGTTCGATATGCACCAAATCTTTTTTATTCACATTTTATGCATTTATAATACTAAAACATATTTTTGGTGACCACAGATTCGTAGAGTGTACCCTCTCTGGCTACATTTAATTAAAACACTACGTAAATACACAAGTACAACAAACACCACGCCGCAAGTAATCAGGAAACGTGTTCGTTACAACACTTTTCTAGAATATGCTGTTCATTTGTTTGATTGCGTGTCAGTCTCTTAAACACTAACGGATTTATGCAATTAATAATATGCACACTTACCAGCTGTCACTCCCTGTGAAACTCCCACCACCAACAATGTAAACAGCAGCCACTTCCTTCTGGTCATCATCTTAATACAACTTACTAAAAAATAAGTACACAGAAAGCAATGCAAACCTTACTAAAATCAAAATTAGTTTTAACTTCCCGCTCCACTAGTAATGAGAAATCACTCAGTCTTTCTTCTACACTTAACGATTGCAGTTCGACCTTTGTTTGAAATCAACCAGTTCGTACTTTAGGGCATGTTTCCCTTTGTTAATATACAAATAACATTAATATCCCTGACAATAACATAATCATCTTACTTGGAGCTTTAAATTCCTCATTTCCTTAGGTAAGACCCCATAACCCTCGGAAGACACTTCCTGCCCGTTGTCGTCAAACCAATCACAGCCCGAGATAAGAGGCTCTAGCCAATAATTGCCCATAGAGTTCAACTCTGCCCAATAGAATTTGCACACACAATTTTTTTTTTTTCTTCTACCTGTACTGAAAAACAATTGGCTACAAAATCGGCATACATGGCTCGTTCCCACTGGTTCTCAGAATATTATTAGGCCAATGGAGTTTTGTAACCAAAGTTACTCTGTATACATTCACCAACAGAGAGCCAGCGAGAGAGGTTAGATGAGGTGATTTTTATTTAGTTTATGTAAATATATGGCATTGAAAAATAATGTCGCGGCTCAATCCAGATTGCATCCAGACAGACTACTGTACTAAGGCCAACTCTTAGATTTTCTATCTGATGTCAGTAACATGTTGCACATGCACAATACTGCCAGGACTACACTGGTTTAACTCAGGAGTCTGTATTGTTATTGATCTAGACGGAATGTGACTGACCATTGATAAATACTGTCAAATTCCTTCTTGGAGGTTGGGGGTATTTATTTGCAAATGTAATTTCTCCAGAGTCCACAATGGCCCATATTTGCATAATTGTTCCTTGTTAAAATTTTAAAATGTGTTTAATCTCCGATACAGAAGTAGCTGTCAAACAATAAACCGCTATTGCCCTATATCAATTTCTGTCGTTTTCATCATGACAGGAACTCAAGACAGCTTCTATATAGTACTTAGTATTTAATTATTTAATTACATTTCACTATTTCGTTATCCTGCTTAGTTATATTCATTTATACCATTAAAATATCCATGATATATCCATTATATTTCATTATTATGCTGCTGCCAAGCTAGGCAATTTGTAATTTAACAATTAGATTTTTTTTAAGTGCTGTACTGTATTTATTAAGGAAACGAGAAGGAACGCGTTGGTTTGCTTTGGTTTGCTTCGGTTAATTGGTTAATTAACTAATACTTGTGGGATTCGGTTTCTAAGCAACCAAAAAGCGGTCAAACTTGTTAAACTTAAAATAAAGCTTACAACGACGATGTATATCAGATTTATGTTTTTATTCCCCCAGCGCATTGTAAATAAATAAATAAAAACACCAATTATGTACGCTACAGGTACAACGTGTAAACCTTAACAATGTATTTTTAGAGAGAAAACAAGTGTGAGGTATTTTAGAAATCCTGTTAGTGTTTTTAAACCCTACCCCTTAACTTCCTGTGAAAAATAAACAAATGGAGCTGGAAACAAGGGACCAGGAGAAAACCCAAACATGTACTCGTACTCAGGATTTAAAAAAAACAAAATGCCTGGAAGAAAAAGAAAATACAACACAAGGTTTCCTCCCGTAAGTATGACGTTAGGTTTGTTGCAGCGTATAGTGAATAACGAATTTTTGTGAAAAATAAAACAAAGCAAGATGCACCTTGCAGGGATTGGACAGGTGGCTTCGTTTCGATGCAATGGACACACATGCAGCCCAATAGTGTTACACAGTAATATCCAGGTTGCTGTACGTTAATTGCTTTGCAAGTCTTTACGCAGGCGTAAACCGATCATAACCGGCGAACCTCCCTCTTTCTCATGGTCACGAGTTTTGACATTTTAACAGTACCACTAAGTGAATGTTTTGTGGTCTGGAGAACTTCAGCATTTTGTGTAGTGCCTTATACCAAAATAGTTACAATATTTTTGTATTGTTTGAATATGCAATGTATAGCATTGTACTGTTGTAAATATGTAGCCTACCTACAGTATTTTAACACAAAATTACGTCATAGGACTGTGAGTAAGCCTCTCCTTATTGCTAAAACTATACATGGAAGAATTTAGGAAGACAAATATGTTTTTTACTGAGAGGTTTTTGCTTTATAAATTTCTACAGCTTTTTTTTCATAACAGTCTCGTATCAAGAAAATAATGCAAAAAGATAAAGAAGTGGGTAAGGTTGCAGCTGCTGTACCTGTTATTATATGTATCCTTTGCTTGAAAAGAAAGATCTTACAGTTACATAGTGAGTCACCGGAATATTGTATTCATGCTTTGGTTGAAGGCTTCAGATACTCAATCAATAATTCACCGTTTCTTGTTCATTAAATAGTTAATTGACTTAAAAATGACAATGTAGTCTTGTTACAAAGTTTTGATCCTAAGCACTGACACAAGACTGGTTTAACTGACCCTGACTAGCACTGATTTGTAATAATACTTTAAATATAGTCCAAAATTAGTGGTGATCTGGGTCTTGGTATGACTTCCTTTCACAGCTTCAAGACACCCAATGCACCCTTTCACCAGTAGGTCATTGGTTCAACTCATTGGCCAGTTAGCTTCACTCAGCAGGTTTTAAGGGGAGAGGGTTCCACTGCTCTCTCGGTTGCTTGTCCTTGACCCTGGGTTCAGCCAGAGCTCTGGAGATGTTTCTGAAGTCTCTTCTGACACAGACCAGTCAAATCACCCAGTCCAAACACACCAGAACCATGACCCAGGCGCACTTGTAAGTAATTTATTCTGATCACGCATTTCCACCTGGATCCATTTGCAGGCTGTGAAACAGGATCGGTAACTGCTTCTCACGCGGCCCAGAGTGGAATGGAAATAAAACATCATTCAAATCTGTTTAACAGCTTTTAATCTATCATTATTATTGGCTGAACAGTATAAATGTTTTTAATTGTATGCATGTAAGTAACCATCTACCTGGCTAAATAAAGAAATAGCAAAGAATAATCAAAATGCTTGTTGCCATGGTATCTACCAGGACTGTATTTTTGGAGCAAATCAAATTGGAGTAATTTATGTTTTTGACCATAAAGGAAGTTGTGCATGTCCCAAAGGATACCTTATTTCTAGAAATTAAAGGTACATGTCAATATCTTAAGTGGAGATGGGATATATTTTCAGGTTGTTTGGTTTTTTTGCACTTTTTTGGTGTGAAAACAAACACTTGGTAAATTGTCAAGCTCAAGTTAGTAACATGAATTAACAGTTGAATTTTGTGAAGCATGTTTTGTGATTCTAGGAGGCAGTGCATTAACACAGAGAAGAACTTTGATTTCCTGAAGGATCTGGCAGCTCAGTTACCAGCTCTCCGGCCCTCCCAGGAACAGGGCTTAGCCAAGGGAGTCTGGACAAGTCACAGGTGCGTGGATGACTAACTGCAGTTAACAGATGCCTCTCTTATTTAATCAAAATATTTAATTTACACCTTTGTAGAAATATCAAGACTGCTGAAAACTGAAACTACTCAGCTTAAGTTGTTTGATTGTGTTGTGTTTTTTTTTTGTTTTTTTTAAGTAAACTCAGTACTTTGCCATACTTCCACATATTATCTGTGTTTGGTGGTGGATATTTACATGGAGTTTCTTTCTGAAGCACTATAAAATGTCTTTGAAAAGTCCAGAGAAATCTCCAGCATATTCTTTCTCTCTGCGTTGACTATTGTCATAACACCCCCACATGTAAATATCCAAGCATTAAGTGAGGTTTAAAACGTATAAAAATAACAGATTACCTTAAAATAAGGCAGGCAAACTAAGAGATGGAATATATGGAGTCAATGTATTGCTTTGTCCCCTTTTAATGTCAACTTATTTTGATTCTCATGCTGGAAAAGGTGGCAGGATCTGGGACAGAAAGCCAAGCGTGGTCCAACATGGAAAGTTGGACCATCAAAAAAGGTTGGGGAATCTCAGATTGTTACTAGCCAAATGCAAGATTCCATGGAAACTCAGCCAGATTCTGATGTAAGCCTCAATGTCTGTCTCTCTGTCAGCCACAACACTTTTTTTTTGTTCTCCTGTATCCAGTTTAAAATCCAATTTGCTGTTTTGTTGATGTTGTGCAGGACTCTGAACCAGAGCTAGTAATCTGCCTGGATAAAGGGGAGTCTCCATCTCACATCAGTAGGTGGAACACACATTCTGGACGGTAAGCAATGCAAGCTTTTAATAATTATAACAGTAATAAATCACAAATGTGTATATTTTACAGTGAGTCCATGTTTTATGGTATTATATTTTCCCAGTAATAAGTTATTTCTCCTCAAAAAAAATGTCATCTTGCAGGTCAAGATCCAGCTATTTCAGCAGTTCTTGTACCCATAAGATCTTATCAAAATAATCAACAAAGAAGGCCGACACTAAAAGCTACTGGATTGCCAACTTTTAAAAATATATATAAATATGTATAAATATAGATTTATGCATATATAGATCTTTATTTTGATATTTAAAGTTTTATCTTAATAATGTTAATGTTAACAGTTTAAAAAATATGAATTAATAAGCTCCCACAGATTAAGGAGGCAAAAATTGTCAGGGACTGTTTCTCTTCACCACGCTACAGTGGACCCAGCATGCCAGGTGCTCGTTTAGCTCAGTGGCTTTTCTGTTCAGGGCTTGTAGCTTGCAGCTTGCTGACATCTGCTCGCCCACTGACTGTTTTGGGAATTGGGGTAAAATTATTGGACACACTGAATTTATTTATTTAAAAAAAAAAAAAAAAAACATAGAAAAGGAATCTTGTTTTTGAATGACTTTGGAGTAGGTTTTCAAGTTGTGATTGGCCTTCCCTAAAGTGTAATGTGACTACGCCTATGCTGAGCGACAATAGAATGAAAGTTTTAAAGGCCTTATTTATTCTGAAAAACAGTTGTGGCGTTATATATAATTTATTTAGTTATTTTTTATGTTTTCTTTTTTGGTTAAATGTGAATATTCATGGGCTGAGAGACATTAATATTAAGTTGTTTAGTTTTGCTTTCCTTAGATTTTAGAGGGGTGTGCAAATGATAAAATCCAGATTGGATCCCTGTTTTGTACAGAACCAATTTGCAAGCATTCATTGGATTAGAGAATATTAAAAAGTGATGTTGTAATATAAACAATTTTATTCTGGCACTGACAAGTTTAGTTAAATGTATAAAACACTTGAGATAAAACTGATGTTACTATGTTGTGAGGGGTATGTTGTTGGTCATTCACCGCATAACATTTAAAAAGCATCTTCAGATGTTCTTTAATTTCTGTTTTACATCTCCCTTACTATTTGTAATGGTATTTGCAATCATCTGAGTGGCTCTGTTGTTCCAATATTAATTTTTCTCTAAATATGCCTTTACCTTGCTTTGATCTGGTTTAAGCCTGTCCAGAGAATCCTAAGTGTCAGGCTTCCTCATGCCATCCAAATCGTCTGACAATGTGTTATTTCAACTCTGCCAGCCCCCCAGCTCAATTTCGGAGCAAGAGACCCCTGAACCACGCAGAAGAATTGCAAACAACATGAAATAGTCAGGGTACTGTAAATTTAAATAAGCTTGGAAACTACTTGATCTTCAAATGAATAGTGCTGGGTTGAAGGTCAACAGTACAAGCACTTAAGATAATTTAAATAAAAATGAAAAGAAAATTGCAGTAAACTGCTTTTTCAGTCATTACCAATGAAATAAACCAATACAACATCAATACTGCCCAGATAAAGCAGCGCTGTCATGGATGTGGTACTGTTTTTTTGTTTATCTTGTAAGTTTTAAAATTTTAGAGCAAGTTGAAATCAAAGTGCCTTAACCATGTTCTGTACTTCGTCTCAGCTAGCAGAAAAAACTACTCCCATTAAAAATGTAAATCTGTATAAATGTATATAGAAGAAAATCTGTTAAACTGCAAAAGATAATGTGATGTAAATGCCTGTGAAGATGACATGCATTATTTTTTCAAGCTGTATTGCTTAATGTTACCTGCCCAAGATTGCAGAATAAATATTGTCATTTTCTAGAAAATACAATGCTTGTGATTGCATTCCTCTATGTACAAAGACCCTGGCTTGATTTGTTTCTAAAGTGACAAGCACAAACACATCCACCCCTGTATGTTCTGTAGTACCAGGGATATTTAAGTTAAAACAATAATACTGTAAAATTAATACTTTGCATCATTTATAGGTTTACCTACAGTTTAGAAAATTAATTGCAGTGTTTGGTGATGCACTTATTAGATGAAACTGCTTTACTTAATACATTTGTCCTTATAATGGTAAAGAATGTCTTACCTTCCATAATGTTAAAGATTTTGAACTGGATTACTTAAAAACCTAATTGGTGACTCTTAAATAAAATGTTATTTTAAACAAAATATGTATACTTGAAATGGGACAGTACCTTTTCATTCCACATATAGGTTACCGAAACTTAATTTTTTTGATGCCATTTTGGACTTTGGTCAGTTGATTATCTGTCTGGATAATTTAAAAGCACAATTGTACCAATCATGGCCCTTTCCAGCCTGCAAACCCAAATCATTGTAAAACATCTTTAAAGGTAACAATCCAAACTGGTCTTTGATTTAACACAATATGGTTGTGATTTTAGTTTTATAGCTCAGTGTCTGGAAAAGCATTCTTTTGCTTTGTGGTCTTATGCTTTGCTAGTTAAAGATGCCCATGACTTACCAATTTCTCTTAAGATCTAGATACACACATTCATCACAGTGTAAAAGCTGGACAAGCTTTTATGAAAATCTTTATTGAAATTGACTTTCTATTAAATGTTATTTTTGAATTTAAAGGTCAATTCAGTTGATCAAAGCTGCTATATTTGGCTATATAATTGACCCATTGTGATTTTATATTTCATGTTGCAGTTGAGAATATTATGTACTGTAATGTAACGATATATCTATCCTATTAAGGCTGTAAAACTGTTTAAACAAGCACACATTATAAATGAAAGTCGTTGTGATTTAGTATTTATAGTCATCTTTATATTTGACTTTTGTATTCACACACATTCAATTACAGTGCTTTACAATGCATTAAGATACTATAAAACAATGAAACAGTTGAAAGAAATAAAAAAATCAATACAAGATCCTCACAATACAGGACATTTTTAGTTAAGCATTTAATAAAATACTATGATGTTTAGGATTTATACTTTAGTTTACTGTTTAAACCTTTACAGCCTTAGTTAACAATTGGTATTTTGTGTACCAAGCTTATGAATTCAGTTTTTTTTTCCAATTCAATCTTTATTGTATTCTCAGAAAAGCATTTAAAAAGCAAGGATGTACATTTATTATTTTTTAATCGGCACCAGTTTAGCTTGACTAGACCTATTCTTTAAAATGACACACAACGGCTAAGTAAAAATCACATTTATTTATGTACTTTGACATCTTAAATATGAACATGTGACAAACTACAGTACAGAGAGCAAGTGTAGTTGTTTGTTTTAAATAACAGGTATGATGCGAGTGGTTCCGTTTTTCACACTTTCTGTATTTTATATATTTCTTTGTATCCACAAGCTGTTTTAGAATCCTTTCCAAAAGGCACAATGCACTCACAGCGGCCTCAGCTCCCCACTAAATGAATGTACAAACACAGAAATGGACAGGGGACTGGAGCTTTAACATAATATCAATATTAAATCCCATTATACAGTGCAATGTCCTCAATACAGTCGTGCCCCATAACCAAAAGTCTGTTTAATGCCCTCAAAGTAGTAGCGCTTCCAGCCGTCTTTTGTTCTGTCTTCTTCGTTCACTGGAACTCCTTTACAGTCTACTTTTAGCTCAGTCTCTCCACTTTGGTCAACAAAATGGATTGTTATATTTGCATAATGTTCTAGGAAAAGTAAGGAAACACCAGTTAATATTTAATGTATGTATTCAAAATAAAAGTTAACTTTTTTAAAACAACAACACAGGACATGAGAAAACCAGTACTTACCAGTAGGCCAAGTCTTAAACCTCCATTTCATACCAATCTTCTGTTCTGGAACCTGAAAAAAACAACAATTATTTTAGCCAAGATAAACTTGTTTACATTTTCTGTGCTTATGCACTGCCGTGAACTAATGTAATCTTTCATATTCAATAAGAAACTGTCAAAAAATAATTAAAAAACAAAATCGGCATTCACCAGTTCTAAGAATTCACCAGTGACGTTCCCCTCCAGCAGCTTGAATTTGCCTCCTTTTTCCGCATCCACAACCGCAGCAGAGTGTGTGAAACCCTGCACCAGCTGGGGGAGGGGGAGGGGGTACAAAAGAGAAATTATTGAGTTGTTTCTTGATAATTTTACAACATAAAACTTGTTTCGTCTTAAACAATTATCTTGATTCTTGTAGCGAGTCAAAGATAGCTATGGCTTCCTGGAATACATGAAACTAATGCTCGATGTGTCTCTGTGCCACATTGGTTCCTTTACATGCAGCATTAGAAACGAAAGAGGATGGTTTAAAAAAAAAAAAAAAAACAGTAACATGGAATATTTTAGCAGGGTGAAGCAGTATCCAAAATGACAGAGGAAACAATACTTGTCGTTGAAAAAATAACCAGAGCTTTATGACAAGGCCATCACAATTATAAAGATACGGATTTGAAAGATAACATATGGGAGTCCACTTCAAAGGAACTGGATAAGCCTGGTGTGTATGATTTATTGCCATATATGTTGAAATACCATCAGAGAAGACCCTCATAATTACCACATTATGTTGACGAATAGGTACCAGTCTTGATCATAGTTTTGTCAATAGCAATTTTGAACAGTTGTATAGATCTGGCAGTTTTTAAACCTGTAGCATTGCCTCTGTGTCAATTCTGGTGTGTACGGTCATGTCACTGCCAAAGTGTCTTGTTGCCAATTTAAAAATCGCATCACGTCTGGTGTGTGGAGCCATCTGGTGTGTGGAGAACTTTAACTGTATTAAGTTCAAGGCTGTCAGACTGCAGCATAGGAGTCATGCCAAGCTCTCACTTCTCAAACAATTGCTGAAGCAAGTGGCCTTATGCAATCACAGTGAAATTCCAACCACTCGCCTCACTGAACATGCACATTGTCTCCAAATAGATCCCCCCACCCCTACACACCTGCATCAAGATCCAAGAGCAAAATAATATTAAATAGAAATGTGAATGAAACATTTACCTCCTGCGTCACAAAGACTCTATAGATCTCCTCAGGGGGGGCTGGGAAATGGTCCTTTAAACTGAACTTGCAGGTGGGAATCTTCACTCCAGCACTGGTCTTGGAAGCTGCATTACCTGAAGCAGGCTGTCCAAACAGAAATTAAGTGAGAAAGTCAGTGAACTAACACAGACAAACACATACCTGACAGACTAGTACTATCAATTATTTTAAAAAAATATTTTACACACAATTTCAGATTCACCTAATTTTGCTTAATTAAAAAAAAAAAAATCTTAAGTGAAAAAAGTAGTAGTGAAAAACTTGATAATTCAGTTTCAGTTTAAAAAGACTGTATTTGGTTGGTAAAATGAATCAAGCATAGGTTACTAAAAAAAAAAAAAAAAAAAAAAGTAGATAATCTAGTTTTTCCAGGGCATTCCTCAATTACATTATGAGGTGTTCTTCCTGTTTGTTTAAAATCACCTCTTTACAGGTGAACTAAGTACACCCGAAATCACCCCAAATGCCCACCAAACTTAACATTAGAGTTTGTGTCAAGTAAAACAGTTAAATGTACACACTTAGTGAATGCAACGTGCAGTCAATTCAGTGGTTACCTGAGCTTTATCCACTTTGGGTGCAGCCTGTGCTCCTGCATCTTTGCTCAGGTCATTAATTGTAGGCAAGATCATACCTTGAGTGAACTCTGGAATTGAAAATGAATAAAATAGGTCATTTTTCTACATTACAATATAAAAACATGATTGGAAAAGCCGAATGACGGATGCAAACATATTTTGTTTTAAAATATGAAAAATACTTCCATGGGATTATTGTTATAGTTTTTTTTGAAATTGGAATAAAAAAATACATTTTACAAATTCTGACTTAAGAGAAAAGTAAAAAAAAAAAAGAAAGCAAATAACCAAAACCTGTTGGCCAAAAAAAATGCTTTGTCGAAACAAAATCTTTGAGAATGTTATCTTGCTATTGTGCTCATATTGAGAGTGCAGTAGGAGCTGTTGCTAACACACACCTGTTCTTAGCGCATCCATGTACATTCCCATCGTTTCTCTAATTTTTTTTACACCTTCTTTCTTCATCAGTGCTGTGAGATCTGTTTCAGGTTCATCTTTTCCAAGAGAGACGGCTATCTATTTAAAAAAAAAATGCGAGACAGACTCAAAACAGGAAATCAACATCACCCCTATCAGGGGCTCTTAATTCAGACTTAAACTAAATTGTTATTTTTCTGTAATCAGGTTTCAAGTTAGGTAGATCCTGGAGGTACTCCTGCACAGTAGACCTACAGAAATTCTCAACTGCTATAGTTGACCCATGCTTTTTTATTGTAATAAATAGAAGTAAATAATGAGAATACTTACAGCAAACTAACTATTTATTATGGCACTAGTTTGGACCAGAAAGGAGTAGTGCTTTTGAATTTACTTAATTTACACCATTTAATGATTGCAGATCAAACAGTGAACATTTTTTAAGAGACATACTACCGGACAATCAATAGGAGTGTGTTGATCTCAATTAACCATTTTATAAACACTTACATCCAAGTCATCCATGTCATTTTCATCTGACAAGTTGGCAATCTCCACATTCCCTTTGTATTTTATTCCAGACTTTGCTGTACCTGTTAAAAAAAGTAAGAATGTGTTATTTTGACTTTCTGCTCGTGCAAAAAGACTACCTTATGCTTCGTTTATATGACATACTTCCCATTTCCACTTGCTGTAACCAGATTGATCAAGTTGCTTTAGAAATAGACCTTTCGAAAATGTTCCTGTCAGATACACTTACCGGTCCATGTCATTTTAAGGTTCCACTCATAAAAGAAAATGAGTTTTCCTTTCCGGTTGTTGATAGAGGCCTCTCCCTCCACCTTGCTGACTTCTGTCACCTCGCAGCTCCCATCTTCATTCTCCACCCGCACTGCCAGCAACAGCTCCTTCAGCTTGTCCGACGACCAATTTGTTGCATCTCTCTCTGTCCTGCACACAAAATGGGGTTAAAAGAAAGTAAATTCCATTTGAAGCGAACAGCAACACCAGTCCTGGAGAATAAAGTTATTGATGTTTGAAAGTTGTTCAAATCTCCCAGTGAAATACATTGGATAGTTGACTCTCCTGACTTTGTTGTAATTATTGCAACCCCATAGCACAAAACTAAGCAGTGACCCCACCCCCCATTTTATGTTGCTATTTCATGGTCAAACCCACCGGGTCTTTCACTGAAAATTGTAAAACAATTCTTAATGTTATAACTATATCTGAACAGTTGCCTTTAAAAGAACAGCACAATCCCGCATTGCCCATCCCTGCTACTGTAGCTTGACCTTGGTTTAAAATACAAGCAGAAGATTAATGGCCTTTTCCCTTTTATCATTTGTTTTGTTAATACTAAATAGCTATGCCAGCAAAACATACTGCTGTGAAATTTCTCCTCAAATAACCCTGTTACTGTAACATGGGACGGTTGAGAGGAAACTACACCAAGAACACTTCTGCTGCCACCTTCATATTGCTTTTATACAGTAGGTGAACACCTTCAAGCTTGTTTAATTCTTTATAAACCTACAGTATGCTAATGTTCCTGTGCTGTCATTTTAATATTATTGTTACTTTAAAACATAGATAATAAAAAGAATTATGCCTCGGAATACTGTAGATCCATTCCATTTAAGGTACACAATAAAACTCTGCCTCCAGGGTTCTCCCCAGGAATTCTGTATAGCGGGGTGGCACAGCATTATAGCCGGGAGCACTTTTAAAGGCAGTTTGTTACTTATCAGTAACCTTTAAAATTTGGCCAATTGTTTCATGCCAGTAAATTTCATTTTAGTTTGAATCTAACTTCATAGGTCAAGAAACATACATTATACCTAATGTAGCAAATTGCAACACAAGATGGGAATATTTTGTCTTTGATCATTTGTTGATGAATTAGTGAATGCCAATTTAGTATTTGTAAGACTAAATGGAGTCAACTAATGGAAGTCAGACCTCAAAAAGAAACAACTGAAGCCTTTATAAGGAAACGCCTTATAGCTCAGTTGGTTGTATGCAGTTTTTCCAGCTATATCGCAATTTGCTTGTAACCAAGTGTATTTAAAAAAAGAACAGTTGACAGACAAATGTGTTATTTAGTAGCAGTCCTTTTTATCAATTTAGTCTGGCTGCCACTGTAAAGGCTTTTCAAATTCTTATTATGCAATATGTTTAATATGTGCCATTTTCAATTACACTTCAAATGTGTCCTGTTTCAAATCATGAGTGCCTCAACATGAATGAACAGCCTCTCAAACAAACATTTTATTTTAATTTAATAATCTTCAAAATCGCTAATGCAGGACGAATCCGGTCATTGTTAAATTGTGTTGCGGTAAAAATAAAGGTGGCTACTCATTGTCAGTTCTGATCCATTCCCATGATTTGTTCGGCACTAACTGTAGAATTATCTGCTGCCTCTGTCCTCCGTGTTAACTGAAATCCTTAGGAACACTATCCTTTAGCAATACTAAGTATGCTTCTTGACACTTTCTGAAAATATTTTGTAGGGGTTTGCAGTTAACCTTGGAAAGGTATTCAGATGGCTGTACAGTAACTTCTTTTGTATCTATTTTAAAGTGCCTGTCTAGACATGGTAAACTGAAAACCAGCAGAAATCTTTTTACCATTGCTTAGGAGTTTAACTACATTTCAAAACAGGGCAGAAAACGCATAATACTTATTATTAAACAGATTATTTAAACAAGGGATGATTGCCTACAGGAGCACTTCATCCCCAACGAACACGAATCTGACTCGACTTACTGATATTGTTTACAGTGTGTTGCGTTTGGAGGTACGGGGATAGCACAGCTCCGCAGTGGTTATTATTTTTGTGTTATGGTAATATCAGAGAGAGAGATATTCTTCCTGTAATTAAAAAACCCATTTAAATTGGGTTTGGTATATAAAGCAAGCTTCAGTACACGCAGGACAGTTACTATTTATATAATTACAGTAACTGCTGCAATTACAGAAACGACCAGAGATTAACTTTGTAAAATATATGACGTCAAACATCTATGCTGGATCATAGATACCTAGTTATATGGGACAATTAATTGATATGCAGTCCCCTGCCAATCCACGCCTGGGACAACAGGGAGCTATTTTTATAAACGTTTACATCTCCCCCACGCAAGCCACGATCTTCTCACTTACACTATGGCAGTCAAGCCATGTGTATAACACGCCATGTTCTATCTTCATATTATGGTAAAGAAAAAAAAATCGCCACACAACACACCGTATAGAATCTTATAAATATTCCGTTTGCTGTGTTGTCTTACCAGTGCCAGTTATTGACATTGGTTGCATCGGCTCTCTCCTCCACGATCCAGCGAGGGTCTCCTTTTCCCCACTTGGCCATAACGGAAAAAGTCTCTATCGCAACGGAAAGCCAACAAAAGAACAATCTAAACGAACAAATAAATAATATAAAGCTCTACAGGGATGTCTGACCTATGTCTCTTTTTGCTCTTTGTTTCAAATATATTAATAATCTGTACTATCTCTTACTGCCCTTTTCTAGAACTCCGGCTCTTTTCTTCTTACTCTCTCGCCGACTCGCCGTAGAAATGACTGGAAACAGACCGGCATTGAGAGTCACCAGAGTTCTGCTCCCCCTATCCACATCCGCAAACCATACAATCAATAGTTCCGTTCTGTAGACAACGCGTTTTCTAGCCTATTCTGGAACCTTCCTAATGGAGCAAGAGATTCTGAAAGTGACGCCATCCTGAGTCAGTCAGAAATGTAAATAAACTTTTGAGAAACCAGAGCCAACATGGGGGGGGATACAGTTTCTTTATTGCAGAAACCTTGAATTAATCGAGGACAGAAATGACGTTCCATAGTGATGCAGTAGTGTATTAGTACTTTAGTACTGTAAGTATCGCAGCGAATGCAATGGTAGTAGCCGTTTGAAACGCCTCAAAAAAAAAAAAAAAAAGATGCTGTACTAGTGTAGCTTTTTGTGGAAGAACTGATTACAAAATGTTACAAAATAAGTAAAATAAATATACATTTAAAAAATGTATGTAATATTGTTTTTTTTTTTTTTTACACAGGAAATAGGATCAGACATAATTCCTTGCAAGGTCATCCACGCTTTAAAATTATTATTATTATTATTATTATTATTATTATTATTATTATTATTATTGTAGTTGTTGCTGTTGTAGGTGCCTTTTTTTGTTGTGTTGTTATGCCGTGTTATGTTTTTTATTCAGAATGTGGGTGCTTTTACCGAAATATTTAACTATAAATTAAAACAACAGTCAATACATTTCCGTATTCTTTGACTCTGGGTGGAGCTTTGATTTTTGACAGCTGCGATCAAAAAACCAATACAACTCTCGAAATGCAAGGCTGACGTACAAGGAAGTTGTGCTCACAGAGACTAGTGGGAGTTGTAGTTTGTATTATTTCCAAAAATGATTTATTCAATGAATTTCTATTGAAAAAGAACTACAATTCCCATAGTAGATCTATAATAATCTGATGTTATATTTGTCGGGCAGGTTAAGCATCGGGTGTTATGTAAAGGAAGGTACAGTATTTGTATGTTTTGTTCATAATAAACATGACTACGTTATATTGAAAGTGTTTTTAAACAAGTAACGGTGCCTTTTTTTTTTTTTTTTTTTTTTAACAAATGCCACTTTGGTTTGCACATAGGGGATCTATATTGGTCTTCTACACAACAATTCATTTGCTGGATGGATGCAGTCAGATTGTTATATTGTCTCTCGTCTATATTGATCTATATAGCAACACACAAAAATGTACCTAATCAGGAAAATCTATTTTTAAACTGAAGCTGTAGAAAACAAAACTTACACGGCAGGCGTGTTTTCTTGTGTGGATATACCGCAAATCCTAGACTAGTTGAAGTTCAAACAGTACCAGAATACCTGTTAATAAATCAAATAATAGCAAATACATCACAAACCATGACACCGAAAAAAAAGTCAGTAAAATAATTAAAAAGCGTGTCCAAATGTGCTATGTAATGTAATTTGGTGACAACGAATATACAGGGACTATTGATTTAGTTAACGAAACTAAAACAATCTTAAAACAGCACGTCAAATCTCGATTACCAACAGTATTCTCTTCTTGAACTTTCAGATGCTCAGAAATAAACCTGACGAAGATGACTACTGGAACAGTTCAAAGTGTAATGCCTTCACGTTTGACGATGATGATGAATTCTCCCAGGTACTGTAACGTTATGTAAGAAATAAAATAAGGGTGTGTGAATCTCTCTGCCATGCACTTTTATTGAGATTCAGAACTCCTGTCACTGACGTTACATTAACATCCATGGTCACAAATATATGTGGACACTGTAAATGTAGATCTTTTAAAGACTTGAATATTTTAAAAGATCTGACCTCTCAAACATGACCCAATTTCAGGGCTTGCTTTTGTCCGTCATTGGCACCTCTGCCTCCCCTCCTTGTATAAGCCCATAACTTTAAAAATAAAATCATATTTTGATATTCTTCCTAAAATACTTCCATATGTGTTATCATCTGAGACGGTAAGGTTGGTGGCATCCAAAAAGTTTGTTTATTTGGTGTGAAATTACCCATAATAGCGATAGCTAGAGAAGCAGTAAGTGTACTTGGAGTCACACTTGTGAGTATGCAGACATCAATTATGTCATGGATTCTATTCATGAAGAAGCCTTTTATATCCCTAAAATAGACTGATACTACTTTAATTAGTAAAGAAATACACATCTGTCCTGAGGTTTCCCTCAATATCGAATATGAGAATGAACTCATAGCTTTTCTTTGTGTGTTCAGTTGAAGGAGTCGAAGAGGGCTGTGAACAGCATCTTTGTGACGGATGATGAAGATGATGATGATGGTGTGGAGAAGGTCAGCTGGAGTGGAGAGCCAGTGGGAAGTATGTAAGAGATCTTAATGCAAAATACTGTGGGGGGTCTGCAACCTGAAGTGGTTGTAACAAAATGATTCCACAAATCGTGTACAGGGGTGTTTCTACACTGGGTTTGTTTTTAATGAAAATATGTTTGCTGTAACACGTGCTTCTTTCTAAACTGCACATTAGAGAGGTATGTAGCTAATGAAAGTGCAAAGCAGGTATTATTAACATCATTATTTTGTTAGCTGCAGTGTGTAATAGACCCATTATATTACTGTTACATTCTTGTAGTTTTGTTTTAAAATAAACAATTCAGTAATATTAAATGAAATGAACTTAAGGTTAGGCATTGTATTCTTTAGTGTTTTGTGTTGTTAAAGGTATAATAACAAGTCCTTTAAAAATTAAATGTATGTGTATAAGGCTGCCAGCGTGCAGCATTTATGTGTGTTGTGTCTAATAAAGCGTGTAAAGTGTGTGTCTAAAATTACCCTGAAATGAGTCTTAAAATATAACTTGTATTACTATACAATTAATAGTTTACAATAACATCTGTATTTGACATTTCACAATGGTTAAATGGTTAAAAAAAATAACCAAGCTCATTATATAAAGTGTTTTTTTTGTTTATTCTTCCTGTTGTTTATTCACAGGTATCTCCTGGTCCATCAAAGAGACTGCTTCCACTCACAGGACGACAGGAGAAGGGCGAGATTATGGCTTCCCGAAGATCGAGACTACAGCCCAGATTCCCTCCTTGCCCAAACAAGGATCCAGTTATTCCTTAAGCAGCTTATTTAAAGGTTTTGCCTTATTTGTATCATAAGATGGCCATGCAGGTTCTGGATTAAAATAACTGGAGGTGCAATCAGAACATGATATCTGGAAGGTTATCCCTGATTGGGGTCTCTGAGTGGCTCTCCTGGTAAAAGCAGGGCCATGTGGAGTGCGGGGTTGTCATACAGTCAAGGGAGCGCAGGTTTGCGTCCTGGCTGTGCGAAGACACCGGTCTTCGCTGGGGATTCAGGAGGTAGTGTCGCATTGGCTGTGGCGCCCCCGTGGGTTAAATCCAGCAAAACCGTGCAGCGGACCCTACACATTGTTAGTTCTTGGGACCTACTCATTAAAATGCATCTAATCTTAGTTCTGTACTTAGGTATATTTATTATTCTGTACTTAGGTATATTTACATGTAACATTGAGCCTAGGTAACCTAGCAACAGACCTATTGTAGTTTTACACACAAAAAGTACCGAGAGCAGTTTCCTTCTACAATTCAGTGACGTCCAGTTTAAAGAAGCCACTACCTGGCAGTGGTGGGTTTGAGGGTAGCATTTTAATACAAATCTTGCTGCTTAGTTCATTAGGCGATCCATTTTTTTTATTGCTCGGTAGATTCATGTAAAAATAAAATATCACCATAATCAAGCAAGGGTAAAATATGGCTCTTAATTAATATGATTTCTTCTTTGGAGCGTAATCCTTTTTGAGCTAAAAAACAAAAACAATACCCATCTTAATATGAATTGTACATTCAGGATCTTTGACATTTTTTAAATACCAGTTGAACTGTTTCTATTCAGATGCCCCTGAGTACACTGTAATCAGTATATTGAGGACATCTGAGTAAAAGCAGCGCAATTGGTACTACTGTGAAACCTACTATTAAATAATAGGAATTTAAATATTGCTAATCAGTGGATTGTTTTTGTTTTTAGGACGGAGCAAACTTGGGAATTTCCAGGTACTTTCGGATTGTAAGTAGCACTGAACCCTATCCTTATGAAAAAGACGTCAGTGTGGAAACTTGATGCTACCATATCTATACTGACTATAGGAGGTTCTTCATAGTAAAGGTCAATTTCTGATATCAGGTATTCGCAGGGTATCCATGGGTTACCGGTCTGGATGTGTATTTACAATTTTTAAAAGGATATTAAGGTATTGTACAAAACTGTGCCAGCTCTAAAAATGACTTTGTTGCCATTTAAATTGCATAACCTATTTGCAAGCATGGAAAGTAGATTTGCAAACCAACTATGTTTGTATGTTTTCCAAATATACTAGTTGTTTAAAGTATTAATAAACAGTAACTGAATCAGAGCTCTCATAATGTACATCAAGTGTTCTTTATTGCTTTATTCCTGGTCAGTGCAAAAAAAAGAAAATTAAAAAAAATAAACACCTTCCATCTTACTTCTATTTTAAAGCTACCAACGACCCCTCTCTTAGAAGTTTTGCCCCAGAGCTGCGAAAACCAAAGTCTGAATACAAGGTAAGGATGTTAATATTTTCACGTAACGTACATATGTCATTAATAGCGTCTTTATTTTATTTTACAGTTTGAGCATGTTGTGGTTTTTTCTGTGTTGACAACTGTGCTGTGTTGTTTTAGGACTACATTAGTGACTGGAGTCCAGAAGATACAGTCAGAAGGATGCAAAAGGGCAAGGTAAGAACTCTCAATCATGTTACTCAACATGCCTAAATCGGAGAATGCTACTAGACAATAGCCATCATTATATCTTTGCCAACGCACATCATCAATAAAAAGGGCTTGGGATGGGCTGTGAGGCAGACATCAAGGCACTCCAACAACAGCAGGCAATGCAAGTTGTTTTCTGAGTGCTCAGTGTGGCCACCAGTAACTGTGGGATTAAATCATGACAATAGCGCCCCTCTGGTTTTATATACTATAAAAAGACTGTTTTGTTCTGTTAGAGGTGGCTGTTTACCTTGGAAGACAAAGGTTCCTATTTTAATTATTGAAACAGTGGCAGTTTTTATATCTGCAGCTGTTGAGTTAAATTGAATAGCTGCCTAAAATTTGACTTCTGCTCCAACCTCCCTCCAACCTTTGGTCATGTTTCTCATCCCTGTTCAATGTTCTGCTGTAGCCGTACTCTCTTGAGAGTTTCCGCTCCCTGAAGGATAAGCTGCTGCTCCTGGATGAAGCCGTCCAAATACACGACGGCAACGTCATCACAGCTGTGAGTGTCCCTGCCTTAATGTCCCTCCTCCTTCTGTGATGTCACTGCTATAGGAGGCTCTGTATCAAACATTCCACAGTTCAAGTATGGTGCTTATACTGCGTCAGGTTCAGTTTTTACTTTGAGATAAAAGGGATTCTAACATCACCAACAATCTTGGACCGACTATAATATAGTATTTCACTGCTGAAGCCATGTCATGATGCTTTACATAGAGAAATCTGAATAGCAATTAAAAAAAATTAAAAAATATAAAGAAAACCAAAAAAAAACCCCACTGAATCTTAAATCAGAATGCCCCCTTTAGCTTTAGTTAAAATGTTCTGAATATTAATTATTGACAGGTATGGAATTCAAATTCACTCCTCAGAGTAACCTTTTATACCAGAACGAATCTGTGATTATGATTGACCACTTCATCCAACTAACATTGTGATCCCTCCTGTCTGTTTTGCAGGTTTTGATTTTTTTAAAGAAATCGTTAAGTAAAGGTAAGCATGCTGTATTCTTTAAATTATCCCGGATAAGAAATTAACCAGTTGCTGACTCCTATTTTGTCTTTTTGATTATTGGATGTTCTCCCATGATTTGAGAAACCATGAAATCTTACAGGCATAACATGGAACAAGCTGAACAGTTCCTCGTATTAAGCTGTTGATTTTGATTTTCCTGTTGCTATAAAATAGCTTTTCAACAGTGTCGTCCTTAAACCAAGTATAGGGTATAATGGTATTCTCAATGGAGGATTTACTTTCATATACTTACTTTTAGTCAAATATATAGGTTTTTTTTTGTTTGTTTGTTTGTTTTTTTTAATTCTATTAACACTTTATAGAGCATTCCTTTTTTTTTTTTTTTTTTTTTTAATATGTAGTCATCGGCAATGGATTTTTTACCCAATTTTTTACCCAATTTGAATTGCCAATTGTATGTATTGATCTCGGTCCACCGCTGCAACCGCCGCACCGACTTCGCGAAACGGCGGCAGACACACGCGTCCTCCGAAACATGCCCTGCCAAGCCGCCTTTTTTCGCACTGCAGGTCCACAGCGAAGCCATCAGACCTATAGTGCCGGAGGACAAACACATATCTGAATGGCTCCACAGCAGACCCGGAGGCACCCTGTCAGCCACAGGAGTCGCTGGTGTGCGGTAAACCGAGGACTACCCTGCCGGCCTGAGCCCTCCCTACCCGGGCGGCGCTCAGCCAATTGTGCCCCCTGGGAACTCCTGGTCACGGTTGGCAAATGACATAGCCTGGATACGAACCAGCGATCTCCATGCTTTAGGGTGCGTCCTGCACTCCACGTGGAGCGCCTTTACTGGATGATCCCCCTTTATAGAGCATTCCTGAAGACAATCTACAAACTTAATTGGACATGAAATGAGTTTTAGAAACACTTTATTGCTTCTAATTGTGTTTTTTGTGATCTGTTTTTCTTACATTTTCTTTCAGAAATCCTGTTTCGGGAGTTGGTGTCAAGACAAATCGCACTGCAGCATTTTATCCACTTTCTGAAGGAAGCAGGAGAACAAAAACTACTTCTGGAACTGCTTAAGTAAGCAAGTTAACCCTATTCTTACAGCCTAGTATCTCAGCCTTTACACAGGCGTAACGTTCGAGATAGAAGCAGGCCTCCACAAGAAATCAGATTGAAGTTCATTCTAAAACATGGATTAGGCTTGCTGGGCTCCATTACTGCACTTGAGGCTTGTGCAACTACTTGAAACTAAAGGTGTACAAACACAGCTTTCATTGACTTGGTATAGTACCAGATATCATTTTTCAAGTGAAAGCAGCCCACAGTTATTTTGTTAGCTAATAATGGACAGTTGCCTCACTGCTTTGATCGGCCAGTAAATCCGGATAATGAAACTGTTTGATTCCAGTTATCGTTCAGGGTTGTCATGTTGAATAATTAGTAATGCTTGACAATCGTGTAGCCTAGTTCTAACAAATACAGAGCCGCCACATAACGTGTTTCTGACTCTAAGACACAAAACCCTCAAATGGTTATGGGCACTAGTTATTTTGAGGCACAATATCTCACAGATATGTTCTGTTTGCATGCAGGACCCTAGGAAGGACGGAAGATATGGCTGTAAGTATACTTGCAGTATTGTTGCAATATTATTCCTTTTGCATTCCATTCTATATCTCCGAACTTTTATACTACATTGATCCAATAGCAAACTCGAGGGTTAAAGTGCAGTTACCTTGTGTTTCTATGTAATAAGTTCAAGTGAAATATCTTATGAAACATTTATTTAACAGTAGGGTAACTGGTGATAAAGAAAACAAAGTTAACTATATAAAAACGATATTGAAGTGGAGTGCATTGTTTTTTGAGGGTCATTGTTTTAATCTCATAATGCAGACCGGTACCAGTTCTATAGTCACAATCTGCAATAGAAAGCAAGTATCCTTATTTGCTGGTATTATATATTGTTATTTACGGGTCTATGTGAGGAATGTCTCCTTATGAGCCAGGTAGAAGGCTTGGGACAGTAAATACTCAAATACTGCAAAACTACAAAGTGACCACTAGAGGTCACCAATGTTTGGATTTGAAAACCACCTTGTGTTAGCGTCATCATAAAATGTCAATAATTGCCAAGATTATTTAAGCAGTTCCATTGAACTGTAATGTTTCATAAAGGGAGTGGTGGTGAATAGTGATGTAATTCGATTTGTTGTTGGTGATGCACCCCTGGAGAAAATAATATACAATTTTTTATTTTATTTTTTCCCCCCCGATGTGTCGTTTACAGCTGTTACAGTACAGTGAGCATTTGAATATCAAAGATGAAGTCCAAAGAAAAGACTTCCTGAAAGGCTGCATTAGGTGAGGTTATCATGAAACCTTTGTTGTGATGAATAACACATCTATGACATAGTCAAAACAACTTCTCAAAAACACTATATTTTAGTTATTAAAGTAAGAACTACTCAGAATGATAGCAAAAAAGAAAAGGGGGCAGTAGCACAAAAATGTTATGATTATGATTTCCATTACACGAGAGTAGATGTTAAAACTTCATGCTGATTTGAACTCGGCTCTCGCCAAGATAAGCACCAACTAAGACGTAGCTTTACAGTAAACTAATGTGATCCATATGTGTCTCCCTCCATTTAAGTTTCCTTCCATATGATGATGTAGATATCCTTCTGTCTGGTGTTAATGGCTGAAGTGTAATGCTGGCTCCAGGGATCAGCTTATTTTGCCTCCCTGGCGCATCAGCACACACAACGGCTGCGATGCTGGCTCCGGGGATCAACCAAAGTGCGGCCTCCCCAGCGCATCAATTCTCTTTAAATTAAAATTAATATTTGTATTCTTGTTGAAATGTCTCACAGTATCCAAATTATTTTGTTTTTAAATATGGTGGTGAATGCAGTACTTCTTGTTTGACATTTCCACAGTCCTTTCCACAGTGCAGTACATGGCCCTGGAACAAAAGAGCCATCCATAACATTTGCTTCCCCCCAAACCAACTTCATTTAACATCTAGAAATTGTGTGCAAGAGCAGTGAAAATGTAATATTGTATTATAATATGCAGCTAAGTGCATCAATACATTGTTCTGTTGGTCAGCACTTATTTATATATTTATTTTTCATGTAACATTATGTTGATCAAAGCTTTCTTCATTGTAGCTGCTTGTGAGACTGACAAGGTGGGCTTTGACTAACACAAGTTGCTGTAAATAGTTGAGTATTATTGTGTTGTTGTGTAAAGCCCTGGCTTTCCTGTTAGTCTCCCTTTTTCAGTGGACGATGCCAGTCATGTTCAGGATCACTACACGTTACTGGAGAGACAGATCATTGTAGAGGTAAGGAAGACTGTGACTCTATTGGTCATCATACTGAATTGGCTGATATGAAGTGAGCTGGGGATTAAATAACAGAGAAACTTCTGCACCTTTAAGAGCTTATCACCAGGAATCAAGATTTTCACATATAGCCCTTGTAGTGTCTGTGATGGTGCTTTGATCTTCTGCTTCCAACACTCAATGTATGTGTGACGTAGCGGAAGCTGTGGTAATGTGGAGCACATCTCCTGGCCACTCTGACCGATTTTCAGTGCTCTCTCTGTCTCTGTGTTCAAATACATTTTCTCAACCATTGCAGTTTAGTCCCCGACTTTATACCACTTAAGTTTATATGTAATGTGTTAATCCATAATTACAAAACAATCAGAAGTAAGATTGAAGTAGGGTTGCTTTGGATAAGGAAAAGCCTGAACTTTACTTGTGTTTCGTATCGTTTGGACAGGTGAATGACAAACACTTGGAGAAAGCCGGACAGACAGAGATATTCAAGAAATACCCCAGAAAAGCTTCCATTTTAAACATGCCCATCATAACCACACTCTACTACTCCTGCTTTTACCATTACGGGGAATCCGAAGTAAGTAGTTTCATTCCACCTGTGCACTGCTAGAAGCAGCGGAATGCAAGGACAGCCTACATATCCTATACATATAAAAGAATGATGTCAAATGATGGATCCATTCAGCCTGCCTCTCGGTACATCTTTAAACAGTGATGTGGCCCCCCCTGTGAAGGTATTGCCTAGTCTAGTACTTCTGTGATTTATATAAAATTTGATTTAGTTTAACAAAACTATTGCCATGCAACAGGAATGAGCAAAAGTAAAAAAAGCATTTCATTTTTAAGACCTTTAAGTGTTCTTGTTGCGTGGGGTCTCTGCTGTTTAGGGTTAGCTTGTGATTTCACATCTAGTAACTTCATCACATATAATAAACTCTCAGAAATGGAAATGCTGGGTACTACTGAGGGCTGCAGAAAGCTAACTAAGAGGCAGACAATATGGATTGAGAAATATAAAATATTAAGAGTGTTTTATGACTTTTTTCTTTTTTTTCACCTTCAAGGGAACGTACAGCAGCCCTGCAAACATCAAAAAAACTTTCAAGGTAAGTCTTGAACGGTAAAGCTTGTGGTTTCCTTTTGCTTGCTGTGCTAGATAACAAAAAAAAAGATGCACTGGTCTGTCACACAACTAAATAAAAGACAATTAAATACGTTCTATTTATTGTTCTCTTTTATAGTTTGTTATATATATATTTCAGGGGGAATAAAAGGTCACAGCCACCAATCTTTAAAAATCCTTCCTCTTGATTCCTGATGATAAGTTACAAAAAAAAAATCAGTGTCTCAGCCCTGTCTAGGGAAATTACAGGGGGTAAAAAATGTCTGTTTTAAGATTTGTGACATCAGTCTAATATTTCTCCAGGATATCTGAGAAACACAATCTCTGTTCCCGCGGGGACCTGCGTCTATCCAGTTAGGTGGAATGAAGTTTGAGTCTTGTTGTCAGTGGAGGAGCTGAACTTTCAGCCCACAATCTCCTGGTTGTTAGTACTTTGTTGACAGCTTCCTCCCTTGTGAAAAGAAGAGTTAATTCAAACTTGTTTTTTTTTCCAGATCTCAGACAAACAGTATTTATTGGCAGCACTGGGAGCCAGAGCTAAACTGAAAGCATGGAAAGATGTGGACACCCTGTTTACTACAAAGGTAATAGAAGAATATAAAATACCTTCATTTTAAATGTAGTACTGACTCCAGATATTAGCTGTTCCTTAACTTTTTTCAGTCTGTTTTATAGAATTAAATAAGTACTGTGTAGAATTAAATAGCTGGTTTTAGACTGACTCTACTGTTTTTCATTGCAGAACTGGCTGGGTTACACAAAGAAAAAAACCCCAATAGGATTTCACAGAGTTGCTGACATTCTGCATAAAAACAATGCACCAGTGCAGGTAGGCTGTTATGAACCTCTTTATTTCTAGTTTGTTAGTTAAGTTGTTTAATATGCTCAATGGGCTTAAAGAGAGTAGAGCGACTATCAGAAGTTACCCTGATCAAATATATAATGCTGATTTGTTTGAAGATATGAATTTGTATTTATTAGCCACACTTAATGTGCTTGCAGTTAACAAGATAAAGTATTTCCTGTTGTGTAGTCTCTAAATAGATCTCAAATGTGCTGTTTAGAGAGGAGCACATGTCATAGCCAACATGATATATTTTACAACACTATGTCAGGAAAACTTCTCAGTTTGCTTCCCTTATTTTCTGGAAGGCTGTCACCGTTTCACTTCCTATGCCATTTTACCTCAAGGTTGTGGCAGAAAGGAAGATGTGGCCTGAGAGCAATTTCACAAATGACAAAGGAAGTACATTACAACCTGAATGCAAGTCTTGTAAGACTGAGATTTCTTTAGACAAGTTAAGTACCAGATGTAGGCGAAATCGCAGGCTAATGGCTCCTTATGTGGAAAATCAGGCCCATAAAGTAACAAGAAAAAGAAATAACGGTACTTGTCTAGAGAGTGATGTATTTAGGTGGCTGCTGAAAAACAAAACACACAGTTTACAGTCCAGTAGTGACAACAGTAGACTTGCATCAACATGTAAAGCTAGAACTAGTAGTACTTACCTAAGGTAACATTGACCAAGTCAGGATCTGTGAAACCTGCCAGTGCTAAAACAAGCCAATAAGAAACAAAGTAGATCCTGGGTTTAAACTCGGCAGTGGACCATTAAGTTCATAGTAGTCTCATTGCCCTTGCATGTGGAGGGCATGTTCTTCAAGGTGTTCCTTATTGATTTATTTTTAAGCGTTAATTTGTTGAAGTGCAGGAGGTAAACATTCAGAATTTTTAGAATTTTGACTGTTTACTGTACCTGTACGAAATATTACATGCGGTTCTTCAGACCCATGTACAGTGCTTCATTAATCTTAGTGTTCCCCACATACATGCAGTAAATATGTCAGTCTCTCGTTATGATAGGTACCCTTCTGCCTTTCAATTCCAACCTAAGTTTTACATGGCAACCTTTTGCAGGTGCTTCAGGAGTATGTGTGTTTAGTGGATGACACTGACCTGAAGTTAAATCTAGCATCAAAGTACAAGTGCCACGATGTTATCATTGATGTAAGTACAGATCTCCTTTCCAAATTAAGTTTTATAGGTACACTATTTTTAAGGGTTGTTCATGCAACCAAAACTAAAGAAAAAACTAAATTATATATATATATATATATATATATATATATATATAATTTATATATATATATATATATATATATATATATATATATATATATATAATTTATAATTTATATATATATATATATATATATATATATATATATATATATATATATATATATATATATATATTTATTTATTTATTTATTTATTTATTGTGGCAGAGTAGGGGAGGAGGAAAATGTAGTCCAGGGGTTAGTACAAGATTACATCCCCCAGAATGCCACAGGGTTGGAGTTGACACCTGCCTGTGATTAAGCAGGCAGGTATAAAAGCAGGTCATAAATGTTTGTTAGGCTGTCTGTGTGGAGACCAAAGACCTGTGTGGATACCTGTGTGGTCAGACATAAAGAGAAGGTACTGTGTGTAACAAGTGGGTTTTGTTATCGGTAAATGGCTCAGCCGTCCGGTTCTATGATTTTAGAAATTGCAAAGTTTAGGAAGCACTCCTAGGAGGAGTTAGGCTTTTGTTTTTGTCACAGTGTTTTGTTTAAAACTTTTGTTTTAGAGTAAAGAATAAAAGTGAACGAAAGTGTTAAACTTGCAGTACTGTCCCTGGATAAGTGCTATTTCATGTTACCACTATATATATATATATATATTAATCATTATCCATTTAGAAAGTCTATTGCAAGGCTAATTTAACCCTAGCCTTTAATTTAATAAAGTTCCACTGATACATGCATTTGCCTAAACTTGGTATGGTTCTGAAATATCACGGTTCTCTTAACCGATGTATTATTCTTGTTCAGAATCACAAATGTTGCATTGCTTACATCCAGTGGGGACAGAGGCCGTACCCGCTGAACTTAAAAAAAAAAAGACGTTTAAAATGATGTTTGAGAGCCTTTTTTGTGTCCACAGGTGTCACCAGTATGTGATGACTGAAATAGAAAAATGATATACAAAATGATTCGAACACATTTTAAAATAACTGATATTTCTTAATCATGCCAAGTTTCTCACTAAATTAAAAATATACTTATGGTTTGTCTCTTAACTGTGTTAGGGTTTTGGAGCCAAGTCTGCGTTATCTTATTGTGGTTATGACAGCTACTGTCCCTGAGTGGTTGCTGACTTAAATACACTAAACTGAGTCATGGAAAACAGTTATTCACTGCTATTGAACCAAGCCGACTGCGATAAATAAAATTCCTCAGTGTGTTCAAAGTCAGTGAATATATGCCTTATAAAAGAGTTGCTTAAAAGAAAAAAAAAAAGAGAGAGAGAGAGAGAGAGAGAGAGAGAGAGAGAGAGAGAGAGAGAGAGAGAGCAAGAGACAGAGGTGCTCCTGTTTATATGCCCCATACTGTCTCGTATGGTAGTTTAGAAAGTTTTAGTTGCTGGGCCCCATACTGTTTATATGCTTTCACTGTTCTTATGTGATTTCTATGCATTGAATGAAGCTAGTTTAAATTGACTGTAGCTTACAAAATAATGTAATGAATCTTACCTGTTGTACACTTCCATTTCTTATAGATATCTGAGATGTGCAGTTTTGAAAGAAATACATGTCATAGGAAATGTTTTAAAGTGAAAATATGTTTGCTGTAACAGGTGCTACTTTCAAAACTGCACATTGAGACGTATGCAGCCAGTGGAAGTGCAAAGCAGATGAAGTTTATGGAATTATTTTATAGGAAACATAGGAATTACACGTTTAACCACAATATTTATTTATTATGATACATTTTATCAAAAGGCTATATACAGACGTGCTCAAATTTGTTGGTACCCTTACAGCTCATTGAAATAATGCTTCATTCCTTCTGAAAAGTGATGAAATTAAGCTATTTTATCATGTATACTTGCATGCCTTTGGTATGTCATAGAATAAAGCAAAGAAGCTGTGAAAAGAGATGAATTATTGCTTATTCTACAAAGATATTCTAAA
This sequence comes from Acipenser ruthenus, assembly GCF_902713425.1. Classification (NCBI taxonomy): domain Eukaryota; kingdom Metazoa; phylum Chordata; class Actinopteri; order Acipenseriformes; family Acipenseridae; genus Acipenser; species Acipenser ruthenus. The sequence goes on from NC_081203.1 coordinate 24,879,388, forward strand.
ATGGCCTGGACACATTTGTTGGTACCCCTTAGAAAAGATAATAAATAATTGGATTATAGTGATATTTCAAACTAATTAGTTTCTTTAATTAGTATTACACATGTCTCTAATCTTGTAATCAGTCATTCAGCCTATTTAAATGGAGAAAAGTAGTCACTGTGCTGTTTGGTATCATTGTGTGCACCACACTTAACATGGACCAGAGAAACCAAAGGAGAGAGTTGTCTGAGGAGATCAGAAAGAAAATAATAGACAAGCATGGTAAAGGTAAAGGCTACAAGACCATCTCCAAGCAGCTTGGTGTTCCTGTGACAACAGTTGCAAATATTATTAAGAAGTTTAAGGTCCATGGAACTGTAGCCAACCTCCCTGGGCGCGGCCGCAAGAGGAAAATCGACCCCAGATTGAACAGAAGGATAGTGCGAATGGTAGAAAAAGAACCAAGGTTAACTGCCAAAGAGATACAAGCTGAACTCCAAGGTGAAGGTACGTCAGTTTCTGATCGCACCATCCGTCGCTTTTTGAGCGAAAGTGGGCTCCATGGAAGAAGACCCAGGAGGACTCCACTTTTGAAAGAAAAACATAAAAAAGCCAGACTGGAATTTGCTAAAATGCATATTGACAAGCCACAATCCTTCGGGAGAATGTCCTTTGGACAGATGAGTCAAAACTGGAGCTTTTTGGCAAGTCACATCAGCTCTATGTTCACAGACGAAAAAATGAAGCTTTCAAAGAAAAGAACACCATACCTACAGTGAAACACCCAAAACACACCGCTAAAAACACCCAAGAATGGATAAGAACAAAACATTGGACTATTCTGAAGTGGCCTTCTATGAGTCCTGATCTGAATCCTATCGAACATCTATGGAAAGAGCTGAAACTTGCAGTCTGGAGAAGGCACCCATCAAACCTGAGACAGCTGGAGCAGTTTGCTCAGGAAGAGTGGGCCAAACTACCTGTTAACAGGTGCAGAAGTCTCATTGAGAGCTACAGAAAAGGTTTGATTGCAGTGATTGCCTCTAAAGGTTGTGCAACAAAATATTAGGTTAGCGGTCCCATCATTTTTGTCCATGCCATTTTCATTTGTTTTCTTATTTACAATATTATGTTGAATAAAAAATAAAAAGCAAAGTCTGATTTCTATTAAATATGGACTAAACAATGGTGGATGCCAATTACTTTTGTCAGTTTCAAGTTATTTCAGAGAAAATTGTGCATTCTTCGTTTTTTGTGGAGGGGTACCAACAAATTTGAGCACGTCTGTATATACAAACCACAAGACCCCCCCCCAACCACGCACCATGTTTGTCTTATGTGGTTCAAATATCACAGCACTGGTTAGGCAAATGACTTTCATTATTAAGGCATTAAAGGGAGGGAGGCAATACATTTTAATAAAGAGCTATTGCATAAAGCTTAAATAATATCTAAGCCTGGTTTTGATCAACTTGCTAAGATGTTGTGAATAAGCAAACAAACTAGTAATTCATAACTGAGATATTTATGTTATTCATGGTAGTATCATTGACAAAAATACATGCTAATCTTTCTCTGGATCAAAAGCTTGGTAAATCTGTCCCTCTGTGTTTCAGACAAGCTCTCAAACTCACACTCATACAGATCCACAGCAACTCATACGCACATATGCAGTACATATATAAAACCAGTAGCCTAATAATCAGGTTGCTCTGCTGTGGTTGTGAAGATCCAGTGCAGCCGGTAATTCAAGCACATCTTGGGATACTCTCGTTTCTAAACCATGTTTCATTTCTTTGTCTCAGACATACAAAGACATGAAGGACCGTCATCAGTTGATGGTGTACAGGTGCAAAGTAGACAGGAGCTCCCCAGAAGAGAGGAAGATTGATGACATCCTTAGCAACACAGTAAGCTTTCATATGGTCATGTTAACATATGATGCCCTGCTGCCTTCTTTGGTACACAGAAGACTTTGTAATGCCATTCTAATGCATAATGTCATTGGGTTTATTTGTCACAAGAAAAATCTCTTCAGGAAATAAAGGAATTTAACCTTCCTGTACGCAAATATTTTACATTCATTTTCTAAATCTAAAATTGTCAAGTGTTTTTCTGTTTGGCGAGAGAACTAACAAAAAAAAAGTTGCAGCTGCTGAGACAATAAAACCTTGTCCAACAGCTTGTTAAATACTACAGGGATAACAGACTGAGGAAACTTCTGAAATGCTAAACATTAATTATGAGTTAATATGGTAGGTCTACGGTAAAGGGATTTTATTAAAAAAAAATATATGTTTTATAAAAACCTGAATTTAACATACTTTCCAGTACAAGATGAATCTATCTGTCTGTCTGTATTCATTATTCTGTTGTCAAGTTTCCAGAATGAGATTCAAGGCATGAACTATTTTATTTTTCAGCAAATCCGATGGAAAAACTGACACTGACTGCATTGGGAAGACTGGACTAAATTGATTACAGGGACGCTGATACTTACTAATGCCAATGAGTATACTGTACATTACATGATGAGATTTTATTAATAAAGTTAAAATGTATTCACTGAATTTTATCAATTAGCAGAAATAATTAAAAAAAAAAAAAAAAAAGCTGGGCAAAATGTAATGGTACCCTTCACTTAAAGTTGTGTCCTACGTACAAGAAAATTATCGTTTTGTGACAGTAATTTTACTGTCAATGCCTCATACTGTAATCAGGCTTTGATGAAACAAGGGCCATGTACACAAGATGCTACAAGTTTTGCTTACCTTGACATTCACCTTTTAATGAAGGTGACTATATTGAGTCCTGTGACCTTCATGTAGTACTGAGACAGTGCATTCATTTCAGCCATGTTCTGTTACCAGCCTTGTCCTTTAAGAATGAAACCCCTTCACTGCCACATTATCAATGAAACAGATCACACTCTTGTTTCACATATCCATTTCATTAAGACTGACTGCAGTTACTTAAGTAATCATTTGCCTGGAGATAAACGGGGATTTCCAAAAAGACATTTTCAACGAGAAAATGACGTGAGTGAAAAGATGAAGATTGGTATATGGAAGTGAGCCAGACATCTTTCACAGAGAACAGACAAACCAAGGTAACCACAGAGAAACAGTGCGTGACAATAACAGGGGAAAGCAGTGAACAAGATGGATGAGTGAGATAGCATCAACACGGGAAGTGGATCGTCAGGACTCATTGGAAAGTCGGGCAGGAAGCAACAAGTTTTCTTTCAGCATAATAGGTCATGAATATTATGGGATTTTACCTTAAATGATTGAAGACGCCTTGGGGGTTTCCAGCTGCAGTTTAGATCATCTATTGTAGTGACCTCCGTTCTCACGCCAGAAATACACAGTTCTTGGATGAGAAATGGCAAGTTATATAAAAGCTGCTGTAGTAGGTGTTCGGTTGGCAGGTGCTTGCGTATCTAAGATTGCACAAATAACTTTTCTGCACATTTCCAATCCCAACTTCCCTGAAGGAATTAAGAGGTGATAATCGTTCGAGTGGTCAAATATCCCTGAAAATGAATTAAACGCCTTGCAGACTCATCACATGGAATCTGTGCTGCCATTTCACAGGTAAATTGCTGTCTTACACCATTCACTGCACTGGCTGCTAATATGATTGCTTATAGAGTGTTATTTGCAAAGCTCTTCACAGACGTGTCCGCAAAACTATGTACATCAGCAATCGCCCTGTGTGTGTCTCTGCTTCGCTGCTGAACACTCCAACCTGAAGTCTTTAATCTTGTGGATCCTGCCTTTAAACAGCTTTTATTCGGTCACACATTTCAATTGATGATGCTAAAGCGATATATATATATATATAAGAGGAGGAATTACATGATGCTCTCCACATGAAAGCAAATTGTCTTCTATTGTAGGAAATAACGATTAATAATGATTACGGTTAGGACTAAGTAATATGTAGACGGCGTATGGAGCATGTTCTTATTTACATGGCATTGGTGTAAATAATGCACACACATTTTAAGCAGACAGTTATTTAGGCTGATGCATTTATCAGTGTAAATAGAGAGAGAGAGAGAGAGAGAGAGAGAGAGAGAGAGAGAGAGAGAGAGAGAGAGAGAGAGAGAGAGAGAGATTGATAATATATTTGTAGCTACCGTCTGTGATCATTACCATTCCTACTCCGTATTTTCCTGCTTGCTGCGCACGTGCTTTTCAAACCTGGTTAGGCGGCGCTGCAGAGCTCAGATAGGGACAGTGGCTGGCTTCTGAAATGGTTTAATCTTCGACTGCAGGAAGATATGAACATGCATGTTCATGCATAGATGTATGCAAAAGGTAATATTTTGATTTTAAAAACAGATTTTATCAGATGTATCTGTAGTATTGTATGTGTGCTTGTTTTTATTGGTGTATTTGCTGATCAGTTGTCAGTGTAAACTAATTACAAGCAATATTTGTAGTTTGTACTTTGTTCACCGATATGCTTTTCACAAAGAGGTTTAAGCTTTTCTGACGTAATGTCTTTCAAGCCGAAAGATATCTAGTCATATTTGTATTGCAGGGCTTGGTGCCTAGAAAATTATGCAAATATACTGAAAATATAGAATAAAACACAAGCACAATACAATGTACAATAACGGGGGTGGGTGGTGTGTGTCTTAATATGAGTGTTTTAAAAACGAGATATAATCTATTAAAAAAAGCATATTTCAGACACAATTTTAAAATAGAACTATTTGCAATAGTATACTCATGCAGACGGCTTGGCTCTTAAATCTCATTGGTTAAGAAGAAGATGAGTCAATAATCAATGTACTGAACTAGGTGTATTAGTAGCAATTGCAAAGTAAAGCTGTCACAGTGAGACAAGGAAATGTGATGTGGCACGTTTCTACTGAGAAAGCGGTGTTGCAAAACGGTACGTTTGAACAATAGTTAAGCATTCTTTATCATTTTAGTCTTGGATATATTGTAAATACGTAGATAAATGAGAATACTGCATACCGATTCTACTTGTGTGTGTAACTGTGAAAGCATAAGCGCTCATTAGTTGCTATTATAACTATAGCAAGAAAGCTTTGTGTATCAATTGTAATTTAAAAATGTATGTATATTATTATGTATGTATGAAGCAACACAGTTGTGCTAGGCAGATAACTTCTGAACTGCTATATCCGCTATTCAGAAAGCATGCCTCCTTTATCTTTGGTAAGTAAAACATTGTCCTGGAGTATTGCTGTTTATTTTTACCAGTATTAATGGCCATGTATATTCTCTTTGTCAGTTTAGTTTTATTTATAGCAGAACGGAATTATTATTATTTTTATTTTTTTTTTTAAACCCACAAAGAACCAGTGACCTAGAAGCACGTTGTTCAGTCAAAATTCATGGATTCACCCAAGCAGGGTACGGTGTTTATGAGAAAAAAAAAATCCAGACAGTGTTTAATAATTAACATGTCTGGCAAAATGGCAGCTGTGGTTATTTTAGTTTTAACGATTGTTATGTATTGTTTTATTGAACATAATTTTGAATAATAGTGCTCTGAATTTAAGCCAATTGACAGCCGTATGTCAGTTTATCAGGTGTTTGTGCGGCACCACACTGTGCAAAACCTTTATTTTGTGTTTGTTAAAATGCTGTACATTTTATGAAAAAAAAATTATATATATGTAACTGCTGTCTGTTAGTACTGCTCTTATTTTCATAAGGTTTTGATAAAAATGTGCTCTCCCAGTTTACTTATTTAAGCTTTTAGCGGTACACGTTTTACTATAGTACTGCATGCTATTGTAATAAGCAGCATTGTATTAACAAACCATTTGTTATGTTTCCACTACAATATTATAATATTAAATCTCATGCCACTTTAACATACTTGCCTTTATTACCTTAAGGTTAAGATTTGACGTCATGGAAAATCACAACTGAAAAGAAGAATAGAAAAATATTACTAATAAAGTACGGAAAACCCCCAAACATACAAACACAGGCACACATACAAACAGAGCACACGTGTATTGCGACCAGGCAAATAATCTGTTGTATTTTATGTGTGTATTTAACTACAACAAACCCTAAAAAGTTAATAGTACAGTTACAGTACATCTTAACCCTTAGCACAGCTTTTAGACTTGCGCAGATTTCTACAATTTCCTAAATATCAACTAGTAAATAATAATAATAATAATAATAATAATAATAATAATAATAAATGGTATTGTTATATATAGAGAGACAGCGATTTGAAAAGAGAGGCAGGCTGTATGATAAACAATGTGATACTGGCTTAAGTCATGCGTAGCCTATTTGCCAAGAAACCGCTTGTGTAGAGTCAAGTGGAAGAGTGAAGTAGCCCTTGAGGTGTTCACAGGCTGCAAATGTTTTTAATATGGGTAATGGATGAGTACTATTCCTACAATATGTGCATAGAAGCAAGAGGCTGATAATAATTAGACATGACAAGTGAAGAATGGGTATCATTGAATAAGGAGGTCAGTCACTAGCAGCATTGATGTTTCGTGATCAGCTGCACTATTATCTAGCCATTTAAAACCAGTGCCTTACTGTATAGAAACCGCTATTTGGTGGGGAAATGTGTTGCAACTCATTCTAGGGTCATTTCTACTTGGTTATACAATATATACAAGAATGGCATACAGCACGTTTTAGTTAGTTTGTTTATAAAAAGATACAGTGTGTATATATATATATATAGTGCTGCAATCATTCACATTAGGGGACGCCTATTAAGTAAATTCCATGTCCACAGTTTTGCTGCCTCTAAAACAGACTGGTCACTCTGAATATTTCCTCAAGCTCAACCTGATTTAACTGTGCTGTTGATATGCTGGGGTATTTATCCGTGACGGGGATGTGTCAAAGTGGAGGAGTCCGTTCACTTGTCCCTATGTATGTTCAGTAGGGTTACCATCCGTTCTGGTTTTGCCTGGATTGTTCTCTTTTTGAGGCAGCTGTTCTGGGAAATCTGTAAGACTTCCCGGGACATTAAATGTCAAAGTATATGATTTATTTATTTATTTTTGTACGAAATGTCTCTGGTGTCCCGGTTTTTTGTAAGTCAGAGATGGGAATGTTCAGAGCTTTACAATTTCCAAGTATGATGAAACTTGGTCAGGACATTCTTTAGCACAAGTTATTGAGAATAATTGGGGATATACAGTAAGGAGGAACCTGTCTGTCTGTTTTCTGCTTTTAGTTTTACGTTACGTACAGAAGCAGAAATAGTTAAATCTTGTGGGACACAAGCTTCCTTCCCATTTGAAACCTGCTTGCCACTGTGTCACTGTTTTAGCCACAGAAAATGTTCTAAATGGCTTCTTCATGATCCTTTTTCAGACTTTCTTTTTATGTTACACAGTACAGCCCGGTAGTGAATAGGCAGTCCATAGGCCTGTAACAGACTTATTAAAATGGATAGCATATATTTTAACGTGCTGTTCAATGCTACAGATATTTAATGTTGTGAGGAGGTTTACTAGATAACAAAGGTTGTCTTTAAAATTTAAAATAAGAGATACACACTTAGCTGTTTAACAGAAGGGCGTTCAGCCCTTGTGTTAACAAATGATCACAATAGTGCTGTGTTTTTTTTTTTTTTTTCTTAATTGTGAATAAATGTTCTGGAGTTCCCATGGGGACAGGGATTCCCCACAATCACCCAATTTACCATCTCAAGATGGATGTGGTTTTTGGAACGTCAAATGGGGGGATCTGAAACTTTATATTAAGCCAGAAAAAAAGAGAGAGGGGGAGGCTTAAATGTCCTGTGTGGAAATCCCAACACAGAAAAATCTCTCAGTGTTGAGTAAACTCATTTTTATAAGGTTAAACAGCAACAACAGAAAGCTTAGACTGTATACTGTATCTTTATAATACCAGTGTCTTACCCTTAATAAACCCATTCATAACTATTAGCAGACTGCAGCATCAACAGAAATGCTAAAATAGTGGATTTAGGACAAACTATTGTACTGATAACCTTAGCCTTCACCATTCACATTTTGGGGTAAAATGAAGAGCTAATTCATTAATTAGTATATGTATAATGATCCCGTGTGGCTGGTTTGGAGGTAGGAGAGTTATCTGTTCAAATATAGTAAATCCAATGCATTGCTCCACTCTTTAGATGATCGTTTAGAGGATTAATACTGACATGTCTAATTCATTTCCTAATAGTTTCTCACAGTGGCCACATACCGCATTTGGCAGCATCATTTAAGTAAAAGTATAAAATACATATTTGTACAGGTTACTAATAGCAAAAGCAACTGGAAAGTAGAAAGAAGAAATTAAAATAATGTTATCTAAAAATGAGACCCAAATTATAACCCAGCACTGACCCCGTGTAATGTGCTCAGGCTCTTTTTAAGCAAGTGTACTTGTCCTTTTGTGACTTTTTACAATAGCTGTCATGTAAAGCTGGCTGGGGTTGGTTCAAAGCAATGGAGGTAATGAAAATACATGTTCCGAGAGCAGTGTGCTAAAATGCTTAGTCCAATGGAGATTCCTGTAAAATGTCTCACTGTTGGATACAGAAAAGCAAGGGAAGTTGAAGAGACAAAAGCTGAAGCACAAGTCCTTTGAATTCAAAGAAGTACAAGACTTCAGAAATGTCCTTTTCATAGATATTTTTGTAATGTTTTTACATCGTTGTTTTGCTTTTCCTTTTTTTTTTTATCGATTTAAGGCATCATAAATAGTGCATCAAATAAAAATTCTTATAACAATTAATTTGAGTAAGTGTATGCTGATCTACTTAGCCGTGAACCAGATCGCTTTCCTTTGTTAGCAATGTGTAAAACATTTCTAAATCGTTAGTGACATATGCTCTCGTGTCACATCCAGTTGTGATGAAGCTTGATTAGGAGATTGTTTTGTACACATTGTAGATGTTACCGAGAGCATCAGATGGTATATGGAGGGCATTTGTTACAAAAGGTTGTACTCAGAGGTGACAACAGTAAGTAGTGAGAACAGGGTTAGTAATTTCATCTCAAACCTGGGATTTGAACATTACTGCTCCTAATGCTTCTTCTCTCAGTATTGTAGATCTTCTGTCATGCAAAGTAACTGTGATCTCTTTTTTATTCTTCTAGGAGCATCAAGAAGCTGGAAATAAATTGACGGAAACAATGGCTAATAATTCAAACGAGAGTTGCAAACTCCCTTATGATGAGGACAGGATTCCGTTAGTTGTGTTGTACAGCATTGTCTTCATCATTGGAGTGCCTGCTAACTTTGTGACTGTAATTTTAACTTACAAGCAAGTCCAGAGGAAAAACGTGCTGGGGATTTACCTTTTCAGCTTGTCGTTATGTGACCTGATGTATTTGTTCACACTGCCTCTTTGGATGTCTTATGTCAACAATGACCATGTGTGGCTTTGGAGTCCTGTGAGTTGCAAGATCACAGGCTATGTGTTTTTCAACAACATGTACATCAGTATTTTCCTCCTGTGCTGCATCTCTATAGACCGATATGTGGCCGTGGTTTACGCTGTGGAGTCCAGGGGCCTGAGGCGGCAGAAGTTGGCAGCCATCATCACATGCATCATCTGCATAGTTGTGCCAATCGGCCATGTGCCCGTTTTCACAATGGAAGAAGACGACACAGGCCAGGTCAGCAAAAAATGCTTTGAGCCAGGCAAAGCCTCTGCAATGGTTACAGGCTTTAACTATGCCAGGTTCTTCATTGGATTTTTCCTTCCCTTGTGCATCCTGATTGTCACCAACTACTGCATCCTAACAAACATTCAAGCCAGCACCGGCCTGCTTGGAAGATCAAAGATGAAGGTCAAGTGCCTGGCAATCACAGTGATAGTTCTTTTTCTGGTCTGCTTTGGACCATACCACATCATTCTGTTACTCCGAGCCGTGATGTATCACATTCTAGAAGAGGGACAAAACTGTGACTTTGGGAAACAAATCTATATCCCTTATACAATTTGTTTAGGCTTGTCTACATTCAACAGCGCCATGAACCCTATTCTTTACGTCCTGGCCAGCGACAACATTCGGAAGGAGCTCAAGAGAGGACTGCTTAGCTTTCGAAGCCGCACTTCCTTGCAGCACAGAGGCACTGACAGCAGTTTGCCCAAGTTTCCCACCTCGAAAAACTCTGTGGATGCAGCACAAACACTTGAAAACAATAACCAATGAGGGTGTCATTATTTCCTCCCAGGAGTTGTGCTGTTTGATCATTTTTTGGACATTTTTGTTTCATTTCTGAAAGTTTCCGTGCCAGGACTGGAAAAGCTATTGACAAACTTGCAGTAAACCTGTGATGACTGCTTCTAGTGGCTTGTATTCCTTTCTCAGGGGAGCTACTGTGATTGCAATTTCTTTGTACACAGAATGACAAAACAAAAATAAATCACAAATAAAGAGTTTAAAATGTGTTTTTTTAAATAATAATGCTACGCACCATGATATGTGTTATAAGACTTCCTAGATACCCATTTGAAGAAAACAGCCTATTTCAGCATTATAGAGTTCTATTTGTTTTTAAAATGAACAGACCACCTACAACTCTATTTCAATCATTTTTATTTGCTTTCTGTTCCCTCTTAATGAGTTTTGGAAAGTTTACGAGTTTCCTTGTTTCAGTGGGGAAAAATAATGCTAATGTTGTGCACAAAAAACTCTTAAAACACTCAGCAATATACAGTGCTCTCCCTTTATAACGCTGTAGTTGGGACCCACAGTTAATGAGACTACTAGTGTAATGGCATTATGGGGCAAATGGGAGCCTTGACCATACCTCCTTATAACCTGTTCCGCAGTATAAAGGACCGCCTAATAAAGGGGGAGCACTGTCCCTGTATATTGGTCAGTGCTTTTGTATAAAAAGTATGTAAAATATATATTAACCTCTTAAACATTTCCCAAACCTTAGGCAGATAAATGATTAAAATGTGAATATATGACATGGTTATAGCATGGTGAACGTCTGTGTGTGGCAGAATATCAGCATGTGTATGTCCTGTAACTCGATTTATATACTGCTCTATTATTCATACACAAGATACAAATCCAGCTATGCTTGCTTACTATTCATTACCAACCTTTATTTAGTCCATTGTGATTTTCATTGAAAAGGTAGATGAAGAGAATACCATTAAGTGGCTGGTATACGGCCGATTGTGATGTCACTGTTTTGAAATGACGGTTTGCCGTTGAAAGGTGCCTCAGGTATAATTTTGTAAAACAGGTGGCTTCAGCTGTGCTAACAACTGAAAATTGCACGGTTGTTGTAATGAATAGGGTTTCTCTTTGATGTTTTGTGGAATATAGAAAGCAAAACATGAGCTCTGATTAGCTGAAAGATCCCGAGCAGTCTGTAAAACCTAAAATGTTGTGTTTAATTCACTGGTTAGGTAATACATTGTACCACATAAACATGTTATTCCAGTTCAAATTTTAAAACATGAGCTGTTGGTTATTGCATTAATATATAACAATTCCACTAAGCATTTCTCTTATTTTGTGTTAGTTTTGTACAGGGTGTCTATCTCTGCTAAATTTGGTAGAGCTGATATTCTATATTTCCACATTTTTAATTTGCAAGTGTACTAATTTTTTTAATTTATTTTTTTATTTTTTATTTTTTACAGTTTTTGTAATGGGGATACAACAAAACCAGAAAAACAGCAAACCGAATACTATATATAGTTCATCAGAATCAGCAGTAGTATGTTCTCAACATGAACATAAAAATAAAACTAAGCAAAAATGGAATTGTAACACCACAGAGGCCCTCATTCATAAAACAGGCATCAGCAATGGAGCAGACACCACAGACACCACAAGGAACTGAAACCTGTTGGCACATCAATGACAGTGTCTTTCTAAAGCCCCTTTCACACTGGCACTCCTACTCAGGTCCCGACCCCGGTTCTGGCTACCCGGGTCACAATCCCACATAGTGTGAAACCACGTACCTGGGTCATACCCGGGTTGAGCAGGGTCCCAGCGACCCACCTCAGAATGTGGGTCAACATGCTGTGTCCCGGGTTGAGTGAGACGAAATGCATGACAGCTGTTCGTAAGCTGACGAAATAATAAACAGCTACACCCCAAGGAACATTTCTGTTTATTCTGTTTAGCCATATTTATGTTGATTGAGATACACATGAGACAGATTGCAGCAGGGATGACATTTGCACTAATCAACAATAGGGCAGAGGGTTCAATCCAGAGAAGCTTGGATGGAAGCATAACAAGTTGCTTTTGGGGCATTGACATGCGCATTCTGTACTTGCGTCTGTCACCCAGGTCAACCCTGCGTTATTAAAAGCAGTGTGAAATCGTGAAGCCGACTCGCATGACACCAGATCCTGACCCGGGAGGTTCCGACCCGGGTAGAGCATGCCCATGTGAAAAGGGCTTTAGCAATGTGCAGGGCTAAGGTGTCAGAACAGTGGCTTCAGTCTGTTAGAACAAACCCACACCCAGATTAGTCTCTTACCACGCAGCCCAGTCATAAAATTCATTGCTGCAGTTGGCTAAAACTTCTGCAATTCATTAGTGCTGCATGAACCGATTATGCGGATTTAGCACTGAGAATCAGGTGAGGGTTATTGCTGTTGGACTAATTTACCATTCAAAGAAACTATCTACATAAAACTCAAAAATAGCTAAAAAAAACAAACAAACAAAAAACACCGAAAAATGAAATTAATAGACACTGTAAAACAGACGTCCTAGACATAAAACAGTATGTTTCTCTGTTTAGGTTAAAAACAAAACCACATACACTTTAAGCTATTTTTTCTGTTTTGTATCCCACTGAGTCTAGTCATATGTCACTGCATTATTTGCATTTCACAGTCATGTCACTTCTTCCATCAGAGCAACTTGGCGAGAGTGAATTCTCTCAGTTCCTATTCCAAACTCATACTGTTAGTGTCCGAGTTCAAATTGTGTTGATATTGTTAAGTTTTGAAAGGGTTTGAAGCATTTCCTTTATGTAAGGTTATTATATTAAATGAAACAGAAAATACATAGTTTGTGTTCTGCACATTCTATTAGCCATGAATTGAGGATTTCTGATCTACTGTTTTATTTTTACAGTGTAGATATTTAAGTGCCTGCTGAAATCGTATTGTTGCTTGCACTGTCTGAAGAGCATAGTTAAGTGTTACAGAAAAAGTTGTTGTGTCTCCAAGAAAGACAGTACTTTGCCATGTCCCATGCTTAATGCATTAATAAAATATTCTTAAATATAATCCTGATTGTTTTGATATTTTTGGTTACACATCAGGAGTCATAAATCCCCAAGGGCTACAATCACACAGGGTGGTTCAACATGAAAAAGGAAGTCACTAGCACATCAAAATCAAGCTCCTTCCTGTAACAACAATGCTGGTTTTCAGTTCCCAAGCAAGCATTTCATTTCAATCAGAGAGCAGAAGCTTATTTATGACTTTTTTAAAAATCTAAACAATTGAGATTGTATTAAACTGGAAGCATAGAACTGCAATGTCATGTGCCGAGAAATCCAACCACTCCTGCAGTATTTAAGAATAAAATTAAGGTTTAAATTAAGCGATAGTGCCGTAATCTGTATCTTAAATGACTTAGCTTCTGTTTGCATAGAATTCAGGAAACCATTTACTCATCTTATGCCACGTAACAGACAGGAAGCCCTCAAACAGACTGTCTGAGGTTGACTTGTTTAAGAACAGGTAATTATAATTCCTGTATAAAAACAACTAGTTTAAGAAACCACAGCGAATATATATAACTGTAACTGCAGTTATGAATTTGCTGTGACAGCTAAACTGCAAGGTCAAAAAAATTAAATTCTTAGAAGCTGATGATTAATCATAAACTGATTTACAGTTACATTTTATCCATATACAGATACTGCAGATTGTTGATAAAAAAATATTTTTTGTGAGTCACCGGCTGGTGAAAGTAAAAATTAAGCACATTACCAAAATGCAAAGTTTTATGAATACAGCTCTTGGTTTAAGTAGCCTCCTATATAAACCTTTACCGCAGTACATTTGCAAGGAAATTGTGCAGTTTTTCCATGCATTTCCCATAGTCAAACTATGCATAGCTTACCATGTTTTTTTAATATGCTTTACCATTTCACTATGCTGTGCTTTCATTATTATTATTATTTATTTCTTAGCAGACACCCTTATCCAGGGTGACTTACAATTGTTACAAGATATCACATTATTTTTACATACAGTTACCCATTTATACAGTTGGGTTTTTACTGGAGCAATCTAGGTAAAGTAGCTTGCTCAAGGGTACAGCAGCAGTGTCCCCCACCTGGGATTGAACCCACAACCCTCTGGTCCAGAGTCCAGATCCCTAATCACTACTCCACACTGCTGGCCTGTGGTAAACTTTAATAAAGGCTATTCTTTAGAGTCTGCCTCCAACTTTTGAATCTTGGCAGGGACGTATTCAGTAGCTTTGCATGTATCAGTCACCAATGTACTCCGATGTCACTAGAAAACAAGCTGCTTTGATTGGTAATTTTCATATAGTATCACAGGTAAAGCTGTGGTCCATTAAATACATTGTGGTCAAGGAAAGCTTGTGTTCAAAACAGTTTGATCTCTGTATATAATATAAAAAATATAACAACTACAAGTTCACGTTATAGAAAGAGGCACTGGTAAGGGACCATAGGGTAAAGATTTGCATAGCTATTTTGGCACATTAAAAGCCTCTTGTTCAGTGTAAGTACAATATGTAAAGCTGTCTTTTGGTAAATGGTGAGCAAAATAACTACTGTTGGTGAGATTCTAGTAAAGCTTCTGTTTCGATTCTGATAGACACAAATCTGTTGATACAGATTGCAATATTTCAGTCCGCCCCCCCCCAGTTTTCTGCCAGAATTAATCATGAGGAATTTTTTTGATTACTGTAGTGCTTCATGATGCAACAGTAAGGTTTTGACTCACGCCTTCTTCGTCAGCGTTGAAAGCATAAGTCTACTGTATTTCACTTGCAATTTTACCTCAGAGTTCGTTATCAAGTGTTTGACGTTGTGGATAAAAATGTGTGATTCAAAGTGACAGACATATCTATCAGGAGCAGTATTAGCACTGTATTTGTGATCCTCATTTCACTTTGTTGTGAAATGTGTTACTGCTGTCTCTCAACTGCAAGGTGTCTCAATGCGCTCCTCTGAAACTTTGATGACGGGGTTCCGCTGTGGTGACAGAGATCAAGTTACTAAAACTCCTTATAAGGAATCTATTGTGAAGTCACACACGAAAGGTGGCGGCTTAGTTGAAGTCCTCTGTTTTCAGTCAAAAAGACAAAAGTTTCAGTGACTACTTGCTTTATTAGCAAGGGCAGCAGTGTAGAGTAGTGGTTAGGGCTCTGGACTCTTGACCAGGAGGGGCATGGGTTCTATCCCTGGTGGGGGACACTGCTCCTGTACCCTTGAGCAAGCTACTTTACCTAGATTGCTCCAGTAAAAACCCAACTGTATAAATGGGTAACTGTATGTAAAAATAATGTGATATCTTGTAATAATTGTAAGTTTCCCTGGATAAGGGTGTCTGCTAAGAAATTAATAATAATAATTACCAAATAGAATCATTTTGTTTTGTCCAAATAAACAATTTTGCCTATCAGCATATCAACTATGGTCCTTTCTTAAGAACAAGTCACATAAGTAAAAGCTCCAAGCCCTTCATCCTTTAATACTACATCAATGACAAGCCCATATTTGTTGTTTTGCTGAGGTGAAAGCAGGATAGGCCATTCTCTATTAAAACAGAAGAAAGCATTGTGGTATTATACAGGATGTTGCTCTTATTGTTTTCTGTAATGTCCTGTACAGAAATAAGAGAACAAGGACCCTCTGGGATTGTGTCACTGACAGACTCACATTTATGGGTTTGTTATTTGAGAGGAGCTCACCTCTTCCATGGACACTTAGCAAGCTGGTCATTATTCAACACCGAGAGGGACAACGGTATCTAGTGCTTTTGTGACAAACGTTTCAGCTGGATTTAACAGTTTTAGTGGTGGTGTTTTTATACATTGTTCACAAGATTTAAACTCATAACGTTGATGAAGGGGCAACATTTATGTACTCTACCTAACTCAATAGATGGAACTGTTGTCCAAATACAACATGCTGGAAGATAAAAGCTTATTGTGACTAGTCTGGGTGCTGGTGGTGGTTGGCAGGGACGGGGTTAATTCCTGTCCCTGCCAAAACCATGTGAGAATGGGACTGCTCCTAATTGGAATAATTGGTGCTATGTGGGAGCAGCCACATCATATAAAAAAAGGACTTGGAAGCTCCATTAGGGAGACCACCAGGGAGCTGGTAAGAGTGTGTGCAGTGTGCAGTGTGCAAAAGAAAGCCAGTAAAGGCTTTTGCCCGTCCTGGTTTTTTCTTGGGAAAATGGCTTAGCTGTCACAACCTTGTAGCTGAAATGTTTAGTCAGTACTCTGTGGGGAGTTAGGTTTTTGTATTGTGTATTTTGTTTGTTTGTGAAGAAATAAACGTGTGTAACCTCTCTAAAACTGCTGTTTCTGTGTCTGGGTCAGCGTTTTAGGGCGCAATGAGCCCGAGGCGAGGGCTTTGCCGCACTTACATAATGTATTTTTTTGTATTATTCTTTCCTCTTTTGCCATGCCAACTATTCCACCAAAATGTTTTTCAATGATACTAAAAGCTGAATTTGTGCAGTAAGACTGAGGTCGATCTTTAAAAACCACACGCTACAGGCTTTGGTAAAAAAAAAAAAGCCAGGTACTATATTGTTGTTGACCGAAATTATCTAACAGCAACCTTTTGTGAGGAAACGAAACCATAAGAAAGTGTTTCTAATAGAAGGTGCGGATACGTTACATTTTGAATGGAAATTATCATAGGTTAATATGGTCACAATTAGCCTGAGCTCCTGCACATAAAAAAAAAAAAAAAAACACTAAAAAGCAAAGTTAAATTAGTGTGTAAAATAATTTGGGAGAACTGCTGTTTAAAAAACACAGTTTTGCTTTGAAAGGGCTGAGACCATCAGGACTTGTTTCAGGTCTGAAACCCTGTTGCTCAATATATGGGTAACTGAAAAGGTTTGTTTATCATAGAACTGCAGAACGAATCCTGTACATTTCAACTGTAGATTTTCTCACAGTGTTGGGACTAAATTTAGCAGTGATGTTTAACACTGACACAGACTGAGAGAGAGATTTTAAAGATCTCACTACTGTTTCTTGCTCATCAGCTATCTCTATGATACTCTTCTGTTTCCTGAGAAACAAGTGCCAGTTTGTGATTTTTTAAAAAGTCCCATTATGCACCTATGTGGGTGTGTTCTTCACAGAAACAAAATCAAGTCAGAGAAGTTTTACTTCTGAGCACCTTTATTTCCTACCTGCATCTATTACATTTTGATCGTCTTATTTAGGCTAACACCTCTGTGACAGGAATGTGTATGTCACCGCTGATTACACTGTTGGCTAGTTTGACCAGTTTGTACATAGCTGTTTGTAGTTAAAATAATTAAATGCCAAAATAGTTAATATAAAAAAGGAAACTACATATTTCCCTAATACTAATCTATTAAGCATCTATAACATGTTAATAAACTATACATGACCCCAAATACAAGGTGTAACCTAGAAACCATTTCCTTCACATTATGTCCCAAATTCTGGGTTTTTTTACAGTAACACTGTGAATGTGCCTTTTCTATACAAGCATAACCATTTTGTGGTTTGAGGAGTATGTTGTATTGCCAAACTAGGACACATAGTTGCAACATACTTATGGTATGGAAACAGCCTTCAAACTACAGGTGAAGCAAATCAGCATTCTAGAATAGTAATAAGAAACTATGCTTAGTGCTCCTGAAATGCTGTTTTCAGCCTTTGAAAAGGTTTGTGAGATACTGATTTCAGAACAGTTTGATTTTGAAAACAAAATACGTTTGCAGCATCATTGTGCTATATTCCTTGTTTAAGAAAACACAGTTTACAGCAGCGTCCTTTAAGATTGTATTATCGAGTGTTTCATGGATAAACTGTAACTACAGTTTGATGTTTGTCATGTCTACCCAACCACGGGCAGGAGTCACCTGTAATTTTGTAATGTCGTCTGTCCTTTTGTAAAGCACATCTACTGATTTGAAATTATTCCAGAAATGTTCTTTATTTTACTTTGATCTCATTCAGTATTGGTTTTAGCTTACCTTTCAAGGTCAGATTATGTTAGTAATTTCAAGCAAAAGTTAGTCTGAAAAAACACATTCTGAAACAAATGAGTAATGCTGCATTGTCTGGAGTTGTTGGGTGCAAACTGTCATGACAGGAACCCCAGGGCATTTCTAGAGGGCACAGCAAGGTCAGTCTGTACCCACAGATGTAGGAGGATGTTACTGTGGTAAAAAAAATATTGTCCCATATTGTAGAATACGCCTATAAGTATTCATAAAAGAAAGATATCTAATTGAATAGCGTGAATAACATTTGAAAACTAAATCACATTCGTATATCCAATGACAGAAACTGATGCGAAGAAAGGAAAGTTTGATATAGTTACGAACAGAATTCAGCTGTTTAATGTCGTTTTCTACATCCCCAATTGTGAAAAAAATTCAAATTACTCCATGAACATGAGGCATACTCTATTTAAAAGGCTGTTTAGTCCATTTCAAGCCTTGGAAATACAGTATAAACACCTGTTGTTTTCTAAATGACAGCTGTTATTTCTCCGACAGGTTAGTCCAGTACGCACACTATACTGTGCTTAACCAAAAAGCTTAATGCATCTTCAAATAAGAACAATGCCTTTTTATCTTGAATCCTAAAGCCCTTACATACTTAGACCTGCTATTTCCTGTAAATCACACTGATAGCATATTGAATGAGGTCACACCCACTGCCTGTTTTCAATTATGTTTTTACTTCAGTACTAAAGTACCTCCCTTGATGAGAAGTTAGAAATAACCAGACAGTATTCCAGCAGAACTATAAGCTGAGCACGGCATTATCAGCAATGACAGGACAGAAAGGAGGAACCTTTATCTGGGCATAATAGCCAACAGAAAACGTACAGTAGTGTATTTTACAATGGTTATACAGTATATAAAATAAACGAAATCAGTCATAATATTAAGGAAATGTGGAGTAGGACACAGATGCAAGCCTTATGAATTAATAAGTACTATTAGGACTGTAAGTGCCATTAATTGAACACCAATAAATCATTAAGTAGCAGCAGCTGGCTAGAGCCTTATTTTCCATGGGGCTGGTTTTCCCCCAAGTCCTGGTGAAGGAGCCTGGGCCCAGCTACCTGCTGTGGTGGGCTCTGCCAGTCTCTGTGATAATGGCTGGTGGACTGTCACCTTGCTGGAGATGAAAGTGGATCTCAGTTGGTGACCATCTTCTCATCATTCACCTGACTTCACCACTCCTCCTTGACAAGGCTGAATCTCTGAGTCCTGCCACAGATGTGTCTGTTCTCCCATCCATCTGGCCAGGGCACATATACCGCATGTCTGCTACAGTGCTGTGGCCATTAATATTTCAACATTTTCAAATTTGTAACATACGTCGGTGCAGTAGTTCTATATTTTGTTATTGTGATAATTTATTAGCAGTACTCATTTTGTAATAAGCAAGAGCATTATTAACAGTTATTTAAAATATATATATATATCTATATATATATATATATATATATATATATATATATATATATATATATATATATATATATATATATATATATATATATATATATATATATATATATATATCCCTTGAAATAAAGCACAACCAATATGATTTTGTATTATTATTATTATTATTACTACTTTATCTAGTAACAGGAGGCTATGGTTTAGGCATGGCATCATGGATTGGGCACAGAGAGAATAACCAAGCACTAATTGTCTCCAGGATTGTGTCAGGTTGTGATCAAGGCCAAGAGAAGATACAAAAAGATGGCGTGAAGCAATCTGTGGCATACTTAAAATAACTGTGCTTCCTATCAAAAAGGTCATCTGTTTGGAACAATTTGTACAGCATTTATTTTTTGTGGTGAATTTTAATGCTCATGAAAGTGCTGAAATCACTGGAACCTGAAATCCTCTTTAGTTAACCTGCTGTACCATATAAAGTTCAGGAATACCCTTATCCTTTGTAAAAGTTTATAGTAAAAACATAGCAACGTGTACTAAAGCACAGTGAAAGCACGGTAAAGCCCACAGAGGTATGGTAAATCATATTAAAAAAACATGGTAAACTTTTATAAGGGATATTTCCCAATACATGGATATAGACATTCTACAGATACTAAAATTAACCAGCAGAGAGTTTTCCTTGTGAAAAATGTAAGTGAAACTGCATTATCATCTCAAACGCAGGGCAGTAGTTCTGCAATTTAAAGGAAATAATTTTAATTTCTTCTCTTATTTTTCATATTGTGCAGATTGAGGGATTTTTCCTCATAATCTATCAATGTGATCCTTAAAATGTTTTCAAAATGTACACTGGAGAGAAGCTAGACTGGGCCTGGCCTGCAGGCTTGTTCTCATTTCATTGCTTATATTCGGGAAGAGGTGCTGGCTTGTAGCGACCCTCATAAATGTTTGCCACACTAATTTTGCGGTTTACAATCGTTTACCATGGTTTGTCATGTTTAATATGTTTTACCATACCTCGCTATTCTTTACAATGCCTACCTATGCTTTTAACATGGGAAACTTCAGTCCTCCTATTTGGTAAATGAACTGCAGTGGTGAGGTGATTTTTTTTTTTAAATAAACATTTATATATAATTTTATATAAGTACCATCTTACAAATTGGTCAAACCATGTAGCTCCAACTGTCATACCCTTGCCCCTTAGTACAGAACCACTGCGTTGTCACTGAAGATTTGGTAAGTGAATCTTTTTAATTAATCAATTGTGACGCCTAAAAAACCTCTAATAAAATATAAATCCTTGTGTGTGCGGTGCAGCATGTTTACAGCAATAGGTCTGTTTCTTGGCATTGAAGAGTTGAGATTTCTGAAACTGAAACAAGAGACACCTCGTCAAATCTTCTCACTTTCATCACAATGCAGCTGGTTATATTTTGTTGGTGATTCTCAGATGTTGGGAAAGGAAATCAGTACAGCAGGGTGGCAGAGCACAGGTTTACTAGGTAATCCATCATTTCTTACTAAATGAATTGCCCTGGATTCAATCAAAATAACGGTGCTGCTACAGTATTGCAATGGCCATAAACTGCAATTCATTCAGGCCTCTGTTTGTTTATGATAACCATTGCTGTCCATGTATAAGGTGAATTCATGTGAGGTTTAGGGAGTAGTGTGACCCCATAAGGATTGAATTATTGATTCAACTTTACTACATATTAAATACATTGTGGAGAGTAAGTAGCTTCAAATTTCATATCTTAATTTATCATACAGACCTAACACAATATCAGAATAATTGTAAATGCCATAACGACGCAAAGGAAACAAGAATGAAACTTAAAATCAAGCAGTTCCAAAAAAGTTTGATAGTTTAGCATGGTCTACAATGTTAAAATATGCTTTACCATTCCTCTCTGTGCTTTACAGTGCTTGTCTATGTTTTACCATGCTTTCACTTTGCTTTATGTCACTTTTCTAAGGGTTTCCACATGTTCTGATGGCTGAAGTCCTGCTGTAAACATGTCTATTTGCTCTAATGTCTTTCTGCCTTTGTTAAGCCAGCATGCCATGTCAGAATGAAGGACACGGAGGCAAGCGGACCCCCTGTGCTGTGGATCGCATTGCAAACCCCGACAAGGTGTTAGACTGGGCGAGGAGCACTCAAGCGCACTGAAAGAGGAGCCGAAGGCTGAAGAGGAAGCTGGCAAGGGAGAGGGTCTAATGAAGTGCAATGACTCAATGACTGAGGGGCTAATGCATGAAATGCCTCATTCGAAAGGGATTTGCCCAGGGGCAGGAGAAGAAAGTGGATTTGATCAGAATTCTTGAAACCAAAGACGTTGGTAAGAGAAGTCTTTTGTATAAGAGTTTTTGTTTTTTCTGAATGATGATTAACCATTTGGTCACTCATGGAAACGAGGTCCATATCTGGACACTGTCAGGGAGATCATGGCTTGCTTTTTCTTAAGGAACTGAGGAGTTCTTATTTCACTTCGACTGACCTGGGGAAGCATGTTTATAGCATACAGGCTGAAAGACAGTGCTAAAAACAATGCTTACTTCCTGCAAACTACCATTGGCACAAGTAAATTGACCAACATTACATTTTCCAATTCCTGTATTGAACACTAGGTGTTATTTTACTTTATCAATTTGTTTTCATCTTCTTTTGTAAGATACATTTAAAAAAGTTTGTGGTTTTCAATGGCAAACATTCATGTCCCCTAGCTGATCCACTCACTTATTTAAACCTAACAGAAATTATTTAATTTAGTGCTGTCAGCATCTTAAAAGAAATCCCAGTGGTTAAATAGAATTTTATTATATAACATTGAATATTGCAGTTGACCTTTTTCCTTTTTAAGAAACACACTAATTAAAATAAAAAATAAAAACATAAGACTGCATACAATCCCCTAAATAAAATGGAATTGGTTATTTCTGGTTTGCAAATGTTATTGTGTACATTTAACCATCCTGAAACATTTGTGCTAATAATTATTTTGAGAAAGAGCTTCAAGAATCATTTATATATATATATATATATATATATATATATATATATATATATATATATATATATATATATATATATATAATAATACACACAATGAACTGAGCCAAATCTTTATTAAAAAAAACTAAAATAAGGTGACCACACAACACTTTTTCTGTTGTTTTTCTCAGTTGTTTTGAAGCACATGTGGTTTCAAATGTACATTTGTGTTGGTCGATTTATTGGTGTTATGTCCTGTTAGAGAGAATTTGTTGAAGAAATGCAAGTTGCTTCATGCATATTAGTTGTTGCTGTGAGCTCACTGGTAGTTTATTAAACAAATTCAGTATAAAAAAAGGACTTGGAAGCTCCATTAGGGAGACCACCAGGGAGCTGGTAAGAGTGTGTGCAGTGTGCAGTGTGCAAAAGAAAGCCAGTAAAGGCTTTTGCCCGTCCTGGTTTTTTCTTGGGAAAATGGCTTAGCTGTCACAACCTTGTAGCTGAAATGTTTAGTCAGTACTCTGTGGGGAGTTAGGTTTTTGTATTGTGTATTTTGTTTGTTTGTGAAGAAATAAACGTGTGTAACCTCTCTAAAACTGCTGTTTCTGTGTCTGGGTCAGCGTTTTAGGGCGCAATGAGCCCGAGGCGAGGGCTTTGCCGCACTTACATAATGTATTTTTTTGTATTATTCTTTCCTCTTTTGCCATGCCAACTATTCCACCAAAATGTTTTTCAATGATACTAAAAGCTGAATTTGTGCAGTAAGACTGAGGTCGATCTTTAAAAACCACACGCTACAGGCTTTGGTAAAAAAAAAAAAGCCAGGTACTATATTGTTGTTGACCGAAATTATCTAACAGCAACCTTTTGTGAGGAAACGAAACCATAAGAAAGTGTTTCTAATAGAAGGTGCGGATACGTTACATTTTGAATGGAAATTATCATAGGTTAATATGGTCACAATTAGCCTGAGCTCCTGCACATAAAAAAAAAAAAAAAAACACTAAAAAGCAAAGTTAAATTAGTGTGTAAAATAATTTGGGAGAACTGCTGTTTAAAAAACACAGTTTTGCTTTGAAAGGGCTGAGACCATCAGGACTTGTTTCAGGTCTGAAACCCTGTTGCTCAATATATGGGTAACTGAAAAGGTTTGTTTATCATAGAACTGCAGAACGAATCCTGTACATTTCAACTGTAGATTTTCTCACAGTGTTGGGACTAAATTTAGCAGTGATGTTTAACACTGACACAGACTGAGAGAGAGATTTTAAAGATCTCACTACTGTTTCTTGCTCATCAGCTATCTCTATGATACTCTTCTGTTTCCTGAGAAACAAGTGCCAGTTTGTGATTTTTTAAAAAGTCCCATTATGCACCTATGTGGGTGTGTTCTTCACAGAAACAAAATCAAGTCAGAGAAGTTTTACTTCTGAGCACCTTTATTTCCTACCTGCATCTATTACATTTTGATCGTCTTATTTAGGCTAACACCTCTGTGACAGGAATGTGTATGTCACCGCTGATTACACTGTTGGCTAGTTTGACCAGTTTGTACATAGCTGTTTGTAGTTAAAATAATTAAATGCCAAAATAGTTAATATAAAAAAGGAAACTACATATTTCCCTAATACTAATCTATTAAGCATCTATAACATGTTAATAAACTATACATGACCCCAAATACAAGGTGTAACCTAGAAACCATTTCCTTCACATTATGTCCCAAATTCTGGGTTTTTTTACAGTAACACTGTGAATGTGCCTTTTCTATACAAGCATAACCATTTTGTGGTTTGAGGAGTATGTTGTATTGCCAAACTAGGACACATAGTTGCAACATACTTATGGTATGGAAACAGCCTTCAAACTACAGGTGAAGCAAATCAGCATTCTAGAATAGTAATAAGAAACTATGCTTAGTGCTCCTGAAATGCTGTTTTCAGCCTTTGAAAAGGTTTGTGAGATACTGATTTCAGAACAGTTTGATTTTGAAAACAAAATACGTTTGCAGCATCATTGTGCTATATTCCTTGTTTAAGAAAACACAGTTTACAGCAGCGTCCTTTAAGATTGTATTATCGAGTGTTTCATGGATAAACTGTAACTACAGTTTGATGTTTGTCATGTCTACCCAACCACGGGCAGGAGTCACCTGTAATTTTGTAATGTCGTCTGTCCTTTTGTAAAGCACATCTACTGATTTGAAATTATTCCAGAAATGTTCTTTATTTTACTTTGATCTCATTCAGTATTGGTTTTAGCTTACCTTTCAAGGTCAGATTATGTTAGTAATTTCAAGCAAAAGTTAGTCTGAAAAAACACATTCTGAAACAAATGAGTAATGCTGCATTGTCTGGAGTTGTTGGGTGCAAACTGTCATGACAGGAACCCCAGGGCATTTCTAGAGGGCACAGCAAGGTCAGTCTGTACCCACAGATGTAGGAGGATGTTACTGTGGTAAAAAAAATATTGTCCCATATTGTAGAATACGCCTATAAGTATTCATAAAAGAAAGATATCTAATTGAATAGCGTGAATAACATTTGAAAACTAAATCACATTCGTATATCCAATGACAGAAACTGATGCGAAGAAAGGAAAGTTTGATATAGTTACGAACAGAATTCAGCTGTTTAATGTCGTTTTCTACATCCCCAATTGTGAAAAAAATTCAAATTACTCCATGAACATGAGGCATACTCTATTTAAAAGGCTGTTTAGTCCATTTCAAGCCTTGGAAATACAGTATTAACACCTGTTGTTTTCTAAATGACAGCTGTTATTTCTCCGACAGGTTAGTCCAGTACGCACACTATACTGTGCTTAACCAAAAAGCTTAATGCATCTTCAAATAAGAACAATGCCTTTTTATCTTGAATCCTAAAGCCCTTACATACTTAGACCTGCTATTTCCTGTAAATCACACTGATAGCATATTGAATGAGGTCACACCCACTGCCTGTTTTCAATTATGTTTTTACTTCAGTACTAAAGTACCTCCCTTGATGAGAAGTTAGAAATAACCAGACAGTATTCCAGCAGAACTATAAGCTGAGCACGGCATTATCAGCAATGACAGGACAGAAAGGAGGAACCTTTATCTGGGCATAATAGCCAACAGAAAACGTACAGTAGTGTATTTTACAATGGTTATACAGTATATAAAATAAACGAAATCAGTCATAATATTAAGGAAATGTGGAGTAGGACACAGATGCAAGCCTTATGAATTAATAAGTACTATTAGGACTGTAAGTGCCATTAATTGAACACCAATAAATCATTAAGTAGCAGCAGCTGGCTAGAGCCTTATTTTCCATGGGGCTGGTTTTCCCCAAGACCTGGTGAAGGAGCTTGGGCCCAGCTACCTGCTGTGGTGGGCTCTGCCAGTCTCTGTGATAATGGCTGGTGGACTGTCACCTTGCTGGAGATGAAAGTGGATCTCAGTTGGTGACCATCTTCTCATCATTCACCTGACTTCACCACTCCTCCTTGACAAGGCTGAATCTCTGAGTCCTGCCACAGATGTGTCTGTTCTCCCATCCATCTGGCCAGGGCACATATACCGCATGTCTGCTACAGTGCTGTGGCCATTAATATTTCAACAGTACATTTTCAAATTTGTAACATACGTCGGTGCAGTAGTTCTATATTTTGTAATTGTGATAATTTATTAGCAGTACTCATTTTCTAATAAGCAAGAGCGTTATTAACAGTTATTTAAAAATATATATGTCCCTTGAAATAAAGCACAACCAATATGATTTTGTATTATTATTATTATTATTATTACTACTTTATCTAGTAACAGGAGGCTATGGTTTAGGCATGGCATCATGGATTGGGCACAGAGAGAATAACCAAGCACTAATTGTCTCCAGGATTGTGTCAGGTTGTGATCAAGGCCAAGGAAAGATACAAAAAGATGGCGTGAAGCAATCTGTGGCATACTTAAAATAACTGTGTTTCCTATCAAAAAGGTAATCTGTTTGGAACAATTTGTACAGCATTTATTTTTTGTGGTGAATTTTAATGCTCATGAAAGTGCTGAAATCACTGGAACCTGAAATCCTCTTTAGTTAACCTGCTGTACCATATAAAGTTCAGGAATACCCTTATCCTTTGTAAAAGTTTATAGTAAAAACATAGCAACGTGTACTAAAGCACAGTGAAAGCACGGTAAAGCCCACAGAGGTATGGTAAATCATATTAAAAAACATGGTAAACTTTTATAAGGGATATTTCCCAATACATGGATATAGACATTCTACAGATACTAAAATGAACCAGCAGAGAGTTTTCCTTGTGAAAAATGTAAGTGAAACTGCATTATCATCTCAAACGCAGGGCAGTAGTTCTGCAATTTAAAGGAAATAATTTTAATTTCTTCTCTTATTTTTCAGATTGTGCAGATTGAGGGATTTTTCCTCATAATCTATCAATGTGATCCTTAAAATGTTTTCAAAATGTACACTGGAGAGAAGCTAGACTGGGCCTGGCCTGCAGGCTTGTTCTCATTTCATTGCTTATATTCGGGAAGAGGTGCTGGCTTGTAGCGACCCTCATAAATGTTTGCCACACTAATTTTGCGGTTTACAATCGTTTACCATGGTTTGTCATGTTTAATATGTTTTACCATACCTCGCTATTCTTTACAATGCCTACCTATGCTTTTAACATGGGAAACTTCAGTCCTCCTATTTGGTAAATGAACTGCAGTGGTGAGGTGATTTTTTTTTTTAAATAAACATTTATATATAATTTTATATAAGTACCATCTTACAAATTGGTCAAACCATGTAGCTCCAACTGTCATACCCTTGCCCCTTAGTACAGAACCACTGCGTTGTCACTGAAGATTTGGTAAGTGAATCTTTTTAATTAATCAATTGTGACGCCTAAAAAACCTCTAATAAAATATAAATCCTTGTGTGTGCGGTGCAGCATGTTTACAGCAATAGGTCTGTTTCTTGGCATTGAAGAGTTGAGATTTCTGAAACTGAAACAAGAGACACCTCGTCAAATCTTCTCACTTTCATCACAATGCAGCTGGTTATATTTTGTTGGTGATTCTCAGATGTTTGGAAAGGAAATCAGTACAGCAGGGTGGCAGAGCACAGGTTTACTAGGTAATCCATCATTTCTTACTAAATGAATTGCCCTGGATTCAATCAAAATAACGGTGCTGCTACAGTATTGCAATGGCCATAAACTGCAATTCATTCAGGCCTCTGTTTGTTTATGATAACCATTGCTGTCCATGTAGTGAATTCATGTGAGGTTTAGGGAGTAGTGTGACCCCATAAGGATTGAATTATTGATTCAACCTTACTACATATTAAATACATTGTGGAGAGTAAGTAGCTTCAAATTTCATATCTTAATTTATCATACAGACCTAACACAATATCAGAATAATTGTAAATGCCATAACGATGCAAAGGAAACAAGAATGAAACTTAAAATCAAGCAGTTCCAAAAAAGTTTGATAGTTTAGCATGGTCTACAATGTTAAAATATGCTTTACCATTCCTCTCTGTGCTTTACAGTGCTTGTCTATGTTTTACCATGCTTTCACTTTGCTTTATGTCACTTTTCTAAGGGTTTCCACAAGTTCTGATGGCTGAAGTCCTGCTGTAAACATGTCTATTTGCTCTAATGTCTTTCTTCCTTTGTTAAGCCAGCATGCCATGTCAGAATGAAGGACACGGAGGCAAGCGGACCCCCTGTGCTGTGGATCGCACTGCAAACCCCGACAAGGTGTTAGACTGGGCGAGGAGCACTCAAGCGCACTGAAAGAGGAGCCGAAGGCTGAAGAGGAAGCTGGCAAGGGAGAGGGTCTAATGAAGTGCAATGACTCAATGACTGAGGGGCTAATGCATGAAAAGCCTCATTCGAAAGGGATTTACCCAGGGGCAGGAGAAGAAAGTGGATTTGATCAGAATTCTTGAAACCAAAGAAGTTGGTAAGAGAAGTCTTTTGTATAAGAGTTTTTGTTTTTTCTGAATGATGATTAACCATTTGGTCACTCATGGAAACGAGGTCCATATCTGGACACTGTCAGGGAGATCATGGCTTGCTTTTCCTTAAGGAACTGAGGAGTTCTTATTTCACATCGACTGACCTGGGGAAGCATGTTTATAGCATACAGGCTGAAAGACAGTGCTAAAAACAATCCTTACTTCCTGCAAACTACCATTGGCACAAGTAAATTGACCAACATTACATTTTCCAATTCCTGTATTGAACACTAGGTGTTATTTTACTTTATCAATTTGTTTTCATCTTCTTTTGTAAGATACATTTTAAAAAGTTTGTGGTTTTCAATGGCAAACATTCATGTCCCCTAGCTGATCCACTCACTTATTTAAACCTAACAGAAATTATTTAATTTAGTGCTGTCAGCATCTTAAAAGAAATCCCAGTGGTTAAATAGAATTTTATTATATAACATTGAATATTGCAGTTGACCTTTTTCCTTTTTAAGAAACACACTAATTAAAATAAAAAATAAAAACATAAGACTGCATACAATCCCCTAAATAAAATGGAATTGGTTATTTCTGGTTTGCAAATGTTATTGTGTACATTTAACCATCCTGAAACATTTGTGCTAATAATTATTTTGAGAAAGAGCTTCAAGAATCATTTATATATATATATATATATATATATATATATATATATATATATATATAAATAATACACACAATGAACTGAGCCAAATCTTTATTAAAAAAAACTAAAATAAGGTGACCACACAACACTTTTTCTGTTGTTTTTCTCAGTTGTTTTGAAGCACATGTGGTTTCAAATGTACATTTGTGTTGGTCGATTTATTGGTGTTATGTCCTGTTAGAGAGAATTTGTTGAAGAAATGCAAGTTGCTTCATGCATATTAGTTGTTGCTGTGAGCTCACTGGTAGTTTATTAAACAAATTCAGTACTGGGAAATGCATCTGTTTCTTAGTAAAGCCGTGTTTGTATTTTGTACTCCCATAGAGACAAAGCATTCCTACAATGAATTGTATTACAATAAGCCGCTGTGCTGGATAACCTATGTGGTTTTATATTTTCCACTGTGTGTATTTATGTTGCATAAATCTAGATTTGCAAGCGCTTTTGAAATTTTAATTTAAAAAAAAATCTATGTGGAATACCACTCTACAAAAAATATTAGGACAGATGAATCCATTTAAAATGACTGTCTGGGAAATACATTGACCATTTTACCCCACTAAATATTGTGGTAGCCTTGATAATTGTCCCCTATTCAAATATATTCACAATGTTTTAATGAGAAAGCAACAACACACAACAAGCCTAGGGGAGGGAGCTGATAGTTTGCAAAATAAATCAGTCAGAGAGGTTCTAAAAGTTGCAAGCTGTGCTGGTATGGTTTCTTATTTGCAAACGTCACAACACATGTAAGCCATATTTTACCTCTTTCCTTGCCATTGAATAAGAATGCAGAATGAATAGAAGTTAGGATTTATTGCAATGCAAATGGCAGCACAATGATAGCCATGTGGTATGCTATTTGAGGAATGACATTTTCATAGTTGACATCATGTTTGACAAAGCTATGAACTAATACCACAGCATATTAAGGTCCACCATTTTTGAATTGGTTCAGATAAGATACTCTGGCATGAATGGTATAAAAATTATTTGTACAGACATGTAAAGGGTTGTTTCTCCTATACATAACCAAAATACATTCAACACAGCTTCCATTTCCAAAAACCACTCCATGTGAACACATTTTCAATTAAAAAGAAATATGTCGAGACCTGTTTTTGAACTATTACCGTCTGATTTAAATTGAAAGTAGTGTTGCAGGAATCATTTATATATGTGTGTACTGTGCAGCTGGGGATACAATCTAGGCAAATTGCAATTTAATCATAAGAGTGACTAAATTTGAACGTGGAGCAGTTCATTTGTGGTAAGCCAAAGTCACTGAAATTGCTGTGTAAATACGCAACTGAGAAGCAGCTCAGGCTGAAGCAGATTAAGTTAAAAACTGAAGATAGTCAAGAAGTTCCCCAAAAATTCAAATATATATCTTATGAGCAATTTAAAAGTTTAATGCAAATAAATAAGAAATGTATTAAGAATGCATACATTATAGAACCCTTATTAACCCATATTTAGCAAACAAAGCTGTTGGAAAGAATAGCTGAAGTTTTATTTTTCATCATTTGTCCGTTCAATCTCTTAAATGACAACAAATAAAGATCTAAAAATAGTGGTAAAAGAACCAGAAGACGATATTTATGACAGCAGTTATAAAGCAGATTTATCAAGTTGTACACATCCGTTCAATGTGCTATTTTAACACCCTTTAAAAAAAAAAAGTTAACACCACAGGCATGAATTCCTCAGTCTCCACTTTATCACATTTCTGATCTCGACTCCACCTTTGCTTTTTTATTTTAGGATATTCGGTTATTGATACAGCTCACTAGTTTAAAGCTATTGTAATGAGAGAGGAAAAAAAAAAAAAAAACAGGTTTGTATCGTATAGGAAGTTGTGCACCAATTCTCAAAAGATTTGCACCTTTGACTAATACTACAGAATATATCCACAGTACTATAGTATATCAAAGTGCCTTTTGCAGTGTTACTTAATTGTTAAGTTGTCATTTATTAAAACAATTTGGTTTGTAAAATTGGGATAGCTCCAAGTATAGTACCTGATTTAATTCAAGTCCTCCTTTTATCTCTGGGGATAGGAATCGAGGGTTGATGGCTACACTAGATTCTACAGATAAGGTTTTAAAATCAATTCTTAACCAGCCACACCCTTTTTTGTGTGGAAGATGTTTAGAGTCTTGCTTCTTTTTTTTTTTTGCATACTTCACTCTATGATGCGCAGACAAATACAACCCTAATAATAAAAGTTGTTGATGCTTCCTGGTATCCAGCTCGCTCATGTGTTGTGGTTCAGACTCAACCGAGTGGTCGAGCTGAGATTAGACCATGTACCTGCCGCAAAGGCACCAGAATACAGCAGTCTATCTATAGCTTTGCATTTGAAATAGCATGTCCTGAACTAATGTCAAACTAGTGAAGCAGCAAAATATTCTCAGCATAGCATAAAGGGGGGCAGAAACCATGTTAATAAAGCTAATAAGTAAAATAATGTATGCTTATAAAAGAGTTTGGTGGCTACCTCTAATCAAGCTGACAGTGCCTTTCCAACTCTTTGATTTGTCAGGCTGTCCTACAAAGAGTAGGAGAAAAGTACACTCTAAACTGGATTAGAGGAATGATCTGTTTATATAGATCTGTTGTAGTTGAAAAGTTTAGAAGGCATTGTCATTGACATTCTGATTGCGAGATCTACACTCAGCAAAATAAGTGTAGTTGCCCCTAATAGGTTCTAATGGGGACATGACATACTGGATTTTAAAACATTATCTTTAAGCTAAAACACTTGATTCTGTTATCCAAGAAGAGTCTGACTTGACGATTTTGGGTTGCTTGTTGATCAATGTTAAGATAGCAAGAACATGGTGAGAAAAAGAAGATGAAGCAGCCATACTGTATTCAAAGACTACCAGGAAATGTGTTTTGGGGTTTTCCTCTTCTACCCAAGTTCACAGGTTACATAAAAAGAATGAATTTTGGATGGTTTAAATTGTATTTATTTTCAGAAAAAAAATGGATCTTTCACCACTGCCTGACACAAACTTCCTCAATGTAGATGTTGAGTAGGTGGGCTGGCCTTATTGTCATAAAGGTCATATTGTCACATGACTTAAAACTGACTGAGGAAGGTTATTCAGTGCAGGTACTTAGGATCTCCACTGAAGCTCTAAGCCAAGTAATGGGAGGGTCAGAGAAAATATAATTCATCATAGCTACAGAAGCACTACACACACACACATATATATATATATATATATATATATATATATATATACACACATACACATATACACATATACACATATACAGTAGATTTATTAAATGTCACATGCTTTAAAAACTCACAAAACTGGTAGAGAGCTGACCAGGTGACAATAAGCCAAACACTTAACTGTGCACAACCATTAACCCTCCCGTTTTCCACTACAGATTTGGGGATTCTGTGACACCAACACCCCCCCCCCCAATAATCTTTATCCAAATCACAATCCCAAATAAAACTATAAATATGACATCTAAAATAGCAATTCTTACTAAAACAATTGGATTAGGTTAACACTATCTAAAAACATGTTCAATTGTGCAAATAGGCTGGAGGTCCCGGTGCTTCGACTGTGAAAAGGGAGGCCGTAGCACAGAAAGATACAACCTTGTGTTCCTTGTGTCCTTTATAGCCCTGCACACTTATCTGCAAGCCAGACAGGGTTCACCACTCAAACAAAAGTACTACTACTTGGTTGTACCTTCCCTCGATATATTGGTGCAACTTTTCCAGGTTCTTCCTGCAGTCTGTTCCTCCAGCAATTCCTCTCATCCACTTCTTGGTTTGGGTCCTCCAGCAACACAGTCTGCCCTGCACTGTGCTGACAGCACACCTTTTATAGGGCAGTTAGTACTCAGATGAGGTAATGGGGAACAGGTGATGCAAGTTGGTTCCTCAGAATGTCAATCAGTTCTACCATTTGATCACCAGTGTACTAATAATAAATACAACAAAATCGTAACACACACAAAGCAAAAACTGAACATAGTAAGTAATATAAAATAAAACAACCAAATAATCACAGCAAAATTATAACAAACAGTGCAAATCAATCAATCAACGAAACGTGAAGAAGTGCAGTGCTCAATTTGGTCACTTATGAGAAAAATATTCCTTATATTTTATCTAAAAGTCATATCTGATGTGTGAATGGGAGTTGGACACCTTCATAAAGGCCGCTTAACATTGTATAACTGTAAAATCCTTCAGACTCACTTTGAAAAATGATTAGAGGATGTTCTCATAGCATTGTTGTAAAAGTACTGTAATTGTTCAGCATGTCTGTGACTCAGAGCCATTAACACTTTTTTTCTGTAATTATTTATCAGTCTGTGGTTGTTCTTGTGTACTGCTTATCTGCACTTTGCAAAGTTGGCTCAGTTTTTGTGAGTGTTGTCAATTACAGATTTCCCCCTTAAGTTCAGTCTTGCTAAGACATCAAAAAAAGAAAAAAAAAATTGATGTGCTGTCAACATAGCCTAACCATGAAATATCATATTCATATTACACTGGTTAAAAATAAATGAGGTAAGTGAATATGTGGATTGGAAAGAAACATGGGACAGCACTGGTGAAAGATGTCAGCCCTAGCCTTGGGCTAAAGTGAACATACTGGAACTGATTGCTGAGCACACATTGTGAACAAAGTAGAAATTGGCCCGAAACTTACAAAGCAGATGAACAGCAAGAGGGGGGTCACTCATACAGACAGCAGGCTTCACCAGACCACAGGGAACGCTTGAAGTGTCTATAAATGTAACAATTATAGAATTAAATCAACTTCTAAACAGTGGACAGCTGATCCCTTTAAGAAAATAAACTGCAGGCCTCTTAGTTATGAGCAAATCACTCCAGTAGGGTTGTGTAGTGGGGTCCAAGCTTGTTTTTATTTGGAATAATGAAATATATTTTTTGTAGAAAGTAAGACCTTTATTTGAACTCTGTGACAACTTGATGATACGTAGAGATAGACAACGCTGATGTCTTTTGAATTGCAACCTGAACGAATGTTGTTTTTTTCTCAGTTATGTTGTTTAAGTAAATGTGAAATTCAAAATGTGCCCCAAACTCCGAAAATATGACACGTTCCAATGTCTTGTATACTCAAGCTTTACACTCAGAAGATCTGCTTATATAGGTTAAGAATAATGAAATGACTGTGGCTGAAAGCAAAATAAATATTTTTGTACTTTATACAATCTTCACACACTGTGAACCACAAGTCCCTGCTGGGTGTGGCTGCTTAGACAGAAATATCCCTGCTCTGTCACACACATCACCTGATAATCTACCATCTATCTTACAAAACTCAGGACTGTTGTTTTGTTTGAAATCCATTTTATAGTATGAACTAAAAAGATATGATACGCATGAAACTGTATTTGATACGCATGAAACTGTATTTGATACGCATGAAACTGTATTTGATACACATGAAACTGTATTTGATATGCATGAAACTGTATTTGATATGCATGAAACTGTATTTGATACGCATGAAACTGTATTTGATATGCATGAAACTGTATTTGATACGCATGAAACTGTATTTGATACGCATGAAACTGTATTTGATATGCATGAAACTGTATTTGATACGCATGAAACTGTATTTGATATGCATGAAACTGTATTTGATATGCATGAAACTGTATTTGATACGCATGAAACTGTATTTGATACGCATGAAACTGTATTTGATATGCATGAAACTGTATTTGATATGCATGAAACTGTATTTGATACGCATGAAACTGTATTTGATACGCATGAAACTGTATTTGATATGCATGAAACTGTATTTGATACGCATGAAACTGTATTTGATATGCATGAAACTGTATTTGATATGCACAAAACTGTATTTGATATGCATGAAACTGTATTTGATATGCATGAAACTGTTGCAGACCTTTGTTATGCATAAAAAAAAATCATGTTATGGGTCAAAACAGATTTTAAAAATACATTATTTAACTAACTTGTGTGTTAAAGCTTGGTGAATAGGTCCCACAAGGCTGCCACATTACTCAGTCAAACTGTACTGTCAAGCATGTGTGTGTCTTGAGTAATAGTCTTATTTTTAAAGCCACCTAAATGTGGGTATGAGCATAGTAACAGCAGCCACACTATTCTGCTTTCTAAATATGTGCAGTTTTGAAAAAAATTGTTAGAGGAAACATGAATTTAACTTGTGCATGTCAGGTAATATTTATGTTAGTGCATTTTGTGCATTTTGTGCTCAGGCTATACATAGAATAGCTTCAAACAAAAGCAGCATTGTATCTCATATCACCAATAATAATGTCAAAAGCAAAGAAAATGAATATCGGTTTCTTTTTTTTGTGGCTTTGAGGTGACGAAAGGCATTGCCAGACACACATGCTACAGAAACAAATTAGTAGGTATATGGCATGCAGTTAATTGTACTCAGTGTCACTGTGCCTTTTTATAGTGTTGTGCAATAAACCTCCACATACTGGACATGCCATATATTGCTACATATAAGGTTGTAGGAGGAGGGGAATGAAAGTCATCTATGACTATGGTGGTACACTCCATAATGACAGATGCATCTTACAGGTACCTTGTATGGGATTATAATATATCTAAAAATCTATCCTGAAACTACTCAACACCCCAACAAGACAAAGGTGTTTGAAGGATGTGTATATCTTGGAGGTTTGTTGCATTGCCCCTGCAGAGCAGCTGCACCGGCTCATAAAACACAGTGGAAAAAGGAAGACTTGCATATGCGCATATTGTACATCAGGTAAGTTGTTGCTGTTGCTTCTTGTGCAAGCTTTCGGCTTTCAATAAAAAATAACACAAGGTATTGCTGGTTTGCAGACTGGTCAGCCCCTAAGTAAAGTCGAAGCAAGTGCATATTCCTGTAAAGCATCTGTCCGGAAGCACAATGATGCTTGCATTATCTCATGCACGCATAGGCCGGATATGTTGGTTTTTGTTTTTTTAAAATAAACATATTTTTTTGTAACCGTAATTGCTTTGGTGGAAGGCGAGTGTTTCTTTAGAAACAGTCAGGTTGTATTTTTCCTCACCTCTTCACCTCAAACCTTTCATGGTCAATAAGATCATGCAGTATGTAGGGCTATGATGCTTTGCTATCTAGTTGCGGTCTTCAAAATAGCAAGTGCCACTGCCCATGCTGCAAGAAAAGACAACAAAATACTGCAGAAAGTCACACATGTCTCATCAATCCCCTACATCCTGAGCCTCATCAAGAAAACATATAAAATAAATAATAGAGAGACACATTAAACATGTAGTAACAACAGGCAGTGAAGTCTTTAGAATATATGAAATTGTTTCAATCATTTAAAAAAGTACCGTAACTAGTCCTTTCAGGAAATGTTTTTACAAAATAAAATGTTATTCAGATAAATGTTTTTCTACTTACTTAAGGTAATGTTAGGAAATCCAAGATTAGTGCTAATTGGGATCTGGGTAACCAGCCAATAGAGCTAACCAAACAAAACAGGATGAAACAAAACATGTGAAATCTTAAAACTGACAATTAAAAAAAAAGACTGCTAACCAATTTGAGGCCTTGCTATTTAGTCAAGTCCTCTCATTGATTGCATGGGATTGCAAACTGTAAAACCGAGCCCTGAGGTCCCACATTATTGCAGCGTTATGGGGAATATAACAGTTTAACCCCTTCAACAATGTCAGGGCAGCCAAGAGAGATTTCTGGAAAACAGGATTGTGTTATTGGGGTGAATATTGCGACATTAAGGGCAGCTGCTATTTTTTGTTATAAACAGTGTGTGCATAAAACCAATGGATACAAATTTTGAAATTTGTCACAGCCCTGATAGTGCCTTTTTGGTATACCAGCTGTCTATTCTGGTTTATCTCATCCTTGCAGTTTCTTGGTTATCTTTATAGATGTCATGCAGTGGTTAGCTGTTGGTATGTGGGTGTGTGGGTCAGGATGGTGAGCAGTCTTTAAGATCAGGAGATCACTACAGTGTCTGATGTGCCCTGTGCGGACCGCAGATTTGCTGCGGTTATAACATGTTAAAAGACAATTAATTCATGGTAAAGCACTGTGAAACCTTAGTATAGGTATGGGACAACGTGTTAAACTTCAAAATGACCATGCCCCTGACTAAGAGATTGCATTCAAATGTTTTGTGAACAGTGTGGTTAAACTTCAGTTTATCTTCAATCACCCTGCAACCTTGCTAGTGCTACACGGAACAGTTCAAGTGTACGACTGCACTTTTAATTCCTGAAACGCACAATGCAGTGTATTTCTATCAAATGGATAGGTCTCCCTCTACAGTCTTTAAAATGAATTACACCATGCCTCCTGTCAAGTCTTGTATAAAACTTCTGTTATAGGGCTGTTGAGATCACCTTAAACATGGTATTTAAAAAATATATTCCCTCTTAAATGTAAATGATAACAGATTCAAAATATACACGAATATATTTCAGATTTATGTGTACAGTAGTACCAGTAAATATGTGTTTTTAATTCCATTACTGTTAAACTGCAAAAATACCAAACCTCCACAAGGGGGCACTTTTGTTCATAAATGGTTTTTTTTAAACATCAAATGGTGGAAAGACAAGCTACTGTCTTGTCCCTCTTGTAGTGTTTTAGTAATAAAGATCACTTGAATAGACGGGTATATTATAAATCAGTGCTGTTATACTGCAGCTAGCAACTATTATCCTTATTACTTTATTTTTAATAATGAGGGTTAAATGTGATTTCACCTAAAATTATTGCTTTCACTAATGGTGTACAGGTATTATAACTCAATGATACTTTCTTAAACAATGAGCAGGATGCTTTTAGTAAAAACAAGTACAGATTTTCCTTTTTTAATAAGTGTATTTCTGTCAGGACAGCTTCATTTAAAAACATTTTATTAGCAGATAATCAGACATTTGATATTTTCATCATACTTCGTGTACTTGCTTGTTTGGCATCAGCCTCACCTTTTGAGGCAAGGCCAAAAAGCCTTCATTGATTGAATCTCTCAGGTGATGTTTATATATAGGCAGGGAGAAAATCTGACAGGGATAGAGGCAGGGATGCAGTTTGACAGGGATAGAGGCAGGGAGGCAGTTTAACAGGGATAGAGGCAGGGAGACAATCTGACAGGGATAGAGGCAGGGATGCAGTTTGACGGGGATAGAGGCAGGGATGCAGTTTGACAGGGATAGAGGCAGGGAGGCAGTTTGACAGGGATAGAGGCAGGGAGGCAGTTTGACAGGGATACAGGCAGGGATGCAGTTTGACAGGGATAGAGGCTGGGATGCAGTTTGACGGGGATAGAGGCAGGGATGCAGTTTGACGGGGATAGAGGAAGGGATGCAGTTTGACAGGGATAGAGGCAGGGATGCAGTTTGACAGGGATACAGGCAGGGAGACAATCTGACAGGGATAGAGGCAGGGATGCAGTTTGACAGGGATAGAGGCAGGGAGGCAGTTTGACATAGATACAGGCAGGGAGTCAGTTTGACAGGGATAGAGGCAGGGATGCAGTTTGACAGGGATAGAGGCTGGGATGCAGTTTGACGGGGATAGAGGCAGGGATGCAGTTTGACGGGGATAGAGGCAGGGATGCAGTTTGACAGGGATAGAGGCAGGGATGCAGTTTGACAGGGATACAGGCAGGGAGACAATCTGACAGAGATAGAGGCAGGGATGCAGTTTGACAGGGATAGAGGCAGGGAGGCAGTTTGACAGGGATACAGGCAGGGAAACAATCTGACAGCGATAGAGGCAGGGATGCAGTTTGACAGGGATACAGGCAGGGAGACAATCTGACAGGGATATAGGCAGGGATGCAGTTTGACAGGGATAGAGGCAGGGATGCAGTTTGACAGGGATACAGGCAGGGAGACAATCTGACAGGGATAGAGGCAGGGATGCAGTTTGACAAGGATAGAGGCAGGGATGCAGTTTGACAGCGATACAGGCAAGGAGACAATCTGACAGGGATAGAGGCAGGGATGCAGTTTGACAGGGATACAGGCAGAGATGCAGTTTGAGAGGGATAGAGGCAGGGGTGCAGTTTGACAGTGATAGAGGCAGGGAGGCAATTTGACAGTGATAGAGGCAGGGATGCAGTTTGACAGGGATAGAGGCAGGGATGCAGTTTGGCAGGGATAGAGGCTGGGATGCAGTTTGATGGGGATAGAGGCAGGGATGCAGTTTGACGGGGATAGAGGCAGGGATGCAGTTTGACAGGGATAGAGGCAGGGATGCAGTTTGACAGGGATAGAGGCAGGGATGCAGTTTGACAGGGATAGAGGCAGGGATGCAGTTTGACAGGGATAGAGGCAGGGATGCAGTTTGACAGGGATAGAGGCAGAGATGCAGTTTGACAGGGATAGAGGCAGAGATGCAGTTTGACAGGGATAGAGGCAGGGATGCAGTTTGACAGGGATAGAGGCAGGGATGCAGTTTGACAGGGATAGAGGCAGGGAGGCAGTTTGACAGGGATAGAGGCAGGGAGGCAGTTTGACAGGGATAGAGGCAGGAAGGGTTATATCTGTTAGTTGGACTACTACAGTGTGAACTAGAATTTATGATAAGTTACCTTTAAGAACTGAAACCATCGGCCTGATGTATCATATCATAGACAGGGATTTGAGAAATATAACAAAAAAAGAAAAAAAGAAATTAAATACTAACAACTTTGTGTTAGGGGTGTTGGTTCTGCACTCAGTACGGACCTGAAGAGGTCTGGTCTTTGTTTCAACCCTGTTCTAAATTGTGTATTTGGAATAAATCTTTTGCACATACAGTACAAGAGCAATGTAGTACATACTAATACAGGAAATAGCACTCAGTTACTGGAATGGAACCACAGGGATACAGGAGGGAGAACAATGAAGAAGGAGAAGGGCAGAAGGTGCTGCTGGAGAAGCTGAAGAGACAGAGGCACCGCCCAGAGGAGGAGTCACGTTCAGGGGGCGGGGTTAGTCATGACAAAGAGTGTGTTACCAAAGATCTTAATGTGACTGACCATGCTTTCTTATTTACAGTATTTGGAATTGTGATTCAAAACCATTGTAGAGCCTTATTTCGTCACCTTGGTTTTATTGGTCCACCCTATTGGCTCCTTAACTATCAACTGTCTTGTTTTTAACATCTTTGACATCTTTCTTTAGTGGTAGCAGACACCTGAGTGCACCAGGGACACTGCAGCATATATTAAAACATGTCATTAGGGATGCATTATATGAAATATCTGGCAGCTGCATTTTGTGTAGTCGCTTCATCATTAGGCACAGTGGCCCACACATAGATTTTAACAATAAACATGATCACTTATATCTTGTCTGTAGCTTTTACTGGTGCATAATTATTTTACAGCCATCATTTCATTTACAATTTCTTTTTAAATATTTTTTTTGGGGGGGTCATTGTTGCTTCCACTGTCAACCTAGTTGGGCCCCACAAACCACCTTTTTGTCCCAGCCCACAGACTGGGAACCACTGGACTATGGGACTGGTTCGGTCTTTTTAGTGGTGTTTCAGAACCACTTTGATGAATGTACATGAATGTACATCATTCCAGAACTACAAATGACAAACATGTTCCATAGCTGACACCTGACATTCCACAGGACATCCCTGTAAACATTACCCCTCAGTGGGGTTTTATCCTGTATAGATATATTGAAATTAAAATTAAAAAAAACAGTTTTGCTTCTCCTGAATGGGGCAACACCTTGAAGCAGGATGTGTCCATATAAGGATTGCCTCATTGTGAACTGCAATATGCTATGCAATGCTAGTTGATGAAATGGGCTTATAAGGTAACATAAGCACTGGTTTGTTCTGTCAAGAAATACTGTACAAGCTTGGTAAAAAGAAGGCTAATGTGGACCTTTGGCACCTAGTTTAACATGAGCTATGTTTTATAAACATGTTTCATTCAGATCAGTGAAGGTTTTCAAAAAATTGAAAAGTGATGGTCAAGGAGGTGGCAGCTGTGCTTAACTTGTCCTGGAAGGCCACATGGCTGAGAATGAGTGAAGCCCAGTTAAATCATGCTCCAATACAAGCTGAAGACCGTACTATGTGTGTGTATCATTTGTATACTGTCAATCAACTTAGTAACAATGGTTTTCAGCACAATGAAGAATTCCTGCAAGCACAATTACAAATATTTCCTTATTTATAAAATGCTTTTGTAAATTTTCATTTTCAACCCTTTTGTATATAGTATATCGTATAGTGCAAACAAATAGATAAACGGTCAAAGAAACGCATGACATAACAAAGGACACGTAGCTCCACATCCAAAAGCAAAGTTATCTGAATATTAAACAAAATATGAAATCTTAATATTGCTGCAGCAGAACACGGAACATATGAGGAAGGTAGCAGTCATCGTAAACAGTGTAAGGGGAAGTTAACCAACATGGAAAATACCTATTTGCGTTCTATTTCTTTCCATTTACTCTTTCATAATGCACATAAGGGAGGTAAGGGGTCTGGTGTGACTGGTGTGACATGAGCACATACTGACTACCCAGCAATACATTCAAATAGATTAAAGGAAGTAAATGTCATTAAAAGTGTTCAGGGTCTTGCTCCTTCTGTTTTTCTGTCAAGTTTCCTAGGCCTGGGGGACTGCACTTCCTACACTTCGTATACACTTCATTCAGTTAAACTGATTGATCACCTTGTACAGTATGGTTATCTGCATGGGTTAGACATACATTGGAAATCCCTGCATGATGTAGCACACGTGTGTAAATGGGCTGTCTTTCACGTGAATGAATAATTTATTAAGCAAGGGCCTCCCCTGCATATATTCAGTAGATATGAAAGTGATGGTCCAGACAGCAGAGCTGCCAGACTTTGATAGAGGGACAATAGTAGGAGTTTGGTTTGGCAGGTGCTTCTGTATCCTAACACTTCAAAAAGTAATTGATGGGACAGTTTTCACAGTGATAACAGAGAACAGACTTCCTGAAAGAGTTAAAGCATGTGTCATGTTGAATTAGTACCATGCTAGTTACATCATATTTTCAGGCCAGTTATAAGTTATAAGGGATACCTGTCTCCAAACGACATAGGGGAAAGAAACTGCTTTCAGCTGTTGAATATAAAAGTTAAAAAAATATTTTACATTATTTATTTTACCTGAGATTTGATTTGTTTAATTGCAGTTTGCCATTTATGCATGACTAATTCTTATATATATATATATAAAAAAAGTTATATTACACCATCTATTGGCAATATCAAATTTGTTGTCATTTTAGCCATAACAACAAACAGCATTCAAGCCCCCAAGATGTGCAATATTTGCACCAGTTTTAGGTAGAATATAGCTGTTGCAAAACTAGTGGGATGCAACTCAGAATGTTGTGTAATTTAAAAGGGCTGTGGAGTTGCTTCTTACTAGTTGTGTATTTTCATTTCACAGAAACATGGTGTACATCATGTGTATAATGGCTGAAATAAACCGCTTTGATAATAAACGACTATAGTATTAGTAAGTAATCTGTTGGTCTTCTTCCTTGATGCTCGCTTCTTGTTTCTTTGGTGTTTGGCTTTTGTTAGTGTGATTCCATCTTAAGCTACCGGCTGTCCATCAATTCGTATAGTAACCGCCCACTTCACCCTTCCTCTGCGGCAGCTGCATCTCTCTGCAACCCTGTTCAGCTTTTCACAGCGTCGGGAAGGCGAGAGTGCCAGCTCTGTGCCTTTAATTCTCCAAACAGGCTCTCAGCTAACCAACAGCATATGATCGCCGCCGATATAGAGTAAGATTAAAAAAAAAAAAAAAAACATACACACGTCTAAGGTAAGCGTTGAACAACAAAGTGCCACTTTGTTTTTCTTACAAAATGTCTGAAATATACGGGTATTTGAAAAAAAAAAAAAAAGCTTGCGTTTAGGTAATGAGCTACATGCCAGCAGTTTTATGCGGAAGTGTCTGTGCTATTTTACCTTTTTGCCACTAGGGAACAGTATTTAATCGACGCGATGTGAAAGTAAAAGATATTTAAGAGAGTTTAAAAGTAAATTCCGACTAAGGTTGGCGCTGACTTTAACGGCTAGGGGGGTTATTTCCTAGGCTTGAAAAGTAACTGGACGGGAAGGAGTTAGCAAATCCAAAATGGCTGCACTCTCCTTGTTGTCGTCTCCCCAGGCTTTTATCACGTCTTAACCGGGAGACAAAGCGCGCAGTCACGA
Organism: Acipenser ruthenus; assembly: GCF_902713425.1. Classification (NCBI taxonomy): domain Eukaryota; kingdom Metazoa; phylum Chordata; class Actinopteri; order Acipenseriformes; family Acipenseridae; genus Acipenser; species Acipenser ruthenus. The sequence continues at coordinate 24,922,921 of NC_081203.1, forward strand.
CGAGGTCTGGGAAACTCGACGTGATCGTGCGGGGAGAGGACTGGCGACTTAACGGTTCTGTGTGTTTTTAATTATTATTCAGAGGTTATTGTGAGGTATTTTTGTTTCGTTCCGTGACTGTATAGTTCATTAAGGAGTAATCTAACCGGCAGGGGAATACCACAGTAACGTCAGGGTGCTGTGGGGGAGGGGAGCGAGGCTGGGGTGGAGCTTCACTCGGTTGGGGAATGGGATTGATTCATTGAGATTTATATTAGTGTCATATTCAAGTGTGCCACTTTAATTTGCTAAGGGGTTGGCACTGTCAAACGTGGGGTGGGAAATTCAAAAGTGCAAATAAAGACCAGTGGTTAACGTAAATGTTATCAGTAGTTTAAAGCTTTTTTTAATTTTTTTTATTTGTGATGCAAGTGTAATTCATTCCAGAAGAGGCAGTGAAAAGAGCACAGTGCAGTCGGAGCTGAAGTCAGGGTTGGCCGAGCTCCACAATGAGAATATTTATGGACGGATGCCACGGGTACAGCCACAGCACTAGCTCCTCAAGAACAACCGAGAATTCACTCTTGCTGATTAATAATGAGAGACAACATCTGATTCTTTTTAAACAATAGGTGTCAATTTTACATTTTTAATAATATAATGCAATATATAGTCATCCAACACAAATATCAATCAACAAATATGTGGAATTGTGAAGAACAAAATATGACATGTAGACTCGTTTTCAAATATGTTTTTAATTATCATACAGACGATATCCATATAATTCTGTTTTTTTTTTTTTTTTTTTTTTTAGCCAGATGGGTCTTTGTGGTAAAAGTGTTTGTTTTTTCTTCTTTGTAATGTACTTCATGGAAGATGGCCATATTTCATGTATAAACATCATGAAGGGACACACTTTTCTTTAAAGGCTAAAAACTTAAGTAATTCTTGCTTTGTTACTCTTCAGTGTGTTTGTTACTCGGAACACCTTGGTTTTCCTGAATAGCGCATGGATCAAACATGACAACCCATTCTTGGAAACTAATCAAACCCTCTGCCTGCATCATCAGACACTACACACATTATGTAATGCAACTTATTCTGCCAAGCAAGTAAACTAAGCCTTTGTTTTGGTACGCAAATATCAAATGCTGTATGTATTTTTGGTCAGAAATGCAGTATGGTATAATTGCAGCATATTTATGATCAAGTGCAAACCCACAATAAATAAATAGCAGTCATTTTATTTTTTCTGCTTTTAGATTCCACTTGTGTCATTAAACAGTTTTGGTGTCTAAAATTCTACAAGTTTGCAGCTAGGTAGTGCCTGTGATTATTTGCAGTTAAGGTATTGACCCACTGCAGCAGTTCAGGTGTATTTTTATCTGCAGCAACACCAGTGTGGATTTCTCTTGAGCACGGCTCAGGTAGGATGATTTACCATGAATTTTACTCGACTGTACCCTGATTTGTGTACTGTTGGAACTGGTGTATTTTGAAAACCCTTCTATCTACACATAAAACGTTCCCATAACCTTTACATATTTTTATATTGCGACAATGGAAAATGAACCATGAATATTATATTTTTGATAACATTTGTGCTACAGCACCCTTAAAAGTAAAACAAAAAGTAGGTTCCCTTTTATTGTGTATGTTCCTCAGCCTGGTGTGCATCCTTCCTGGTTTGTTTTAGGAATGCACTGAGTAAGGTGTTCCAAGTATCAAAATACAATCAATGGAAATGTCAGATAAACTAAAAATGATTTATTAAGATTCATTTATAAGGTATGCATCATCTTGCTTCGAAAATGTTATGCTGTTATGCTAAATGTGTAACAACAAAACTTGCTGAATAACAGATCACCAAGTAAATGTGGATATTATGTATGATGAAGTGTTGGTTATTGTGATTTGTTCTCTTTGCTTTTAGATGCATGTTTGTTATTTTTAGGCTCAGCAGCCCTGGCTGGCTAGTCCTGTGACAGTGGAAGCAAGTGCCCAAATTTCATTTCAACACTAGATGTATGTACTGTGTTTTTAGTGATGCTAAAATATGTCTGACAATAAAGGGTAGCATTTAATATCAAATATAGAAACCACAAGGTAATCTTTCCTGAAAAAAAAAAAATGTGTGTGTGAATGTGTGTTCAAGGGAGGGAGGTGGGGGGGATCTGTTTTGGAAAAGTCATCTCAAGTCTGGTTTTGATAAAAAAAAAAATAATAATAATTGAATCATTGAAACTGCTTGGAGGTGCCATGTTATCCTGTTTGAAGACTAGTCCTAGGTTTTCTCCAGTGCGTTCACTACGATATTTTGGTCTTAGTCTTTTTTTATTACAATGTAACATCCCCTAGTTGCTCAGAATGCATGGATTAGTATTTTACAATCTTTAGTCTTTTCAGATTAATAGAATAATAGAGTATCTGGTTTACATGCTCTATAGCTACAATCATAAAATACCTGTAGCAGTCATTTTATTCTTTATTACTTGTAGTATGAAGATATAGAAGTTGTTATTTGTTTTACTATGTACCTGTACAAATCATTGTGAAAATGTACAAGTTCTGTAGTATTTTTAACAATTGTATTGAAAGGAACTTCAGAATTTCATGGAATCTATGTACGTATTTCATTTGTAATTGTGTTCTTGTAAAATTGACTTTCATAGCTTAAATGTCTTACTGGAAAAAAAAAAAAAGACAAATAGGTACTTGATTTAGTCTATCTGTAAACAAAATTGCATGGGTAAGATGTCCTAGATTTACTTATATTGGGAAAACAAAAAAATGTTTGCAGTCACTTGAGTGTTGTGGGGTTCAGGCCTCAGTATTATCAAAGTAGATGTTAAAATGTAGTAAGGTGTTAAAAATAGTTAGTTAAAAATCACTAGTAACATGCTGTACTTTGCAGTGGATTAGGGGCTGTTTAAAGCTTCATTATTCCACCCACGCAGGAACCTTACTTCTGACTGGCCTAAAATGGGCAGAAAGAGAGCAGAACAAAAGCTGTTTGTCGCTAGTACAAAAGTGCTGAAGCAGTTCATTCAGGAAGAAGCTGGTATGTTAATGCCTTTCCCTGACAACAGGAAAGGTATAGCCTTTAAACTTTCAGAAAAGAAAATCAATTTCAGAAAGCTTGTTGTTTTTATTATTGGGTTTTAAAAATGTAGCCAGTAGTATTTAAAATAAGATCATTCTATTTATTTGAATGACTTATGTTTGGGAATATAGTCTGTGTTTTAATTCAAACTCAACTCAACCCCCCCCCCCCCCCCCCCACATAAATTACATGCTTTAGAGATTTGTATAGTGGGATAGTGCGCTGAATAATCATTTTAAAAAGCACTTTTAACACATTTTAGCGTGCAGATTTATTATTGAAAATGCTATTTTTATTACTACTCATCTGCATAACAAAGTTAAGGGGGACAACCATTGTGATACATTGGAAAATTACAAGCCAATACAATTGTGTGTACCAAATTTTCTGTATTTTTTATAAGCGCCTTCAGTATAGGGCACATAAAACAGTTTTTCATGTATTGTAGACCAATGAAACACGAGAATGCCTTGCATTAAGAAAACATTTAATTGGCTGGTTCTGCGATTTACAAAATAATTGCTACCGTTACACAGAAAGAGGATGTTGGAAGGCATGTATTGGGTCTCTTTGTGCGATTTTGAGACAACCTTTTAAGATGGTGAACGTCCAGAAAAGTGTGAATTAAGACACAGCCAAAGTAGTCTACAGCTTAAATTACCATTTATGTTGGCTTGGAAAGTTGTGAGTTAATTTGGAATAAATGTTCAAACTATTTTGTTTATTAATTTACAAGCCTTGTTGTATATTGGTAACTAATGACAAGTTATCATTTCATTTACAGAACAAAATGTTTCCAAAAGGCACAAAACGTAAATTTTCTGATGGCGAAGAAGTTCCTGACGAGAATCCAGCTGATATTAAAGTTATGTCTTCATATAACCTTCAACGGCAGTCTCTGCTAGACATGTCCCTGATAAAGCTCCAGTTATGTCACATGCTGGTGGAACCTAACCTGTGCAGATCTGTGCTCATTGCAAACACAGTACGGCAGATCCAAGAAGAGATGACACAGGATGGAAGCTGGACGATCATGGCTGAAGCACTAAATTCAAATCAGAGCCCCTCTGATCGCCTGGTTGCAACAGAAATTCTTTGCAGACCATCACCAAAGGACCAAGACGAGGAAAAGCCTTTTTCTGTCATCAGCTATGAAGGCTGTGACTCTGTCAGCTGTCATTCAGAAGAAGTGGTTGATGACTCTTTGTGTGAGCCATCCTCTGAAGCCCCAACGTATATACCAAGCAGCATCGGTACCTGGGACAAAGAAGACCAGAAGGAGAACTCAGAAGAGGAGTCTGAAGAGGACTCGAAGCCAGAAGAACAAGTCTTCGGAACTTTTGAAATTAAGAACCCCACTGCCACTCCGGACCCTGCCCTTGACGAGCTCTTTTCAGATGTTGACACTTCTTATTACGATCTTGACACCATGTTGACAGGAATGCAGAGCAGTCCTAAAATGGGGCCCTATGATTTGTTGGACAGTTTGTCATCTCACAGTCCATCATCCATCAGTTCAAACACTGGCTGCAGGCCTGACCTCAATGAACTTGATCACATCATGGAGATCATTGTTGGGTCCTAAAACTGACCTAAAAAATCAACTGTACAGATATGGATGGTATGCAAAACTGCTAGCTCTTGACTGTGATGAAGTGTAAGTTATGTTTTTTTAAGGGCTAATATTTTTGCATGCCAACCATTGGAACTTTATTTACATTCATTTTGTATTTGTCTTTTCTTTATGTGAGTTATGTTTTTTTCACTTTTTTTTTTTAATTTATTGTGACATTTACTCTGAAAAATGATGTCTACACTACATAATTTTGAATTGAACAAATGAATTGTGTACTAAAAGTTCGAAAGCTACACGTATTTTTCCTAAAAGAAATTAAATAATAAAGTATATATCTATATTTTTACAACACATACAGCTTTGGAAATGTTACAGTACTTTTAGAATCTTTTTATGTGAAAGAATTATGATAAAATTGAAAAAAAAAAAAATCTATTTGAAATGGTCTATATTAAGTCTTCCTTTTGACTTTATCCCAAAATGCAATATGTGCCTAATGTGGAGATTGATGCATAGAAATGGTGGAAGGCACCTTTTATATTAGTGCTTAGACAATATGCATAGCCTACATCTCAGTCAGATTATTTTGTTAAGATTGCATAATTGCTAATGTATATCCAACTTGCTCCTGCTTTTGCTGTTTAGAAGCCATATGTTCTTACATTTGTATTGCTACAAATGAAGAATTGTGGGTCGAACCCAGTTTTAAGTTATTAGAGTTAATTTATTTTTTTTTAATTTATTAAATGCACGTCAGTTTTAAGTTTTGAGTTTAAACACTCAAAAGTTGTATCAACCTTATGAAATACTTCATTGTCAAAGTGTTCTTTTGAAACTACAAGCTCTGTAACATGTCTTGGGATATCGGGCTATGGCAGTTTTCCTACAATGTAGAAATCGGTGGTTACCACTGTATAAACAGTATTTAAATACAGGAATAATGGCAAACGGAGCTTCAAACTAAGGTATTCATTGTTGATTCATTCTAAAAGAATGGCTAGAGTGTAATTTGGTTAGTTATGTTTCTTCTAACATACAAGGGTCTTTTTTCTAAGAGATTTGTAAGCATAATATTCATTATCATGGGTAATTGATTACTCAGGCAAGATAAATAAGTGTGAAAACAGCCAGTATTATGAAAGCCATTGTCAAAAATCTCCCTTCTGAATGATGTCAATTAATTCAATGCAGTTTACCATAACAACCAGGGTGTAAGTTGAGTACACGTGGACATTAATACCTTGAAACTATAGTAGACTATATGCAGTTTTTTTATATTTGTAAAAAATACATTGTAGCAGTTTTTTGTAAATACTTTTTAATAAAAAGGTACAAACTAATTTTATCCCTTGTGTTGTTTGATTTGTGTCCGTTCAAATGTCTTTTTTTTTTATCGTTATTTGTATTCTTTTGCTAATATCATTCAGATTACATCTGTAAGTATTCTCTGAGAGCGATGAATGTCTTCAACAGGCAAGTGGTGTCGGCATTACATATGCCGCACGTACATCTTTTAACAATACCTAACGATACTTTCAGAACCATGAGATGAGATGCTATATGCTTCTGAAGATTTCAGCCACGATGTCCTACTTTTTCATTATTCAGCGACACGTGCAATGTGTCATTGATAAAGGGATTTTTTAACCAAATGCATAAAATATAACTTTTTTTTGTTTTGTTTTTACTTTACTTTCTAATTACGAAATTCAGCATTGTGAGCACTATTACTACATTTACTATACATATAGAATGCATGCAACAGTTGGAACCCATTTTATGTTGGCTCTTTATAAGGGGTGTGCCCTGTAGCTGTTGTTATCCAAATGCTTAATTCTTAGAACACGATGTTAATGTGAACCCAAATGTAAATTAAATGTGTAATCTTAAACATAATCCATACATATTTTATCACACTGCTCCAATCTTTGTAATCATTCTCCAGAAGACCTTACAAACTGCACGTTATAGTAAAAGTGTGGTAAATTATGTAAAATGTTGCCTTTAAATTAAGACGCTAAAGATTTTCCACCAGAATCTTCAAATTTGCATTTTAAAGACATCTATAAACAATGTAGTGGTATTGGCACTATTATTTTAGTTGTGCATTCCTGTTTTTGTAAATTAAAATGTCAGGGTTTTCATTTTAAATGGTTTAGCTTTATGGTACCCATATAGTCCTGAATTTAAATAAATACCAGATACTGATTTGTTTAGTATGGTATGTCACTGGAGTGGCTAATCGAATACGGTATATCCAAACGTAATATATTTATATATATATTTTTTTTTTTTAAAGTACACAACGTGTGAAAACTAAATTACTAAATGGACTGTAGAAGCACTTCACTGTTTTCAAGAAAATTCAGCAGTCATTACGATTTTGTTGTTTGTTATTGCTTTTGTAACCCCCAAAAAAGACAGTGGCATTGCACTCGATTTTTGAGATCAACGAAGGAAAAAGAAACGCAAAATGCTGATTTTGTGATGCTTTGAAAGGCTGGCATGTGGACAGAGCTGATGCGGGATAGATACAGGGGCGGGGGAAAATATATCTAGGAATTACAACACCACGCCTACATTTGATGTTATGTCTAAAATGAAAGCAGTAGAAAATAACTCCGACTTGGAAAAGATGTGTTCTCTTTCTGAAGATTTGCTACCAATTATTTTGAAGTATTCTTCGGTAGTAGCAACGAGATAACTCATGTAGATGTGCTTTGCTGTATCTGACGATTTTGGTTGCATGCAGACCATGATACATGTCCTACGGTAACGTATGCTAACGTGTACTTGTGACAAAGCATGTTCAATCTGGTTTATGCAATGTATTTAATGTATCAATCATGCAGACAAGGCTAACAATCATAACGTCTTGATAAACGTTTTTTTTTTTTTTTTTGTTCACCCAGACTACACTGTAGCCTTCTGAATTTATGAAGTAGCTTAGTCATTGTATGACTCATTACGAAAAATAACGATTTTTGTTGCATTTTACCTTAAATATACAATCCTCGTTTTGTGAACTCCAACAATCACTTTCATACATATCCTACACTGCAGGTTTGCGAAATAAAATACTCCCAAGTCTCCCAGTTAAATAAATGCGAAGTATGACTGCTCTTACTACTGATTTTATTGTATTCTATAACTGCATCTGTAATGTGATACTTTGTGATACCAGCAGAATGCATGAAAGAAACTGAATGTTCAAAATGCAAAGATTAAATGTACTTCAGCTTCAACAAACGTGATAATTTGCAAAGATCGGTCAACCAAACTTAAAACTGCCTTTATTTGAGTGACAGGTTAACCTTGCATTTGGGATATCAATGCAGTAGCAGATCCCTGAAAACTGATCGTGAATCACGGCCTTAATTAGAGCTGATGATTTGTGAATGTGTTAGTATTACAACATAGCTATTCTATCGCTAGAGACAAGGTAATATAACTGAAAGCTCACTAGCTTTATAATGAATGAATTAATAACATAAGAAACAGCGCTATATTTTAGACCTCACTCCCACACTCAGCTGTACACCGTGCTTGGGTAGTTAGGATTGTGCTATGGTACAAAGTAATTTTAATCCTGTTAAATCTTTTCCCTGGTTGGTCACGATGTGTAGTCAGCGTCCAATCAAAAAAGTTTAGACAGTATGTAAAGTCACTGGCTGGCGGGTGCTAGTGACGCACATCTACATTAAACATTTTCGGGGAGGGCTCTGTAATTCCGTGTCTTTTTATTTTAAACCAATCAGAGGACATCTCGAGGCGACCTGACGTACGAGGATCCCTTTTACTCGATTTTAAATGGTCACATTTCAGTCCCGTGAGCGAGTCGCGTTAACAAAATATTAACCAATGGGAAATGGTTGCTAGGCGGTTCATCGAGTATGCAGCCCAATTGTAACCAGGGCACCTGACGACCGTCAACCAGCTGAGTGTCTTTCCCGCAGTTTCTATCCTGTTGACTATTTTAGCCGGCTTCTGTGAAACCTAGCCGCAGAGCGAGCGAGCGAGTGAGTGGTGAGAAAGATATGTCGTTAACACACACCACGGTAGTAAACAAGTTTTATCTGGAAAATAATCCTTACCACATGCACAAGAAGACATACGGGAATATAACTGATTAGGAGTTGTATTATAAATTATTTGTTGATAATGTTACGGGTAAAGGGAATTTTACGAGTCAAAGAGACACCGTCTCAGCTGTTACGTTTTTGCGACTGACTGCTGGTGTTGATAAGGAAGCTTAAACCTAAAGTTCGTTCTGTATTACGGTAAGTGCAAACTGTTCGTCACTACTTATAGCTAAGTTGATAAAACTGACCCTTTTCTTACTGGCTTTGAAAAATAAGTACAGTACAGTCAGTAGTGTGTGGTGCTTTGTGGTATAGCGTAGAAATAAATGCGTACATGTTTTTATACCGGATATCTTGGTGTTTAATAATGCTTGTCACTTTTGTTCGATTTTATCTCGTTTTATTTTCCTAGTGTCACTGAGTACAGTTAAAGGTGTTGGATCTGACATCGGTGTAGGCAAAAATTGAGTCAAGAATGAGTCGCATTCCCCGACTCCTACCCACACCGAAGTTGTAGAACTAATTTAGAGTTGCGTGACAGCGTTTGAATTCAACTACGTCATATAAGGTTGGACAGCTTCCTAGTTATGTTTTGTAACTCCATGATAAAGTAGGCAGCTAAGTTATAGGCTGACATGCTGCGTCGTTTGGGTTTTATGCTTCAATATTTTATTCACCCTTTGTTTCTTTATAAACTACAACCGCTATTGGCAATTAAATGAAAATATAAAATAAAAAGTAAGTGCAATGCAATGAGCCGGGTAGAAGGTGCTTTGCTGAGTCACTCAGTACAAGAGAAAACGTTATTGTATTATGTTTAAATACAGTGATTTGGACTGACTGTCAATCAAATTTGGTGGATAAACTTTACTGACTGTGACTGTCAGATTTGGTGGATAATCTTGTTCACCAAACATCAAATTTACCTGTATATGTCCCAACAGAACCATGATGTCTACTAATTATATTCTGTTTCCATTAATTTGGTTCTGACAGGTGGGTTTTGGACCATTTGCATAAGCACAAGAATAAGGTCATTCTAATCAGAATGTGCTTGTGTGGATCTTGAAATGATATATCATGGGTGCCTTTGCTGCCATGTGACCAAATACACTCTAGTTTAGCCTAACCAGAAACACCAAGTAGTGTTACATAACATGTGCAAATGTAGAAAAAAATGGAAAAAGCATCAAACCCTTTGGAACATTCCTGGTGTTCCAGTCAGATCACATATATTATTCTAAGCCTATTGCATTGTGGAAGTGCTTATACAAGTTTTTCCCTATCAGAAAAAATGTTAAGCCTCTTTCACACTGGCACTCCTACCTGGGTCGAGTGAATCTGTAAAATGAAGGAGCATTTTTTTTCCAACTAATAGTGTGTTACAAGTACATTTATTTATATATATATATATATATATATATATATATATATATATATATATATATATATATATATATATATATATATCTATATATATATATATCTCTAAAGTTAGCAGCAAGATGAAGGATCATGGTCCCTCTCCGTCCCTCTCTAGGCAGTGGCCCACTGTCTTGTTTTGTTTTGTGTGTCTTCATACACTATCCAGATGCAGTTATTTATTTTATTAAATCTTCTCCACTGTAATCTCTCATCAATATGAAATAGCTGGTAATTGGCAAAGGGATTTTATTCAAAACAAGATAACGGTTGTAGAGCATTACACAAATCTGGCACTGAGAATGAAAGAGGGAGAGATATTCTGCCACTACAGTTCCTGCTTGTAGATTATGTCCTACAATATTTGTTACATGTTGAAAAAGTACATTTCTGTAATTTCTATAACTGTGTCCACCCTCCTATTGTATTGCTGATGCTCAAGTATCCCATTTAAATACTGCAGACTGCTTATGTACATTGTTGTGACTTAACTGTTCAAATGTATATAAAATAACTTTATCAACATGAAATTGTTACAGTTTTAATGGGAAGGAACATTGAATCTTGTCGGTCAATTAATGGTATAGCTTGGGGAATATTAATGTTATATCTTGCTCAAATATCATGTTATACTAAAGCCTCTTTAGTGGTTACTGGTATAGTAAGTTCAGGTGGATTTAGATGAACACTGGGAGACATGTTTTTTTGTTCTAGCACTGTTTTTTCTATGGGGCAAGTTGCTTGTTCATGAGCACAAAAAGATGATCTTGTTGGAGGTGAGGTGTCATGCATCTGTGGGATTATACAGGAGGAATTCTGCATCCATTCCCTAAGCTACCAAGAAACAAAGCATCAGAGAGTTGATGATTTGAAGATACTAACATTGAGCTGAACTGCAAGAGACTCCACAGAGTTGATGGCGCTCTGCAAAACCAGAAGACTGCTTGAGAACTCAATGACTCACAACTATAGTAGGTACCCACACTGGGGTTGCTAGCTACAGAACCAGAGATTTAGGGAATCTTTTAAATCCCGGCGGCAGACTCTTTTAAGCTGTAACAGTGGGTGGAGAGCTGGACCTGGAGAACCACTGCACATAAAAACATAAAGTATACAGATTTGTTTATAAGAAACAACCACAATATTCACAAATAATTGCCATGTAACTTAAATGTAGGGTTTGAGAAGCATTACATTTCTCAAGTTACTTGATCAATTTAATCTTCAAAAGTCATCAATATGGTTAGAAATATACAACACTGCATTCAGCAAAGTAACATGTTTGTGGTAAATACTGCACAGGGTTCTGTAGCACTTACATTTATTTTTCTAAACTAAAATACTACAATTATTGTCAATCGAATTCAGGTTAGTCATGTGGCTCTCAGAAATGTCTGCAGGCTGTACCTGTAGCCTTTAGGGTAGCTGTGGTACCTCACCTCTGCTGTATGCGTTCTTGTTGATATGTTCCTGCTACTCTTAATTTCAAATCAGGATGAGCAATCCAAGCTTTTGCTCTGTTCGGCTGGGGAGGTGGTTCTGGAACACACTATCAGGTTTTTTTACAAAAAATATTTGACACCACTTGCATGGTCAAGGAATCTGGTAGCTTGTCAAAAGTTAACCAAATGCAAACCTATTACCACTGTGCTTTTATTGCTGGAAAAGCTGAAGACCAAGGCTTTTCAAAATGGCCGTACTAGTGCACTGGGGTTTGAGATCTGTCCTCCTAAATCAATGCAGGAAGAACAATACAAATAACAAAAAACAAGTGCTCTGGCTTTTCTGTTCCATACCACATCATGGATTGTTATTGCTGTTACCTCTTTGACAGTGTGGGCAATAATAACTATACTATCACTGCACTAGAGCGGACATTTTGAAAAGAGCTTTGAAACAGAGTTATAAACAAAGTTTAAGTGTAAAAAGTTGTCAGGATGTTAACAATAAAAAGAAAAATTACAGGTGCGTTATTTAAACAGGTGTAGAAACACGTGGGGACGTGTAATGCTATGTTTTTCAGAACCCTGCTAGTCATGTGGATGTGGGCTCAACAAGGGATTCATAAACTAGTAGTTTGCTTCAGGCACCGCATCACTGACTGTCCCCATATAGGTTGTAGGATGTTCAAACTGAAAGCATGACTAACTTATTGCCACATGGAAGTGAGTCATCATATTGGGGCAGAGTCAGCTAAGCTTTTCTGAAACACGCAACTGCCCAAGTTTAATGGTAAAACAGCCCTTATAAAGACATCCGTTGCTTATCTATTGGATTAGTCAGAATGCAGCCCACTCCTTAATTCAGATTTGATCATTGTTGTCAACAGTCACTCCCTCTCGGGGGCTATTTCCTGCTTGCTAGGAGCTGAGTTGCTCTGCCATAGTCATGTCTCTCAGATTTCTGAAGTGGGTGAATACATGAAAGCGTATAGCAGGAACATAAGAATCAAAATAATAAAGTAAACTAGGAAGAGGTTGGATTACATGTGGTTTTCTGTGCATCTTCTACATATACAGAGAAGATGAATGTCTTTAAATGTTAGATTGATTATTTGGGAAAAAAAAAAAAAAAAAAAAAAAAAAGCTGTTATAGGCCATGAAAAGCATTTTATGTAATCTGTAGTGCTAGTGCATTGGAACTTCCTAAACATTGAGGCAGGTTCATGCTCCAGGTACAAATAAATGTTCCAAAATAATTCAAACTGATTTTGTAAAAAGTTCTGTGCATGGCTGAATTTTTAAAGTAGGAGTATTCAAGTCTGTTCATTTAGCAGAATGAATTAATGACAGGAAATGGCAGGAATGGGAACAGATATTCCTTTTAGTGCCCTCTGAAATCAAAGATGGAGATTTTTTTATAACTTGCTTTAAACACCAATAAAAAAGTGTGGAGATCAATCTCGATAAGAAGGAAACCTGTCTGTCCGTCCATCTGTCTACTTGTCATGATGCTGATGATTTTTGTAATTTTTGTTTGGTTTGTTTTCTTATCTGTAAATATTTGAGTTTTTACTGGCTTTACCAGATGCAGCTACATTTTAATGTTGATTTCTTCAGTCCAAGACTTGCCACTAGAAGGGGAACTATCTCTATGACATCAACAGTACATCCCAGCTTGAACTAGGCCTATATTTTGGTGTTTTAATATTGGATTAAAATATCAGCAGCAGACTAATTTTCTAGCGTGTTACTCATTTCCAGCACTCTTGTGTTCTATTTATAGAGCTGCTGTTTGCATAAAGCTTCCCTATTGTTTTTACAAATGTATGCCATGGAAGGGACAGCTTTTCTTGCTTTTTCAGAAAGGAGCTTCAAAATTATTCGCCATTCATTACATTGAGGTTAAACCAGCTAATAGTGTTCCAAGTAGGTACTGTGTGTGTAACTTGAATTGACATTTTCACCCACTTCTTCCTACCTACTACTGGTGCACCTAAAAAGTTATCCATACTCTGATGTACTAAACACATCCAAATGAGTAACTGTTTTACTTAGTTTACTGAACAGGCTGTAAAGTTTATAATAAAACATAACTTACTGTTGCAGCTTCCTGTATTGGACATAATCTCACTAGATGTATGTCTGTTTTCTAAATAACCATGATATACTGAGCATCAAAAGAAACATACTACTTATTTGAGCATCAAAAGAAACGTATCACTTAAAATTCACTAGATGTGATCGAAAAATGACAAAAAAATGATCTTGGGCAGGTGTTGTGACTCTTGGGTCTCCCAGTTCATGGCCTGCCATTGACAGAGTGTGTCTGGTTATACCGTCTCGCCAGGTTTGAAATTGCTGGCTGTGAGCACCCAAGACGGTGAGCCACAGTACGCTGCCCTAGTCCAGCCTCCAACATGCCAATTGCACAAAAGCGTTGCTCTCTTGACAGACGTGGCATATTGTTTTTTTTCTGTGATTTTCTTATTGCTTTTATTCAAGCTTGCAATTCAACAGCTGAAATCACTCCATATCCAGTGTCTAATCAACTCTCACTAATTAGGTGATTAAGTGCATATGCTTCAGTCGTAGTCACTCAAGCGTGTCATGGTCAAGGATGAATTATCGAGTGATTAAAAAGAATCATTTATATACCCTTTTTTAAAAAAAAAAAAAAGTGTTATAATAGTGAAATTTCTTTTGATGCTCGGTATATTTCTGTTCCCATATAATTTGTCAGAAATCAGTGTTGAATTTACTGTTTCATCCAAACATAAATTGGAAACATGTCATGGGTTCCCCATTCCTCTCACTGAAACTATATTAAAAAACAAACAAAAAAACATAAAAAACAATCAAATCCATACAACTCTGCAGGCAGCAACAATATATATGTGTTCAGTAACACCTTTTAATAACACCTTCAATAAATTATAAACCCAGTGTATTAGAAACCGAACAAAGGACAGAGCAATTTTAGACCTAGTTTTCACATAAAACCAGGACATGGTAAATAATTGGAACCACTAGGGTCAAGTGATCACAACATGATTCAGTTTGAAGTTAACTGGGATTCTAAGCAAAAGGCTGCGCAAACAAGTGTATAATTTTAGGAAGGCTAACTTTGAAAGAATGAGGCAGGAACTGAGAAATAGACCGGGGGATTGGAAGGTTGAAGTGAAAACAGGTTTAACATTATAAACATACAGGATATGTATATACCTTTAACGAAGAAGTCAGAGTTTAACAAGCATTCACAAGTAGGTAAATGGATCACTAAAATATAAACTAAGAATAAAAAAAGTTATGCTTACAAAATCCTAAAATAATGTATAATATATTCAAGCAAAATACCTGTTAGAGGAAGTTAATGTATTAAGTAATCTCAGTTCTCATAAGCAAATGTATTATTTTGTATTATTATATTTTCATCAGGGAGGATACAAACTGTATACCATCACACAGTTTTTAGAGATTTTAGCCTCAGTGAAGCAGCGCCAAGAGCTAAAAAAATAAATCACCTGGCCCAGATGAAATGTATCCCAAGTGCTTAATGAAACAAGGGTAGAAATATGTAGCGAGCAGCGCAAGAGGACACACATGGAAGCAGATAAAAGTAAGTTTAGAATGGAAAGTAGGAAGCCTTTTTTTTTTTTTGTTTACAGATTTATCAATGCGTGGAATAGCCTACTAGGTGAGGTAGTAGCATCATAAGCACTGGGAATATTTGAAAAACAGCTAGATTCTGCCCTATTAAATTAGATCCTCCTAGTAGAGGGAAATATTGTGCTAAGAATGGCAAGCCTTGATGAGCCAAGCAGCCTCTTATGTTACGGTCCAAACCCCTTCGCCCAAATGCAATCCAAAATGTCTGTGGAGTATAAAGATCTACCATGTTTGTTCGTTTTATGTAACCAATTAAACATCCAGCCAGGTCCAAGAAAAGTTAATTATTTAAGTTACTTACTAAACCTGGTGTAATGGCACTCCAGATGTAGAGTTTGAGACCTGATGGACATGATCAGCGCAGAGCATAATTGTCAGATTCCCAGGTCACAGTGACCTTCAAGTGTCCAGCTGCAAGACTGGATAGAATCTTGGGAAATACACAGACCTGCGCAGGTTGTTGACTTTGATGTACCTGATCTGTGATTAATTTGGACTTCATCTCCATTTCAGATGTAGCCCCTTTCATGGGCACACAGTTCTCCCCATGGGCTTCACCCCATTGTTTTAAATAGTAAGACCTACCTGATGCAGGGAGGACTCACTGGGAGAGCAGATGTAACAAATCTAAGGTTACTGTATGTGTTTCACACGTTTTCAGTCTCTGCATGCATTTCTTTTTTACCTCATAAATGACACATGATTTATTAAAAATGATTTAAAATTAGGACACTTCTAGAGCATTACTGCTTTGTTCATATAATAAGTGCACCTTAACCTGGAATTGGTTCCTACCAAAAATACTGATAGGTTCAGAATGTGACAAAGGGTACATTTGAGTGTGTGTGTGTGTGTGTGTGTGTGTGTGTGTGTGTGTGTGTTTTGTGTACAGTTCATTAAAGGCAGCAAATGAAAAAGGAGTGTAAACATTTTCAATAGTTTTTGGATCTCTTTTCAGATCTATTCCTGGGAGGAAAGAGTAAAATAGTGAGAGGTAGCAGCACAAATAGGAGAACATATATAATGTTTTGCATGAGGGAGAAAGGGACAAGAGCTTATGGTTGTGAATACACAAACGCTTGCATTGGAAAGCTGAAGTTAGCAGCCCTGATCTGCACATTCGGGGCCCCGTGAGGGCGATTTGTCTCTGAGGAGCGAGGGGGCGTCTCCTCGGTGCAGCAGGCTCGCGGAGCTCCACCTTTCACTGTGTTTTTTTTTTCATACTGTATCAGCCCCCCCCCCCCCCCCCCCATTTTTTTTCCTCGCTCCACTTATCACTAAAGCTTGATTCTACGTCAGCCAAGCACTATTTTGTGCAGTTTCTTGTTTGTCAGCTGTCTCCGCGATAGAGCGGAAAGACACAGCCGCTGCAGTTTATAAGTATTTTTGCCCCTCCAGTTTAGCAATTCATTTTGTACACAATCGAACAAGACAGCACCGACGGTAACAACACTAAAAGCACTGTGTACGTGCAGTTTTAATCATGATCTGCGGCAACTTTATGGTAACGTGTTTCAGTGAGGTGGTTTTACCACGAAAAGGTAAGAACCATTTTAAGTCTTATCTTTTTCTTTTTTAATCTAGTATGCTCTTGTTTATTTTACAACAAATGTAAGGCTGAGTTTCTGTACAGGTATGCTTTTCATTATATTAATGCTAGTACCGTCTAAAGATTACATTTGGCTACCGACTTAAAGAGCGATCTCCAGTGCCTCGTTGAGCATTTTCTTCCCCATTGACAAAGTATCGAATACACTAGCTACTGATGTGGCCTACAACCACGATAGTTTCATTGAGTTTAGATAGAGTAGCACGTTCATTAATATTGGTCTCGCTCCAATAAAGTGTTTCGGTTCTAGAAATTTGAGTAATAAAGGCATAAACCTCTACAAAAAACTGCCTAGTGTAGCAAATCGGGTAAACACCAGGAACCGGTTACAACGTTCCACACTATAAGGAAAGTTATTGTACATTATCGAGAAACTGCATTTAAATACTTTTACAAACAAAAATCGTAACTTCAAACCAAGCCTCCAATACTCAGTAACGTTATGAAGTTAAGTATCCCGTTAATCAAAGTTGCAGGATGATATTCCTAAGGAACATGTTTTTTTTGGGCAGCCGTATTTACTGTATACATGTCGGCACTAAGTTGTGTGTGATTTTTAAGTAACAGAAGTGGACTAACAGTATTTTGGTTATAAATTGGATGACTATGATTAATAATTAATTCATCACCAACTCTGAACTGAAAAAGTTATTAAATCGAAAGATACTTTACATAAATTCCCTTATCTCTGGTAGGGATTGAATGGTTAGTATTACTACACTAATCCTGTTCCAAAGAGTTATTACACAAACAGTACTTGTGTAAATTACAAAGTACAACCCTAAAATACTGATGTGTTGATCACTGAATTAATCACACTTTTTAAAGCCATGCATGTAGGTTGTGCAGGACACATGGGGAACAATGGTTTCTTAATTTATTAATGAAATATAAAGTACTTGTAATATGATATTACAAAACACACTTTTTTAAACTTGTACAAAGTGAACATGGGACAGTAGAATTATACTCCTGAGAATGTAGCCTGACATGCATTTCCATATGATCCAGGGAAAAGAAAGTTTGGGCAGGATGTATAAACTGCAATGGATTTGTTTTGGACAACATAAGTAACAGTTATATTCATTAACAAAATGTAATTCCAGACAAAGTGGTAAATCTGCCACTGTAAATATGGCATTAGACATTTGCACACCTAATGTGAACACTAGAAAAATAAGATTGATTTATTTATAAAACCATGGTATTCATTATTCAGTTGCCCTCCCTTTTTTTTTTTGTTAAAACCATTGCGATTTAACCTTTAAGTGCATGACTCAAAGATCAGGTGATTGGTCTTGGTGAGTAATATGGACTGGTTTTACTAAGCTTTGGTGCAGTGAACACTCAACACAAGAATTTTTTTAATAAAAAATAAGCATAGAATTAAACTCCTCGAAATAGGCTGTTTTTTATTTTAAATATGGGTAGAATGTACATATGTAAAATGAGCAAGAAAACTAGCAATAATTTAGCTAACCACTCTCTCACTTCAAGTTCTTTCTTACAGTTAGTAGTTTGACAGTTCTTACTGAACTCGGTGCTGATATTATAATGGAAACCTCTTCCATTTTTTTGTGGTAAACCAGAGGCAAGGGCTAATTCAAAGTTACATGATGTTTTGAACAGGATTCCTATAAAAGTCAGCTGTCCATATTGCACTGCACAACACAAGCATGTAGTTTCTCTCTCTTTCTCTGTCTTCTATTCATACAGACAGAAGCTGCTCAGCCACAGTGCAGCTCCACCGGTGGTACAGTTCATGTTTTTTTTTTACGAACATGCGCTCTGTCTCCTTTTATTTCTGTAGCAGAGCTTGTTGTTCTGTTTTGTTTTGGTGTGTGTACTGTAGGATTGGATATATTTGAAGAGCTTGAGGTATGTGGGTGGATAGTACAACTTGCCTGGTTTCACTCTTGTGTAATAAACCCCAGCAGGCTTGTTTACAGACAGTACAGAAGGTTGGGCAATACTAGAACAGCTTTGTTGTTGTATTGTATAAGAGTGAGCTTTGTGAACACGCCTGCCTGTAGAAGTAGTCTCTATGCACAAAGACATGTTGATATGAGTCGCCACGGTGATGGGAGTATTCCACTCAGACCCCACTGCTCCTGCAGGAGAGGAGAAGTCCCTTGAGACTCTGCTTATGAAACGCTGCAGAGCTCCTTCTAGTACTGCTGACGAGTGCAGGATTATGCAGATACACAGGAAGACAGTTACCCTAGGTCCTGACTGGGATCTTCTGCAGACTCAAAACTATTTGCAAGTTGATCCACAGTTTCCAATATATACATTGTAAGGGTTTAAAGGTGTTTTAAAATTTCAGTTCACTATTTTAACTTGGATTACAGGATTTATAGAGTGCCACTAGGTGACTCTGTGATTTTATTACTCTAAGGCCCCTACCCCCTTATTAGGTAATAATAGCAAGTAGAGAAAACTACCAGTTAGTAACACAATTAAGTAATTTCTGTTTTGTGAATGCCCCTTGGTAGAGTAACCAATGTTTTTAGCACATAATTAACCACATCAACAACTCTCAAGAACAAACAACTAGCAAATTTCAGTCAACCAGGAATTATGTTCCATTTTGTTTGATTCATATACAAACAATGCAAGAAATGATGGTACTTCTAGGTCCCCAACATACTGTATGTGGCTTATAGCAGATGGAATGTGGAAGAACAGCTGCATGGAAGTCACTTGCACAGAACTGCACCTGGAGTTCACACTGCAGACTTGAAACTAACTCCTGAGAGCATACCATTTATAGCAACGAGAAAGGACTATCAAACACCAATCTAATGCTCATTTCTACAGTTGAGCCACAGAATAAATTCATTACAACCATGAAGGAAAGCATGCAGGTGCAATCTATACCACATCACCCTTTTTTCAGAAATGCTTTTTTTAAAGCTGTATTCAGATGTAATAGAATATAATTTAATAATGCTTGGAGCATTCCATATATGCAGGCTTGCATATACAGCTGCCACTTGATTTTCCAAGCAGTTTTCACCTCATCATTATAGGGATATGCAATGCAACCTTATAAATTACCTGTTTTGTTTTATTTATATATTTACATAGATTTATTTTAATCTGAACCAATAAAGATTCTTGGTTGTATAGTGAATAACTTAATGATACTCTGTTGATTCACTCCTTTTTTTTTTTCTTAAGATACATGTTGGGCAGAGGAGTGAAACGCAAGCTAAGTGACTACGACGAGAGCATGGCTGCTGGTCCTCCAGGTCCCTTTGACTCCAGCCCGGCTCTCCCCTACCCCCAGCAGAGGCAGCTGGTGCTCAACATGTGCCTGCGCAAGCTGCAGAGCTGCTGCTTGAAGGTGGAGCCCAGCCTTCACCGCTCCGTCCTGCTCTCCAACACCCTGCGCCAAATCCAAGGTGAGATGCTCAATGAGGACTGCAACACACCCCCACTCGCAATGCAGTCTGACGGGAACACCTACAGTGTTGACACCAGCCCCTACATTGGGGACAACCCCCCTGCAACTCCCGCACACATCCCTGACCTGCCCCCATTGCCACTCTATAGTCAGGCAGAAGAAGCTAA